>NC_064568.1:45396700-46021700 GCF_937001465.1 Orcinus orca
CTGACTCTGATTTTCATTGTCTTTATTTTCATTCATCAAAAGGATAAAGAAGATACTGCATAAAGTAATCATTAAAAAGATTAGTTAGGTGATTTATAGCTTTGTATTAAATATTCTCCTGGGTTAGAGCACTAACCTAGCTATCAGGAAGCCTTGTATCTAGTCTTACTTAGCTATATACCTTGAGTTAGTTTTGTTTTTCCTTTTCTGTTTGTAAAGTATCTACCCCACTTTCAAATATAAAGTAAACATTTTGGTGTGAAAATGCAGACATAAAAGGAAGAAAGTGTTTTGTAGGTTGATCCTAAGTTTCTGAATATGTGGAATGATTTATATGCAAATATTGTCTCTCCTAAAGGAAATAGTTGTACTTGCTTAATTTTCATCAGTCTGAAAGGAGCTGCAAAGAAACTCTGGCTCATCTTGCCTAAATTGGCTGCAGTCTCTTCATCGGCTGCTGTTAGAACATGTTTGAGTGGCGGTTGCTGTCGTCTCCCTTGGCTTAGTCTGTGCAGGCCTCATATCACAACCAGGGAATGAAAAGACCCATAGAGCCTTGGAGAACAGGCTCTGTCGTTGGCCACTGTCAGTGGTCATGATAATTATAAAAATACAAGAAAATAAGATAATGTCGAAAAGTCAAACTTTGAACTTTAAACAAAAAGTGTGTGTTGAATTTTAACAGTCATAATAGGACTGTGGGAGGAAAACATAAGTTCTAGGATATATTCTATGTCATTTAAGAATGGCTACTTACCTGAATGGGAGAGAAGTGCTGATCGTTTCAGAGTAGCAGAGCAAGGGAAGTTGAGGGGTGGTTTGGTTTTAAGGGCTTTATAAAGCTATATTGATATTTTTGGGGTAGCAAAAGTAGATTTGGGGTAGAAATCTTTTTCCCTTCACATATTCATGAATTTGTGTGAGAAGAAATGCTAGCAAGTGTTAATAACCTGAGAAGTTCTGGCTTTTTTCCCTACTTTTTTGGGGGTAATACCTTCATATGTTAATTTCAAGATTTTTTCATGAACAGATTTCACGACACTTAACCATAATCCATCGTCTCTGGATATTAAGTGTCATCCCTAACATCCAGTCTTAATATTACTTAGTGTTTGTGTGACATTTGTGTTAGCAACCTGGAAGGAATTTTGTATCTCATGGTGTTTGGTGTGTGTTATGTTAATGTTAGTGCTGAATTTTTTAAAGCTGTTTTATTTTGGTGACTTATGGAACAATAGGTAGAACACTGTAATGTGGCTTGGTTAGTTTCCATTGCCCTTACATGAGCTTTGTCACTCTGTACAATTTGGTGCCTCTTACAGGTGTGATAGTTTCAGGAGTTGAAGGGGAAAATTGCATGTTAAAGCCTGCTTAAGACAGAAATAGGTTGTCTTTGTTTCCTTCTCTCATGCTACTTTACAGCTAGAGTCACTTTTTTTTTTTCAATATTCATTGGAAACACCACATTATTTAAAACTTTTTTTTGACAGTAATTCATGTATCAATGCCTTTATAAGAAATTAAAGCTATTTTTAAATATTTCAAGATTTAATATATCCAAAACCCCTATAAAGAATTTTGTCCACTGTATGTAATACAGGTTTTGGTCTGAATAGTAACAGATATGGTTAAAGTTTAATCGAATTAAAATTGGTCAGACAGTGTATATTCATTGAACAAAAAATTTTCATAATGGAGAAAATCAGATTAGACAGGAAAAGAAAGTACTGTGGCCAAGATTTGACAGCATACTTTTTCTTATACTTATATCTCTCTTGCCTTTTTATCCTTTGAGAAGATCCTTAAAATTCTAAGTATGCTGCCTTATTATTTTATTATTATTATTATTTTCAGTTCCTTAACAACTGTAAGAGTGTATGCAATGGCAGTGCAGTGAACAGAAGCTACAGTCTAAACATTTGGTCATTAACTCCTGATGGTAATCTGTTTCGATGTGTGACCAAAAAAGCTTTCAAATGTAGAAACATGAAAGGTACTTTAATTGTTTGAAGTGAATTAGTAAAAAAAGTTCCCTGAAATTTTGTTTTAAGTCTCTTAACTCAGTTCTTTCCATTGAAATTTTTGATTTCTACTGCTAGTAACTGCTCCTGGGCATTCAGATTTTTTACTAATGTATGTATTCAGGATACATTATTCTCTTTCTGAGAAGGATGTTAGTTGATGACTTAGCCAGTTTCTGTGATTTGTAAAGCAATATATAATGTTTTGTTTCTAGCTATTATTCACACTCTGGTGTTACAATATTAGGGACCTGAGCAGATTCCCACTTCAACTACAATGCTTTTCTTAAACATAATTCATCTCTACATACATATCCTATGTGAAAGAAAATTTAGAGCCCTCCTTTTTAAAAAGCTTTCTTGCTTTGCATAAAACTTGAAAGTATTTAATTTCAAAGTTATATTGATATTAAAACATAGATTCAGTCTTGTCTTAAAAGTGTATTACAATTTATTTCTTGCCATTTTTGTGTAAAATTTACAGAAAGAGTGTTACACCGTGCGCTCCAAAGGTAATGTCTCATTACTCTAAGGCTCTCTCTTTTTCTTTCTTTGCCTTTATCTCTTTAATCCTGTTGTTATGTGCATTGAACCATTTTAAGAAAAAAAACTTTCTGCTTGATCTGTGGCAGCAGTACATGTAAAACAAGTGTGTTTTATTGTTCATAGTTAATCCTGGGAAGTATAATTTTAATTTCAGTGGCTTGTTACCACCTAGTTCCCACACATCTTGGGGGGTGGGTTATATTGTATATAATGGTTTAGATCTCATTTCAGTACAGAACTGTTAATTTCTGTATAAGGCCAAAAGCTGCTTTGATAATGGTAAAAATATATATATAGATTGTTTTTTGGAGTAACAGTGATACTTTTCAGTTTCTAAGATTTACAAGGTTTAAATGTGCATATATTTTTAAAGCAGATTCATAGGTGAGGGAAACTAGAAAATCAGTGTTTGAGTGACAGGAGAAAATGGAAATGTGAAAATATTGAAAGCTTTTCTAATTTGAAATGTTCTTGTGGTTGTTTCTCCTTTAGGTATGTTTTCATAAGCATGTATAAATTACATATTTATGATAGTCTCTGGCCTTAAGGTCTTAACTTACTGAGCATATGTTACCACTGCCTGGGTCTTTACAGCTGTATAGTTTTGAAACATCAATACAATTAAGAGTTGGTGGGGTGAGATCTCTTTGCCCATTTTAGTAGAATTGAATGGCTTGGACCGAGCATATCATTCCCCCCGGCCCATCAGCCCAGTGCCAGCAAGCTTGCTTTACATTGGAATTTCTACTCTTAGAGTGTGGGCTGAGAATCCCAGGGGGCTTTTGTTAAGATACTTTCAGTATTCTTATTATGTAGTCTAACCCAACTAAAGCATAAATTTGTACTTCTGCATCCTGAATTGCAGATGCAAGTAATGGACTTAATTATTCCCACCAGTTTAGGCACAGTCGGCCAGTTGAAATTTGTCCTTGAAATAATTGCTCTTGTCTTCATTTGTTTTCTTCACTACTGCACTAAAGGACCAAGTTTGTCTTCAGTTTTCATTTGAATTAAAAACAAAACTTGAGTCTGTCCATAAAGGTTCTATCCTCAAATTGAGTTTCAAGTATTATGTTGCTGCATCACTGCAGTTAGCTCAGATGTTTTAATCTCACTATTTGCTCCAAAGGTTTGCTCTAAGGTGGTTTTCATAGCACTCCTGTTAGCCAGGATGCAAATTGAGTTGGGTTGTTTGTGTTTTAAGACTATCTGTAGGCTTTTCCCCATTACCAGAATATCTGAGAATTGTGAGAGAAAGGTCCAAGGGAGAGGAATATATCTAATCAATAAATCATTGTTTTCACTACTGCATGTTTGAGACTGATCCCTTATATTGTAGAACATGTCTACCTTTAAAATTTTTACCTCTTTCCATCTTTCATACAGTGGAATCACTGTCTAGCGTATGTACTAACTTCTTACTATGTTTACTGTGCTTGGTAAAGTTTTTTAATTATGGGAAGCACAATTCTATCTTAAAGTTCTTGTCCAGGGTAATTTCGGGTTGCTAGTTTCATGATTTAAGCATCAGTGACTCACCAGTTCGCGAGATTTTCTTCTTCTTTCTTTCTTCTGCCTGTTTTTATTCATTTTTATTGTTACATTGGCTTAAACTACCACTTCTCAATCTTCTAAGGAAAATTTGAGACAGTGGTTTTAAAACTCAAGATTCCCTTTAAAATTCTGGCACCTCTTGAGTTGATATTTTAATTTTTTAAAACTAAATTCTGTAGTGCTTTTACAGAACTGAATATTCTTAATGTAAGTATAAGTGTTACATTTCCTGGTAGAATGATTTTTAACATTGTTGTGAAGGTTAAAATTGTGTTTTACTGACTTAACGTTTCATAGAATTGCCTTAAAATGACTATAAAAATTGGTAAGGGAGCTTCTAGTACAATTGACTGCCTTAACATGGCCTGATAATCCAGTGACCTTTCTCTCAAATATTATTTCTCTTTCTTATAAACTAAGATGTTTGTGATAGATACTTCTGAGTCTAGTTATCTGCGTTTGAATTTTTTCCCGCTGAAATTCACATAGTCTGAAGATCTGTGAAAGTGTTATGGGAAAACTAGCTTGGGTTCAAAACATCTTAACCAAATATACCCCATAAGACTTCCCAAGAGTGACTGCCAGTTTGTGACTATAGAAGCAGCGGTTGGGTGTTTTCTGGGCCATGGAAATTTAAAGTGTCTATAATGTCATGATTACTTAGTTTGCTGTCAGAGTGTTAGCAGATTGAAGGTTTGCTCCCTACTGCATTTTCAGAGTTGCTGTGAGTGGCAGAGGGTCACCTTAGGTGAAGGAAGAGGGGCAGGAAGTTCTGAAAGCAGGACTCCTGAGGCCTACCTCCATCTGCCTGCTTAAAAGATGCAGACTGACTCAGTATGAAAAATAATGGATAGAAAAATTCATTTAAGTATGTGGGGCAAGTGTTAAGTGTTGATCACACTTCTTTCCATAAGCAAATGGCTAGGTGTTTTTTATTCTTGTTTAATTATCTTGATAAATTTTGAGTTTGTTGTTGTTGTCATTGTTTTGGATTTGAGAATAACTTTAATTTTAATGTATATTTATGCTGTGTATTTCAAACCTATATCACATATATGTATACATATATAGTCTTCATGTTGGAGAGAGATATGAGTTTGTAATTCATTATAATCTTGAGGGTTTTTTTAAATCAGTAAAATGACTACTGTTGCTGTTTTAAAGCTTATTAAGTTCAGGTGTGTAACATGTTTAACTTTTTCCCCTATCTTTTTATCTTTACCTCTTTGTCCTCTACATGCTGTGATTTAAACCCTTCTGCTCTGTTCACCTGAACACCTGGTTTTTGCCATCTTCTTTATGTTGATGTTTGTTACACAGTACCACAAAACCTGCTCCACACCTGGATGGGTAAGAGTTATGTTCTTTTTATCTTGGAGAGGTGTTTGGGTGGCCAGTTCAAGACAGATTAGACCATGGGTGAACCCTCAAGGGGGCGCTCTTGATCTCTGGGTTAATCTCATAGCTGAGCTCTTCCTAAGGATCACAGGGTGCAGTAGTCTTGAGACCTCTCATGTCACTGAAGGGGTCTTTGCGTGGGCTCATGGGTGAACTTCTCAGGCATGCGCTCTTGAGTGACCCTGTAAGGATGGTGTCTGAGTATCAAGTCCAATCTGATTGTTATCAGACTCTTTACTATAAAATAGTTAAGAACCATTGTTTTTAAGGCAGAAAACTAAGGCCCAGTTTGAGATTTTTTTTTTTTTCCTTTTATGAAGCAGTAGTTCTAATTTCCTTCTAGTTGCTTCATACATCAAACACTTCGCTCTTATTTTCAGGTCTGTGGATATGTCATTGATAACAGTTGTCTTGATTACTGCTCATGGCTTAATTATCCTCAAAACAATTTTTTCTTGAATTTGTATTGCAACAGGGTGCATGTTGTCTTTGGACTAGTTATTTCCGGTTTTGAAGTAATCGAACAAATTGAAAATCTGAAAACTGATGCTGCAAGTAGACCTTATGCCGATGTGCGAGTTATTGACTGTGGGGTGCTTGCCACGAAGTCAACAAAAGATGGTAAGAGTGTTTTGGGGGTAGAGGGAGCTAGGATGCAGGTAACACATGTTGAAGACTGTAACTTAAAGATACCTCCTAGATTTCAGTAGTGGAAGAAACTCCTACGAGTAGTATAGCAATAGCCCTGATGCCTCTATATCATACCCTGTATCCAACCCATCAGGGAATCTTTTCAAATCTGACCTCTTCTTTTTACTTCCCCTGCTATCAGCGTGGTCCAAACCCAGGTATCTTTTACAAGATAGCAATAGCCTCATTACTGTTCACTTTGCCTCTGTCCTTGCTCCTCTGTAATCTTTTCTCAGCAACGATAGCTTCCTGACTGGTCTCCTTGCTTACACTCTTGACCCTCTACAGTCCTCAGCAGCACCCAGAGCCATCTTCTCCAAGGGCTCGCTCTCCATCGGCCAAAGCTAAAGTCTTTACAACGGTCTGTAAGGAATTCTGGCCTTCTGCTGTTTCTCTAATCTCTCTTTCCCCTCATTCATTGTCTTGCCAGCACGTTGACCTTTATTCGGACATGTCAAGCACTCAGGGACTTTGTGCTGGCTGTTCCTTCTCTCTGGAATACTCTTCATTCAGATACCTGCATGACCCCCTCCCTCACTTCCTTCAGGCCTGTGCTCAAATGTTATCTTAAATTACCTCAACTTTCCCTGTTCCCTTTACCCTGCCTTTACTTCCCCCTTCTTTTATTTAGCATTTATCATTTGTCATATTATGTAGTTGCTTATTTTCTTCTCTGACCCAACTAGAATATAGACTTCATGAGGGCTTTGTTACCTTACAATCTGACCAGCAAATTGTATTATCAACTTGAAAAAAAAAGTTTATTTAAATTTTGTTTTTACGTAAAATAGATAGCTAGTGGGAAGCAGCCGCATAGCACAGGGACATCAGCTCGGTGCTTTGTGACCACGTAGAGGGGTGGGATAGGGAGGGTGGGAGGGAGGGAGATGCAAGAGGGAAGAGATATGGGGACATATGTATATGTATAACTGATTCACTTTGTTATAAAGCAGAAACTGACACACCATTCATTGTAAAGCAATTATACTCTAATAAAGATGTTAAAAAATATTAAAATTAAAAAAAGAATAAATAAATTTTGTTTTTAGTTTTCTTTATACAAAACATGTTTTACAATACCTGGTAATCATGTTTTTACTCTGAAACATAGGCACTGAAATCCAGTACTAATATTTTTGTTAATATTTCTTAAAAGTTTTTGAGAAAAAAAGGAAGAAACCAACTCATTCAGAAGTCTCGGATTCCTCTTCCAATTCCTCTTCCTCTTCAGAATCATCCTCAGAAAGTGAAATTGAACATGAGAGAAGCAGAAGAAGGAAACATAAGAGGAGGCCAAAAGTTAAACATTCTAAAAAGAGACGAAAGGAAGCAAGCAGTTCAGAAGAGCCAAGGAATAAACATATAATAAGCCCAAAAGGGTAAGTGCGAAACACCAAGGTAGTCTTACCTAAGAAACAAGCACCCTGGAATGGGGAAAGTATGTGTGATTCTGTAAACTTAGCTTTGTTACCTATTGTTGAAAAGGATAGCATTCTGTGGTCTTCAAATTGAAATCTAACAAATCAAGGGTAGCACAGATGTTTCATATCAAAGATTTACGCGTTTGCAGGTGAGAAAAGAAAAAAGGATCATTTGGCAATTCTTATCAGAATTTTAGTGCTGTGGCTTTTTCACTGCATTGTGTTTTATATTTTCTCTTTATGACAGTTGTGTAAACCTTTTTAGTGAGCTTTGTAAGGTATCAGTAGTTTTGCTGCTAATTATATTATTATATTATTTAATATTATTATAAAATGCAGACATTACACATCTTAATTGGTGATTCGGTTTGTTCCCTCTAAGTCACTCTGAGAGGAGTGATACCAATGAAAAAAGGTGTATCGATTCAAATGCTAAAAGGGAAAAGCCTGTGGTGCGCCCAGAAGAGATTCCTCCGGTGCCCGAGAACCGATTTTTACTAAGAAGAGATATGCCTCTTGTCACAGTGGAGCCTGAACCGTAAGGATGATTAACCTACATGTTTTCGTTTCTCTGACTGGTGATTCTGTTAGCTCATTGCAGGTCCACACTCATTTATTGAGCATGACCCATAGTCAGAGCACTTTGAATTATACTGGGGGAGATATTGAATTCGTAAATGACATGTACCCTACCTTTCAAAATTCATATTCTGCTAGTAGAGAGAGGGGGTTTGGCAAGTTGATCGGGGAGAAGTTCTTAGTGGAGATCTGGAAAGATTTCATTACCAATCTCATTTACTTGGCCTTTCATTAGGGGTGAGATTTTGGTTGTCAAAACAGGGTTAGTTGAACTCTTTGGATCCAATCGAGTGATAAAACATACTCCAGTTTATAGTGCAAAATTATTGCGTGATGACTGGGGATAAAATTTAGTCCCATATGTTACTGTTGTTAACTTGCTCAGTGATAAATCCTCTATCCTGGAAAAGCTAACATGTAGCTTTAGATTTGGTCTCAAAAAATAGTAATTAGTGTATTTTGTGTGTTAGACTCAAGTTTAGAATTGTTAAGGGAAATATATGAATAGAAATACCATAAAGTGGTTGGTGTAATTGACACGTTTCCTATGAAGAGTTAATATTGAAGCCTGAGAAGTTATGCACATGTCCCTGTTCACAATCAAGTCTCTTGATTGTGGTTATTTAGTTCATTAGAAATTTTAAAATTCTGTATTTTCTCATTTTAAAAAGCTATTATGAAATGGGATGTATCTTTGAACTAATAGCTTAACATACTGATGTTTTCATTTTTAAAAATTGAATATTCTCTTTATGACAGTTCTGTAAACCTTTTTAGTGAGCTTTGTAAGGTATCAGTAGTTTTGCTGTTAATTATATTATTATATATAATATAACATAATATATTGTGAACAAATTTTAGTGGGATCCTTCTTTCTGAAAATATAAGACACCATTCATTGATCCAATCCATTTGGTTTTCAGAAAGTAGGAAACTTGAAAGGTCAGTTTTAGTGTCATCTAGCGGGGGTTGGCAAACTATAGTCGTCCATGGGCTAAATTCGGCCTATTGCCTGGTTTTGTACAGCCCATGAGCTAAATGTGGTTTTTATGTTTTTAAATGTTTGTGGAAAAAATCAAAAGAAGAATAATATTTTGTGACATGTGAAAATTACATGAAATTCAAATTTCAGTGTCCATAAATAAAGTTTTACTGGAACACAGCCACATCCGTTTGTTCACTGTTTTTCGTGGGCTGTTTTTGTGATACAGCAGCAGAATCAAAGAGTTGCAGAGAGTTTGTATGTGGTGCTCTCATCGCTTTATATGCTATTCAGTGCACTACACCTCACGGTGATGCAGTTATAACTCTCCAGTATTTCAGGTGCTACACATAAAATCCATCTGTGTGGAAAGATATTTTCAGAAATGGAGTATGTAAAAATCTCATTACAGATCCGCATTACCAGAAGAACAGTATTAACACTATCTGCTTTGATAGGGGATACTGAACCCTAGTTAAATGAAGTGAAATGTTATTCTCCCTGAAAAAGAATTCCACTCTCCTTAGTAGATCTGTGTCACAAAAAATGATTCTTTCTAATTTCATTGATAAAACATTTGTGAAGACTTGTTTTCTTTTTGTTACATAGTTATCTTAATTTTCTTCTTGGCCTAAAAATCCTAAAATATTTACTCTTGGACTCTTTTCTTAAGAAAAAGTTTGCCAACCCCTGTTATCTGGTATTTTTAAAGTAGTTTATACCACTGTCTTGTATTTATGGTTGAATATTGCTAGTAAGTTTATTTGGTCATCACTCTTCTTTGGTTACATAACATCTTTGGAAGTTATATTCTGCAGAATTATTTTAAATCATAATTGGCAGGTAGTTGTGTCATACAAAGATAGCAAGTAGATCTATTTCATTAGAATGTTTGAGATTTGATCAGTTGTTTGGGAGCTAGAATTGTGTGCTAAGAATGCAAGGTATGCAAGGATAAGAAACAGGGGCTGTCAGCCTTAGTGAGCTTGCCACCTTACTGAATTTACCAGCAGTTAAGCTCATTATCACTTATAATTCACTTAGCGAAAGCTGGGTTCCACACTTGCTCTAATTCATTTGTTCTCATCTTCAGCTGCACTTCAGAGTAATTTGGCAAGCTTTTAAAAATACCAGTTTCTGGGCCATACAGCAGATTAAATCAGAATGTTGTGGGGAGGAGGTAGAGGGTGGCAGCATTGGATCAGCATCTAAAAGGTTCCCAGGTGAACATTAATTTGTGCCGAACACTTAATAGGCAAGTCATTTGGTTCAGTGCTTTGTTCTTCATGAGGAAAACGAGGTTAACAATTGCCTGCCAAGAGTCCCTGTTACATCTCTCATTGTGAGAATCAAATGATGTCATGAATATGAAATGACTGAAAAGACTATAATATACTTTTTAGTCAAGGTTTTCTTATAGTAATATTGTGTGTTTATCTGGAGCCAGATTCCTGGTTGGGAAAACCCTATAAAATGGTTATAAGAGTCAAGTTTAATTTCTTTCCGTGACCTTGGGCAACATTTTTAACCTCTTAATCTTAAAATTCTTTGTCTTTAAAATGGAGATGATAATAGTACCTACCTCATAGTGTTGTTATGAGAATTAAATGAACTAATGCCTCTAAAACACTTATTAACAACCAGCAATGAACAATCTGAAAAGGAAATTGAGAAAGTAATTCCATGAAATAACATCTAAAAGAATAAAATACCTAGGAATAAATTAAATCAAGGAGGTGAAAGACTTGTACGATGAAAACTATAGGTATATATCTAAAATACTGCTGAAAGAAATTAAAACCTAAATAAGTGGAAAGACATTCTATGTTCATGGATTGGAAGGCTTAATATTAAGATGTCAGTACTACTCAGAATGAGCTATGGGTTCAGTCAAATTCCAGTAGACTTTGCAGAAATGGAAAAGTCAATGTCCAAGTTTGTATAGAATTGCAAGGTGTCCCAAATAGCCGAAACAATCTTGAGGGAGAAAGACAAAGTTGGAGGACTCATATGTCCTGATTTCAAAATTTACTACAAAGCTGCAGTCATCAAAATAGTGTGGTATCTAATAAGAACCTGCTGTGTAAAAAAATAAAATAAAATTCAAAAAAAAATAGTGTGGTACTGGCATAAGGATAGACATAGAGACCAATGGAATAGAATTGAGAGTCCAGAAATAAACCCATACATCTATGGCCATTAGATTTTTTTTTTCCCAGTGTCATTTATTATATTGACCTCTGGTTAGTACCTCAGTGGCGTGTGGATTAGGTGAGCAGTGTGAGTCTCCGAGAGGATGGGCATAGTGGACACTGAGAACATCCAATATCTGGTCCCCCATGATTGAGGTTCAGACCCTGAAATATGGGACCTACTCATGGTCTGAGAGCCTCTGTAGCAGAAGAGAAAACTGGTGGATCATGAAAACATTGGAGTATAGACCTATGTTATTTGTCCTTCATATTATTGTTTTATTTTAAAAAATTGGCTCCCAGGTGTCCAGAATTGGATTCATTATATTCCTTAGGTTCATGACACCTCTCATGACAGTGTCACCATTGGCTCATACACTGGCTCAAACATTGTTGACTCATACAAAAATTCAGATTTTTTCTTCTCTTGAGAAATTGAAGAATCCTCCAAAACATTGGTTCTGTTACACTGCAAGGCAAAAATTAGTGGCTACTCAGAGTGCTGTCCCTATTCATACCAATCTCTGCTGTCTCCTGACCAAGAGAAGTTGAAGTATATCACTGGGCTTGAACTGTTATTCTTCAAGTGGAAGAATAATCAAGTGGAAAGTGAACTATTCTATTGTGTCCACTTCACAGATTTACATTACCTGCCTGTCAGCATTTGAGTTTGAGAACCCTGCTCTGGGGGGAAGCCCTTACTATATGCAAAGCACTGAACTAACAGTTTTTCATACATTATCTCTTTAATTCGTATAAATAAGTTGAAGTGTTATCTCTGTTTTACAAGTGTGAAAGCTGAAGCTCAAAGAGCTAAATAACTGGCCCAAGATGATAAAAATTCTGATTTTTGATGCTGAGATTCAAACTTTGCATGGCCAATATATTTTAGATAAGGGTGCAAAGTCCATTCCATGGAGAAAGAATAGTCTCTTCAATAAATGGTGCTGAGACACCTGGATTTCCACATGCAAAAGAATGAGGTTGGACCCTACCTCACATCATATGCAAACATTAACTCAAAATGGGTCAATGACCTAAATATAAGAACTAAAACCATAAAACTCTTAGAAGGAAACATAGGGGTAAACCTTCATGACCTTAGGTTCAGCAGTGGATTCTTATATTTGACACCAAAAGCATGAGCAATAGCAACAAAAAGACAACTCATTTTAAAAATGGGCAAAGCACTTGAATAGACACTTCTCCAAAGAAGATGTACAAATGGGGAACAAACATGTGAAAAGATATTTAATATCATTAGTCGTTAGGAAAATGCAAATCAGACCCACAGTGAGATACCGTGTCTCACCTACTAGGACGGCTGTAATTTAAAACAAAACCCCAAAAAACTGGTGTTGGTGAGGATGTGGAGAAAATTGGAATCCTCATACATTGCTAGGAGGAGTCTAAAATGATGCAGCTGCTGTGGAAAACAGTTTGGTGGTTCCTCAAAAAGTTAAATATGGATTTACCATGTAACTCAGCATGTCTACTCCTAGGTACATATCCAAAAGTATTGAAAATAGATTCAAACAGATACATGTACTCCAGGGTTCATTGCAGCATTATTCACAGTAGCAAAAACATGGAGACAACTCACGCGTCCACCAACAGATGAATGGATAAACAAAATGTAGTGTATATATATATACAATGGAATGTTATTCAGCTAAATTAGAGGTTACCAGAGGCTAAGGGAATGAGGGAAATGGAGAGGTATTGCTTAATAGGTAGAGTTTCAGGATGAAGTGATGAAGAAGTTTTGGAAAGATAGTAGTGATGGTTGCACAACGTTTTGAGTATAATTAATGCCACTGAATTGTACATTTAAAAATGGTTAAAATGGCCAATTTTATGTTATGTATTTTTACCCAATAAATAAGTATGTTTAAAATGTTTATTAATATAACGCCTGACACATAGTAAGTCCTCAATAAAAGCTAGCCATTATGTTAATCATAACAGGTACAAAACAAACTCAAGTATGAAAAGACTTCTCAGGCATGGAGGACTGTAGCTGCCATAATCACCCATAAGATAAAGTAGCAGATTCAGAGCATTGAAGGAGGGGCAGCTTATAGTAAAGTGGGGTAGACAAACAGACTATTAAAAATATAAAATAAATGTGGTCCAGTGGGTAGGACTCTGTGCTCCCAGTGCAGGGGGCCCGGGTTCAATTCCTGGTCAGGGAGCTAGATCCCACATGCATGCCACAACTGGGAGCCCGCATGCGGCAAGTAAAGAGCCCGCATGCCACAACTAAAAGATCCCCCATGCCGCAAGTAAAGATCCGCGTGCCACAACTGAGACCCAGCACAGCCGAGATAAATAAAATAAATAAATAAATATTTAAAAATATATATATAAAATAAAATTTAAAACTGTTAAAAACACTTGAGCATTAGAGTCAACAATACCTCAGGATTCCCTAAGAACATTACTGTTTTGACAAGAGACATCTAAAAAAGGATTTTTTTGAAAGTAGTTCTGTACTTTAAAAGATTGATACTAGTATCGTGTATTTCTACTCAGTTGGGTTACTTTTTTTTTTTTTTTTTTTTTTTTTTGCGGTACGCGGGCCTCTCACTGCTATGGCCTCTCCCGTTGCGGAGTACAGGCTCCGGACGTGCAGGCCCAGCGGCCATGGCTCATGGGCCCAGCCGCTCTGCGGCATGTGGGATCCTCCCGGACCAGGGCACAAACCCACGTCGCCCGCATTGGCAGGCGGACTCTCAACCACTGCGCCACCAGGGAACCCCCGGTTACTTTTTTTTTTTTTAGTTTTTGTATTTAAAGGATTTGCTTAGAAAATTGGGTTATGTGGAGTGCCTCATTCTACAAAAGTGTTGAATCTAAATGAAGTGTTTTTGTATGATAGGAACATAAATTCTGCATTTAAACACTGAGAAAACTGCCTAGCATTTGCTTTTTATAAATTTTCAATCTTCTTTTCCAGGAAGATTCCTGATATTACACCCACCGTAAATGATCAGAAACCATCTGTGTCAAAGTCTGGACGGAAGATTAAAGGAAGGGGCACAATTGTATGTGTGTTAAAACTGGACTTTTTTCAAATTACTTATCTTAAGCGGTAAAATGTTTTTACCTCTAGGCAAAATCCTAGCTTTAATCTTAGGTATAGTCCAAAATCTGTCCAAGGAGCTAGTTGTATTCTGTATAGTTATGGGAAGGCACTGCTGTTAGATTAGTGTTTACTGCTGTGTTTGAATATGAAATGAATGTGAAATAATCAGTATGCTGAGAAATGTTAGTATATTGAATAATCTAGGCTAATGAATATAACCATTAGGACTTCAAAGAGGAAATTGTTGTGTGTGATTACAGGTGAATCTCCAGCTTTCCCATTTTTTTTAGTTTGACACAACTTCATACCATCTTCTTGGTACTTAGTCGTTATTGCCTTTGAATGGCGTCAGAGATTGGGTCTTATACCTACCTCTGTCCTATAGCAGATTACAATTAAGAGATATTTTGAAGGTAGTTATTCCTAACTTTGTTTTTAAAGCGCTATCACACACCTCCAAGATCAAGATCCTGTTCCGAATCAGATGATGATGATAGCAGTGAAACTCCTCCTCACTGGAAAGAAGAAATGCAGAGATTAAGAGCATATAGACCGCCTAGTGGAGAAAAGTGGAGTAAAGGAGATAAGTAAGTATAAGTACAATCCTGTGTCCTCTATATTTTAAGTCTTAAGGGGATAGAGACATATTTCTGGACTTTTCACTAAATATTTACCTTTAAAATTAGACTGTGACCAAAGAGAATATATTGGGAATGCTTGGGGAAATGGGAGGAGGGCTGCTTGACTTTGGGTGCTTTTAAATCAAAATTCTGTTTTTCCTCACAAGACTATAACCCTCCTGAATTTCTTAAAGATTTCTTGTTCAATTTTAGAAATAATCAGGACTTAAAAAATATTATATAGCAGATTCTTTCCTAGCCTGTTCTCATAGTCACTAATGAATCAATGGGTAGATAGGGAAATCTGTACCCAGTGTGTGTGTTAACTTCTGACCCCAGGGACTTTTGTTTCTTCAGAAGTGTATCCATGTCCTGTCTTCATTGACACTCCACAGTGCAGTATCTATTTTAGAAATGGGGCTGGCCCCAGAATAGCTAGTGCAAAATATACCAATGGGACCCTGTGTAATTGTTCATGGTAGAATTCTGTTTTTCTCTATGGGCATCCAGCAGAATGGTTCGAAGTTAGAAGAGGGAGGAAAAGGTGTGCGTCTGCTGTGTGGAAGTGGTGTAGACACAGTGGCACTGAGAACTCTGAGTTTTGAGCCCTGATATTGCCACTGAGATATTGTAAAGTCTGCATCTATTTAATGTACTTTTCCCCTAATTTCTGTACTAAGTAGTTTAACTAAAACCGTAGGGGAAAGTTGTTGATTACCTGTATGAGGCTGAGATGAAAACAGTAGTCATGTTTTTAAGGAATTCCCTGGTGGTCCAGTGGTTAGGACTCGGGAGTTTTCCCTGCTGGTGCTCGGGTTCGATCCCTGGTCAGGGAACTAAGATCCCACAAGCCGTGCAGCCAAAAAAGAAAAAGAGGCTTCGCCTAAAGTTCAGGCAGTTATCCTGTATCTGCAGAGAATTAACAGAATTGTTTGGGAACTTGATTTGATTCTCCCTCAGAAATCATTCCTGGAGGCAGAGTGTTACTGAGTGGATGATAGCCAGGAACTCAGTAGGGCAGCAGTGCTTTTGTGATTGCTGTAGTTGCTTTGCTTTTCAAAACTATTTTCCTATCGAATTTGAAAATTCTTGGCTTGGCTCTGAAAAAAATCCTTTTGTAAGTCTGATAGTAGTGATCTGATAGTAATGATCTCTTTGAAATTACAAGGTAGGGACCAGGCCTATCAGCTGTTGGTTTATCCTTCCTATGTGTGCTTAAAGTGTTGACAGAGTCAGTACTTGGTTGTTAACTAAGCTTTTGCTGATGCATTTGTATTGACAACAAATGTGTTTTAATTTTAAAGCACAGAAAACATGCTTGTAAATAATTGCATGCGTATTATGTCCTTTTCTATAGGTTAAGTGACCCCTGTTCAAGCCGATGGGATGAAAGAAGCTTGTCCCAGAGATCCCGATCGTGGTCCTATAATGGATATTATTCAGATCTAAGCACAGCAAGACACTCTGATGGTCACCATAAAAAACGCAGAAAAGAGAAAAAGGTTAAGCATAAAAAGAAAGCTAAAAAGCAGAAACATTGCAGAAGGCACAAACAGACTAAGAAGAGAAGGATTATTATACCATCTGACATAGAATCCTTAAAATCTTCCACCCGAAGAGTGAAATCCTCATGTGATAGAGAAAGGAGATCTCGTTCTTCCTCGTTGTCATCTCATCACTCGTCCAAGAGGGACTGGTCTAAATCTGATAAGGATGACCACAGCTCTTCAACCCATTCCAGCAGAGACTCATACAGATCAAAATCTCACTCACAGTCTTATTCTAGAGGAAGCTCAAGATCAAGGACTCCGTCAAAATCCTCATCACACTCTCGAAGTAGATCAAAGTCCAGATCTAGTTCTAAGTCAGGGCACCAAAGAACAGCATCAAAATCACCAAGAGGAACAGCCTCTCAGTTAAGTGAAAATAAACCTGTTAAAACAGAACCTTTAAGAGCAACAGTGACACAAAATGAAAATGTTTTAGTACAACCAGTGGTGGCGGAAAATATTCCTGTAATACCACTGAGTGACAGCCCCCCTCCTTCAAGGTGGAAGCCTGGACAGAAGCCCTGGAAGCCCTCTTATGAACGAATCCAGGAAATGAAAGCTAAAACAACCCATTTGCTGCCCATCCAAAGCACTTATGGTTTAGCAAATATTAAAGAGACTGGTAGTTCATCATCCTACCATAAAAGAGAAAAAAATTCAGAAAGTGATCGGAGCGCTTATTCAAAATACAGTGATAGAAGTTCAGAAAGTTCACCGAGGTCAAGGAGTAGATCTTCTAGGAGTAGATCTTATTCCAGGTCATACACAAGATCTCGAAGTTTAGCTAGTTCACATTCAAGGTCTAGGTCTCCCTCATCTAGATCTCATTCACGAAATAAATACAGTGACCACTCACGGTGTAGTAGATCATTTTCATACTCTTCTGTTAGCAGTGATGATGGAAGACGAGCCAAGAGAAAATTTAGATCCAATGGGAAAAAAAATAACACCTCAAATAAAAGGCACAGCAGCAGCTCTGAAAAGACACTTCGTAATAAATATGTCAGAGGCAGAGACAAGTCTTCATGTCATAGAAAGTACAGTGAAAGCAGGTCATCTTTAGATTATTCTTCAGACAGTGAACAGTCAAGTGTTCGGGTTACACAGTCAGCCCAGGAAAAAGAGAAGCAAGTCCAAATGGACATGAATAATAAACAAGAGAAAAACAGAGGTGAAGAGAAATCTAAGCCTGAACGGGAATGCCCTCATTCAAAAAAAAGAACTTTGAAAGAAAGTCCTTCTGATCACTTTAGAAGTGGCAGTAAGCCCAAAAGGAAGAATTATGCTGGGAGTAAATGGGACTCTGAGTCAAATTCTGAACAAGATGCAACTAAAAACAGTAAAAATAATTCCCGGCCATCTTCTGATAAGGAGGAAGGTGAAGCCACTTCAGATTCTGAGTCAGAGTTGGGTGAAATTCACATCAAAGCCAAACCAGCAACTAAGTCTTCAGCAAGTACTTTACTGCCTGATGGTAATAGTGCCTGGAAATCAAGCAAACAGCGGTCATCAACCTCTGATTCTGAGGGGTTCTATTCCAATTCAGAAAACAGTAGAGGAAAACCCCACAAGCATAAGCACAGCTCCAAGGAGCATCTTAAAAGGGAACATACCAAAAAAGCAAAAGAGAAATTGAAAGGGAAAAAAGAGAAAAAACACAAGGCTCCAAAACGAAAACAAGCGTTTCACTGGCAGCCTCCACTAGAATTTGGTGAAGAGGAGGAGGAGGAGATTAACGAAAAGCAAGTTACTCAGGAAGCAAAAGAGAAAAAACAACTTTCTGAAAACAGGGAAGCCGTAAAAGAAAATATTCCCCAAACTGAGAAGCCCTGTGAAGATGGCAGTCTTTCAGGTAAACATAATCCAATAACGGTTTCATCAGATACTGATCAGCCTACTAAAGATGATAGTAAACTCAGTGTGTCTCCCGCAGCTTTAAATGCTGAGGAAAACGTGGTCAGTTCTCCCCCGAACATTCAGCATATTGCAGAGAGCATCCCAAGCGGAGTGGAGGATCTGCTTCAAACAGATGACAACATGGAGATTTGCACTCCTGATAGGAGTTCCCCAGCAAAGGCCGAGGCGGCTTCCCCTCTAGGAAATTCAAGGCTTGGCACCCCGGATATAAGCATTGTTCTAAAGCAGGATATGCCAACAGAGCATCCTGAGGCAGAGTTGGGAAAACAGGAAAGCAGCATGTCAGAAAGCAAAATGGTGGGTGAGGTGGGAAAGCAGGACAGCAGCTCCGCCAGCTTGGCCACTGCTGTAGAAAGCACTGTGAAGAGAGAGGTGGCTGAGAAAAGCCAGACCAGCCTCATGGATAATAAATGGAAACCCCTTCAAGGTGTGGGGAACCTGGCAGCACCGTCTGCTACTACATCAAGTGCTGTGGAAGTTAAGGCACTGACTACTGTGCCTGAAATGAAACCACAAGGCTTGAGAATAGAAATTAAAAGCAAAAATAAAGTTCGGCCTGGGTCTCTCTTTGATGAAGTAAGAAAGACAGCACGCTTAAACCGGAGGCCAAGAAATCAGGAGAGTTCGAGTGATGAGCAGACGCCTAGTCGGGATGGTGATAGCCAGTCCAGGAGTCCAAGCAGATCTCGAAGTAAATCTGAGACCAAGTCAAGGCACAGAACAAGGTCTGTCTCCTACAGTCACTCAAGGAGTCGATCGAGAAGTTCCACATCATCTTATCGGTGAGCATTACTCTCTTTTCCTTTTTTTCTCCCAAGGAGAGTCTGTTATTGTTTTGCTTGGAAGAACATCAGAGTTAGGGACAAGATCACTGTTTCCCAATATCTGGGAGGGAATAAGGAGAAAGCTTGTGCTGTGTGACTCACAGAGCAGACTGAAGACACAGGGAGCAGAGATTTCAGGGGAAGAGATTTGGGCTCAGGGTAAAAAAACTATTGCTGTCAATTAAAGCTCCATGGCAACTGCAGTGAGTTGCCATGATAGGTGGCAAGTTCTCCATTTTTAAAGGAGTGAGGCCGCTCTCTCTACTGTTAGTGATGCCTTAGAAGGGAATCTTGCATTTACAGAATATGTAGGATTTCGAGATCAGTAATCTAACCCTCCATTTTATACAAGTGGAGGGTGAGGGCCAGAGAGGCAAAGTTACCTGCCAAGGACTTGCATCTAGTTGATCTTTATTCAGGGGCAGGAAATGGTAAAAATGATCATCTTAAGATTGATTGGTTGATTTTTGGTTCAAGTTACGTCTAACTATTGTCATCAGCATAGACTGGCTAATGCAGAGAATGAGCATTTTTAAAACTAAAAAAATTGGTGATGGTGGTATGAAGTTAACAAGTAATTTGTATTCTTTTCTTTTCCTTGTAAATGTTTCATGGTTTTGCCTCACTGCCTCTGACTCATATCCTTTATTACGTTGTGCTTGATTTTCATCACTTGAACTTAAAATGCAGTAAGAATCTTTAACTTTTTTTCTTCCTAGTTTTCTATCAGTCATTTTCTTCCCTTACCCAGATTTCTTTAAAAATAGGAGCCGACATTTACCATCTACAATAAGCATCTCCCATTTACTCTTCAGTTGCTTGCAGTTTGTATTCTGTGCCTTCCCTCCCCCATCTCACTCAGCTGACTAAGATTTTCAGGTACTTCCGCATGGCCAGTGCCAGGGCATGTTTTCAGTCCCTTCAGTCCTTCTAGAAGCCCTCTGCTAGCTCTCCTCATTCCCTCTCAGACCATTCCATGCTTGAGTTGTTGGCGTCTCTACCTCCTCCTGCTCTGACTCCCAACAAGGCCCAGAGAGCTGGTGAATCCTGGCCTTTTGTCTCCGGGTTCATATTCTAGATGAAGGTGCCTGTTGAGCTACTCCAGCCTCCTGTCCGCTCGGTGTGTACTTACCGTTTACACTCAGACAGCTCTGAGCTGTTGGTGACGCTGGCCATTCTCATCTACCTTCCTGCCCCTGCCTTTGGAGTGGGTGGTGTCTCATTTCATACATGAAGACAGTGAGGCATGGAAACGCTAAGAAATTTGCTCTTAAGTTGGGCAGCTCACAGGTAGTAGACTGAGATAGCTAAACTTTGCCCTCCCTGTTTCGGTTACTTACGTGGGCCTGACTTCCCTTCTGGCCTGCAAACTCAGTGAAGTCAGGGGCTGTTTGCTACTCATCTTTCATTCACCTAACAGAGTCGCTCTATAATTGTTCGTTGAGTAAATGACTAGGATCTTATGAGAACAGAATGTGTCTTTGCCAATAAACTGCATCTGTCTTCCAAAACATAAGTACATACTGAATAAAACCTATGAAGATATTACCTGAGTAGCACATACACAGGGGTATGGTTCAGTTCCTGAATGGCAAGCATAAACTAGGGGAAGCAGGGTGGGGCAAAATTGCATTAAGTTTCTTGTTTGTTTTATTAAATATTAAATAGGTATAAATTTTTTTAATGATTAAGGTATAAAAAATAATTTTAAATGGTATCTAGCTTTAAAAATAGAGCTTTGATATACCTAATGTAGTCCTACCCGATGCTACCCTACTTTCTCTCTTCTCTCCTAGAGTTAAATGTTATTCTAAACTTCTATTATAATTTTGTTGTTTCTCTTTGTAGTTTTACTATAAATGTTTCTATCTATATATAATGTTGCTTTTGCTTGTTTTCAAACAAAATCCTTTTTTATATGTATAGATATTCTACGTTTGCCTTTTTCACTCAACATTATGTTCCCAAGAGTTACCTCTGTTGATACATGGCAGCTGTAGTTCATTTTCCTACTTTAGAATATTTCAGTATATATCTGTGTTAATTTTTTTTTAACCCATTCTACTGTTAATGGAGATTTGGATTGTTTCCTCTTCTGGTATTACAGGTAGGGCTCCTATGAACATACCTGTATCAGCCTTTTCTGTTTTCTCTTTATTTTATTCTGTTCAGTTTAAACCCTCATTAGCCGTCTCTGTGATACCCGCTGTGAGGAGTTCGTGAGAGACCTTTCCAGAGACCTTTCCTCTTGTTGGGTTTTCCCCCTCCTGCCCTACTTGTAATTAGTTTTAACAGCATAATGAGTTAATATGATTTATATATTTTCCACTCTTACTTGTAGATCAAGAAGCTACTCCAGAAGTCGGAGCAGAGGGTGGTACAGCAGAGGCCGCACAAGAAGCCGGAGCAGTTCCTACCGCAGTTACAAAAGCCATAGGTGAGCTTGTGAATCCTGTCCTACTGTGGGGTCTCCATCTGTCTTCTTTTGAAGGCCTGCCCTGCACAGGCAGAGTGGGGTAGCTGTTGAAAAGGGTCTTGTCATTGCTGACTATCAGACAGGCCTACTTACTCACCTAGTTCTTTCTTTCAAAGAGCTATTGGATTCTTACTGGCTGATCTCAAGATGGGATCTTATCAGAGTGAGGAAAGAGAAGCAGTAGAAATATTTAAAAGAGGCCCTGACTACCACCTGAACCCCCAGTACATCCTCGTTAACCTAAGTTTCCATCTGCAGTCATCTCTTGACTCGGGTTAGATATTGGGAGAGGAGGACTATTACAAGAGGACAAAGGAAGAAGTGTGTGTGTGGTGGGTGACCCCAAGTTTCTGGTTTTCCCAGCTTCTTCCAGCCCCTTTTTGCCTCTCAGGTATTTACCACTGCTGCAGCTTCATTTTACTTTCAAGTGTTCACCTGTGTCTTCCCCCTTCCCCACCCAGTTCCTCCCCAGCGACTTTCTTGATGTGCACCTCATAGAAGAATTGTGTAAAACTTCTAACGTTTCTTGCGAAATCCAACATGCTTTTTAAAAAAATTCCAATATACTTTTGATATGAAAATGAAATAAATATAGCTGCTGGATTTCATTGTGTGTTTTCTCCTTGATGGGCAAATAAATGTCTAGATTTTTGATGTAGCCTGTCCTGATCCACAAGTTGATAGCCCCTCATGTGATTCCTATTAGGACGTCCAGCAGGAGCAGATCCAGGAGCAGCTCGTACGATCCCCACAGTCGGTCCAGGTATGGACAGGGGTTGGGAAACCACCTGTGGGGGCAGAATTAAAAGGGCCTTGTTTTATAAAGCCCTTAATTCCCTTTTAAAAGGTGTTGTATGTTATTGAAAAACATATGTTTGTCTTTTTGAACAGTTTTTAATCTGTTGGCCCATTGTGCTCTAATGTCAAAAGTGATAATTGATGTCGAATTGTAATGGCAGGGATTTATTGACTATAATTGTCTAATAAGATCCATGAGATTCAATTGAACTAACTCAGTGTTAATTTTGTGATATTTTTCAATGCAGAAAAGAAACTATAACATTTTTCTGTTTAATACGGTAAGTCTGATTTGGGGCAGTTGTTAAATGTTTCCAGTACTTGTTCTGCAGATGTGTCTTCATACTGTCATATAGTGCCCATGTTCTAAGAGGACACTTAAGAAGCTAAAAAGAAATGGGAATATATGAGTATTTGAATGGGAAGATTTAGTGTTTGTTATTGCTGTTTAAAGCAGGTCCTACACCTACGATAGCTACTATAGCAGGAGTCGGAGTCGAAGTAGAAGCCAGAGGAGCGACAGTTATCACCGAGGCAGAAGCTACAATAGGCGGTCCAGGTGGGTCTGTTCTTTCAAGCACTGTAAGTTACTGTGGGCACTTAGGGTGTGGGGTGAGAGACTGCTGTAGAAGAGAAAGCACCATCTTCTGAGGACAGAAATACTTCTTTCTCTGCCTGAACTTCATCAACCCAAAGGCAGTTACTGAAAGTGGCCTTTGTATTAAGAGTTGCTGGGTAGTATTTACTGGTGGTTGTTAATGTTTGAATCTAAAATGGATTTTTAAATATTCACATATCCTTGGACAAACATTTCTTTTGGAAGGAATAAGGAGAGAAGGCAACTCAAACCATGGCCCATTCTTTAAATAGGGTTGCTTGCTAGAACTAACAGCCGATTTGTCAGTGTTTTGAATTTTAAAAAGGTAATATTTTAAAAACTGTAACATAATAAAATATAATACTTAGGATTGCAGTTTGTACGGTTAAAAATGTTTATATATTATATGTATTTATAGGTATGTTTTATGTAACATATGGCTCATACTGTGGGTTGCTTTTTGTAATGTCCCTTTCCTGGTGGCTTCTGGTCTTACCCTTCCCCCATACCTTACAACTACAGTCAGTCGTGCTTGTAGGGTATCAGTGTGATCTGGACACTCCCTTGTTTGAAACTCTTCAAGGATGCCCCACTGCCTTCAGGGGCAGGTCCATGCTCCTCAGCATTGCATGGAGGCCTCTCCGCCTACCAACTCCAGCTTGGGCTTTTCTGTCTTCCCTGCACTAACATCCTGGAACCTTTTTCTTTTTCTGCCTAGAGAGTCACATGCCCACTTCACCATGTCCCCTCCTGCCTCTTGAAATAGCCAATTCTCAACTACTCTGCAGGTCTCCACTGCAGCCCACTCACTGCCCCAGGGAAGCCCTTCCTGCTGCTCACTCTGAGATCTGTTGCCCTCTCGCCGCATGTGCTTTATTTATCTTGCCCCCTATTCTATACTATCCTTGAGCCCCAGGAAACTCTACATAGTCTACTCTGTGTGTGCCCTTTGCATCTAGTAAAGTGACTGGCTCTCTGTGAATATTTTTCGAAATAACTCAATGGTGACCATAACCAAGTCTTCTTGACTCACTCTCCCAGTGGTCCTGTCCCTGCCCCACCTCACCCTCACCCCTCATTGGCCTCCCATTTTGATTTGATTTTGATTTCCTTGCCTTTTAATGAAACTCTCTTTGTGGGCCTTTTTTCCCTTACTTCCTCAGTCTAATTAAATATTGATGTTCATTTTGGGTAACATGGAAAATTATTCTCACATATATGAGTGGATTTCAAGTAATTCCCCAAGAAGTTTCTTTATTTTATCTTAACCTGATATTACCACCATCTGTCATTGACATCTTTGAAAAGTCTGCAGTATTGCCACAGTCAGTACCCCACTCGCCAACCCACTATGCTGTGCCTCTTCAAGCCACTTGCTTTCAGGCCACTCATATCAAAAAAGAAGCTACAAGAGGAATTCAAAGGGCTGACAATTAAAAGGTATTTCTGTTTTTGTTTTGTTATACAGGAGTTGTAGATCTTATGGCTCTGACAGTGAAAGTGACCGAAGTTACTCTCATCATCGGAGTCCCAGTGAAAGCAGCAGATATAGTTGAAAGTGTCCCCTTTTTTTGATACAAATTGGATCTTATTTGTAAATATCTGGTAACTTAAAAGTTTAAGAAACTTAATGGCAGTCTGTTGTTCTGTTTCAATATTAGAGATGAAGTTGAAAAATAGACACTTATAATTGTTATTTGTTCATTTACATGTGCGTAGAATTTAAAATACAGATATGTCTCCTAAAAATATTTGTATGCCACATTTTACAGTAGCCAACTATGGAAATGAATTTCATTTTCTTGAATCAAGAAATCATGAAATTTAAATATAATTTGCAATATTATTTTAGCTAGATTATTTCTCTCCATCTCATGTATTTCTTAGAATACAGATTCTTTTTGCCCGTTTTTAAGGTTTTAGCATGTACGCTGCCAAGCATAGAACTGTGAAGGAGAACTGTGAAAGGTGACCAAATACTTGTATACCAATTACACAGAACCTTATACATGTGTGCTCTTAAAAACAAACTGCCCAGAACTGATACTGATGGTAGCCAGGAGTATAAGGCAGTGGCTCTGGGGTTCTTAATTCATTCCTTACTTCTTTGTTGTCTCAGAGGATCAGAAAAGTAGTCACCATACAGCCCAGTGTATTATTTCAGGCTGGCGGGTGAGGTTAAGAAGAGTAAATCAGCCTTAACTATAAATACCTGCACTGTCTCTAAAGCCCTAATGTTTTATGTGCTTTCTAATAAATACTATCAGAAGTTCGGTTTGTAAAAAGACAATTCTATTCCAGTTCATGCTTTGGTGCTTGGTACCTTTTGGTGCATTATTCTTACATACTATACATTAGAATTCCGTCAGAGAGAGAAATGAATTTTTAAAAATTCATTGGCACCAAACATGGGTCCTTCTAAGCTCTATTCACTTTAAATATTTGGAGGGCCTCTCTCAAGCACAGGTGTGGGCTGGAGGCCGTGGAGCAGGCAGGATTGGCATGGGGTTGTGTGGCCACTGGGGTCTGCTGCACAGAACTGATGCGTGTGTCCCTGGAGGAGTTGATTGGAGAGTGGACTTCAAAAGTAACACCAAGATCTCCCTGCCACCATCCTGGGCACATTTTGCAGGGCTTTACTTTTAAGTCTTTCAAGTAAGAGGCAGATGCAAGAGCAGTTGAACTGTTCTCAGCACCCGCCAGCATGTTTCCCTGTTTCAGTGGCCTGCACTGACTCAGTGAAGCCTTGTGTGAGATGGTAAACCTACGACAACAGACAGGGAATCGGGGTGTGCAGTACTGCATAGATTACACACTTTCACAGTCTTGGGTGGTTCCTGCAAAAATGATTTGACCTGTAAAAACTGGTGAGATTTTTTTTTTTTGCGGTACGCGGGCCTCTCACTGTTGTGGCCTCTCCCATTGTGGAGCACAGGCTCCGGACACGCAGGCAGGCTCAGCGGCCATGGCTCACGGGCCCAGCCGCTCCGCGGCATGTGGGATCTTCCCAGACCGGGGCACGAACCCGCGTCCCCTGCATCGGCAGGCGGACTCTCAACCACTGTGCCACCAGGGAAGCCCTGGTGAGACTTTTTTTAACCTTTAGTTTGAGTTTTTTCCCCAAGTGTACTTAATCACCTTAGTGCCAGTTTAATCCAGTTATGCAGAAGAAATTCATATTGGATGTTTGATGCAGAACTCTGTGCCATCCTACCCCAGGGCTTGCCTGGTGTACTTGGGAAGTGGGAAAGAGCCCTCAGTTGGAGGGATCTGACCACCCCTGATGGATGGAGGGGTGACCTTGGATATATTAAAACCATCACCCATAAAAGGTTCATAAACAGGGTTGTGGCCAGTTGTTTGCCAAGTTGATAGATGAGAATACATTAGAAAATAGGACCTAAGTCAAACAAACATACTTGATAGTGAATACAAAACAATGTGCGATCATATGAAGGGTTTTCAGAAGTTGCCTACAGAGGAGAATATTGCTTTAATAATATGCAGTGGAAAGAAACTGCATTTAGAACCCAAACAAAAACTGCCAAATCTAATTACGTTAAGAAGAGTTACCTTTGGGCAGTGTATTAGTTTTCTATTGCTGTGTAACAAATGACCCCAAACTTTGCAGCTTAAAGCAGCACTCATTTCTTAGCTTACAGTTCTGTAGCTCATGAGTCCAGCACAGTATGGCTGGATTCTCTGCTCAGGGTCTCACAAGGCTGAAATCAAGGGTCAGCAGGGCAGCATTCCTTTATGGAGGCTCTGGGGAAGAATCTGCTTCCAAGTTCATTCAGATTGTTAGCAGTATTCAGTTCCTTGCTGGCTGTCAGCCGGGGTCCTCTTTCTCGGCTCCTTAAGGCTGCTCGCATTCCTTCTTGTGTGCTTCCCTCCATCTTCAAACCAGCAATGGCCCATCGAGGCCTTCTTCTCATGCTTCAGGTCTCTCTGCCTTCCTCCTCTGTTTTAAGGTTTGTGTGATTAGATCAAGCCCACTGAGATAGTCTCCCTGTGTTAAGGTCAGCTGTGCCACAGAACATAATCACAGAAGTGGTATCGCATTTACAGGTTCCTGGGATTGGGGCATGAAATAGGAGGAGGGGCATTTTAGAATTCTGCCTCCCACAGGCAATAACTTCGCCTGTTGTGCTGTGGGTAGAATTTTACCCTGAAAAGGTGGGCCCTAGAAGCCTCGTTTGTTTTCTCCATGGAAAAGGACAGCCCTCAGCTGCAGCATTCAACTTGTGTGTTTACTGAATGGACTACAGAAATAGCTTTTCTTCATAAAGGGGATTGTTCTGTATTTTAAGTTACTTTTTAAATAAAATTGAATTATGTGTATTGTGCTTCTTAATAGACAAGGCATTATTGGACTGGTTTTGTAATGTCCTGTTTACTGCAAATGAAACATGATATAGCTGGTATTGTTCAAAAACTGTAGAAAATACTTTTGTACATATTGGTAATGTCTGATTTGTATACACTTCATTTAAATTTCCCTAAAACTGGAAAGGGGGGCCTTGTAGACATTAAAATATATACTTAGTCTAAGTTTGAGTCTGTGCATGTTTCATCCTTCTTTATTCATCCAGACTTCAAATAGTCTTTCTGAAATGGAAAAGGAGACACTGAGTCTCCTTGCTGACCCAGCCAGTGAAGAGACCTCATCTCATCCGTCTGTGGCTTGTTTTCGTCTTCTGGCCGAGTATTAGTGGTAGGGCACGAGGTGGAGCTAGAGAGAACGTCAGGCAGAAATGTTCACCTACGCAGAGAACCAGTGATGGTGCTTGGTCTTGCTTCCCCTGCCAACTCCACGTTTCTTCAGGCTCTGTTGTCATCCAGCTGAGGTGACCTGCATATAACAGATGCCTTTGCTGAGGAGGGACTACGTCCCCCCCATCTGTGAGATGCTGCCTAGGGACAGCATGTTTCCCTGCTACGCCACCTGCAGCCTCCACCTTCCCTCCCTAACAGTGGTTCACCAGGCAGGCACATAGCACTCTCTCCTGGAGAAAACATTCATGGTGATATTTTTAGCATCCACATGAGAATTTGCAGGATAAGTACAATTAACTTTATTCTCCTCAGAACTCACAGGTATTTGTACTTTCTTAGTGAATACAACATAACCTCACACAGTAAGATTGGCAGAGGTTCAGTTTTCAAAGTTAACAGTAAACCCCCAAGTCAGGCAGTTCCTGAAAACAGGCAAATCTGGATATGTTGCCTTAAAATTTAAATAAAAGTGTAGAGTCTGTTTGCTGTAGGGAAATCCCCAAGTGAGGTTCCATTAGGGTCTTATTTTTTAGAGAACACAAGGATCTTTAATCAAATTCTGATAGTGATCTTCTTGATCAGCTGGGCAGTATTGGGAGGAAATGTGTCAAAGACTTTGGTTTTTTCTATTCTGAATTAGCTGGCAAGAGAATTCAAGGGAAATGCCCCTCTCACGAGTGACCATGAACACTGACTGGCTAGGCATCAGTGTTGGGAAGCGAAAGGAGGCTCCGCCGGTGCAGAGTGAGTGACACAAACTGTGTGGCCAGGTGAGGGGCTGGAAGCCATGGCTCACGTGGGAAGAGCCTGGGCTCAGACGGCTGGTCTTTGAGAGAGGGAATGTACTCTGTCACTGCCCAGAGCGAGAGGTGAATCCCATGAGGCACTGGTGATAGAATGAACTGGGCAGAGTGCCAAGAGGACTCCTGCTCAGCAGGGAGAAGTTCTTTGATGCTGTAAAGGTCAGGGAGAAGAGCTGGCACCCTGGAAGAAGACTGCACCTCTTGCAGACAGACCCTCGGCAGCTCCAGTCAGCGCCTGACGAGCGTGAGGCAAGGAAATCCCACCTGGGCAACACACACAAAGGACCAAGAGGCTCTCATGGACGGTTTTCTTTAAAGATTCCAGTAGAAGGTAGGGGCAGTGCTCCATCGCCCCTGCCTGCTCTGCTCCCCGTGAATCAGAAGGCCTCCAGTGGGGCTACACGGAGCTTGGGCCAAGCACTTCTGCCTCTTGGAGATCCCAGACCCACTGTTCACCACCTACAGCTATCGAACTCCAGCTCCAGAGACTGGGTTTCATGAGCCAAGTTTCATGGTCGGCAGGACCCAGACTAGCCTGGGGAGGGTTGCGTCTCTTCCGCCAGCCTAGAGTCCTGAAGACATCGGGGTAGAAAATGTGACCCAAGCTCTCAGGACAGACACCTGCGTTCTGCATCTGGAGGCCTGACTCCTCTGTAACATGAGGCTAATGGTCCTTAGACTGCCAGTCTCTCGGCTCATAAACCCCGAAAGAGGGTGCAACCAGACATGGGAACCGGGGTGCTCGTCCTTTCCTGGGCCGGTCTGGAGATGAATCAGCCTCCCAGAGAGCCCATGGGTTAGGGCTCTGGGCTGGAACTTCCCAGTCTCAGGTCACCCAGGGTCTCCTGCAACTAAAACCTCTACCACCAGGCCAGATTCCCAGAGAAAGACCGAGAAGGATCCCAGTGGCCCAATCTGATTTTATTTTGAAGAAATAAAAGATCTCGATGAGCAACTGTTCTGTGGCACAGCCCTTAAGGGTTTGGGGCCTGAGTCAGACTGCCGGGGTTCAAGTTCCACTCCGACACTTCTAGGTGGATAGCTAGGTAATTTGCTTGACCTTTATAATACAACTCCTCAGTACTAAGGACTCCTCTATCTTACGAGTGGTGAGTATTAAATGCTTGGAACTAAACACACATTGTTCAGGGACACTAGCCCCTGGGCTTGCCTCCAAGAGCAGAGTGCTTGTCCCACAAGTTTTACAGGGAGGGCCAGGCTCAATCACTAGTGAGAGGCCCAGGGCCCCTTGAACCAGCAGGGTGGGAGAGGATCCTGGTAGATGCTAGGGAGGCCCTGAATGCCTAGGCCATGACGTTTACGCTCTGGGAGGGAACTGGGCAACCTGCTGGTTTGAATTAGGCCCCCACCCCCCTACAGCTGTAGCCTGTTAGTGCTGAGCTCAGGACAGGAGCAATCCGCACCCCCTCCAACCCCACGCCCAGAGACCGGCAGAGCCCTGGGTCAGCACCTAGTAGGAAGGTGGAACTTCCCTGCCACCCCACCAACCCCATGCTGCGCTGTCCCTTTATGTTTTCTGGCCCTGCCCACCCTGCGCTCCCTCCCCCATCACAGTTACCCAGCTCCATGCCCCGCCTAGGGAGGCTGAGCCCTGCTCCGCGCACACGCACACATGTGCTGCCCCCCAGCATGGTTTGAATCTCTTCCTCCTCTCCGACACGGGAGAGGAGTTTGGTCTAGAAGCTTAGGGAAGTTGTGAGAAAACCCATGAGCTGGCCTCTAGAGGCAGGGGTGTGGCTCTGCTGACCTTGCCAGCACCCAGTCCCAAGTGTCTGAGGATCACCCAGCCCTGCCCTTGTCTCCACAGACTCCTGGCTTGCCGCTGTGGCACGCGATTCTGGCCTGGGATCCCCCTCCCCGATAACTGGTCCCACCCTACGCCCTCCAGAAAGCCTGCCTTGACCAACCCTGAGGGGGAAGATCCTGTGCCATGACTCTTTCAAAGGCCAAGAGAACAATTCTGCCTATCGCCCTCCGGCCACTCCCACCAGACGAGAATCTGGATTCTGCTACATCAAATCCTCTAGTTCCCTGCAGATGTTTAACTATATCCTCCCTTCTGGCCTGTGCAGGTGCTATTCTCTCTGCCTGGAGTACCCTTCCTCTCCTTTTGCCCTAGTGTTACTCAGCTTTCAGTCCTTGGTCACACTGGCCACACCCCCTGCCAAACCTTGGCTGGGAAGTGGGCCCAGGAGTGTCCTGTGCAGCCCTCTCGGCCAGGCTCCTCCCACCCCGCGGGGGAGACTGCTCCAGCCTCCCTTTTCTTGGCTTCTGACGCTGGTGTCTCGCTGTGTGATCTGTCCTGCTGTACCTTCACTGTCCTTATCCCACCAGTGGGTACACAGTTCCTCTCTTACCACCTCCCAGGCCTGTGCAAGGATCCACTGAGTCAGAAGAGGAAGTGGGTTGGGATGGAGGAAGAAGTGGAAGGCAGCCCTGAGGCGATGGGCTGGTCAGGCATGCAGGCTGCTCTGGCCCGGCCTCAGCTTGAGGTCTTTGGCAGCTGAGCCAGCTGCCTCTGCACCCACCACGGCCACAGAAGTGCGGGATGTCTGCAGTGGCCTTCTCTGGGGGCATGTCCCCACCTGTGCCCCTTCCTCTCTTCCCATCTCTTTTCTCACCAGGGTCTCTCCTCACCCTCCATGTGGCTATGTGTTTTCCTCCTCTTTCTCTTGGCGCTCTCTGGTCACCCCCATCTTGGCCCATGAGATGTGTTCTCCCTGACGCTGGGATGGCCCTGTCGTAAGGGCCTACCCATCCTGGCCTCAGGGGAGGCCCTTGCAGTTTCACAGGACAGACATCAAACTACAGGATGGCGCCTGCCGGGGATCTTGGCCTCTGCTCCATTTCCTTCCCCTGGCACCCAGAACCAAGTCACTCTGAACAGGCCCCAGAGTTCCTGCCTACTCATGAGTAAGGTGGCATACTCAGGGGACACTGCTACAGCCAGGCATGGGTGGGTGTGTAAGCACAAGTGCACATGTGAGCGGAGGGGTAGGGGGATACTCTGTGGTACTGCAGGATGGGGGCAACGTGAGAGTGACCAAAGATGGGGCAGCCATCAGCTTGGAGTTGGGGGCACAGAAAGGCATCTGAATGATGACATGGGCCGTACGAGAGGCCCCCTCGCCACAATGGCGGCCCAGACACCACCTAGACCCTGACCGGCCCAGCACCCTGTGGTCCCCACCCTGCTGCCTGCTCAGCCTGCCAGTGTTCCTTTGCAGCCTCCTGCCAGCACAGCCAGCCCCCAGCCCCCACTGGTGTCCATGCCAGAGCAGCATTCCGCAGGCCTGGCTGCATCTCCCCAGCAAAGACGGAGCAGGGCGGCCTCTCAGCAGCCATCAGGCCACATGGCTGTGGGACACAGTGGGACCTAGGCCTCTGGGCCTGTCACATTAAAGGATTTCATCAATGCAGCTGCGGTACGGGTTCTTGCATCTCCTGCCCTGGGCGGCCCTGGGCAGCCAGAGGCAGCCACCAGGTAGGGGTCATAGGGGTCGACCAGAACCAAGTCCTGGAGGCACAGACCAAAACAAACCCTGAGCTGTCCTGGGGTGGGGCGGGGGGCGGCCAGGCTACTTGTCGATCCTAGGCTCACCCTAAAGTCTGAGCAGCCCAGGCCGGAGGGTGGGGATGGTGACGCGGCTAGGATACGGGGGCTCGGTCCCTCAGTGTGAGGTCGCTCAGGGGAGCAGGGGTAAGCCTTTCCTGCAGCTGATTGTGGGGGCCGGGGGGGGCCGGGGGGGGAGCCCAGCCTACCGATTTCAGGGCCGCCTCCTACTCCGACCCCGCCTCTGTGGCGCAGCTGGAGGACACCGAGGTTAGACTCCGGGACGAACTTCCCGGAGGAAAGGGGGCTCGGCGCCGGAGAGTGAGGCCGGGGTCCGTCCGCTAGCATAGGAGCGGCGGGTCCTGGCCAGGGGCCCCGGCGGCCCGAGGAGGGGCGGGCTGCACCGGGACGGCGCGCACCACGCGTGTCCGCGGCCCCCGCCGGCGCGCAGGGCGGCCTGGCCCTTTAAGCGTCCAGACGGCGGCCCCAGCTGACGCGCGGGCTCCAATCGGCGCCCCGCGCCCCCCGCCCGCCGCGCCCGAGGCTCTGGGGCCGCAGCTGCTCGGCGGCTGGACTCGCCGCGGCCCTGCGCCTCAGCCCGCCCGGCCGCGCCCCCGGGGGCCATGGTCGCGGGGCCCTGCGCGGGGGCGGCCCCCAGCGCGGCTCTTCATGGAGCGGCCCCGGCCTGGCCGCCGGGGGCAGCGCGATCCCGCGGGGCCCTGTGAGCCCCCAGCGCCACGGCACCATGGTACGCAAGGCCCTGCCTGTCCCCCCGCTTATCCGCCCACCTGCGCGCTCTGCCCTCTGGAGCGCACGGCCGGCCGGCTCGGGTGGAGGGATGTGAGGGATCTTACCCCCCTCCGGGTCTCCCCGACCCCTTCTCTGGGTCCTTGCGGGCTGGGAATGCGGCGCTCTGACGCGGCCGTCGGCGTGTAAGGGGTTAAATTCCTGGGGTTGGGGCCCGGGCACGAGAGGCTGAGGTCCTGCTAGGCACTGGCGGAGGGGGGCGCTTCTCTGAGCCCGGACGGCACCGCCCTCGGACTGGGTGATGGGGGGAGGGAGGAGGTCGGATTCCCGCCTGGGCCTTGGGCCACGTGGGCGCTGGAGACGCCCTGCCTGGGGATTCGGGGCTCCTGGGCCGAGCGGAATGTGGGGGACGCCTGCAGCTCCGGTCCAAACTCCTGTGTGACCTTGGGCCGGTCTCCCGCCCTCTCTGGGCCTGTTTCTCCGGAAGGACGGATGGCCTGAGTTGAGAGGAGGCTGGCATAGACACCTCCTCCCTAAAAGGAGGAGGCTGGAAGTCATGAGCCTGTGCCCCCTTGCTCAGTCTGGGCCCACCCACTGCTGCCCAGCGATGGAAGGATTGACATAGGAGTAGGGTGTGCAGATGGACGCCCAGGTTTCATCCTAGGGCCTCCAGGGAGATGCCAGGGCAGGGTAGGAATCTGGTGGTTTCGTGACAGTGAGGCAGAGTGCCCCTTAGGAGTGGAAGGGTCTGACCATGGTAAGGCAGCCTCGGCAGGTGTCCCTGGCACCTGGCCTTCCCCCAGCCTGGCTTGGGGGGAGGGTTGAGGGCATGAAACGCCCTGGCAACGCAAGTGCCTGACCACTCCCCTGGTCTTGTATCTTAGCTGGGCTGGCCTGAACTTGGGGGTGGGGTGTGTGGCTGCAGCTGGCACAACCAGATGGGGAGGGGCATCTGCAGCTTCAGGGAGCCAGCACATCTGGCCGGAGAGGCAGACACAGCTGGTGGCCCTGTGTGGGAGGTACTAGGCTAGGGGGTAGCTGCGCCCAGCTGAGGGGCTGCCAGTTATGGACTTAGGCAGCATCTATGTGCCCGGTCAAGGAAGTCCAGTCAGGCTGCCTGGTTGTAAGGTTCTTGGGCCCCTCAAGGGCCAAGGATGGTGCTGGCTGGGCTGGGAGTATTGCCTTGGAAATGGAGTCTTTGGGGCAGCACTACCCCCTAGCTTAACCCTTCTTCCCCTGCTGAGGCCAGAGGGGTCCTCACTGGATCCTGGGACCAGATCTGCACAAGGGAAGTGTCGGGCATTGCCCTTGCCCCATGGCAGGCAGGCACTGGAGGGCATTCTGTGAAGGGGGAGGAACAGTGGACCAGAACCCTGTGCCCTAGGGTGGGTTACCCCACAACAGGTCCGACATTGCCAGGTCCTTATCCAAGCCACTTCCCCACCACTGCCTGGCCCCTGGAGGCCCTGAGGAACCCGTTACAGCCAATTGCACCCTGACCCCTCACCGACTCGCAGGTGGCAGCAGCTCTGGGAAGGAGGGTGCAGGTCGCCGGAGGTGGTGATGGGGTCTGGGGAAGCACAGCTGGTCCCCTGGGTGGGAGGGTCCCCACATGCCTCATCCTGCTTTTTAAGTCATTAAAGGCCAAGAAATAGTTCCACGTGGAATAGTGTCTAGTCCAGCACAGATTGGGTGGCCTTAGCAGAGCTAAGAGTCTAGGGGCTCTGCTCTTGCTTGCTGTGGGACCCTCCCATTCTGAGCCTCAGTTTCCCCATCTATGTAATAGGGGTTGGTCCCAGAAGATGAATCACAATGAGTCAGTGGATGGAGATGGGAGGGGGTTGGCATCTTATCCCCATTAGATTGATCAGGCCTGGACGGGCCAGCAGCCCCGAGACAGACGAGCAGATGGGTGGCTGCTTGGCTGGGGGGAAGGAGGTGTTGGGGGAGAACTCAAGAGAGGGGGTGGGGGGAGCATGGGTGCTGTCCTGGGCTGCTGGATGTGAAGGGTGAAACCCAGGGCATATCTGTCAGCAGGTTGCCCCTGGAGGCTCCCTGAGGCTCATCCCAAGGCCCAGGGTAGAGCCTCTCATTCAGGTGACCGGAAGGACTGGCATGAAGGGGAGGGGTGGGCTGTGGATGCACAGGACTGGGGTTTCATCCGAAGGCTTCCAGACAGGTGCACGGCGTCAGGGAGCTGATGTCTTTGCAGTGCAGCAAGGTACCCTCAAATGTAGGAGGCTGTGACTTAGCTGGACAGGGCCTGAGGAGGGCCAGAACCTGGAACCTGCGGGGCTGGTCCAGCCAGGCAGGTAGTCGACAGATGTTAACTGAACATCTGCTGTGCGCTGGACCCGTGCAAGGGACTGGGCAGCCTGCCTGTCTGTGCTGCCCACCTTTTGGGGCAGCCACTGTGGTGCAACCAGGAATAATTACTTTGGGCAATTCACAGGTACCGGATGCGGCCCAAGGGTCTAGGAATCTGACCCACCAGATCCAAGGGCCTCCCTCAGGCTCCAGAAGCCCCCAGTGGTGTGACCTCCATGAGGAGGCCATCTCGGAACCTCTGGGCCTGGGTCACACCTGACCCTGGGGTCTGGGGACCTAGAGAGAAAAGGGTTTGGGACAAGCCTTAGGGGCCTCCTGCCTCAAGCACGGTGGACAGGTAACACAGCTGTGTCCTTTGTGGTGTGGTGGGGAGCTGCTGCCGCCAGGCCTGAGGCCACAGGCAGCAGCCCGGCCCGAGCTCCGGCCGAGGAAGGAGGGGACGGCTGGACCTCACCAGCCTCCTCCGACAGGGCAGTGGGGCCGTGGGCCTGGATTTCTTCACAAAAGTCTCTGCCTCTGCAAGGCCTCAGGCCTAGACCTTGAGGGCTGCTGCGGGTGAGCTGAGGGGTTCCCTCGGGTGCTGCCCCAGGGGTGCAGTGGCCAGAGGCAGAGCAGTGAGCCCGACGTGTTCTTGAGCCGTCTGGGCTTAGGCAGGCTTGGCTTTATTCGTATGTGAGTGAGTGTGGAAGAGAGGATCCATGGGGCCCAGAAATGGTGAAGGGATGCCTCTGGGGAGACAACCCAGTCCTGGTTTGCTGGGGTCAGCCCTGGCTTTAGCATCAAAAGTCCCGCATCCCGGGAAACCCCTAGGTTCCTGGCCCACCTGGACCGTTGGTCACCCTTGAAACTTTTCCTTCCCCTTTCTTCCTCTTCCCCTCCCCTTTCCGGACGACTTCTCCCATTTCACAGCGGAAGAGCTGGAGGCCAGGAAAAGTTAACCACTGACCCAGGGGCTGACATGCAGCCTCAGAAGGTCATGACCCGAGTTTGAGCTCTGAGGAACAGCAGACTCGGGCTTGAATCCTGGTTCCCCCTCGTCCTTGCTTGGGCTTCGGCACCTTCCCTGTAACATGGAACCAGGAGTGATGGGTGGGTGGCCACCTCCCAGATGGCCTTGACCTGACCTGTGCCCTCTGCCCCCCAGTTGCTGGTTGAGAAGACGACGGACTCACCGGCGGCCGAGTTCTCACTGGTGGAGGACGTGGCGCTGCACTTCGCCTGCTTGATGGGCCGCCTGAACGAGCAGCGCCTCTTCCAGCCTGACCTGTGCGACGTGGACCTGGTGCTGGTGCCCCAGCGCAGCGTCTTCCCGGCCCACAAGGGCGTGCTGGCCGCCTACAGCCAGTTCTTCCACTCACTCTTCACCCAGAACAAGCAGCTGCAGCGCGTGGAGCTGTCCCTGGAGGCGCTGGCACCCGGCGGCCTGCAGCAGATCCTCAACTTCATCTACACGTCCAAGCTGCTGGTCAACGCAGCCAACGTCCACGAGGTGCTCAGCGCCGCCTCGCTGCTGCAGATGGCCGACATCGCCGCATCCTGCCAGGAGCTGCTGGACGCCCGCTCCCTCGGTCCCCCGGGCCCCGGCGCCGTGGCCCTCGCCCAGCCGGCCGCCAGCTGCACCCCGGCCGCACCGCCCTACTACTGTGACATCAAGCAGGAGGCCGACGCCCCAGGCCTGCCCAAGATCTACGCCCGTGAGGGCCCTGACCCCTACTCGGTGCGCGTTGAGGACGGGGCTGGGGCCACAGGTGGCACGGTGCCTGCCACCATCGGGCCGGCTCAGCCCTTCTTCAAGGAGGAGAAGGAGGGTGGCGTCGAGGAGGCCGGCCGGCCCCCCGCGAGCTTGTGCAAGCTGGAGGGCGGGGAGGAGCTGGAGGAGGAGCTTGGGGGTTCTGGCACCTACAGTCACCGGGAGCAGTCCCAGATCATCGTGGAGGTGAACCTCAACAACCAGACGCTGCACGTGTCCACAGGGCCCGAGGGGAAGCCGGGCACCGCCACAGGCCCGGCCACCATGGTGCTGGGCGGGGAGGACGGGCTGCAGAGACACTCGGAGGATGAGGAGGCCGACGAGGAGGAGGAGGAGGAAGAGGAGGAGGAGGAAGAGGAGGGCGGTGGCAGTGGAGGGGGGGAGGAGGAGGAGGAGGAGGAGGAGGAGGGCGGCAGTCAGGGGGAGGAGGACGAGGAGGAGGAGGGGGAGGAGCACAGCGAGCAGGAGGAGGAGGAGGAGGGGGAGGGGCACAGCGAGCAGGGTCAGGAGAGCTCGGAGGAGGAGGAGGAGGAGGGGGAGGATGGGGAGGAGGATGGGGAGGCGGGGGGCAGGCAGGGGCCGGGGTACCGCGGCAGCGGGGCAGACGCCCCTCCCCACAGTCGCATGGCAACGCGGTCCGCCCGGCGCCGGGGCCTCCCTGAGCCTGAGGAGGCTGGGCGGCAGGGTGGGAAGCGGCCAAAGCCACCTGCAGGAGGGTCTCCTGCCCCAGCCCGAGGGCCACAGGCCGCTGACGGTCTGGGGGCCAAGGTGAAGCTGGAGGAGAAGCAGCACCATCCGTGCCAGAAGTGCCCGCGTGTTTTCAACAACCGCTGGTACCTGGAGAAGCACATGAACGTGACCCACAGCCGCATGCAGATCTGCGACCAGTGCGGCAAGCGCTTCCTGCTAGAGAGTGAGCTGCTGCTACACCGGCAGACAGACTGCGAGCGCAACATCCAGGTGGGCCTCGGGGTGGGTTCACGGGGCCCACAGGGGCAGCCATCCAGGCTGGGCCAGGCTGGAACTGGGCCCCGGGCACCCAGTGTCCTGCTACCTGCATTGCCCACACAGTCTGCAGAGACCAGGCTTGGTCCCCTGGACAGTGGGACCAGCCCGGGCCCAAGGGTGAGCCCAGGGTGGTGAGAGCTCAAGGGATAACGTCAGGGAGAGCTTCCTGGAGGAGGTGGATAGAGCTGGGCTTCAGCACTTGCAGAGACGTGCAGATAGGGGTAGAACAAACAGTACCCTTGGCCAGAGGGGCAGAGGGGAGCCCGGACTCGGGAGAACGAGTTGTCTGAACATGTGAGGCTGGGGGACAGCCAGCTCTGAGGAGGGATGAGTCAGTGTTTTAGTAAATCTCTGGGCTGCCGCAAGGCCAACAGGGCCACCATGTATAATTTCTCAGACTGTGCACTGCGCGAAAGCACAGGTGAGGGGAGGAGGGGTTTGCCCAGAAGGGGGCGCCATTTCCCACTTCCTGCAAAGGCCGAAAGGAGCAAGGGGCAGCGGAGCAGGAAGAAACCCCTGCATTCAGCTCTTTGGAGGTACCAGCTGGCCTGGGCCTGGGAAAAGGGACCGGATGAGCAGTTTGGGAAGCACAGGGGCTGCCGGGGCCAAACAGGGGAGTTGGGCGGGCTGCCAAGCCTTGAGCCAGCCTGAGTCTGGGCCAGCCCGGCCTTTCAGGGTGCAGGCAGCACAGGGCCAGCCAGGCTGGTTTTTGCCTTTTCTGACTGGCAGTGAGGTTGGGGGGCAGTAGGTAGGCGGGTGCTAATTGCCTGAACTAATTGCTAATTGCAGTGCCCTGTGGAGAAAGTGTTATCTGGGGTTACCTGGATGCCTGCCCCACCCTCGTGCCCACGCTCCCACTTGCCGGCCTGCTGGGCTGCCCTTTGACTCTCCGTGTGCACACACCTGAGCTTCCCTCCTGAAGGGGAAAGACGCTTGTACCTCTTCTGTCCTGGGCACCCTGACCCAGTTTCTGCCCGAGCCCTGGCCTGCTGCAGGGACGGGTAGGACAAGGGCCCAGGAGAAGAGGAGGAGGGGAGTGTGGCCCTCAAGTTTCCCGCCACCGTCTATTGCCTGATAGGCCCTTGTACCTCCTACAGTCCCCAGTCCTTTGGAATCTGTCTCCTTGGGGATCTCCATGGTGTCAGGGCATGGGTCCCAGCAGGGGGAGGCAGCAGAGAAAATGGCCCAGCTCTGCCAGGACCTGTTATCTGAGGGACTTCTCCATGAACTGAGTAGCCTCCTCACCCACTGTGGTCCTTCAGCCAGTTATGTGTCTCTTCTTTGTAGAAAGATGCCTTGTTGAAATGAGCACAGAGGAGGGACTTCCTGGAAGAGGTGGCCCCTGACCCTAGTGAGTTCAGGATGAGGGACCCACCCTGGGTGGGTGGGTAGGTGGGTAAGTATTTAGGGAGTTACCACCCCCAACTCTCAGAACATCACATCTGGCTGGTCCTTGGACATCAAGGCCTCTCTCTCCAGCACAGTTCAGGTGGGGAAACTGAGGCCCAGAGAGGGGCAGTGACTAGTCCTAGGTCACATGGTCCTGACCCAGAGCCTAAAGTCTTCTCACCCCACAGTGTGTGACGTGTGGCAAAGCTTTTAAGAAGCTCTGGTCCCTCCACGAGCACAATAAGATTGTGCACGGCTACGCAGAAAAGAAGTTCTCCTGTGAGATTTGTGAGAAGAAGTTCTACACCATGGCTCACGTGCGCAAGCACATGGTCGGTAAGTCCAGGCTGGTGAGGGATGGAGCCTGAGGTCCAAGCGGGCCAGCTGCTGGGTGTTCTGGGAAACACTTCACAATCTAAGGGCAATATGAAGGGGTGAGAAGGCCCCTCGTAGCTGGGAGGTAGGGGGTGGGGGGCTGCTTGCAGTGGCAGGTGTGTCCTGGACAGGCTCTGGGGCCAGGGCTGCCATGCATAGTTGGGCAGGTTGCACATGGCACAAGGACTCCTGGACAAGATGGCAGGTGGGGACCAGAATCCAGCTAGCACACTGCCAACCAGGCTGTGCATCCTGACACGGGGCTGTGTCCACCAGAGCACCTTTTTCTAAATCACATGAAGTGCCATAGGGGCTGACACAGGCCCAGTCTCAGTTTGAGGACAGCTGTGCCTCTGATAGGGCTTCAGGCTTCTCTGAACGCAACCCTCCCCCAGGGGTCATACCTGGACACGGTAAGGAGGCCCCCAAGTGTGTTTTGGGCCACTTCATTGCCTTGGGCATGGCTCTCCCTCCGCTCTAGGTGGGCTTGCCTGGGAGTCTGGTGTCCAGGTGGCCCTCCCTTCTTTGCCCACTTGGGGCCTGGTGCTCTAGAGAGGGGTAGCCAAGGAGGGGCAGTGTGCCCTGGCCAGGCCTTACCCCCGTTGTCTACCAGACAGTGCTAGAGGCCTCCAGCATGAACTGACTGGGAGCTGGGACCCCGGGGTCTAGGTATCGGCCAGAAGCATGCTGGCTAACCCAGGATTGGTGGTCCTTCCTGGGCTTGGATTCCCCAGCTCTGAACTCTGAGGGGGGCCCTCCGTGTCTCCAGTTGCTTCCTCCCAGATCTTCCTTGGAGTTTGTTCTGGGAGGAGCGCAGGTAACTAACTCCCTCTGGATGGCATGGGACCCAAGGCTGAGGCCTTGACAGGTGTCACCGTCTGTAAAACCCAGCCACCCTGGAGGCCCAAGACCACTCTACCCCCTCTTTATAGAAGAGGGTGCTGAGGCTCGCGGAGGCACCCATTGGCCACGCAGGGAGCCGGTGGCTGAGCCAGGATTTGAGCCGAGGCCAGTCCCACTTGAAATCCTTCTATCTTTCCCCGAAGCTTTGGGAGTGAGGCCAGACGCTGAAGAACCAGGAGGGCCTCCATGCCTGTCTGACCAAACAGAGAGACCTAGCCGGGAGGGAAGGGGCCTCGCCTGGGGGACAGAGGCTGTGGGGCAGGCCCCAGGGTAGGTGGTGTCCTGGGAGGCGGTATCTGGGCCGGATCTCGGGGGTGGTCAGGCAGGGGTCCCCTGGGAGGAGCCAGATGGGTCCCCCCGAGATGTCATGGCCATGGTGCCTGCCCTGTAGCCCACACCAAGGACATGCCCTTCACCTGCGAGACCTGTGGGAAGTCCTTCAAACGCAGCATGTCTCTCAAGGTGCACTCACTGCAGCACTCCGGGGAGAAGCCGTTCAGATGCGAGGTGAGCTCCCTTCTCCTCCTGCCCCAGGAGCCATCCTGGACGGGGGCGGGGATCAGAGGCAGCAGCTGCTTGAAAACCAGGGGTTGGGGTACTGGAGGATAGGATGCAGAAAGAAAGGGGCCCCTCCTTGATGTCTGCCTCCCACTCCATCCTTACCTGGTTGCCCACCTGCACCTCCCCCCACACCCCTGCCACCCCACCCTAACCCAACCCCCGAAGGTTCAGGGTGGGAAGTCTGCATGGGCTGGAACCATGGGGCAGGCTTTCTGGAGAGGTGGAGAAAGGAGCATCTTAGGCAGAGAGATCAGAGATGGAGCTGCAGGTGGGGATGAGGTGGGGGCGCCTTTGGACCAGGAGGAAGGAGGGAGGGCCTTAAACATGAGGGCTCCCTCCACTCTGTGGCCTCTTCCCACTTCCTGACCCCCATTCCTGCCTGGGCCCTGCATGCCCATGGCCTCTCCACCTGTGCCCGTGCACTGCCCCACCCCAGGAGCACCTCGGCTGGCCTTTGCATCCACACCTCCTTGCCCAGGAGCCCCTCCCCATGTGAGTCCTTCCCACAGCCCTGTGGTCTCGGGCCCGCACTTCCCTCCCTGAAGGCTGTTCCCCTGCTCTGCGCCCGGTCTCACGCCCTCACCCTCCACCCCGCCCTCAGAACTGCAACGAGCGTTTCCAGTACAAATACCAGCTGCGGTCGCACATGAGCATCCACATCGGCCACAAGCAATTCATGTGCCAGTGGTGCGGCAAGGACTTCAACATGAAGCAGTACTTCGATGAGCACATGAAGACCCACACAGGTACGGCCGCCCCACGGGGAGGCGCTCCGCACCGGGCCGGGCCCCCTTCTCCGCTAGGAGGCCCAGCGCCGGCGTCCTTGCCTCCCCAGGTCGGGCGAGGCTGGTACAGGCTGGCAAGGATCCGAGCGTGCCAGGGCCGGGCCGGGATGGTTCCGTGGCCCCCCGGAGGCTGGCCCAGGGCGGGGGTGGGGGGTGGGGGCGTAGCGGCCCGCCAGCAACTCCCCACGGCCCATCACCACCCACCCCGCAGGGGAGAAGCCGTACATCTGCGAGATCTGCGGCAAGAGCTTCACCAGCCGGCCCAACATGAAGCGGCACCGGCGCACGCACACCGGCGAGAAGCCCTACCCCTGTGACGTGTGCGGCCAGCGCTTCCGCTTCTCCAACATGCTCAAGGCGCACAAGGAGAAGTGCTTCCGCGTCAGCCACCCCCTGGCCGGCGACAGCGCCCCCGCAGCCCCGGGCCTGGCCCCCGCCCCGCCCCAGGCCCTACCCCTGCTGCCCGGGCTGCCCCAGACCCTGCCTCCCCCGCCGCCGCTCTTCCCCACCGCTGCCAGCCCCGGCGGGAGGCTGAACACCAACAACTAACCGCCTGCCTGCTGCACGGGCCCAGGACCCTCCACTCGTCCTCGTGGGGCGGGGCGGGGGGGAGCAACACCTCCAGAGTTGGCTGGACACGCTCTGCCCGGGGCCTCTGACCCTGGGGGCTGTGCAGGCTGGCAGCCCCCAGAGCTGGCGGAGGACACCTCACTCCCAAGTGCCCCCTTTCAGCGGCTCCTTGAAGCCTTTACTTTTTGTCTGTTTGTTTTTTGGAAGTGAAGGAAAACGAAAAGAGAGGAAACTCTTGACGGCACCCCCCTCCAGGTGAGGGGGGCGCTGGAGGCAGCAGGTACGGGTGTAGAGGGACCTGGGGAGCAGGTGTGACTGGTTGCTCCGCTGAGGCCTCAGCCAGAGGGGGGCGGCCAGGCCCAGCCCAGGTCACCTTCAGCTGCTCATCCCCGCCCGTCCTGGGCCCCCTCGCTCGCCCCTCATCCCGGAGGGTTTGGGGAAAAGTTGGGGTGCCGTCCCCCTTTGGAGGACTTGTGGGCCCACCGTGAGGGCTGCGGATGCTGAGGCGGGGACTTGGGCCCGGACGCCGGGGGTTGTGTGGGGTGGGCGTGCGTGGCGAGGTGCGACGACCACAGCTGTGCACCGTGGGGAGGGGGGGCGGGCGGGGGCTGGACCCCAGGCATTTGCTTTCCCCACGGCATCCCCGACCTGCCCCCGGCTGCACCGAGGGCCCTGGGGAAGGTGTCCCCAAAAGCTGCCGGGCCTCAGGGTGTGGTGGGCCAGGCCCTGGGTGGGCAGACGGGCTGGCTCCCACAGGCACTGCAGCCCAGGAGCCCCTGCACATGGGTCGACCCCAGGGACCAGGGCCCTAAGGAGCAGGCCCGGGCAGATGTTCTGAGGTTTCAAGGTGCTATCAGTGGGGCAGGGGGCAGGGCAGCTGTTCACGGAGCAGCCCATCCCTCACCAGCTGCCCCAGCCGAATCTCCCACGCTAGAGACGTCTGTGTCTGTGTCTGTCTCTGCTCCTGGAAGGCAGCACAGGCCTCAGCCACTCCCTGGGCCTGGCCACAGCCTGCCCCTGGCTGGTGTCCAGCGGCCTCGTCCCTCCTGCGCCTCTGTGCTCACGGGTGGAGCGAGGAGCCTGCACGATCAGGCCCTGGGGGTCGGGGTCGGGGGTACCGGGAGAGCCCCACCCAGCCTGTGCCCAACGCTTGCCCTCACGAGGCCAGCACTAATAGGACATCCTTTTTTGTTGTCATTTAACGTCTCCATTCCTGCCTTTGAAATGGGGAGGAAGGTTCCATAAGCTACCTGTTTCCTAGTTAAGCTCTTTCCTATTGTGTTTATACAGTTTTGTCTGTTATACTCTTTGCACCTTAAACCCCTCGACTGCCCCCGCATCACCACCTTCCCAGCATGGCTGGAGTGGGAAGAGGCCTGAGCCCAGGGGGCGGGTTGGGGGGGGACTGGCCCCATCAGCCCAAGGGCTGAGGGGGTCAGGACCCCTCTGACTTCCTTGTAAGGCCCATGGCACTGGGGCAGGGGGCTGGGGACATTTTAATCATCAATAAACGAAGCACTTTATTATGTACAGATGTGGGCAAGCCCAAGGAGCCCGAGTGATTTGAGGATTTAGAATCCAAGCCACACAGCCCAGATGGTTCTCCGGGCTTAGAGGGGGCAGTGCCCTGGCCCGGTTGAGTTTCGGGCTGTAGCAGGAACAGTGCCAGCCAGAGTCTATGTACGCACCCTCTGACGCCCCTGCTGTCCTCTGGGGAGAAAAAGTGGTCCCCTCCGCGAGAGGGGAAAGCTCCCTGTCTGGCTCCCAGTACTGAGGCTCCTCCCACGCCAAGGCTGGGAATTCCAGCCTCTTATGGGGTCAGCGCCCTGTCTCTCAGGCTCCTGCTTTACTGTAGCTCTTTTCCTCTCCTGCACCCTGTGATCTCTGGGCTTCCATGACGTCCTCAGGGTCCTCCCCTCCCTGCTTCCCCCTTCCCTTTGCTATTTCTAACCTCTGGTCCCAGTGCCTGACAGCTTCAGAGCTGGCCCACATTTTCCTAAGAAAAGTCTGATCTCCCCGAATGGGCTATAGGCTGGGACTCCAATGAGTTTTCCACCCCCTGTTGCTGACGCTGGGCTCTCCCATAGGGGCTGGTGGCCCTGTCACCTGCTACCCTCCCTGCAGCCTTAGTGAGCCTAGGGGGCCCTGGTCAGGCTGGGCCTCTGGTCCATGAGGCCAGACTTTGACAAGCAGAGGCTGGAGATGGGTGTGGGGAGCTGGTAGCAAGACCCTGTCCCAGGACTTGGGTCTCCTGTTCTTATACACTTCCCCTCTCAGGACACAAGAGGGGTCCAGACAGTAGGCTGGGCACTGGTCAAATGGTCATTGTAGCTGTAGGTGGGCACGGCCAACCCCTCTCCTGGGAGACCCCTACCCCAGCGGGGACAGGAACCCTGTGTCCCTGGTGCTAAATGCTCTCTTCCCCTTGGGCCAGTGTTGGTGGGAGCTCCTTTCTGGCCAGACCACAAGGGTCTGAAGCAATAATGGTAACTCAGCAGTGCCAGTACGGATAGGGGTTCTCGTTTTACCAGCTTTTACATTTCCTTTTTAATTGTTAAAACAAATTAACAAGCACCTGGGTATTGGAGTGAGGGGACTGGGCATCATACCCGCTTCCCAGGGCTGGTGGTGGGGAGGGGGCTTGGGATCATCACCTCCCACTGGAGATCTGCCAGGGCTTCCCTCTGTCCAGTTGGACTTCTCAGCCCATTTGGCCAAGACCTCAAGCCCAGAACCTGGGCCTGCCCTCTCCCCGGCTCCCCTTGTACTCCCCGGTCTTGGGCCAGCTGGAGGTGAGTGGCCAGAGAGATGAGGTGGGCCTCAAGCCCTAGGAACCCAGGCCGGGGGCAGAACCTGAGCCTCCGATCCTGATGCGTTCCACCACGGCCAACACAGCACCCCTCGGGGGGCTCGGTGGCAGAACAGCTGTGCCCAGGCGTGTGGACCCTTGATGTCTGGCCCTATGTGGCCACCCCACAGCCCCAGAGTGTGCGGGCGACAGCAGGAGGGTGAGGAGAAGAGAGAAGGGGAATAAAGGCAGTACAACTGTCCCTTGGCCCAGCCTCTTCTTTACACATTGCCGCCCTGACTACTGGCTGAAGAGACTTGGACCAGAGCAAGGGTAGCGCGGAACCTGACAGCTTGGCCGAAGACCACGTGGACACCTGTGCCCCGAGCATCTGCACACCCCGTCTCCCTCCCTTGAGGGTGGGCTGGGCTCCTGGGGAACATCCAGAGTCAGGAGCTGAGGTCTGAAGGAGCCAGATGTCAGCACCTGGGAGGACATTGCAGGTGGAAGACAGGTAGCGGACTCCGAGGAGGGAGCAGGCGGCTCTCCCTGCGGACCTCCAAGAATTATTTCACTGGAGCGCTGGCTCTGTGCGGGATAGGACTCTAGGCTGTGGTGACACGCGGTGACTGAGGCCACCATGTATGTGGCACTTGGTCCCAGATACCTGGAGAGGGGGATAACCGGGAAGGGCTAGGAGAGGAGGCTGGTGGGTGGGTTCACTAACCAGCCAGAGAGGGGGTACCCATCCCCAGGATGGGGACATTGCCTTCCACACAGTCCCACTTCTCTGAAGGGAACAGGGGCTCCCTCAAGTCACCCTAAAACTGAAGCTTGCTGTCAGGCCTGCGGGCCTGGCTGCTCCTGCAGTGTCTTGCAGGGATTCAGCTTCTCTCTGTTTCCCCTCTTCTACCCGTCCATCGGTGGTCTGTCTGCTGCCTCTCCCCATGGCCTCCTCCCTTCGACCCCACCGTGCTGTGAGCAACGGCCTGATGCCACAAGCATTATTTTCTATAGAATCCCTGGGAAAATGTCTATTTTTTTAAAATTAACGTTTTACCTGGGCATAGTTGAAGAAGCCAAATATTGATACTTCTAGAACTTTCGTTTTTTAACAAAAACCTGCAGTCCCCCGCACCTGCTCCTCTCCAACTCCCGGTAGGCGAGCGGCTCCAATTCAGTTGGTATTTTTGGTGTTCTCGTGCCCACAGAAAGCACACCTCCAATGCTACTTTCCTGATTTTTTTCAGTTTTAGGCATCAGCTATTGATGTATTTCTTCATCACTCCCATGACACGCACAAACACTACGCACACACTTTCCCTTCCTCCTTCCTCCCAGCATGGTTATATTATTATTTGGGGTTAGAGTAATATTTAGTGTGTACATTATTATGACTGTGTAAACACTGATCTCAACCAAGCCATATAATAGAATATGATTCCATTTCCTTTCTTGCACAACGTTTTACTTTTGTCTCTCTTAAGCGTGATTTTCTTCGGTTTCTATGTGCTTATCACTGCTGCGTTCCCAAACCCTTTGCTATAAATTCAGTTTTCCTTCCAATATGTGCAAACACGGCGGGTGTTCCATCGATTTCATCACTCTTGTAACCAGGGAGCCGTGCAGCAAGATAACCCTGGGGTGCACACACTGCAACCAGCTCCCGTGAGAAGACTTGAGAATGCCTAACAACATCCCCCAGCCAGTGGTTCCCTGTCCCACTTTGCCGAGACTGTATCCCTTTCAGTTCATTGCAGAGATCTTTAACTTCTAGAAGGTTTATGTCTTGGTGGGCTCCTTTTTCCTAACCCTGAAATTTACCTTCTCCTCAGGACCACTTCAGGGGATTAAATTCCAAAGAGCTTGACTCTTTCTTTCACCCTGACACAGGAATGAGTTTGCCTGGGTCTAGAATTCAGGCTGGAAATCATCGCCCTCAGAATTTTAGATGCTGGCGCGTTTCTGTTGAGAAGCCCAGCGCCGTAACGTTTAAAAGGATGAAGTGAGATGACAGTTTCCTTTGATTCAACTACAAGCCCTGGAGTCCTGCTTCCTCCCTCCCACATCCGATCCCTGGGCCTGTCCTTGGGTGAGAACAGAGTGGGTGGGGCAGAGATGACACAGGATTGGCCCTGACTTAATGACTTGATAGTTGTTGAAATGGGATGCTGGGTACATGGGAGATCAGTATATCATTCTCTCTCTGGAAATACATGCGCTTCCCATAATTATCATTTAAAAATAAACAGTGATTCCCCATTTCACTGAGGGGAAAAACTGAAGTCTGTACACTGGCCAGACATGATACCCCACCACAACCTCTCTGCCCTTATCTCCTACTCACCTCCTCGTTCATTGTTCACTGGCCTCCTTGCTGTTCTTGGAACATGAGGGGTGCACTCCTGCCTCAGGGCCTTTGCTTAAGCTGTTCCCCTGCTTGGAAAGCCCCTCTGCATTGGCTTGAACCTGCTCAGGTGTAGTCCTCTCAGTGAGTCCATCCTGACTGTTCCACTTAAAATTGTGACCACCTCCACCTGTCACTTCCCATGCCCCCTTCCCAGCTACCTGTCACCGTAGCAGTTCTCATCTGACACCCTGTATGTATTTATATATTTATTTGTTGCCCCCTCCCTCAACTGACGGTAAGCTCCATAAAGACAGGAATTCTTGCCTGATGTGTTCACTGCTGAATCCTCAACATTTAGAAGAGTGCACAGTAGGTTCTCAATGAATGGATGTGCCACTTGTAAACATTCTAGTAGAATGCCTGGTAGGAAATGAGCACCATGGAATTCCTCATAATCTAAAAATATGTCATTGAGTCATCTGATAAATATAAGTTAATTGTTCAGTCGGTACCTTCTGTCCTGGTCTTTGGTAAATGAGACTCTGACTAACAGACATTTTTTTTTTTTTTTTTTGGCGGTACGCGGGCCTCTCACTGCTGTGGCCTCTCCCGTTGCGGAGCACAGGCTCCGGACACGCAGGCTCCGGACACGCAGGCTCAGCGGCCATGGCTCACGGGCCCAGCCGCTCTGCGGCATGCGGGATCTTCCAGGACCGGGGCACGAACCCGCATCCCCTGCGTCGGCAGGCGGACTCCCAACCACCGCGCCACCAGGGAAGCCCTAACAGACATTTTTTGTTATTTGCAGGAAGCAGCAAGGTAGAAAGGGGTTCCCACAGTCTTTGGAGGTAGGCAGATCTGCTTCGAATCCTGGCTCAGCCACCTGCCAGCTGTGTGACTTGGCCAAGCTGCTGAGCCTCTCGGAGCCTGGTCTCCTCACTGATGCTTCTTACTGGAAGTGCCCTGCAGTCCAGGGCCGGGCTGGAGGCCCCTGGGTGAGCCTTTGCCCTTTCTGAAAGACAGACAGGACCACCTCCAGGAACTGCCTGGGTGCTGTGCCCCTCTGGGAGCTCCTGGTGGGGTGAGCAAGCAGGTTGAAAGCACTGATCAGAGGGACAGGCAGTGACATCACTGAGATCACAGAACGGGGAGGTGACTCAGTCCTGGCCCAGGCTGAGGCCCCCTCGCCAATCCCCCCTGCCCCCCGCAAGCCTGAGGTTATAAACAAGTGACTCAGAAGAATGGTGGGAGAATGCCCCATAGCGGTTCACACCAGTGTCTCAGGGGCTAAATTTAACCCACAGCTGCACCCGCTGGCACTCTGGGAACAAGTTAATCTTGGCGGCTGAAGCTGATGTGTGTGTGCATGTGTGGGGTAGGGGGAGGGTGGTCAGAGGTCCACAGCAGGGTGGGCATCGGGACCGGCTGTCCCAGACCTCTACCCCGATTCCATACATGCTAGCCAGGGTGCAGGGGCCCCAAGGCTGCGCAGGCTCAGGCCAAGCTTAATATGGACCAAGAACCGAGCATAGACAGATTTCCTGGAATATTAAACTGAGTGTTATGTTTGTTTTTTGAGCCCTGGGGGTTTAAACACCTAGAATAGTTGAATCCTATGAAATTAAATCTTCTGGCATGTCTGACGAGTTACAGGGTTAAACCCTGTGCCAGTGTACTCGCAGGGACACAGAACCTCAGGGCTTGGGAATCTCAGAAGAACTGAGGCCCTTAAAATTGAACTCGCCCATCTCTTCGCTGTGTAGGAAGGGAAACTGAGGCTCAACAGAGGGATCTGGCTTTCCCAGGACCCACAGGAAAGTGGTGACCTCGTTTATTTAAGTACCTTCTTGCTTTCTTGCACAGTCCAAGGAGGCTCTCAGAGCTGGGGCAGAAAGGGGAAAAGTCTTCCCACTTTAAAGTTGAGGCAACAGGGTCCCCATGCCCAAGTTCATTGAGCAGGAAACCCAAGCACACTGCGTCCAGGGGTAGCTGGAGCAAGATACACTCCAAGGAGGAGGCTAGAGGCACCTGGGCAGAAAGGCGGAGAAGGCATGAAGGAAGGGAGACCCTGGAAGAGGGACTCAAAGGCTTCCCTCTCCTTGGACTGAGGGGCGGAGCTTGGGTCATCCCCTCCCCTGAGAGGTATCACCCAACCAAGGAAAGACGTCAAGGCCTCTCTGTGCTCCGTTTAGAAATGAGACAGCGAGGCCCTCATCTTTCAGATGAGGACAGGACAGAGACACCCCACCCCTATCCCATGAGCCCCTGGGCTGAGTCAAGACTGCTCTGGGAGGGGGCCTCCACCCAGCTGTCCCCTCTGCGTCATGTGCAGGAGGCCAGGCAGCTCGCCTTACAGGGCCCAGTCCACCTCTATATATAGTCCGGCTCCGACAGCTGCGTAGACTGTGCGCGACCCAGCAAGAAGGCAGGGAGTGCGGAGAGAAGGCCACCCACCATGGCGTCGGGCTTGGAGCAGGCGGAGGAGCAGCGGCTGTACCAGCAGACGCTCCTGCAGGACGGGCTCAAGGACATGCTGGACCACGGCAAGTTCCTCGACTGCGTGGTGCGGGTGGGTGAGCGCGAGTTCCCATGCCACCGCCTGGTGCTGGCTGCCTGCAGCCCCTACTTCCGGGCGCGCTTCCTGGCCGAGCCGGAGCGCGCGGGCGAGCTGCGCCTGGAGGAGGTGTCCCCTGACGTGGTGGCCCAGGTGCTACACTACCTGTACACGTCAGAGATCGCGCTGGACGAGGCAAGCGTGCAGGACCTGTTCGCCACGGCGCACCGCTTCCAGATCCCATCCATCTTCACCATCTGCGTGTCCTTCCTCCAGAAGCGCCTGTGCCTCGCCAACTGCCTGGCGGTCTTCCGCCTAGGCCTCCTGCTCGACTGCGCGCGCCTTGCCGTGGCCGCCCGCGACTTCATCTGTGCGCGCTTCTCGCTGGTGGCCCGCGACGCCGACTTCCTCGGGCTCTCGGCTGACGAGCTCATCGCCATCATCTCCAGCGATGGCCTCAACGTGGAGAAGGAGGAGGCCGTGTTCGAGGCGGTGATGAGATGGGCGAGCAGCGGCGACGCCGAGGGGAAGGCCGAGCGCCAGCGCTCGCTGCCCACCGTCTTCGAGAGCGTGCGCTGCCGCCTGCTGCCGCGCGCCTTCCTAGAGAGCCGCGTGGAGCGCCACCCTCTCGTGCGTGCCCAGCCTGAGCTGCTGCGCAAGGTGCAGATGGTGAAGGATGCACACGAGGGCCGCATCACCGTGCTGCGCAAGAAGAAGCAGAAGGGGAAAGAGGCAGCGGGGGCCAAGGCCACTGACAAGGGCACAGCCGAAGCCAAGGCGGAGGAGGATGAAGAGGAGGCCGAGCGCGTCCTACCCGGGATCCTCAATGACACCCTGCGCTTTGGCATGTTCCTACAGGACCTCATCTTCATGATCAGTGAGGAGGGCGCCGTGGCCTATGACCCGGCAGCCAACGAGTGCTACTGTGCCTCCCTCTCCACCCAGATCCCCAAGAACCACGTCAGTCTAGTGACCAAGGAGAACCAGGTCTTCGTGGCTGGGGGCCTTTTCTACAATGAGGATAACAAAGAGGACCCCATGAGTGCTTACTTCTTGCAGGTGCCTGGCCAGCCTTGGGAGGGTCGTGGCCAGTTCTGATTCCTGGGCAGCCCTGGGGCCCAGGAGAGGCCTGTGTCTACTTGTTGGGGAATGTCATTGGGTCTAGGCTGAGATGTAGACCGGGGAGGATGACTGACAGCCGCTTGCCTGAAGGCTGAAGATAGTTATAGGCGGTTGACAATAAGATGCACAACTTTGGTGTCTCAGTTTCAGGGAGATGTCAGCCTCAGGACGGTCTGATATGTTGGAGGCCCTAGCTCTGCACAGCGGGTGGGGTCAGGGACAGTGAGAAGGAAGAACAAGGTCAGTGTAGGGGTCCTGGCCAACAACTATGCATGAGGCCGGGACTGGAATGTGGAACGGAGTGTCTCAAACAAAGGGACCATCCTCCCTTGCTTTCCCATTGCACAGATGGGGAAACTGAGGCCTAGGAAGGACCAGGAGAGTGGGGCACCCAGTCCAAGTTATAATGTGACAGTGGGATCTCAGAGGGCAGGAATGGTTTTCTGGTGACTGGCCATGTAGGTGTGAGCCTTGCTAGTTGGGGGAATTTGGAGACATGGAGGGGAGGGTGCAGTGCTTCAGGCTGGGAACCAGTGAGCAGGGGACAGAGATGGGAAGGAGCCTGCAGTGAGTGGTGTGCTGAGTGAGGCCTGACCAGGTTTGAGAGGGGTGAGGGGCACTGTGGTGCCAGGGTTAAGCTGGGGCGGGTGGGGGGGGGGCGTCTCTACCAGCCAAGGCACATCATGGGCACATTGTTTATTCTCTCTGGGCCTCTGTTCGTAAATGGGGATATTACTCTTCCTTGCTTGATAAGGTTGTCTGAAGGTTAATTGATGGTTATAAAGTGTTCAACAGCACAGTGCTCAGCCCTCAGAAAACTCTCCCAAAAGATGAGCCCCTAGTATGGTTATTAAAAGACTGTTGGGGGAAATTTCCTGGCGGTCCGGTGGTTAGGACTCCACTCTCACTGCCGGGGGCCCAGGTTCAACCCCTGGTGGGGAAACTAAGATCCCACAAGCCGCAGGGGTGCGCCAGAAAAGAAAAAAAAAACCTGTTGGGGTACACAGGGTCGCAGACTTACACTGTAGATTTTAAGGGGTGAGTGGCTGTATTTGGATGTTTCTTGTGCAGTGGGATGGAGTGGAAAACAGGGAGCAGGCAGGCCTCAGTTCAGGAGTTGTACTGGGGAAGGCCAGGACGGCAGCTGGGCCTCCCTCTCAGAGGCCCCTTCTCAGCTCTGTATGGGATGCCCCATCACGGTGCTATAACGGTGGTCTCCCGGCACCTACGCGGGGTGGGACGGTCGGCTGTTCTCAGCCAGATAGGAGGAGAGGCACTGTCTCCAGGCACCGCCTCCAGTCTGCGCTGGCCCTACCTGGAGACCCGGACTCCTCTGTGACCTGGGGCTGGCCAGACGGGGCCGCGGTGGGGCCGGGCTGGGACTGGGGCGGTGGGTTGGTGGGGGACGTGGGGGGCGGTCGCTGACTGGCCACCCGGCCCGCAGTTTGACCACCTGGACTCAGAGTGGCTGGGGATGCCGCCGCTGCCCTCGCCGCGCTGCCTCTTCGGCCTGGGAGAGGCTCTTAACTCCATCTACGTGGTCGGCGGCCGAGAGCTCAAGGACGACGAGCGCAGCCTGGACTCGGTCATGTGCTACGATAGGCTGTGAGCGCGGCCTGGGGGCGGGGCCGAGGAGCCTGGGGGCTGGTCCGGGACGGCGGCGGGGCGTGGCGGGGGAGCGAGAGCCCAGGGCTAGGGGCGGAGGCGGGCTTGGGTAGGGGCTGGGCGCGGTTGGCAGGTGGGGTGGGAGCGAGGAGCTAAGAGGTCTGGGAGTTCCGGTAACGAATCGGGGGCGTCCCAATATGTGTTGGGTGGTGGGTGGATGCAGAGACGGGGGCTGAGAGCGCCCTACTCCCCTCCCCTCTAGGTCGTTCAAATGGGGCGAATCGGACCCGCTGCCTTATGCCGTGTACGGCCACTCTGTGCTCTCGCATATGGACCTTGTCTACGTCATTGGCGGCAAAGGTAGCGACAGGTGAGGCGCGGGCCAGGAAGGAGTGCAGCAGCCGGGTCGGCGGGTAGAACGGAAGCAGAGTCTCCCCGAGGCTGTCAGGGGTCTGTCCTGACTGCCTTGCGAGGCAGCTGGAGGGACTGGGCCAAGGGAAGAGGCGGCTCTGCTCCCGCCTCCTGCTTCTCACTCACTGCGCACCCCCCCACCCCCCGCCCCGCCACAGGAAGTGCCTGAACAAGATGTGCGTCTATGACCCTAAGAAGTTCGAGTGGAGGGAGCTGGCCCCCATGAAGACTGCCCGCTCACTCTTCGGGGCCACCATCCATGACGGCCGCATTTTTGTGGCTGCTGGGGTCACAGACACAGGGCTGACCAGTTCAGCTGAGGTGTACAACATCGTGGACGGCAAGTATGGCTGCTTCCCCCCTCCCTGCCCCCGTTCCACTGGACAGCCAGGGACGAAGGGCCCCACTGTACCAGCCTGGCTGTGTGGCTTTGGGCCTATGTCAGACCTCTCTGTGTCTGCCCTGGCAGGAAACATAGCCTCTGTCTTGAGTCTCCACTGTGTAGCTTGGACATCAGCACAGAACTAGCCCCTCCACTCTGATCAGCAGTGAGGTGGGCTTCCCCCACAAGGGTTGTGGCCAGCCTGGTCTGCAGGAGAGAGCTCCCCGGAGATGCCAGGTTCCTCATTCAGAGACTCGTACCAGGCACTGGCCTGGTGCTAGGGATACAGCAGTGACTGAGACAGAAGCTGCCCTGCCCTGGGAGATCGGGAAGAAAACTGAGCTGGCAGACCAGTTGGACTCCGCTAGCTAAAGAGGTGGTGGGAGAAGGATGCCCAAAGGCAAAGGAAGGCTGGTGCCAAGGCATTTAGGAGAAAAAAGGCAGGCTCACTGGAGGAGAGGGCATTGGTCAGGTTGGATGGAGTGTGTGGTGGGTGAAGGGAGGTGGGGATTGTGGGTACTGGGGCTGGAGAGGGCGCAGTCGGGCTGAGGGACTTTATCCTGAGAGTAATGAAATGCCTCTGACGGGTTTTAAGCTCCCTTCTGTGTTTTCCTAAGATGCCTCATGGCAGCTCATGTAGAGAAGAGATTAGGGATTTCCTAGGAGGCAGGGGTACAGCTGTATAGCAAGAAGTGATGGTGGTCTGGAGCTAGGGGTACAGCAGGGATGGAGCAGAGAGGATGCACTGGAGAAAGACTTAGGCCAGCGCTTTTCATGTGCCCATGAATCCCTGGGGATCACGCTCTGAATGCAGATTCTGATTCTCAGGTATGGGGAGGGACCTCAGAGTATATTTCTAATAAACTCCCTGGTGATGCTGACGCTGCCAGTCCATGGACCATACTCAGTAGCAAGAGTTTAGCAGACAGAAGAAACAGGATGTAGCAATTGATTGGGTGGTGGGCGTGAGAGGGAGAGGTGGATGCTTTTGAGTGAGGGTAAGAGGTCATTTTTTTTAATCAATTAATTTATTCATTTATTTTTGGCTGTGTTGGGTCTTCGTTGCTGCGCGCAGGCTTTCTCTAGCTGCGGCGAATGGGGGCTACTATTCGTTGTGGTGCGCAGGCTTCTCATTGTGGTGGCTTCTCTTGTTGAGGAGCACGGGCTCTAGGCGTGCAGGCTTCAGTAGTTGTGGCACGCGGGCTCAGTAGTTGTGGCTCGCAGGCTCAGTAGTTGTGGCGCACGGGCTTAGCTGCTCCGCAGCATGTGGTATCTTCCCAGAACAGGGTTCAAACCCGTGTCCCCTGCATTGGCAGACAGATTCTTAACCACTGTGCCACCAGGGAAGTCCCAAGGAGGTCATTTATCGAAGAACTGTTGGAGTTAGGTAGGAAAAGTGAGGGTCGAGTTAAAACATGTGGATTTGAGGTGCCTGGGTGTCCAGAAGGAGCGCACTAGGGCAAAGAGAGAGCTCGAGGGTAAGATCTGGGGAGGGGGGACAGTACTCGGAGGGGACAAGCTCCCTCAGGGAGAGGATGTTAGTGGGAGAAGCCGAGGCCCAAGCCCTGGGGGCAGCAGGGGCAGATGCATTATTCAGCAAGGAATCCCAAGAGGTGAGGCTGGGAAGTGGGAAATGAAGAAAGTCACATCAGCAGAAGTGCATATGTGGACCCTGGATTCCAGAGCCCTGTGGTGGCTGGGGACCCGAGAGCAGTTTTGGAGGGATGAAGACCCAACTTCGGGAGCCAGGGGAGGGGAGTGAAGGCACCTTGAGAGTCACTGGGCCGTGAAGGGGAGAAAAGGGACGGGGCAGGAGTGCAAGGGACGGTCTCAATGGTCACTGAGGTAGCAAGCTGGAGTTGGTTCAGGAGCAAAGGCGGGACATTGGGGAGAGCCCTGGTGGGTTTCATGGGGCAGGTTAGATGGAATGACAAGGGGACAGTGGAGGGAAACGGGAGGGGCAAGAGAATGGGGAAGAAGTGAAGACCAGAGGGCATTCCCGAGAGGTCAGGAAGCAGGCTGGGCTGGGAGCACGGGTGCCTGGGGGTCAGATTTTGCAGGGTGCAGCTGAAGCTGTGAGTGCTGGCGGGCGACAGTCACTGGGCTCGCTGCGGCCCCCCGGGGGCGGGTGAGGCACCTCCTCACGCCCCCTCCTTCCTGCCAGGTGGGCGCCCTTTGAGGCCTTCCCACAAGACCGCAGCTCGCTCAGCCTGGTCAGCCTGGCGGGCACGCTCTATGCCATCGGCGGCTTTGCCACACTGGAGACTGAGTCCGGGGAGCTGGTTCCCACAGAGCTCAACGACATCTGGAGGTGAGCCTGGCCCTAGGGAGGTGAGGGGAATCGTGAGCAAGGCCAGCTGGGCACCGAGGCAGCGCCCAGCAGGCTCACCTGTGGGCAGAGCTGATCCCTCTTCCAGGAAATCCTGTGGGCACAGGGCAGCAGACATGCCTCGCTCAGCCCAGGGTCTCTCCAGTTTGTTGGGAAAGTCTGGGTTTGCACACATGGTACCATGCCCCCCTGTGGGGCATCGACAGTGTCAGTCAGGACCTGGTGCCAAGGTTAGGGCCCAGACCCACAGAACCGGGCCCCAGGGAGCAGAGCAGGCCCTGAGAGGCAGCCAGTTCTTCCCTCTCCCCTCCCTCCTGACGGGGAGAGCTGGGTCGGGATTGAGAGGTAGCTGGATCCCAGCTTCTCAGAGCCATTGCTTCTATGGCTGGTCCTAGCTGGGGGTGGAGGGGAGAGGTTTTGGCAGCCTGGGGCAGCTTCTGAACCTTCAGTGATGCTCAGTGCTGCAGGCAGCCTCTAGAGGGCAGTGCTGCTGGGAGGGCAGGACCCGGGGGGACTTCTCGGAGAGTTGAGTACAGAAATTCTCAAGAGGAGGGGTTTGGGGAGGTGCAGACCTTCCTGGAGGGAGGTGAACTTCAAGGAGTGTGGGCTTCCTGAGAGGGGGCTCTTCCTGGAAGGTAGGGCAGGTGTTCTTTGGGGGTGGGACCCTTTTCCCAGAGCGTGTGCGCTCTCCAAGAGCTGGCCTTCCTGGAGATGGGCCTGAGGCTGGGGGGCGGCACTCCCCAGGGGTGGCCTACTGCACCCAGCCACCCCTCCCTGCTGGGTCCCACCCAGGACTTGGCTGACCGAGCTCCTTGTCCGTGTCTGCACTCCTCCCACCCCAGGTACAACGAGGATGAGAAGAAGTGGGAGGGGGTCCTGCGGGAGATCGCCTATGCTGCTGGCGCGACCTTCCTACCTGTACGGCTCAACGTGCTGCGCCTGACCAAGCTGTGACCCGCCCAGAGGACCTGACTGCGCGCCCCCCATGCTGCAGCCCACACAGGCCCGGCCTTCTGGGATGGGGGCTCCAGGGAGGAGTCCGGGAGAGGCAAAGCCCACCTGTATCCCATCCCGTCACAGTGCCCGAGGGGCCGCTTCAGCCAGGAAAGGGAATTCGCTGCCTGGAGCTAGCCTTTCGGGCAGGGACGAGAAACTTTTGGCCTCTCCGGTGTCTCCATATCCCCCGTGTTCCTGGTCCATGAGGCAGAACCTCGGGGGGTGGTCAGGCTGCATCCCGGCCCAGCCCCAGCCTGGCTGTGTGTGCCCGTAAACTCCCCACAGAACTCAGTCTCCTCGCCTGTCAGATGGGGGTGGGGGTGGTTCCCCATCGAGTGCACCTTGCAGCCCGGGTAAGTCTCCTGTAAGAAGAATAAAGTGGCTTCCGAGCCAGCAGCTCGGGGTCTGGGATCAGGTGCTCCAAGCGTCAGCGACCAGGTGGTTTGAAGACCTGGGGCTTCCGTGTTCAGCGGCTGGGCTGCCAAGGTCGGTGGTCTCTGCCCTCCACGTGTGTCTCCTACATGTTCTGTTTGCGCCAAGAGCTTGAGCCCCCTCCCTGAACCTCCAGCTCCACATCCAGCCTGGACGGGGAGCCAGGAGACTGCTGGAGGAAGGGGCAGGGGAGAGCCAAAGCGCGGTAAAAAGTCTTTTATTGTATCAGTCGGGCCCCTCCCAGGAACGGCTGAGCAGAGCCCATCCGTCTCCCCCTCTCCCCTACTCCGACTTCTCTTTGTCCTGCTTCTGCTCCTCCTCCAGCATCAGGGTTCGCTCTCGCTCCTTCACCAGCTGGACACCACAGTAGGTGACAAACAGGACGGCCAGCGTGGTCTGGGGGAACCCTGTGTGGGGAAGAGGTCATGCGCACCTGGAAGCAGCTCCCCTTTCCCCCAGTGACTCTTCTCTCTCCCCGCTTGACTGTGCCGCCCTGCTGAGTCCCTGGGGAATTGCGGTGGGGTGGGGACATTTCAGGAGGTCACAGTCCTTGAGGTCGATACCTGGCATATTCTGTATCCCCCGTCCCTCACCTGTGAGTAGCAGGCGCTTGGCGACCAGCTCTGTGAACTCAAAGCTGTTCAGGCTTACAAGGTTGTACATGATGATGGCCCAGAAGTTCATGGCCCCAAAGATGGCTCGGACCCTGCGGGACATCTGCTCCGACAGAGAGGCCTGCTGGGTCCAGGACAACATAGGCAGTGAGGTAAGAGGCCCAGGGGAAAGAGGACGTGGCGGGTCAGAGGCCTTGCCTAGGTGGCCACCTGGGTCCTGGGGATATGCCTGTGTCCCTGAGAGTCCCCGGTCAGCTCTCCCTCATTGTTAAAAGATGGGAAACTGAACTCTGGAGAGAGGGCAGGGCCTGAACAACACAGCCAGGCCTGGGTGCCCCCCGACCCTGCAGGAGGGAAGGGAGGGCCAGGTACCCACAGAGGGGGCCATTGCCCCGACGACCCGGAGGGGGGTGGTAGTGAGAAAGTTCTGGCCTGGCAGCCAGGTGTGGCTGGAAGACTCCAGAGAGCAGTAGTGCCACCCCCTCCAGTGCCCCAGACAACCCAGCCCCAGACCTTCCTTGCTCACCTCAATTCGTGCCAGGGGCCCCCACTCTGCCAGCTTCTGTACCCAGAGCTCAAAGTTGAGGCCAAAGCAGTTAAGGCACGACCACAGGTAGACGGTATCACAAGGTCCGAGCCACAGAGTGGTGACAGCAAACGTGGCCACAGTGGCCACCAGCTCTGGGATCACCTCAGAGTGCTCCCCACCAACGTGGTCATACACGTACCTGCAGGCAAGGTGGGAAAAGGGGCCGCTGGGAGTGTGGGAAAAGGCAGGTGGGAGACGGGCAAGGGATACACAATGGGGGCAGCTTCCTCAACGCTATCATCCTGGGCACATTCAACACCCTGGGCCTCAGGTGGCTGCCTCTCCTCTACCCAACTTCAAAATGTGGAGGGCTCAGCCTTGAACTTCCTGTCTTCTCTAGCTACCTTCATTTCTCCAAGCGATCTCATTCAGACTCTGAATACTGTCTCTATGCTGACAAGCCCCAAATCTGTCTCTCTAGTCTCTCTCCTGACTCATATATCCAGCTGTTACCAGACATCTCACATGAAGGACCAACTCCCCCATCCCTGCCCAAACCTACTTCATTCCCATCTCAGCTAACGATACCACCATCCATTCAGTTGCTGGCCAGAAGCCTTGGTACCATCTTGGATTCTCAGTTCCCCTCTCCACTCACATCCAGACCAGCAAATGCTATACGGGCTCCACTCGGTCCTGAGCACTGCTTATCACCTCCACTAACACCACCCTAGTCCAGGGGATCATCTCCTGTCACACAGATCATTGCAAGAGCCTCTTAAGTCATCTCCCTGCTTCTGCCTCTGCCCCCTACTGTCCGTTGTCCACACAGCAGCTAGAGGCATCTTTTAACAGTGTAACCCAGCTCACCTCACTTCCACAATCGCACCCTCCCGCGATAGCTCCTCATTACAGTTAGAATAAACTCAACCACCTTCCTGTGGCTAGAAGATCCCACGTCATCTGGTTTCTGCCTCCCACCCTGACCTATCACCCACCACTCTCCCCTTCATTCACTATGCTGTCCCCTTACTGGTCTTTCTGATACTCAGACACACACAGCTGGCTCCTGTCTCAAGACCTTTGCACCTGTTGTTCCCTCTGCCTGGAATTCTCTTCTCCAAATTTCGTTATCACTCAAGTCTCAGTTCATCTCACAGAGGCCTACCCGAACCCCAACTAAAGAAGCTTCTACCCCATTACACTCTTTTATTTTCTTCATAACACTTACCACTCTCTAAAATTATCTTTTTTTTTTAACCTGTTTATGGTCTGTTTCTCTCCACTAGGCTGTAAGTTCCATGAGTTCACAGCCTTTGTCATGTTCACTGCTGTATCCCCAGTGCCTAGAACAGTGCCTGGCACGTAGTAGGTACTCAATAAATATCTGTTAAATAAATTCAGTAGAAGACCCATTGCATAACCAGCCTCTCTGTTCCTTGACCTCCTCGTTTCACCAATGGTTTCTTTTCCACTCCACCTCAGTCACCCACTCCCATGGCCACACCCCAACTTTTGCACCACTTGTTTGATTCCTTCCTAATTCCCATCCTTCACCCTGCCCCCCCCACCTGACCTGACTCCCTAGCTCCACTTCTTCAATCTCATTGACCTCCCCCCCACCTTCCTCATCTTGTGACCCACTCCTATTTTTACCACCCTTCTTAACTGTATTCAATGAGTCATCATTACATATAACCTAAAAACCCTGCTCCCTCACTTCTTCCTTCTCACCCATCTGGGAAAGCCCAATCACCCACTTTCTCCTCACCTGCACCCAGGAAGCGAAGCCCTGATGGGAAAAACCCCACACCTTCACATATTAGAATCCATAAACCCACTACCCCCAACCCCACTTGAGCTGTCAGTGCCACGGTTTCTCTGGCCAGCATCTTCTCTCAGGCTCTGCCGTGGCTACTCCACCTCATCTCTCCTGCACGCGTGAATGGGTGTGGTGATCTAGGCAGGAGGAGAGAGGCAGCATCTGTGTGCCTCCCTCCATCCCCAACCCTGCATCTCTCAGCTGATGACCCTGCCTCCTACTTCATGGAGAAAACCGAAGCTTTCAGGAGGAATCCCTCACCTTTCCACACTCACCTGCCATTCTTCTGCATCCACACTGGCCTTTCTTCCTCCTCCGTGGCCGAAGCCAGAGCTCTGCCTGGTTCCATCGCCTCCTCCCCTTCTCAGGGAGCTCACTCCATCAATCACCCCTCTATCCTGCGCTGCCAACTTCCTCCTTTCTATTGAATAATTCCCCTCGGCACCCAAGCATGTCCCATTATTTCCCATCTTTAAAACACCCACTTCTCCCTTCGGCCACTTTTGTGTGTCCCCCTTCAGTACCAGGCTTCTTCCAGGAGCTGTCCACACGGGAACTACCCTGCGGTTCCTCTGTCCTCCACGTCCCCAGCCCCGACTCCTCCCCGCCCCTGCCTCTCCAGGGAAAGGCTGAGAACCTCCATGCCACCCACGCTCACGCTCAGTCTCTGGCTTCCTTGACACCAGCAGCATCTGACCCAGTTGCCCCTACCATGCCAGGATGGTCTTCCCTTAGCTTCCAGGGTCCTGCCTTTTCTCCTGCTCCTCTGACCGCTCCTTTCAGGCCCTTCTGCCGGCTCCTTCAACCAGAGTCCTTCCGGGCACACGACTTCCTGGGAGTCATCGCCCTCTCCTTCCTGATGCCCTCAATCCACGGCCAGGTGCTGTCCAGGCTGCCTGCTGTGTGTCTCCACTCCATTTCTCTCACCTCCAGGGGCCCCACCCAAGTCCAAACCTCTGTCTTTCACTTCGACCTCTGCCATGACCTCCTCCCTCCGTCCCTGCTTCCTCTGGCCCAGAGGTGATCTTTGAAGACGTGGACCCACCTGGCCACGGCCCTGCTCAGCCACCTGGGGGATGGCTGTGACATCCCACCCCACCCCAACTCACCTGCAAAGCCAGTCGTTGATGCCACGGTCAAAGTGCCTGTGGGAGGAGAGCATACGGGTGGGAATCAGCCAGGATATGAACTCTGGGGCTTGGGGCAAGAGGCGAAGGGGAGGTGGGGATCCCGGAGGCGAGTCCCCGGACCTCGCACTCACGTCTCGGAGAAGACGTAGAGCGCTGTGATGCACTTGGGAGGCCGGGGCGGGTCCAAGTGGTCGAGGCGCGCCACGGTGTTGACGACGCCGAAGAGGACGGCCGCCTTCACCCAGTCGTACACCAGGTTTGAGTAGGCTAGGCCAGCTGGGGACAAGGGGTCGTCACGGCCCGGGGGGCATCACACCGACCTTCCCCCCCCGTCCCCCATCCCGCCCCGGGTCTTCCCAAATCCAGGGGAGGCGTGGAGCCCTGCCCTCCCCTACGGACACTCTCTCCCCAGCTCGGGGTGGGGGTGGGGGTGTCCTTGCGCCCCGGCCGCCCCCACGGAGGCCCCGCCCCCACGGAGGCCCCGCCCCCACGGAGGCCCCGCCCCCACGGAGGCCCCGCCCCCACGTCCTGGGGGGAGGGGCTGGCCCCAGGGAGACCCTATCCGGCTGGGGAAATCAGCCCCAGGCCCCGGCGAGGTGGGCGGCCTCTGTCTGGTACCGCTGCCCGGCGTCACGGGGCAAACCTACCTCCAAGTCCCACGCGTTTCAAAGGCTAAATCCCCGCTCCCCCACCCTGCGGTAGGTGCTGTCCCCCGGGGCGCCAGCTTCCCCAGCTGTGACTCCGCCGCCATTGGGGCGCAGAGGGTCCGTCCTTCTGAAGTGGCGGCCCCGACCCCATCCCTGTTCTGGGCCCGGCGCGCACCCACCGAGGGCGCTGTCTGGGAGGCGGCTGGCGAACTTGAGGTCATTGGGGATGGTGAGGATGTAGAAGAAGTGGAAGAAGATGTCCACGGCCACGATGGCTACCACGCTGAGGCCCGCCTGGGCCCGGATGCGCCACAGCTCGCCCTCTCGCCGCACCGGCTCCACCTGGCTCACCTGAGGGACGGCTAGGGTCTGAGTGGGGGAGGTAAGCCCTGCGCGAGGAGCCCTGTCTGAGCGGTGAGTCACGAGCTAGCTGTCTGGGGATGCGAGGGTGAGGGGAGACGCGGCTTCATCCTGGCAACGCTGAGAGTGGAGACACGGGCCCCTCTGGGGTCTGAGGGGCGTTCACTTCCGCCCGGGGGGGGGGGCGCAGTCCTGTCTTGGGAGCCCACAGGGTGTCCCCTCACCTGAGCGTGGAAGCGATCAAAGGTCATAATGGGCCCGAAGAAGAAGAAGGGCAGGTAGAAATTGTACTTGAGCAGGTCAGCTAGGGAGTAGCGGCGGTCAGGGTGGGCACAGCTCTCCAGCGCAAAGCTGGTACAACGCAGCACCGTGAAACCACTGCCCCCGTGAAACAGCACCTCTTGAAGATCAAAAGTCCCTGTTACAAACCCGCTCTGGATGGGAGAGAACAGGCCGCCAGCTCACCAGGGGGCCCCTTGTCTCCGGGAAGCCCACCCAGCCTCCTGCAGGGGCCCAGCCTGGTCCTGCCGTCACCCTCTCTGCCAGCGCCCGTCAATACTGGCCACCGAGGGCCAATTTCATAAGTGCTGGGGCAGAGCAGGGAAGGAGCTGGACGTGTCTCTGCTGCGGTGGAGGCGACCGCCTTGTGGGCAGGGCATGCTCCGTGGTCAGAGGCTTGAAGACGGGTGGGAAAGTGAAGGAAATGCTTGGGGAGACTTAGGAGGCAAACGTTTTGGATGGGGTGAGAGGTCTGGGGTCCTATCCCTGCACCCTCCACCCCTGCCCCGCCCCAGCACACACCTGCCAGGAGATGAGGGGGTCCAGCTTGAAAGAGGCGAGGCTGGCCAGGCCGAGGCCGAGACAGAGCCAGGGCTGGTGCAAGAGTGAGACAACATAGAGGCCCACGCAGTGGCCAAGCAGCAGCAGCAGGTACCACGGGCCCATCGTGCCCACCACCGCCAGGGCCCCGTACACAGCGTACATCCAGGAGCGGAGCTGCGGACAGGGAGGAGGCTTCGTCTACCTCTCCATGTGAACGGAGGTGGGAGCCCAATGGCTTCCCCGCAACCCTGTGGCTGAGGGGGAGGGGGAGGCAGGGGGGGCTCAGGTCCAGCTCACCTGGGGGGCAACCATAGTGCAGAGTTTCGCAAACAGCACGTGTCCGGAGAGAGCGAGGAAGATGGCGTTGCGGAAGGAGGTGAACCACATCACCCACTCGAAGTCAGCCACGTCCTGGGGCAGGCCCAGGCAGGTTAAGGTGGGGCGGGGGCAGAGTGGGCTGGCGCTTGGGCTGCTCAGAGTCTCAACCCCTTCCCTGCCCCCAGAGTCTTCTTGTGCATTAGAGGAGAGCAACGGCTGAGGTCCCTGCCTTCCCCTCTGAGGGAAGTACCAGGAAGGTAGGTAGAGAGGAATGAGGGGCACCACGTGGGCTGCCCTGCTGCTCCGAGCTCCCCCTCTGTCCAGCACATTGCCTGACATTCCACCATTACTGCGTTGTTCCTGGGGAGGATGGTGCTGGAGGCCCTGCGGAAGCCCGTCTCGGTTTGTTTCCTAAATGAGCAGGGTCTGAGGCAGGCTTGATCTGGCCCCAGGAGGACAGAGGAGGGGCCAGTGGAGAAACTGAAGATGCTGAAAATTCAAGCCAGAGACCTTCCCCATTGCCAGCTCTCTGTTATGTGGGACCATTGGGAACAGGGGAGAGCAGGGAAGGGTTTGGGACAGGAGAGATGGGCCAGGGATCAGAGACCCCGGTCAGGGACCCTGCGCTGTGGGGGACCTACCATCTTCCGGCCAATGTACTCCCAGCCAGGTCGCACAGACTCCCGGAAGGCTTTCCTGTGGGCCCCACCTGAGAACAGAGTCTGGTCTCAGGGCGCTTCACGCCCACACCTGCCTCTACAGCAAGGCTGATGCCACCCTCGGGGGACGGGAGAGGGTCTGGGTCTCTCTCCGCCTCTGCTTCTCTCTGGGTCTCACTGTGTGTGTGGGGCCAGGTCTCTGTATCCCTGGGTGTCTGAGACACACTCTCTCTCTTTCTCTGGCTCTGCCCAGGTCTCTGTCAGTGCTTCTGCATTTGAGTCTCCCTGTGGCTGCATCTGACTCGACCCCCTGGCCCCAAGGCCTAGGGACTGCCCTTGAGTCTGGAGCTCTAAGTTTCTGGCCTTGCTGGGTGGAGCCCTGAGACCCCCAGCGGAAGGACGGTCCCACCCCTCTGTCCCCGGGCCCAGCTGTTACCTTGTGAAGCCTCAAAGAGGCCCCGGCCAGCATAGCCTAGGGCCCCGCTCAGCACCAGGGAGTACAGGCCCAGCTCTGCCGCGGGCAAGGCTGTCTTGACGCCCATAGCCTGGATGGGGCTGAGGGAGACAGATTGGGTGAGGGCACTGCTGCCCCCCGGCCCTGCCTAGCCCAGTTCATGGTCCCCACTGAGGTGAAGCGGTCCCCATTCTGAAGAGAGACAGCCCCTTGGGCATCTCATGCCATCATTCTCCCCGCGCATCTCCCGCTCCTCCCAGGCCCCCTGCCGTTTGGTGCCCCCTCCTAGCCGCTACTCTCGGCCCCTCCCCCTTCCCGCTGAAGGCTCTTGAAAGCATTGTCTTCGCTCAGCCGGCCTTCTACACCTTCATTCACTCCTCCATACCTTTCAGGTGGGCCGGTCCCCACCCTCTGCTCAAACTGCTCCTCCAAGGTCTCAGATGACTTTCTTGTGGAGAAACTCCCTCTGCATCACCTCAGTCATATTTCTGGCCCCTAGGGTTCCCACTCCCCTCAGTAAGGCTCTCTCAACTCCTGACAAATCCACCCCTCCTCCGGGCCCCTTTCTCTGATTCCATACCCTCCTGAGCTGCCTTTACTTCCTGTGACCTCCCCACGGGAGGAGGGAGGTCTAGCCTATAGCTTCTCATTGACCCCCATTACGCCAACCAGCCCCTGAGCCCCAGCCTGCCACATCCCTGGTTCCTGCCTGTGTCCGTGGCCACACCTGCCCACTCTCTCAGTGCTCTGTGTATCCAGGCCCTGGATGCCGGCTGGAGGCTGTGCTATTTGAGGAAGTGCCCTGGGGTAGTGGGTGTGGGGCTAGGCTGGGCCAGGCAGACACCGGGGAGTGTGCTGGCCGCTGCCCAAGGTGCTGACCAGCATTGGGCTCGGGGTGAGCCTGGCCACTCCCTCCTGCCAGGGCCTAGCTCATTCCCAGGAGTCCTCCTGGGTCATCCCTGGGACCTAAGCTAGCACCTGTGCCCTCTCTATCCTGCTCCGGCCTGACCCGTGGCCATCCTTTCAGGCTGGGCTGAGCGAGGTGGCTGGCATGGCCCTCTCTCCCGCCCCAGATCCTCTATATCTCCCTCACCAATTCCGAAACCAGCTCTCCTGGGCCGCCACAGTCGGCATTCTCCCCATTACACAGATGGAGGGCTCATGGACCAGAGAGGGGCAGGGACCTGTCAAGGTCACACAGCAGACCAGGGACAGGATTGAGTGTTCTCAGTGAGCCCCCCTGCAGTCTCTGATCGGAGAAGACCGTCCGCTGCCCCTGCCCCTACCAGCGGCCCGCCGGACCTGACTTCTACACCGCCGGCCTGAGGGCTGACGCACCTCCCCACGGGCCGGGTGGGGGTAGGGAGGCCCTGAGGATCGGGTTAAGGGAGCAGAAGCTTGAAACCGGAGCACGGTGAAGAGCCTGCGAAATAGCTTTGTCAGCTGCCTCCCACTCTCCACTTTCCAATTTTAGCTCCCCGTGGCCGGTGCCGGGTGTCCCCTGTGAGGCCTCTGTGAGCAAGGCCAGGGCTGGCCCCCAGCCTGGGACCTCTCCTGATAGACCCCAGACCTGGGCCAGCCTGTGGACAGAGGAGTGCCCCCTGCCCACTGACCTGCCCGCCTGAGGTATACCTGGAGTAAAGCCCACTTTGGGGCCTGAGGTTTGCGATGAGGGACCTGGGGTGGGCTCTACAGGTCTCAAGGACCCCGTAGTGGCTACATCCCTGGCTGGCACTGACCTTGAGGAAGCTGTGAGGGACCCTGGCACACTGCCCACCTCGGGGCTCTGGGGTCCTGCGTCCGACCGTGCGACCGTCCGACCAGCTGGGCTCTGGGGCCCTGGTGCAGTGTGTCCAGCTCTGGGGTCCCCACGCCCTCGAGGCTGTGAACGGTGAGTGGTGACAGCAGGAGGGGTGGGGGAGGAGGAGGGCAGGGAGGAGGTGGCCTTTCTGGAGCGGAGCTGCGCGAAGTGGAGCAGAGCTGAGTGCTGCAGAGCTGCTGGCCACAGGGAGCTGCAGGGAGGATTGGGGAGGGGCAGAAGGGGTGGCCATTGGCACAGGCTCAGACAGGGACACCTGGACCTCACTTCGACCTCCCTCCCCTGGTCCGTACAGCCTGTGTCTCCTTCTCACTGCTGGCCAGGACTCTCCTCTTCCAGGAAGCCTTCCAGGTGGCCCCCGCTGGCCTCTCTAGGCTTGTGAGCTACGCCCCCACCATGCAGACACACGCTCATACCATGCACACACTTTCACGTGCAGCTCCATGAATTCCAGCGCACACCTTTACATGTGAATTCCCAACGGCTGTCCCACGGCACACCCACCTAGCCCCCTGCCCTGGTCCATTTCATCATGCAGAGAATCCTGGCTGGCCAGGCATCAGTGCCTGGGGGTGGACTGACTTGCCTAGTGGAATTGTAACTGGCAAGAGACATGTGGGCCCCATACCCCAGCCCTGTCCCATAGGGAGCTGACCAGGTGGAGGGGAGCTAGCAGGGTCACTTGAGTGGGTCCTCGGAGTGGCTGACATCCTCTCCACGGCAGGGTGGAGGCAGACAGCACTGTTCCTAAGCAACCAGGACTCCTCTGGGGGAGGGGAGTGGGGGGAAGGGGCAGCTGAGGCCTCAGCGCAGCCTGCCTGATGCAGAGGGGTATCCTGAAGGCCGCCCCACCGTGGCCTCAGAGCCCAGCTGGTTGGACGGATGCGTGGTTGGATGCAGGACCTCAGAGCTCCACGGTGGGCAGTGTGCCAGGGTCCCTCACAACCTCCCCAAGGCCAGTGCCACCCAGGGATCCAGCTACTCTGGGGTCCTTTGGGATGAGGATCTCAGAGCCTGTGAGGGCCTGTTTATGCGTGTGCATGGGGGACAGGGTCTGGAGGGTAGAAGGAGCTGTGTGACTATGAGTCACAAGACAGGTCCTGGAGCCCGTGCTGACCCTCTGAGCCCAGCCATAGGCTCAGCGGAGACTAGAGGAGGAAGAAGTGTTCTCCTACCCCGACCCTCAGCAGGGGCGCTTCCAGGGCCTGGGCAAGGCCTGGGAGGGAGAGTGCCCTCCCTTCCCACAACACCCGGAGGCGCCGAGCTTCCTCTCAGCACACACTCCCCACAGGGTGACACGGAGGCCTGCACGGCGGGTCCCTGACTCTGAGAAGCATGAACGGTGATTACTGCACTGGAGGGGCTGCGTGCGGGCTGCGGTCATGGATCGTGGGTGCCAGAGGAGGCCAGCGTCGGGGAGGGGCTGTGCCTGAGCCAGACTGTGGGCGTTAAGGAGGGCTTCCTGGAGGAGGTGGGGCACCCGAGTAGAGTCCTGAGGTAGAGTCAGTGGTTGTTAGAGGAGAAATAAGTTAATCACAGTTCTGAGGCTGTACCTGGATTAACTCTTTTTAATGTCACCACGACCTCTAGGGAAGTGGTTGTTACCATTTTCCCCAGTTGGTAGAAGGGGAAACTGACGAACAGGAGGTTAGATTAAGTCACTGGCTCAGCCGCAGCAGCTTCTGGAGCTGATTGCCCTGCAGGGGCAAGAACCCAGCTCACCCACACCTGGTGCTGGCTGAGAGCAGCCTGAGCCGGCCATGCAGCTGGTGCCCTCGTGAGGCTCCAGGAGAATGGCTCTGGGAGGCAGACGGGGTGGTCTGGCTTCACCGTTAGGAGCACAGGTACAGCCAGCTGACTCGAGCCTGAGCTCCGCCTTGCTGGCAACCCACTTCTCTGCGCCTCAGATACTCATCTGGAAATGGGCACACTGCCGGCCCTGACCTCACTGGGCTCCTGGGGGGATTCGATGGCTCACTCCGTGGCCAGGGCCTGGCTCACTGAACTGCTCATAAACAGAGGCTGTTAGAGAGGCTGAGACCCCCCGCTCCAGAGGCCAAGACAGGCAGCGCTCACACACAGCAGGAGGAGGGGTCCACCGGGCCACCGCGTGCGGTGGGGTCTGTAGGGAGCTTGGCTTGTGGGGATGGCAGGCGGGTAGAGGGCTAGGGAGGCCCCTTGGACCTGGGGCTGGACAGCCTGAGGCCAGCTTCCCCCGAGTGAGGGGTGGTGAGGGGAGGGCACCTGGTGCCCACAAAACGAGGGGCAGGATGTGACTGGGCTAAGACCAGCAAGGGCTACTGGGAAAGATGGGCAGGGGGCCAGTTCTCTCAAGTCTCAAAGTCCTTTTCATTTGTTTCTTGTTGTCGCTCAAAGTAAAAAGTCGGGGAAAGTGTGTGTGTGTGGTATGTTGTTTATGGCGCGCGCGCGTGTGTGTGTGTGTGTGTGTGTGTGTGTGTAAGGCTCAGGGACTATAGGAGATACGGTGTGTGTGCAGGAGAGGGGGTGCGTGGGCAGAGACTTCCTTGTGGGGTGGCCGTGAGCTCGCTGGAGGAGGGGATGGGGAGGCTAGTTCTGGCCACCGGCTGCGAGGGCCCAAGGAGTCCTCTTGCTGCAGGCCCCCCTGACCTGGCCTCCTGAGAGCAGGGGAGGGCCCAGGGACATGGGGACGTGTTTGGGGCTTGAATCAGCCTGAGCCAGACTGCAGCCTTGTCCAATTGGGCTGTGGTGCCCCAAAGGCCCCCAAGGGGCCAGTGGCCAAGCCACACCCATGGCTCAGCCGGGTCTCAGCTGTCAGTGTCGGAACCTGAGCGCCCAGGCCCACAGCCTGGCGTGCGGCCAGGGAGAGTCCTCACGTGAGGCGTCTCCACCCCCGGCCTCACTGCTTGCTGTTCCTCCACCCTCCAGGCACCCGTCTCCCGTTCCCACCACCTTGTGGCTCTGGGTAGGGACCTCAGCGTTCCCATCTGTGAAAGGCAGGTCCAGCCCACCTGCTGCCCACCTGCCTGAGGGCTGGGAGGTCCTCCTCAGGGCCGCAGGGACAGGCGGTGCCGCTCAGGAGGGGCCACAGGCACTAACCTGGACAGACCAGGTTGCCGCGCTCCTTGCCTGGCCCACCTTCAGGGCCCCAGCCCTTGGTCCTTCTGACAACCCTTTCTTCTCCTGGGCCTTCCCCTCCCCACCGCCTTACCCACCCACACCCCAGGGAGATTGGAAGGACAGCCTCACCCCACCCAGACCTGGGCATTGAGCCCGGAAGCCAACAGGAAAGGTGGGAGGCTCTGAGATGCGGCTTTCCGTCTCTGCATACCCCCAACCCATCCCGCCCCGTCGCGGCGCTCTATTTCCCACGCCTCTCTGACCGGACAGGCAGCTCCCTGAAGGCCGCAGCAGCAAGTCAGATTCACCTCTGGGCCCCTCACAGGCCTGGAGAGGCTGGTATGCAGTTGGCACTCGATGACTGCTTGATGGCCAGCTGGCTCGGTAGATGGTGGCCTGGGAATCTGTCTCCCCAGCTGATCTGGGGCTTCCAGGAGCTCGGGGACTGAGTCTGCCTCACCTGGCACCCCCTTGCCTAGGGCAGAGTCATTGCTCAACAAGTATTTGTGGAACTAATAGAGGTAATACTGTGGGCCGACGTTTATTGAGCGCCTACTGTGTGCCAGCCGCTGCACCAGCACTTGGCACCTTTTAGCTCAATGAGTCCTGAAGAGGGATTCTGCTGGGGGAATGGAGCAGACCTGCTCTAAGCACACACGTGTGTGTGTGTGTGTATGTAGACGCACATTCCCGCTCGTGAGGACCGGTCACTTGTGTCACTTGTGCAGTGACTCACATATGCGGCATACGTACCGCGAACCCCCTCCATGGGGGAAGCTACCTGGGGCTTCTGGGACCCTGTCTGCTCGAGCCCTTCCTCGGGGATGGGGCTGAGGAGGGACTCCATGCTGGCCCCCCTACTCGGAGCCCCAACCCTGCATGGGGTGACAGGTCTAGAGACCCCCAGCAAGTGTAGTGAAGGCCATGAGGATGAAAGGTGCTCAGTTTCCCTGTGAAGGAAGTTTTCTCTGATCCCACGTGAAGGGAAATGGCTAGGCAGGGCCTGTGAGTGTGGAGTCAGCACTGTCTGCTGGAACATGTGTGTCCACATATGATTCATGCTTCTGAGTCTAGGTATTTGTGTGCACCTGTGTCTTTGTGTGGGCCCCTGTGTGCCCAGGTGTGGCCAGGGTGTCTGGGTGTGTAGCTACCCTCCGTGGAGCCACCCCTCCCCATGGCAGTAACTGCAGTTGAGAGGGGTGACACTGCGGCAGTCACAGAGGGGCCTGGGGGCTCTCCTGCAGCAGCCCTCCCAGTTCACCCCTGTGCTGTGGTGAGGCAGGTACACTATGCCTTCGCCTGGACCCACTGCCTCAAAATCCCCCTGCCCAGAGCTCCAAGCCGGCCCCACCTCTGCCCTCTGCCACCAGCACCCACCAGCTGCAGCCTTTTGGAAGCAAAAAGAGGTGCCTCTTGGAGCAGCTGGCAGGGGGACAGAGCTGCCCAGCACTGGGTAGGCACGCCCACCCTGGGTATTCGGATCTGCCGAGGACGCTGGCTTTTGCAGGCAGGCCAGGGTTAAATATTAGCTCCGTGTCTTTCTGTGAGCCTCAGTTTCTTCATCTGTAAAACAGGGTGACAACCCCCTGGGTTACTAGAGGTCTAGATGGGATCGGGTTTCCACAGTAGGTGCCCACTCACTGGGAGCTGTGGTGATCATGAAAATCATCATTATTATTACAAGCCTGAGGGTCTGCACCTAAGGAAGAACCCTAAGGGGTGGGCCGACAAGGTGGCTAGGAGCATGGTGCCCCCAAGTCTGTTGAGGGTGGGGATGCCCACAGATAGAGCAATGGAGGTAGGAGTGGGGTGTGAGGATGCTCTGGTGAGGGAGGTGGGGCGGGGCTGGGCGGCCTGGGGGATGCTCCCAGCCTGGAGCCCTCTGGGCTCTCCTGCACATGTGGAGCCCTGTGGGCATGCAGGGTCCCCCGCTAGGCTCTAGGACAAGGGCAGTGAGCACCTGCCCAAGGGACTGCATCTGTCCGTTCACAGCCGGCTTCTCATCCCAGAGCTCTTGCTGCTGCCGACAGGCTACTGGCCTCCTCGCTTGCCATCGCTAAGCGTGCCCAGGGCTTCTCCTTTGCCCTCCTGCCACGGGATGTTGGCTCTTGTTGCCCTTGGAGAGCCTTTTCTAGGAGAAGGGGCCCAGCTGGCTGCCCCATGTTGGCTTCCAGGAGCAGATGGAGTCCTCAGATAGAGCCTCGTCCTCTCAAGGCCTAAGGCTGCCCTGTCCAGCCAGGCTGACACTGGGCCGCCATCCTAGTGCTTGTCTGCCTTCTGCTGCCGCAGGGCCTGCAGGAAGACCCCTTTCACCTGGCCCAGGGTCTCATGGTACATTCGGAAGTCCTCCTCCTTTCCCCGGAGGGCACTGCTTAGGGCAGCCTTCAGCATTTCGTTCTCCTCCACCTGGATGGCCAGCCTAGACCACACAGAGAAGAGGGCTCAGCGCGGCTGAGCTGGCACACGTGAGTGTGTGTGCATGCGTGTAGAGGGCCCTGGGAAAGGCTGCCAGCTCTTCAGACTCAGGGTACTCTCTGAACTCCTCTCAGGGACCCTTGGGGGAATACCATGTGGGATTCCTGTCTGGGCCCAGCCACAGCTACTGGGCCTGGTACCCAGTCGTTCCCCCAAATGTTGGCTGCCTCAGGCATGAGTACTAATTTATAGAGGTTCCCCCTTTCCCACCACTGCATTTGACCTTAAAAGGTTTAATTGAATGAGAAAAGTGGGTTCAGTGACCCACACTTGATAAAACTTCTCTTGGGAAGCATGGGCTCTTTAGGGTTATGGCTGGGTTTCTCTGCCCTCTGATGGTCAGTTACTGAATTGCAGGCCTAGAACCCAGGACCCAGCAGGACCAGCCTTCTGGGCAAATAGAAGTCAAAGGGGGAGGGACGTGATCCCTCTGCCTATCAAAACACCTCCACCCAGAGAACACCACCCTTTCAGGAAGACGGGGCAGGAAGCACCTGGTGGTCAGCTCCTCCATCTGGGATTCCACGGGCACATTGGAGATCTGGGCAGAAGATGGGTCCTTCCTCTCACTCTCCTTTGGGTTGTGCCTGGTGTTAGAGGTGGGCACACCTGTGGGGCAGCAGCAGCCACTTTCTGTGGTGAGGCCATGGCCCTGTGTTAACACTTCCTTCTCCCACCCCCAACTGTCCACTTCCTGCTTCTCCACTTGTTGAAACATTAGACCTCCTTCAAGGTGCAGGACAAGGGCTGCCTTCCTCCAGGCCCTGACTGCCCGCTTTGTACCAAGGAGGTTCCTCTCACTACTCTCTCCATATTAGCACTCTATAAGTTTCTGGAAGGCGGCTGGGCCTGAGGTCTGGCCTGCAGGTTGAGTCTGAGTCTAGGCTGTCACCGCATCTGATGCCCTCTTACCACTGGGTCCCCCACCTTCAGTCTCCATCCATATGTACAGGGGATCCACGGTGGCTGGGGCCAGGGGACAAAGAGTGCTCAGAAAAAGAAATCAAAGCCCACCTGGTGGGGAACTCAAGCACTGTCACAGCATCAGAAAACGTCTGTGCTGAACAGGCCCTCAGTGGTGGCATGGTGCAGGGGAAATCACTTGGCACCAGCAGACCTGGCTTTTACTTCCTGTTGTGTGGCCCCAGGTAAATCATCAACCTCTCTGAGCTGGTTTCCTCACCTGTAACGTGAGGATAATAGTTCTTGCCTCTAGAGCTCTGTGAGGCCACAGTGAATACACATTTGGCCCTCAAGGCCTGTGTGATGGGACCACCTCCTCAGCAGCTCGTGACTTCCCTACCTCACCACATATTCCCCTCCCCATGATCCAGTCTCACTACCTCCAAGCCTCCAGCCGTGTGCCCACCTCAGGGCCCTTGCACTTCTTCTTCCCTCTGTTATCTATGCCACATCCTCACCCCCTTCCACCATCTCTGCTCAGACATCAGCTGATCAGTTAGGGTGGCCGCCCCGTAGAAGACAGCTGCTCTCTGTACCTCCTGTCCCCTTATACTCAGCTGTAAGCCACAGCGCTCACCTCCATCTGACCTACCATCTTTTACTGGTTTATTGTTCTCTTCCCCACTGACATGCAACTGCCACGGGGGACCACATTGCACAGTCAGGCTCCCTATTGTACAGGCGGAGGGGTGTGCTATGCCCCCAAGAGGGGCGGTGCTCTTCCCATGTCACAGGCCAGCATGGACAGAAGCCACATGGTCACTTTCTCCCCAGGCAGTTGCCCTTCCCTGTCCAGGCAGGACCAAAGTGGTTTTCCCTGCTGTGGCTTAGCCGTCCCTAGTTGGGAGCCCCGCCACGTGGCAGGAGGTGAGTCCATGGCCTGGAGACACTACATTCCTAAGGGACCTGTTTCTGCAAGCCCAGCAGGGCTAAGTCCCCAGGACCTTCCCCAGCCTGGACTCTCAGCAGCTCCTGGAAGGCCCCTGGAGCCCTGGCCCTGCTGGTGGGAGAATAACACCACTCCCACTCTGTGTCCTACTTCTGGAATGTCCTCCTGAAACGTTCTGATCTCTGCGCTGGGAAAAAATCTGAGTGTCCTTGGCTGGGGGCAGGGGAGTACTGGGGTGTTGAGAGGCAGGGAAGTTGGGGGGCAACACCTCTACTCCCGAGCCTGGAGGGGTTGGGATGGGGATGTTGGAGAGAGGCAGGCTCATCCTCTTCACACCGAAGGTTCTTCCTCCCCAGAAATGGCTTCTGGTTCTGGCATCCCACACCCTCACTTCCCCAGCCCCACAAGATGCTGCCACTTCTGGTCTGGAGACTGTACCTTAAGAACCACTGTGTTAGAGCAGTAGAACTAACCTTTTTTTTTTTTTTTTTTTTTTTTTTTTGAGGTACGTGGGCCTCTCACTGTTGTGGCCTCTCCTGTTGTGGAGCACAGGCTCCGGACGTGCAGGCTCAGTGGCCACAGCTCACAGGCCCAGCCGCTCCGCTGCATATGGGATCTTCCCGGACTGGGGCACGAACCCCCGTCCCCTGCATCGGCAGGCGGACTCTCAACCACTGCGCCACCAGGGAAGCCCTAGAACTAACCTTTTGATTTAGGACAGCTAAACCGTCCTCTGGAGCTGGTGTGGTCATGTGATTAAGATCTGGCCAATGGGATGAAAGCATAAGTGACACAAGCAACCTTAGGGTCCTGCCCTTGAAAGGTAAGGAGCTCAGGAAAGAGGGAGGAGCCAGTCAGCAGCACCGGTCAGCCCCTCCGTCAGGGTGGAGCTTTGCCTGCCCCTGCTGCTGTGTGTCCTCTCCCCCCTGGCCCCCGAGTCAGAACGAGGAGCCCCAGAGCACCGTGGGCCCAATGTGACCCCGGGCCGGCCCCACCTCAGCCCCACCTGTTTTGCTCCTGGGGGCTGCTCTCTGAGAAGCTGACGTCCTCCCAGGCTCCAGGCGCATCTTCTCCAGGTGCTGCTCCAGCACCGCGGTGCGGTGCCGCTCCTCCTGCAGCTTCCTCTCTGACTCCAGAAGCTTGCTGTTGCTCTCCTCCACCCTGGTGATGAGAGAGCAGGGGCTGCCATAAGCCCTGGCACCCCACCTGCTCAGGCTGTCAGAGAGGTGGGCACACCTTACACCAGTGGGCATGGGACTCGTTCTTCCTGATTTTTATTGCAGTAATATAGGAATGTGCATTTAAAACCATATCGTTCTCTCCAAGGCTTAAAATGAAAAAAAACAAAAACAAAACAACACACAGCCTCTCCCCACCCCTCCTCACTCCCAATTTCTGCTCTCCAGAAGCAACCACTTCTACCGCTTTGAGCTGTTTCTTCCACTACTGCCATATTTCTACAGATGCTTATGCTGCTAATTTTTTAAGTCTTAAATATAATCTTTTGACTTCCTGTCAGGCAACGTGAGAACTTAGTTTTATTTTAGTACTCTCTCCTTGCCAAACAGAATCGCCTCTTCACCTCCCGATGTAGTTATATTACCATTTTTTGGCTCAATTAGTGTTAGGTGGTGTATTAGTTTTCTATTGCTGCTGTAACAAATTACCACAAACTTAGCTTAAAACAACACAGATTTATCGCTCCATGGTTCTGTAAGTCAGAAGTTCAGCAGGTTCTGTTGGTTTCTCTGCTCCAGGTTTCACAAGCCAAAATCAAGGTGTTGGCTGACCTGGGCTCTTACCTGGAGTTTCCAGGGGAGCCTCTGCTTCCAGGCTCGTCCAAGTTGTCGGAAGGGTTCAGTTCCAACTGAAGGACTGAAATCCCTGTTTCCCGCTGGTTGTTAGCTGGGTGACTTTCATCTTTTAGAGGCTACTTGGCCCCCTCCATCTTCAAAGCCAGCCAGATACCCTTTTCATGCTTTGACTCTAACTTCTTCTGAAGCATCTCTCTGGCCCGGGCTGGAGAAATTTCTCTGTTTTTAAGGGCTCAAGTGATTAGTTGGGCCCACCTGGTAATCCAGGATAATCTTCCTATTTCAGGGTCCATAACGATCATCACATCTGCAGAGTCTCTTTTACCATATAACATAAAGTATTCACAGGCACAAGAGTGGGGTGAAGGGCACTGAGGACAAAATCCTGTCTACCACAAGGGGTTACGTTAGGAAGATAATTCAGACAGGCAGTATACTCATGATTACATTTTCTTATTTGCTTGCTTTTCCTGGATTTAGTGATTGCTTTCTGTTTGTTATTATTATTATTATTCTCTATATGCCTGTCATGAATTCATGGGCCTTGAAGAACTTGTTATTTGGTTATTTTACTAAAGGATCTGATTACTTTCACTGAGGCTGGGGCTAAGGTCCTTCTTGTGGTTAGGTATGGCATTTCAGACTTCTGTGCTACTGAAGGCTCAGCTAGAAGGCCAGGACTGTCCCAAGAGATCTCACCCAAGCAAAGGATTACATACGTACATACACACATGCAAATCAGAGCGGAAGCCTGGATACGTACGTGCAGTGTTGGAGGAAGTGTTCTTCCCACCTTGGTGAAGAGTCAGGAAGGAACAGAATGGTAACAATTTTGAAAAGAATACAACTACCAACACAAAACTGTATGCCAGCATAGTATACAGCTACTAACACAACCTGTTCAAGCGTGTTCCTTGAAACTTATTTGCAAAAGCAAAAGACTAAAATAACCTAAAGGTCCATCAAAAACTAATGAAAAAAACGAAAAACTAATGAAAATTAAATAAAATTCAGTTCCCCCAAAGCTCTAGGGTATCAGCTGAGAGAGAATCACACACGCGTGACTCTGAGAGTGAGTGTCTCTTTAATTTTGTGTCCTAGGCGCCTTGCTTGCCCCACCCTCATCCCAGAGGCCCTGGAAGATGAGGCACCGCACGGAGAGAGAGGCCACGTACAGGAGAATGGAGGTGCCCCTGCTGAGCTGGCTGAACGGGGCATGTGAGTGATCCAGGTGGCATGATGTGAAACAGAATTACCTAGGCCACCCACAGAATGGTAAGAAAGAATAAACCATCGTGTTTGAGGCCACTGGGTTTGGGATGGTGCAGCAGTAGATAACCAAGTCACCTTGATGCACAAATCCACCGCCCCAAAACTCAGGTGTAACTCAAAGGAGGGACTTCCCTGGTGATCCAGTGGTTAAGACTCTGCGCTTCCAATGCAGGGGGCCGGGGTTCGATACCTGGTCAGGGAACTAAGATCCTACATACCGCAACTAAGCCTGCACCGCAACTGGAGAAGCCCCGCACAGCAACGAAGACCCAGCACAGCCAAAATAAATAATTAAATAAATTAAATTTTAAAAAAAAGAAACTCAAAGGAATTGAGAGAGAAAGTCATAATTGGATATATTTCTTCCATTGGATAGGTTAGAGGCTTGTATTATCCACTATATATATATATATTTTTTAAATTTATTTATTTATTTTAAAATAAATTTATTTTATTTTTTTTTATTTTTAGCTGCATTGGGTCTTCATTGCTGCGCACAGGCTTTCTCTAGCTGCAGCGAGCGGGGCCCACTCTTCGTTGCGGTGCAGTGGCTTCTCATTGCGGTGGCTTCTCTTGTTGCGGAGCATGGGCTCTAGGCACACGGGGTTCAGTAGTTGTGGCGTGCGGGCTCAGTAGTTGTGCACAGGCTTAGTTGCTCTGCGGCATGTGGGATCTTCCCAGACCAGGGCTCGAACCCGTGTCCCCTGCATTAGCAGGCAGATTCTTAACCACTGCACCATATAATATAATGGAGGGAAGCCCTCCATTATATTTCAATGACAGAAAAAGAATTAATGTTACTTTTTCTCATTTGCTTGAGCATGTCTGCAATTCATATCCTCTCTTTTCTACTGAAAAGAAAACAAAGCTGACCACTCCTCACTGCTTAGGGAGTGGCCATCCCAGCACCCCAGCTCCTTTGGTGACTGTACTCCATCTTTCCCTTTGGCAAGCTGCCCCTCCTCCATTTCATTTTTTTTTTTTTTTTTTTGGCCGCGCTGCACGGCATGCAGGATCTTAGTTCCCTGACCAGGGATCGAACCCACACCCACTGCAGTGGAAGTGCGGAGCCTTAACCACTGGACAGCCAGGGAATTCCCACCCCTCCTCCATTATGTCAGCACCTGGAGGTCCTTCCGGTCAGGGTGCCTGGCCTGTGTCCAGGGTTGGACGTGTGAGCCACCCCAGGCCAGCTAGACCTTCTCTCCTAGAAACCACTGGCACAAGAACTGAAAGCCACTGGGCCTACATCGTTCCAGTGGCCCAGGAGTGACCACTCAAGGGTTCCTGCTACCAAGGTCCCTGGATCTTCTTGGGCTCCTCTTCTGCCCTGCAAAGGAGGGCAGTACTTTGGAGTCGGCCAGCACCTTCCCACACTCTCCTTTCCCTTAATTTAGCCAGAATTGGTTTCTATCGTCTGTCACCAAAGAGCCCTGACTGACATGTGACACGGCCTGTTCAGGCAGACATTCAGTGTGGTCCTTGATATTTTTCGGTGCGGAGGTCACATGGTTGGGCCATGTGTTGGCCTGGGCACCTACAGTTCTTGCCAAAAGGGTCACTTGAGCAAGGAACACTGATTTATCTGAATAGAAATCTGTCAACAACCCCTTGGAGGAAACCAAACCCCCTGGTCCACTGCCTTGGGCCACATACTTTCCTCCCCCAACCAGGGAAGTCTCAGCTCCCCATCTATCAGTGGCTCTCTTCCTCTTTGTAATTCCAGACCTCAGTCTAGCCTGGGACTTCTTCCCACCAAAGCCGCCAGTGACACCGAGTGCAGTGCCATGCTCACGCAAGATCTTCATCACTGGTGAGTTGATCCGACTGCAGAGAGATTTACCTACTACAGAGAGTCCCTCCCTTGAGATGCCCACCTCACAGCCACCTGCATGCAACTGTCCTACGGGGGGCACGTAGGACAGGGCAAACCACAAGTGTGACACCGGGTCCCCGAGACAGAGGGGCACTTGAGGGTCACGTGAGATGTGGCTGGGAATGCCCGGGGCCAACACTGTGGGAGCCAGACTCACCAGTGAGGTGGACCCAGTCATGGACGCGGCCTGGCCTCTGTCCAAGAGGGATGCCCTTGGGCCAGGCTGCCCACCCTTAGCCCACCTAGGCCCGTGAGAGTGCATCCCTGGCGCCAGGTGTTACCGTTTCTGCAGAACGGTGACGAACTCGGTGAGCCGGTCACGCTCCACCTCAGCGGCCTGCCACAGGGCTTTGAACTCTGTCACCTGTGTCTGCCAGGCTTTTTGTTCTGGGGAGTCCGAGAACCTGGGGACCAAGGTGCGGGCAGAGGTCATTTAAGGGTTACCTGAAGAGATGCTTATCCCTATGGTGGTGGGAGGGGCTGGAAGGACATTCAGGGGTCCTCAGAGGGTGCCAGAGAGAAGAAGCCAATCCAGCCCCTCCCGGCCTCTTCCACTGGCTTCTTCTCAGTTTACTGTTCCTGGGCCTGCTGAAGTCTCTAGACCTCGCTTAGCTGGCTCCAAAGCCAGACCCCAGCAGGGCTGTAGTTTCATCAGCACCTTTGTCCATCCAGTCCCTGTAGGGGCCTGGAATTAGTCTGGTGGCTATGGAAGTTGGCTCTTGGGGACCTGGGGGTGCCCTGGGAACCTGTGTGGCCTGGGACCTGACCACCCTTCTCAGTGTCAGGTAGGCCCAGCCTCTGTCTCCCTGTCAGCCTGTCCTGGCCCTCCTGTATCTCCTGGCATGGCCCCAAGCCCAGTCCACTTTCCTGGACCCTGGACACTTGCTTTGTAATTTGGTCAGTTTTCTCCAGCCCTGATCCAGCCCATCACCGGTTCCCTCCTCACCACTGGGCCTTACCTGCTGGCTGGGGTTGGGACCCAAGGTGAGCTCTGCCCCCCACCCCAAGCCCCCAGAGCCCATGTGCGAGTGCCAAGCTGCTTTCTGCTCTGCCCTCGCCCTTCCCAGGGAGACCCTGGTGATGCTGACTCGCTCTTCCAGAATCACAGGACATGGGGAGGGCGGGGCCGCAGTCTTTCCTCTAAACAGGGGTTGGTTGAGATGGGCTCTGAGGACTACAGGCTCCTCCATTTTCCGGCTCCTAAATACACTCTAAGGCCCTGCCGCTCAGTGTGGTCTTTGAGCCAGCGACTGTGGCATCGCCTGGGAGCTTGTTGGAACTGCAGGATCCCACTTCCTGCAGGATCTGACCTGCGGAATCAGAACCTGCATCTAACCCGGCAGATCCTCAGCTGATTCGCGTGCACAGCGCAGCGGGGAACCCTACGCCAGTCACCCCTGTGATCTCACGTGTTGGGGGAGGAGCTGATCCCCTTGCCCCGCCTGCCTCCCAGGCACCCCATCAGAGCCGCCACGCCAGCCCTGACAGACACACTCTCTGGGGTCACTCCCACCCCGTGAACGTCTGTCCTGTCGCTGACGGGAGAGCACTGTAGGCTCCGTGAGGGCAGGGGCCCGCACACGGTTGGGTTCAGTAAATATTTGTGTGTGGTGGAAGAAACAAGCTTAAGAACCAGCAGTCTGGGCAGCCCAGGGCACATCGGCTCCTGTATCCCTGTGGAGTGCAAAGGTCATGGCCACATAAGCCTGGAAGGGACCTTGGGGGCATCTTGTCCATCTTCTTGCCTCTACTACTGTGACAACCACCTCAGAGTGACAGAGCCTGTCTGTTTTCCTTGTGGTGTTGGAAGAGTGTGGCATGGGCCCTTGAGGCTCAGAGTTGGGCCCCTCTCTCCCAGTGCCCTTGTGACCCCAGGCTGCTGGCTGGGGCATCTGCAGGGGTGGCCTTGGCCCACGGGTACCTGTGCTACCAAATGTCAGGCCAGAAGTATCCCCAGCATTTCCTGGGGAATAGCAGCCCAAGGAGGACCGATCTGCGGAGCCACACAGCAAGTCAAACATGAGATGAGGGCCCCTCAGAGGCTCGACGGGAACCTGAACTGACCTGCCCGAGGGGTGGGAGAAGCAGCTGACAGCCGGAGCGCAGCTCCAGTGGACAGTGGGTGGGGCTCGGGATGGGGCTCCGAGGCAGGACAAAGCCACCCTTTGTCTGTGAGCTGGCAGGAAGAACAAGGGCCCATTTAAGCCCTAAGGCTTGATTCTATCAACAAAGAGGGGGCCAGAGAGCTGAGGGGATATCAGTGGCTTAAAGTGGGAACCCATATGACGTGAAATTCTTCCCCTAGAGATGGACTCTCAACGCGCAAGGGGAGGCAAGGGAAGGTGCTGGGCTCCAGGCCCTGGAAGATTCCTCGTGTTAACTCTGTGGTAGCAGGAAGGAACACTAGACCAAGACTCTAGTTCTGAAGCCGCTTGCCCTATCACGTTGGATAAGGCACTCGACCTCCCTGACCCTCCATGTCCTTATGGAACCTTGGAAGAGTCCCTGGACTTGGCCTGGCCTCGGTTTCCCATCCTTGTAATGGGATGGCAATACTGACTGAGCAGTCAAGGATGGGAAGGCCTGTGAGGGCCTGGGGTGGGGGGCCTGGGTTCCTACCTGGGTGAGGGCCCGTGAGGACTGTGCAGGGAAGGCCATGTGAGAGCAGATTCCACCAGTGTGTGGCCCAGGCTGGTCACGGAGCTGTGCGAAGGCGGAACGGGCACATCACCACGGGCAGGCAGGCTGGGCCCAGCTGGGAGGGGAGCAGGGGCCAGCAGGGCACTGGGGAGCCAGAGGAGGGGGCCAGCACCGGCCCTTGCAGCAGCCCTGTGGATCTGCTGCCCTCCTTTCCAGGACCCTTGCTTGCTTAAAACAAGACAGGAGCAGGGGACATCAGAACCGCGAACAACCCAACACAGGTGTGTTTGAGAATCCTAGAAGCAGGTGAGATTCGAGGCCAGCTGGGAGAGGAATTTACAGGGAGCTACAACCAAACGCTCTTGAAGTAATACTATCTGGACCTAACTGGCTCCTTCATGCAGAGGCAGGGCTGACGGAAGCCCCCCGCAACCCCGCCCCACTTTGGGAGGACAATACCACAGGCATCGTAAAATTGCACCCGTGGCTTCCCATCCTTTCTTCTGAATAATTACTATTCACTTTCCAGCCCCTCCCACTTTTTCTTACCGAGAAGATCCAAGCCTGCCAGCGTGATCGCCTGCTGAGGCCGGGGAATTGGTCAGGCCCGGGTCCTCGGGGAACTTGGCGGAGGCCGGGTTGACCTCGGGCCCACTGGACCCCTCGCCTACTCCTTTATTCCGAAGGTACTGCAGGGAACAGATGTGGGTTCCCTTCTCAGGGCTTTGGCTCAGAGGCCTGGAGAAGGCAGGAGGGGGCCTTGGCTTGATTTTGGGGCTTTCAGGAGATATGAAAGAGGCTTCTTTGCAGGAGTGCAAAGCGAGGCCTGTTTGGTGAAGACGCTCCTTGCATTATAATGACAGCTAATAATGCCTCTCTTCAGAAAGGGAGCTTCATGGCCAAAGGAGGGTGACCGGGCCAGGAAGTTGTTCCACATTCAGGTCCCAGGGGGAAGTATGGGGACAGGCCCACCTCTCTAGGTAGCCCCACCCACATGGATGAATGCCAGGTGTGACTTGAGGCCACTGGCCTTTGTCAGCTGGAGACACTCAGACCTTCCCCCATCCCTCCCTCTTCCGGATGGCTGGTGGGGCTGGCTGAAGGAGGAGCACTGCAGGACCCCCAGCAGGAGGTCAGGCCGCCATCAACGGTGGGCCAGTTGGCGTGAGCCCCAAACAACCTGGCCTGTCCCCCAAGCCCTGCCCATCCTGAGAAAACTCTCAGTGTGTGCCAGCTTGTCTGGTGGGTAGCGCTTGGCGCTCACTCCTTAGACGAGCATTGACTGAGCAACTACTGTGTGCTCAGTCTTGGGCCAGGCACCATGGTCTTTTCCCCCTCAAGGAGAGGTTGGGGGAGAAAACAGGAAATTGATCACACAGCATGACCAAAGTTTGGCTTGGGAATGTACAGGGAGTTACGAGAGTGACCAGGAGGGGCACGTGACCCAGAATGGGAGCCCTGGAACTTCCTGGAGGAGCTCTTGACTAATAAGATCTAAAGGCTGAGGGGGAGGAAAGGGAAGGTGTGTGCTTCAGGCATGTGCACAGGCCCAGAGTGGGGAGAAAGCAAGGCCATGGAGGAGCTAAATGGCATCCACATGGCCAGAGTTGTGGAAAGTGGGGAGTGAAGAGAAGATGCGGGGGGTGGGGGCAGCAGGAGCTAGTCACATGGCGCCCTGCAAACTGGACGAAGGAGCGTGGCTTCCCTTCTGCCATCCCACTGCCTGGAATGTGGACGTAAAGGCTGGCACTGTGGCCACCATCTTGGACCAAGAGGACGAAGGCCACAGCTGGGGAGGGAGAGGGTGAGCTGGCAGGAGCCCGAGCCCTTGAGGACTGGGTGAGGTGGAGAGTGATGGGGAGCCACAGACAGGTTTTATGTGGAGCAGGGAGACAATCTGGTGTGTCCCTTCGAGAGGAAAGCTGTGTGCACAATGGGCCGGGGAGCCAGATGGAAGCAGGGGGCCAAAGTGGGACCAGGTAGGACGTGGCACAGCCCAAGTGAAGGCAGGCGGGGAGAAGGGGAGGTGGTTGAGGTTTCTCTGGATACTGGATGGACTTGCCAGGACTGGGAATGGATGCTGGGCTGAGCCAGCGCCCTACTCACCTGCATACTGAGTTGCCCGATCTCCACCTCCAGCTGCCGCACCTTGGCCTCCCGCTCAGCCACCGTGGCCCGCAGCTGGGCCACAAGGCTGCTGCTCTGCTGAGCCTCATTGTTGAGCTGCTGGTGCAAGTGGTGCTTGGACGCTCGCGTCTTCTCCTCCTGCAGACTCAGGCTGCCCAGAATCTCCTGTAGCTGCTTCAGCTGGTCCTGCGGGGCCAAGTGGGAGGGTGGGTGAGGGTCAGCCACGGCCCTGAGTAAAGAAGGACACGAGAGAAGACCGCCTCCTCCCACCCGCAGCTCCCACCCCTTCCCTGCTCCCTCGGGAACCTAACAGTGGGACGCTAGTGTTTCCCTGAGAAGCAGGAGGAACACCTTGCCTGTCCTTAGGGCGGGGTTCAACCAGGTTTTCCTGTCCTCAACTTCTTTCTCCCTGAGATCGAGGCTAAGAAGGACATCTAAGCGGCTCTCGGGACAACAGAAAACAGCTCAGATGGTGGCCCCTCAGCTAGTGGGTAAAAAGAAGCCCTATCCCACGGTGCTGGAAGACCACCTTTGAAGGCAGTACCTGGACCCCTCACCACGGATCCTTCAGCACCTGATGGAGGCCCCCTCCCTGGAGATGCTCCCAAGGAGACCTCTGGGGTGGAGGCTTCCTGCCTGGGGGCTGGGAAGGACCATATTGGCGACCTGGAACAGGTGAGGGCGTTGTCTTCACCTCTTTGTGGAGGAAATGGAGGCCCAGAGAGCCCAGGACACACTGCTGGTGAATGGCAGGGCTAGGGCTTGTTTGCAGCTCTCACCATGCACCTTCAGTGATAAAGAATAGTGGCCCCAGGGACCTCAATGGACATCCAGGCCACACCTTATTTAAAAACTGGGAGCTGAGGCTTCCCTGGTGGCGCAGTGGTTGAGAATCCGCCTGCCAATGCAGGGGACACGGATTTGAGCCCTGGTCCGGGAAGATCCCACATGCTGCGGAGCAACTAAGCCCGTGCGCCAAAACTACTGAGCCTGCGAGCCGCAACTACTGAGCCTGAGTGCCACAACTACTGAAGCCCGTGCGCCTAGAGCCCGTGCTCCGCAACAAGAGAAGCCACCGCAATGAGAAGCCCGCGCACAGCAACGAAGAGCCAACACAGCCAAAAATAAACAAATGAAATAAATAAATTTATAAAAATAAAATAAAAACTGAGACCTGAGGCTCAGAGAGGAGATGCAATTAGCCTAGAATCACACAGTGAGGTATGAACAGAGGGGGCCCAGATTTCAGGTCTTTTGTGCCCTCCCCACCACACTGCCTGGTGAATTATTATGGACCAAGGCATGCCTAAGCCAGCATCAGTTCCCCCTTGCACCACCGTCAAGCCAATCATGACCACCCCAGGGGCCTGTGGGCACAGCTAGGAATTCAGAGACCAAAACCCTGGGGTGGCTCAGGCCCCAGAGAGAAAAGGCCAGGCTAGGGTCAGGAAAGCAGTGCGGCTTTGTTAATCAAAGGAGGTTTTATGATCGGATAAATCTGGTTTGAATTCAGTTGTGTGGCCTTGGATGACTTATCTAGCCAATTAGAGCCTTGGTTTCCCCATCTGTGAAATGGGATTATGCGTTCCTAAGGGTTATCTTGGTGACTAACCATTATAAACCACACCCCACGTGCCCAGAAGTGGGGGTGCTGTATGCTGTCACACAGACAAGGATATGCACCAGCGCCCCCCTCCGTTGTCCCTTCCGTTCCTCCATGAGAAATATCCCAGGGTGTAATCCCATCTGCTGCCCCCTCATCCTCTTCTTTCTCCTTTGGGGTCCACAGGTGCAGTGCCTTGTGCCCGGCATCAACCTCACATAACGCCACCTGTACTGGCCCTCGGGCAGCCTCTGAGTTGCTCCCGTACTTGCAGCCAAGCTTCGGGGCTGGGCCCAGTGGAGGCAATGAGCTCCCGGGTTATGCAGGTGGCATTTTGGGGTGAGGGAGGGCTCCGGGGGAGCTGGGGCTGGGTCACAGGCCTCTGGGTGGGGCAGGGGTCCCAGAGGTGGCTGTACCATGAGGGCGTCGATGAGCTCGTCGTCATGCCGGCCCTTCTCCACGAGGGTCCCCATCTGACTCCTGAGGGTCTTCACTTCGCTCGACAGCACCTTGTTCCGGGACCTCACGCCCTCAAACTTCTTTTTCAGCTCCTCGAGCTCTCTCTGGAGGGCATCCCGCTCCGCTGCAAGTTTCTGTAACCAGAGGGCACGGGCTGCAGGGCTGAGTGGGACTCGGGCCACGGCTGAGCCCTCGCTCTCACTCGCTGGTGAGGCCAGAGCTGGGAGGGGACTTGTTGAGGTCACAGGGCAAGTCAGTGGGGCCTGAGCCCTGACTCCCAGCCTCGGCCTCCCGGGGTGTCAGGCAGCCCAAGCACATGATGGACGTGACCCAGATGGATGACAGCCCGAGAACACAGGGGCCAGACTCGGACACGAGAGGAAACCCACTGGCCAACGCTGGGTGTGTCCTCCCGAGGACCCTCAATCCCTGCCTGAGAGGCAAAAAGAGAAAAGCCATGCTTCGGTGGACAGCGCCAAGCCTAGGGTTCAAACCGAAGTGCCTCATTCCACCAAGAGCTGGTTTCAGGTCCAGCATCTCCAAAACAGCCAGAATGCGGCCACCCGACGTCCATGAAATGGGCTCTGGGTGAGGAACCCGTCAGGCAGCTCAAGGTGGAGGGACAGGACGTGAGGAACATGCACAGAGGTGACCCCGAACCCCAGAGCCTCCAAGTCCTCACAGGGGTGGTCGTGGTCTCCTGGCCCCAGGCGCCCCTGACCCCCTTCCAGGCACACGTTACCTCCCAGCTTTCCTGCTTTTCCTTCTCCAGGTTGTGGATCCTCCGCAGATTTTTCTCCTGTGCCGACAGCTTCCTTGGATCGGGATAGACGGACAGCTCATCACTGGCCGTTTCTACCGACCGGCTCCGAGTCTGTCCCAGCTGTTTCTCAAGCTCTCGAACCTGAGGGTGGTTCCACAACAGGTCTGCAGTCAGACTCGACCCTCAGAGGGGCCGCCCTGTGATGTGACAGGAGACCCCACCAGACAGAGGACAACACGGTTCCAGATGGACGTGGAGGTCCCTGGGAGAGGGACTGGGGTGGGGGACGGATGTGAGGGACCTGCGGTGGCATCCTGAGCAAAACAAGGGGAGACACTAGGGAGGTTTCGCTTGGAAAAGAGAGACTTCAAAGTAAATGAGAAAAATCACCCTATCTCTGAGGCCAAGAAGCAGATGTGTAGCCCCAGGAACTTGGGAGGGAAAGGATAGCAGGTCTTAGTACCAGGAAGAGCTGACAGGCCACCCAAGCCCGGGCGGGCTCCTTGGGAGGCTACGGGCTCCTGGCCACTTGGAGGAGATGCTGCAGAGGGCGGGCAGGGTTTGGAAGCGGGGAGACCAGCTCAAAGCCTCGCCGGCTGTGTGACTGTGCACAGATTACTTAACTTCTCTGAATCTCAGGTCCCTCATCTGTGGAGAGCCCTGTGAGTAACACGCTGCATCATGTTATGAGAATTCAGTACCCTGAAGTTGTCTGAGCCTGGGAATCCCCAAGACGCTTCTTGGGATGACAGATCTTGGGGCCCACTCCGTACCAACAAGTCAGAGCTCCAGGGGAAGAACGCGGGGATCTGCATTTTAAACAAGTGCTACGGGTGATTTCTAGGATTAGGCAACTTCGAGAAACCCCAAAATGGCCTGGGTGAAGCCCTCGGCACAGGGGAGGTGGATGTCATCCGACAGAACCACGGCTTGATCACACTGGGTTTAAAGTGGATAACTCCTAGGGTCCTTCTAACCCTGATTTCCACGTCAACGCAACATAAATGATGAAACAAAGTTGGGTAAACCTGAGCCAGGGGCAAAATTCACTAGGATCCCTGGTCAAGGGCCTCAGTATGGCTTTGAAAGCACATTTCAGTGCCCTCGTGTGGCAGTGTGTGGTAATTCCATTTAAACGTTAAAGAACGCAGTACTATTACTTTGAACCGTTTGTTCACAGCTTAACAACACTCACGATAATAACTAATGTGTTGAGTGTTTACTATGGCCAGGCACTGTGCTGGGCACTTCCCAAACGATATTTCATTTAACCCACAACAACCCTACAAGGAAGGCATTATTATTTCCATTTTACAGGCGAGGAGACTGCGACACAGAGAGATGAAGAGATTTGCCCAAAGACACCAAACTTAGAGACCAGTGACTGAGGCCAGACTCAGATTCAGGTCTCTTGAACCACAAGGCCACACACTGGTCGTTAACCACAGTTTTTCAGAGACCTCTCCCCCTTCATGTTGGCTTCAGGGATCCCACAGGAGACCCTGAGGGGAAAAGCCACCTGGGAACCTGGGAATGAAGGCAATGCACTTGGCAAATAGTGGAAGCGACACACTTATTTGTGTGACTCTTGGTTTCTTGGTACAGCGAACCTTCGGACGGTGTTTCCTCCATGCCAGGCCCTGTGGTAAGCAATTTACACATCTGTACTCATTCAGTCCTCCCAACAACACTGCAGGGTAGGCACTGTCATTATCCACAGTACACACAGGAGGAAACTGAGGCACAGAGAGGCGAAGCAACTTGCCCAAGGCCACACAGTTGGTGGGTGGTGGGCTGAGATTTGAAGCCAAGCAGTCCGGCTGCGGAGCCCCTGTTCCTAGCCTCTAGGAGCGTAAAGAGGGAGACAGGCTAAGTTTTTTTTTGGGGGGGGGATGGTAATTAAAACCTTCAAAAGCCTACAGGCATCTGGACAAAACTGGGAAAAGCCTACAACAGTCACGCAAATTTACATGAACCAGGGGAAAAAAATCTGCCTGGAGTAAAATAAATCAGAGGCTCTGGTATTTGTTAAGCGCCAGTGCCTGGTATGTAGTGTTATATAAATGCTTGTTCACTTTATGACAAATGAAAATCAGGCTGGCTGGGGAGAACCTAGAACAACAGCCCTGCAAGTGCGCTCTGCAGAACCTAAAGGCCATTTTCGGGTTCTGTGTCTCTAATGTGGGTCAGCGTGTGTCTTTCTGGCCTTACGTTCAGGGCCAGGAGAAGTCTGATGACTCACTCACCTTGCTCTGCAAGACGAGAATTTGTTGAGCTCGACCCCTCCACGTCCCAGGTGAGGACAGGAGCTGCTGGATGTTCACATCTTCCCCAATCTCATTGGTTAAAACCTGAGAAAGGTGAGGCCTTCCGTATGGCGGGGAGAGAGGGCTCTGCCACAGCCCTAAAGCTGCTGCACGTGCAGAAACAGTGCTGGGTGCGTGGGGCTCCCCGAAGGCCCGGCCTCCACCTGCACAACCTTCCCCCTTCCCCCGCTCCCCGCCTCAAAGGCCAATTGACCACGCTCCACGAGCAGCTCTCCCTGGGAAAGCATTGAACCCATCATCCCCAGCACTTCTTGGTGATGCTTAGGGCAGACAAGGAACTGCTGTCCATGCCCAGGTGGGGCCCCTTGCCCTTGACACATTCTGGGATGAGTGGACCACAAAGTTGACCAAGACCTGCTGCAAATTTGTTCACCTGTCACCCAGAACGGACATCATTCTGGATGGCTCCAGGGAGGACACGGCCACAGGGCCTCGCCCTCCGTGCAAAGCCATTGACAAGGGGCCATGTCTGAGTGCAGCAAGGAGTGGGGGGCTACCGAATGTCACCTGGGGATGTTTGGTTCCAGAAGGGCCCAGTTTTGTGGCTGTCGCAGAGAGGTGTTCGGGCCCAACTTCGAGGCTTTGAGGTGGAAACAGTATACCCCAGCTTGTGCCCTGGGCCCCTCTGCAGCCTGTCACGGAAACCCATCTAGCATACCAAGTCTCTGGTGCTTGTTTCCACAATAGAACTCTGTTTTGGAAATCTTGGCTGGTCTGAGTGGTTCCAGCAGGAACCGCTGCTGGTGGTACAAATGCCAGAGAATTCACTATGTAAATAAAAATAAATAATGAACCAGCTGGGCCTGCCTCCCAAGTCGGAGCGTTTTCCTTTGAAAGGGGCCTTTAACACACAAACAACCTTAACATTTTCTCATATCATAGACAGCAGAGGGCAGGAGACGGGTCTCGGTAGGCTTCCAAGTCCAAGGTGGCTTATTAAGGAGATGCCCAGGATCTATTGGGGTGCACGTAGCACAGGGAAGGTGGAAGGGCCTCTCCAGGGTGGACAGCACTGTCCTCCTCCATCCAGGGCTGGGCGGGCACCACAAGGGCCTCTATGCAGGGTCATGCAGGCAGCCAGCAACCACCCTCACCTGATGGGTCTGTTTCAAGGACTGGAAGGAAGTTACTGGATCTGAGCCTGACCCAGAACAAGCAGCGTGATGCTCACGGGGCCCAGCTCCTGAATGGAAGCCATTGTCCCAGCCATGACCTTCCCAGTCCCAGGCCCACCCACGAGGACCCGAACCCTGGCCGGGAAATACCTTCTGGGCCACCCGGAGCTCCTGCTTCACAGCCCGGATCTGGTTACGGAGGTCACTCATCTTCAGGTTTGTGGCCGCCAGCCTGTCCTGCAAGACCTTCACCTCTGGGCTGTCCTGCTAGTTGGGACAGACAGGAAGGAGAGCAATCATTTGAGGCCTAGATAGTAACAATAATCACAGCCCCCGTTTATCCAGGTATGTGCAGGTACCACACGAAGTGCTTGACAAGGAGGAACTCATTTCATCCTCACAACCCCTTTGAGGTAGGTTCCGTTACCGATGCAGAGCAGAGGCTGGAGGGGGGTGACCCCTCGGCTTGGGGGACCTGGTAGGTAAGGGGGAGCGTGGATGTGGATCCCGGCAGCCCAGCTTTGGGGGCTGGGCCCTGTGCTCCGAGGGTGGCGCACACGGGTGGACGTGGGTGGTGACCGCAGACAGGGAGCATCTGGATGAAGCTGCTTCCCAACTCCCAGACACTCCCAGGCTGTGGGCCCTGCTGTGCTCAGAGACTGGCATCATAGCAAATCCATCCTCACTCAGGATGAAGAGGGGCGCTGGCTCCTTTAGCGAAGGCGGCCCCAGCTTGGCAGGAGGGCCATGACCATCCCAACTTGGGGCCTTCCTCTCCTAGAATTGTCAGACTGGGCCTTGGGCTCCCTTTCCTGGCAATGAGCTCACTGAATAGAAATAAGGACCCAGTTTAATCCCCAAATGCTCCATTTCTGTGGCTTGAAGAACTGCAGGAACCGTGAAAACTCTGCCTGCTGGAACTCTTAGCAAAGTCTTTTTTTAAAACCATATTTCATTTAAACTATTTGGATGAAACTTTTCTCAAATGTGTTCCCCATTTATGACTTAAATAGAAGTTCCTGAAACCCTCAGACCTTTGGCATTAAAGGGACTCCAAGGTCAGCCCATTCAAACCCTTTCCACAGGTGACGCAGATAAGGTCCAGAGAAGGGAAATAACATGGCCTCACAGGCACACAGCTGGTTGGGGTGACAGAAGTGGGATTAGAGGCCTGGTCCTTCCTTTGCACTGGCTGATTCTCCCAATATAAGCTTTTGCTGATGCCAGGGCATCGTGGTGACAGAAACATTGGTTGGTGGGTTGTGTGTCCCATCAGGCAATGACACTAAGACCATCTGCTCCTGTCCCAACAGATCAGGTGGACTGGACTGCTGGGAAACAGGATGCGCACTGCAGTGGCTTTCTGAACTTTCCTTAGTAGCCACAGACAAAACCTCCTGTGAACGCTAGTGTGAAAGATAGATCCCAGAAGACTGGGTCTGGGGAGTTCCATGGACCCCAGAGGCTCTGGGCAGCCCCGCTGAAAACCACTGGTCAAGGAAACTAGACCTGCACACAGGCCCCAGAAGACCTGGACTCATCCGGTCTTCTCATCTACGAAATGGCTGCTTTTTCACAGCACCCCCAGGAGGCTAAACAGAGTAACCAGTGTGAGCAGAATTTGCAAATTGGGAATTTACATAAAACATACACGCCTCTTTCTTTCTATTTTTTTTTGCGGTACGGGCCTCTCACTGTTGTGGCCTCTCCCATTGCGGAGAGCAGGCTCAGCGGAGCACAGGCTCCGGACGCGCAGGCTCAGCGGCCATGGCTCACGGGCCCAGCCGCTCCGCGGCATGATGGGATCTTCCCCGCCCGGGGCACGAACCCGTATCCCCTACATCGGCAGGCGGACTCTCAACCACTGCACCATGAGGGAAGCCGCATCTCTCATCTATATTTTTGCATATCCTTCCGCCGCCTGGCTGTATGCCATTCCTCTCCACTGCTGTTGGGAACCTGTCTGCTCCCCTGCTAAGGTGCTGCTTTGAATCTGCCCTGGGTTGGGAAGCAACATTCCCTGCCTGTCAGATCTTCCGTGCCATGAGCCCCCTGCTGGCTCTGGTGGTTGGCGGTGCAGGAGCCGTGAGAGCATTTGGGAGCCTGAGGGCACGGAAGCGCACGCCGGCTGGATCCGGATCTGAGACCCAGGCGGCAACGACTGTCTCCGAGCGTCGTTTCCTCTTGTGTGAAATGGGGGCGCGTTATGCCAGCCTCCGGGGTACATGTGAGTGTTGATGGGATAACGCACGTAAAGGGTGCCCCCTCTGGGGCAGATTCTGACGGGGGTCGATGCTGGGGGGCATAGCCTGGCTTGGGTGGGCAGCTGGCAAAGGCGGCTGAGGGCCATATGGTGTTCTGGTGAAGGCATCACCCCCTCTGCGCTGCCAGGCCCCAGACCTCCCCTCCCGGGAAACGGAGCCAACCCTACCTTCCTGACATTTCAGAGCTGTTTCTGCCCAGAGTGAGATTTCACAGGCTTTGTGGGTGTCTTGGGCCTGGGCACGCCCCTCCCCCACCCCGGGCTGTTTCCTCTCAGGCGATACCGGAAATGGTGTCCATGGGAGCAGATAGCGCCAAGGCCACTCACACCACAGCTTCGCGAGGCCCCACGCAGAGTGAGGGCGTTCAGCTCCACTCTGGAATGTGCTCGGAGCTCTGGACTGGGATGTGGGGTGAGCCTGCAGGCTCCGGAGTATGGCCCAGGCTTGGGTCGCCCTGAACAGTCTAACGAGGGGGACATGGCTATTGTCCTCTCTCTGATCAGAAGATGCCCGGGAAAACACGTGTCCTGAGGAATGGAGACTGCAACCCACCACGCAGTCTTCCGTCAGAAACCTCCCAGGCTCCCTGCAGCCACAGAATGAAGTTGGAATTCCTACTCCAGCTACCGTCAAGGCCTCCATCCACAGGTGACTTTGTTTTGTTTTGATATGTTCCCCTTTTCCTCGTCAGGGCCCCTGGGCTGCAGCCAGACGTTATCCAGCTGATGCCCAGCTAACAAACAGAATAGGAATATTGACGCTTTCCTGCTCTGAGCTTGTACTGCTTCTGCTGGAAGGGCCACCCCCATCTTCCTGCTCCAGCAAGGCCACCTGAGGAAGCTCTCATCCATCCCACCTCCTGGCTGCCTCAGGTGGAGCGTGTGCTCCCTCTGTGAACTCAGGGCCTAGGGGCTTTCTCTGAAGGCCCTGTCCCCCTTCTTCCTTTAATATGCCTACTCATCTCCCCTCTTGAACCCCCTGTGGACAGTGGGCCTGTCTTTGATTCTCTGTGTTCCAGGGCTCAGAACATTCTGTCAGGCTCAACAAGTGACTGAACAAGTAGTTTCCCATTTAGGACAGCCCCAGTCAGAGGTAGGGATAAACAAGGGGCAGCTTAGATGTGTCCCTCAGAGCTGGGAAAGGCACTGAATGACACTCAGTCTAGCGTCTGCTGAGGGCGGAGCCCCTCCATTGCCTCCCCAGCAATGAGACAGATCTACACAAGACTAGCCTTCAGGAGACATGTTCACCCCTGACCTGGAAGCTGAGGGGCCCATCCCTCGAGGGCAGTATTCTCCTCAAGACGGCTTGATCTTGAGTCATAGACAACAGCGAAGATTGGGTGGAAAAGGGGCACTGAACTAGGAGTCCTGAGGCTTGGATTCCGTTCCACCCACTCATTTGGCTTCTTAAGAAAACCATGGGGGGAATTCCTTGGTGGTCCAGTGGTTAGGACTTGGTGCTCTCACTGCCGAGGCCCCAGGTTCAATCCCTGGTGGGGGAACTAAAATCCCATAAGCCGTGAGGTGTGGCCAAAAAAAAAAAAAAAGAAAAGAAGACCAAGGGGAGGCCTCCTGGGATGTTCTTGAGACTCTGAGCTATTTATTGTCTGGCTTGGGCTCCGTGCTCCTCCCCGGTGGCCCACTGGGTCAGACTGCCTTCCTTTCACGGAGCTGCAATTCCCATGCCCTGAGTTTCATGGAGGCTCATTGGCTTAGAAAAACTGGAATCTTGGGAACAGCCCCATTCCCAATAGTCACTTTTACGCTGTAGATTTGGAGTTCCACAAAGGGAAGACTTCTTACAATATGGATTGCCCCAGCAAAAACCAGGGTTCCATTGAGGAGTGAGCTCCCCGTCCCCGGGTTAAGGTAGAGAGGCTGGATGTCTCTCCAGTAAGGATGCTGTAACGGACATCCTTTACAGCTGGGCTGAGAGCAGGAGGCTAATTGGATCAGGTCTTCCTTCCCTCCTGGTCCTGAAATTCTAGGATTCCAGGGTCCTCAGGCCCCTCCTGACCTCCCTCTCTGGGGACTAAATCAGAGTTAACCCCTCACCAGCCTTCACTGGGGCATTCTTGGCCTCAGACAGTAGACTTGGTCACTGTCCCCTGATGGCTATTCTGAGGATGCTGCAATGGTGGCACTGGCTCAGCAATGGGGTGGATGCCGGACAGAGGCACCTACGCCCCCATGGAAGAGGGGAGGCCCAAGCCCATGACTGCCTCACACACTCCCCAGCACAGAAGAGAATTCATACCAAGGCTCTGTCTCCCATCTGGGCCTTCAGCAGCTTGGCTCCTGCGTCGGTGGCCCCCTTGGCTGGCAGCCTGGCCAGGGCCATCTGCAGCTGAAAAAGCAAACCTGGCACTTAATATTTAATTCTGCTCAGCAGTTGCGGCGCCTGAGTGAAGGGCTCCGGTGCTGCCGTCGGATGTGTGCTCACGGATCTCAGCAGTCCGTCCCTTCAGCTCATTTTAAGGCCCATGAATGGAAGAACTCTCCTTCACAAGGCACTCTGCGATGGGAGAGGGTTTAACTGATCGTCTGCCCCACTCCCCAGTCGCAGCCTAGGATTCACGAACAGCTTAGTAAATAATGATTCTGCAACCATGGTCTGCATCTAACAACAGCCTTGGGAGGCGGAGAGAAAAGGAACTACGGACTTCACATCACAGTTGAGGAGACAAGGTCAGAGACACTGAGAAACCCGCCACTCAGGCTCATGGCCTGGTGGCCAAGACCACTGTCGTATACAGACAGCCAACCAACCCTTTAAGGGTTTCCCAATTGTCCTTCACACAAAGACCATCCCTGTCCGACAAGGCTGGGCACCACCCGCCCTCCCACCTCTCTGACCTCATCCTGTTCCAAGCTTGGCCACATTGGTCCCCTTTCAGGCCTTTATTCCTATTCAGGGCCTTTGTACCTGCTGGGTCCTCTGCATGAAGGCCTCTCCCCCACCCCTCCGAGTCTGGCCCCTTCTCATCCTCCAGGGACCCACTGTGCATACTCCCCCCTCTAAGGGGCCCTCGATGCTGGTCTGTCTCCAGGAGGGCAAGGACCAGGCCTATTTTGCTCCCCACAGTCTCCCCAGGGCCTGGCCCAGAGCCTGCGATGGTTCTCAAAAAATACGTTATAGAATAAAGAAGGTCTAATTCAATGCCAAGTGTAGTGACTGTGGAGGACTTTGGAGAGCAACAGAACTGGATTTGAAATCCGGCACCACCACGTGCTGTGTGACTTGAGAAAACCTCTTAACCTCTGCCAGCCTCTGCTCCTCCAGCCACATAAGGAGAAGCTGCGTAGGTTCACTCTAGCTCCTGAGGGACCCTGAACCGCTGGGTCTTGTGCCCTCTCTTGACTGGAGGGGTTTGTCATCAGCTGTGGGAAGGTAGGGGCAGCAGAAAGAGGAAGGTGGACAAAAGTGAGATGAACTGGTGGAACGCTCCTGGCTCTAGCTTCAGATTAGCAAGGATCCCTGTTAATTTATTCAACAATGCCTTTCTGGTGCTAACTACCTGCTAGGCACTGTTCTAAGCATTTTACAGTGTTAAGTCATTTAAGCCTCAGAAAACCTTGGGGTGAGTGCCGTTATAACTGCCACGTGACAGGTGGAAGAAACTGAGGCACGGAGAGCTTATACCTGGCTCCAAGTCACAACACAAGTCAGTAGTGGAGCTGAGATTCACACCCAGGTGGTCAGGCTCCAAGCTTGCGTCCTCCTTGCTATGTCGGGCTATCTCTCCACCGCCTGCATCCTCCTTGCTTCCCGACACTTTCCCCTCTCAGGATATGACAGAGACTGAGGGACTCATTGCAAACACTGACCCACCAGTCCTTGGGAAGGACCTACAGCATCTAAGTGTGCTCCCTCTCCGGAGGAGTGGCGCGGGGTACAGGGAGCCCGGGGCAGGGGCGCCTGAGGCCCCTCACCTCTTGCTCCAGCTCCCGGATGCGGTTGCTCAGCTGCCTCGCTCTGGTCTTCGCACCCTCGGACTCTGCCATCAGCACCCGGTTCTTTTTGGATAGCTCAACGATCTTGGTGGCAGTCACATCCCCAACCACACCAGCCGTCCCTAAAATGAAGGGAAACGGTAAGGTCAATTAAAAACACAGGCCCACACATCGAACAGCCTTGCTGCTGCTGGCCTGGGCCAGCGGCGATTTGGGCAACAATGAGTAGCTGCCCTCGGCCACCTAGTGTCTGTTGAAGAGGATTAGGACACATCAGGAGAAAAGGAGGAAGAACCTGGGGAATGAAACCAAACCTAGAAATACAAATGGTCCACTGGTGAGTTCTCTGGTTATGTTTTCCTCCCAGGACCCCAAAGCATTACAAATCCTGGAACTAGACATCAGAAAGAAGTCTACGAGAAGCCCTCTCTAGTCCGAAGGGCAGGAAGTGGGGCTGAGAGCAAGCCAGGGCTCTCTCCCGACTCTGTCTCCAGACAAGCCTCACTCTTGAAGCTGCAACCCCATGATAATGGGGGCATCAGCGAATGGGCAAGCACAGAAATGCTCAAATATCTGGGTAAATATAATAGACTATCTTGCAACCTTCAGTTTTTTAAAACGTATAATGGTTGAAAGCAAATATGATAGCATAGTCTGACAGGATGTTCAACATATACAGACATAATACATATAAAAGCTGTAATATAAGGGGGGAGGGTACAGGGACTTATATGGTGGTCAAGTTTCTTCATTCCACTTGAAGTGGTGAAATATTAATTCTAAGTAGACCATGAAAAGTTATGTGTGTTGTAAGCACTAGAGCAATCACTAAAAAAATTGTACAAAGAAATAGAAAAACTAAGCTAAAGCAAACACTAAAAGTCCACCCAAAGGAAAGCCAGTTCTTCAGCTGTCAGCAGCCTGTCAACTGTGGCCTGGTTTAAAAACATGAACTGAGACTGTCAGACTTTTCTCTTCAAAACGTGAAGTTGGAAATCAGAAATGCGGACTTCTGAGTGAGGACTGGATTTAAGAGGTCTTGAGGGAGGCTCGGGGCCATCAATCGGATGAGGCCATGAGCACGCCAGCAGAAGCGGCAGAAGACAGGATGTGGGGCAGGCTGGAGAAGAGGGAGCAGGCCCTGTCTCCCAGGTCTCCTGGGGTGAGGAGGCATCTCCTGCTCTCCCCGGAGCCCATCAACTTCTCGACACCCTTGCAAAAGCTGCCCCTTCGCATCTGAACCCCGAGCCAGGTTAGGTGTTATCATCTGTTCAGTGTGGTTTTGTTTTAGACAGAAGAGGCCAAAGAATGGAGGGAAGCACAACAGGCTATCAAGGGCCTTTAAGATGCCAGATTCCCCTTGCTTTTCAATTCAGCACTGGTCCTCTGGGTGCGCCTACTCTTAAAGTCATTTCCTAGCAAAGGCAGAGAGAGACGCTCTGGCAGAGGCCAGGCGAGGCATCATGCCCTCTGGGATTGCTGACACTGACTTTGTGCTTTCTCAGTCAGCCGCCTGGGAATTGCTCAACGGGCATACATTGAGCAGAGGACAGTCAGGGCCAAGGTCCCCACCAGATCTGTAAGAACAAGGTCTAGCTCATAACCACAGGGTCAGTGGTCAATGTCCAGCCCACACCCACAGGGCTAAGGTCATCTCCAGGCCCACAAAGCCAAGGTCCCTAACAGACCCACAGGGTCAAGGTCTCCAGCAACAGAACCAAGGTCCAACTCCGATCTGAAGGGCCAAGGTCCACTGTACATGCTGCTGGATCCCAGAAAATCCTCCCCGAACAGCGAACTCCCCTGTCTTGTCCACCCTTCTGGAGCAGCAACAGCGAGTGGTGTAGAGTAAATGCCTACTTCCACTGGGGCTTTTTTGCGTCCATGATACAGTGTTTGAGCCAGAGCATCCAGATGCAATGGGTGCCGTTGGCCCACGGAACATGTAGCGAGCATCACGGAGAACTCTTGGCATGAGTCCCAGCGGGGTCACCCACGCTGCCTCCATGGCAGCTGGGCCAGCCCACCTGGACTTCAGAGCAGAAACCGTCGCAACAGCGGTGGAGCTACCTGTGAAGGCAAATCTGTCCTCTTCTATTTTCTTTTTGAGGTGTTTGATTTCAAAGTCCCTCTCCTTCAGCAACTTATACAATCGCCCGTTCTCATCCACCGTTTCCCTGAGTTGATCCCGAAGCCGTTCGATCTCGTCTTCAAGCATCCTGCAAGGCAAAGGCAGAATCACAGGAACCGATGGGCGGGGGTCAGGCCTCCACAGCCCAGGTTTATTGTACCTGGTTGGGCACTGGGTGGAGATAAGAACTGGTCTGTACAAAATAGGAATGAGAAATTAAGGGAATCTCAGTGAGCAGATTTTTAACACACTGTTCTCAAAACTGAACGATTAAGGACACACACACAAGTGAAAGGAGAAAAGTTTTTTTTTTTTAATGTGCCAATTTTTATTTTATTTTATTTTATTTTATTATTTATTTATTTTTTGCGGTACGCGGGTCTCTCACTGTTGTGGCCTCTCCTGTGCGGAGCACAGGCTCCGGATGCGCAGGCTCAGCGGCCATGGGTCACGGGCCCAGCCGCTCCGCGGCATGTGGGATCCTCCCGGACCGGGACACGAAGCCACGTCCCCTGCATCGGCAGGCGGACTCCCAACCACTGCGCCACCAGGGAAGCCCGAGAAAGAAGTTTTCAATAACATGGTTTACTACGGATTCAACAGAGCTATATAAAACCCCACCCAGAGAATTCATACTCCTTTCCAGCATCCATGGAACATGCATAAAGATGTATTATAATTTAGGCTTCAAAGGCAACCTTAGCAAATTCCAAATAATGGACATTATACAGACCATTTTCTTAATGGGAATTGACTAAAATTAGAAATCGATACTAAACAGAGAACAAAAATAAAATAAAACACAGAACTCCAAACCCATCATATGCTTGGAACTGAAAAAAAAAAAAAACCACACACATACACACACTCCTAAATTATTTATGGGTTAAGAAGAAATCATAATGTGTATTATGAAGCATTTAGAACGGATTGACTGTAGAAGCAATATGTATGAAAACTTGTGAACAGCAGCTAAAGTGATACTTAGAAGGAAATTTATAGCCTTAATTGCATATGTATATTAGAAGACGAAAGAGGAATTGTCTAAGCCTTAAGTTGAGACCAGGTCTCTGGGTCTCTCAGGTAAACCCAATAGGAGATCAGAATAGGTGGCTAGTTTTGTATATTACAATTGTCTTGCAAGTCATTTTTTTAGAACTTTAAAACATGAGGAACATGTGACTGGTGGGTCTGTGATCACTTCTACCATTAGGCATGGAGCCAGCTCCATAGAGGCAGTTGCTCAGGTAGTAAATAAGTTACGGAAATTATAGATAACAGTAATTATTAACTAACAGCTATTATTATTGTTGGTGTTATTCTACCAACAGCTCAAGTCTCCACAAATTCCAGTTTCTCTGACTTGGGGAAAGATCATTTGGGAATAGGTCTGGGGTTAACTTAGAGCTAATATTTAGGAGCCGTATGAATTTTTTCAATTATTGAGAAATCTTTATCTTTTCCTAATTAGCATTTTTCAGTAGAACATTGTGAAAATCGAGAAACCATGAAAAGTAGAATTTGCAGATGGAGAAGATAGATTCTGGGTGAAACCAGAAGCAAAGAGATAGCTCAACAACTGCTGTGATTTTTTTTTTTTTTTTTTTTTTGCAAAATGACTAGAAAACAATTTTGTTCCAATCCAGACTCCTGCTTCCAACAACCAATATAAATCAATGCATCTGTGTGACATTGGCAAATTTAAAGCAAAATGAGAAGATTCTGGACTCCTTTCAACTGTTTCACCAACCATATAAAAGCAAGGAATCCATAAACTGCTTCTTTAGGACGGGTATGTTTATGTGTCTTTATGTGTCAGGGAAGGGAAATTGACACAGGAGAACAGTTGTGGATGAGGTTTGGAGTAGCGATCACCTGTGAATCATCAGAGCCAGCCAACCAGCTCCTCAAAAACCAAAACACATTTTTCACGAGAGAGAGACTATGTAAGAAAATTCAAGTGAATAAATTACACCTTGATGAGTTTCAAATTTTCCATTTGACTTTAAGTGGTTTTTGAATACACTTCATGTCAAATTATGTCCCTTTATCCGATGCAAGAGTCTTCAATAAACAATCTCTGTGTCAAAACTTCTGGGTCTCAGCTGATAAACACACATCTGGTCAACCTGCCTGTCGAACTGTCTGCATTCTCCCCCACCTTCCCTACCTCCCTGCAGTGCTCCTGGGAGAGTCCAAACTTGCATTTACCTCTGCTCAAAGCTGGTTTTTGAGTTCTGCTCCCCGGCTTGGAGGACGCTGAGGCCATCAGAGATCTCCAGGGGCTCTTTTTGGTCATCAGCTCTGCTTTGGAAGCTAAGTTCTTTTTCCTTCCGTTTCTCCATCTGCAACCTTCCGTTTCTCCAACCTTCTGTTTCTCCAACCTTCCGTTTCTCCAACCTTCTGTGCTGCATCTCCTGCATGGCCCTGAACTGGAGCCTCAAGGTGTCCTGTGAGCCTTCATCCTCTGCCATCTTGTCCTTGGAGTAGGAAAAGAAGCCTGAGCCTAAGCAAACTCCACAAACTGCTCCTTTCCCAAGAGTGCTCAGCACATAGTCAGCCCTGTCTACAACCCCCAAGCCTGGAGTTGGCTCCTTATCTTTGCATGTGTCCATGAGGAAGCTTGGAAGACCCACCCTCACTTCAGGTCCCCTGAAAGCCAAAGCTGAGCTGAGCTAAGCGTCAGCTCTCTACACACCCTCCCATGCCTGAATGTGCCACCAGACCTCGAATGGCATCAGAATACTGCCCCCCCCATCACTCAGATTCAACAGTTGACTCCTTCCTGTCCCTAAAAACAGTGGCTCTCAACTCTGGCTGACGATTAGAATCTTCTAGGAGTTCCTAAAATATAGCAATGCTGGGGCACATCCCTGGACCATTTAAAATCTTAATTCCTAGGAATGGGGCTCAGACATCATTACTGTTTTTAACTAAGGTATAATTTTAGGTTGAATTGTAATTTACACATAGTGCAGTGCATAAGTCCTGAGTGTACAGCTCAATAAATCTTTACACAGGTATGCAGCCCTGGCTCCGGCCAGGGCCCCGGTGGCTGCCGGCTCCCCCAGCTCCAGCCCGGGCCCTTCTGTACTTTTCCACCCCGCACTTACAGTGGTCACTCCGCTGCTGCTTTCTTGGGCTGCAGCAGCTCAGGCACCTCTATCAGACGCCTTCTTGCGCTGCCCTGGCAACCGTCACCAGGGAAACCAGCCACGCCGCTGCGTGACGTCCTCACGAGTCTACGGCAACCAAGAGGTCACCGGGAGTTCGGAAAGGGACAGAGGCGCAGATGGTCCGGGTTGAGGCGGTAAGTAAATAGGCGAGGTGGGCTGACGGATGAGGGCGTCTTGTGTTTGAGACTTGAAAGTTGGCCCAGTGGTCCGCTTCTGGAACATATTTTAAAAGTTTTGTGGGCCAAACGTTCTGCGCAGAGATACGCATCCCGCAGTCCTGCTGGGAGGAATTAAGGTGAATGATCCTACCAAGAAATTTAACGTAGCCATTCAGAATGTCTTTGGAAAATGTGGAAGTGTGGGGGGAAAGGTTACTTTGTGACGGTGAGTGAAAAAGGCAGGACACGAAATAGTAATTGCTAAGTAAATGAAGTTGTGTTTTTAAAAACTAAGAACGGAGGGAATTCCCTGGCGGTCCAATGGTTAAGGCTCCGTGCTTCCACTGCAGGGCACGAGTTCGATCCCCAGTCGGGGAACTAAGATCCCGCATGCCCTGCATGGCACGACCAAAACAAACAAAAACAAAATTAAAAACCTCTAGAAACAGAAACAAGACTGCGGAGGAATGCATAGAAATATTAAAGTTAAAAATGGTTGTATTCGTGTGCTGGAATTGCAGTGCTGTGTTTTTATTTTTGCATTTTAGAGGATTTAAAATATAGTGAACATGGTTTATTTTCAAAGTGGAAAACACTTGTATGTTTGGGTTTTTTAAAAAGACACTTACCAATTTAAGTCACTGCTATATCCAGGTCTTTATAATTAGAAAGTCTTCAGATATCTCACGGTTGTTTTTTTTTTCCTCATAAGGCATCCACCCACAGACGTGCATGAAGGTGGGGCACCAGTTCACATTTTGCAGAACTCTAATGCAATATCACAACCAGAATATTGACGTTGGTAATTTTACTTGTATTCATTTGTGTGTGTGTTTAGTTCTATACAGTTTTATCATGCTTAGGCTTGCATATTCACCACCATCCTCAGATATTGAACACTTAAATCGCCACAAGGATTCTTCTTCTTGGGCTTTTGTAGCCACACCCACTTCCCTCCCTCCCCACCCCCAAAGGCCCTAATCCCTGTGACCACCAATCTGTTCTCCATTTCTAAAATTTTGTCATGTCAGAAATGTTATATAAATGGAATCATATAATATGTAACCTTTGGGGACTGACTTTTTTACTCAGAATAATTTTCCAGAGCTTCATCCAAGTTGTTGTATGTGTCAGTTTGTTCCTTTTTATTGCTGAGTAGTTTTCTATGGTATGGATGTACCACAAATTGTTTAACCATTTGCCGGTCAAAGGACATCAGGGCTGTTTCTAGTTTGGGGTTATTACAGATAAAGCTGATATAAACATTCATGTACAGGATTTTGTGGGAACTTAACTTTTCATTTTTCTGGGATAGATGCCCAAGAGTCCAGTTGTATGATAATAACATGCTTAGCTTTGTAAGAAACCGTCAACCTATTTTGTAGAGTGGCTGTACAATTTTACATTTCTACCAGCAGTGTATGAGTTATCTACTTTCTCCATATCTTTGCCAGTGTTTGATGTCACTATTTTTTATTTTAGCCATTCTGATAGGTGTGTAGTGACTTCTAATTGGGGTTATAATGTGCGTGATGGATAATGATATTGAACATTTTTTTCAGGTGCTTATTTGCAATCTATATATCCTCTTTGGTGCAGTGTCTGTTTATGTCTTTTGCCCAATTTCTAACTGTTGACTTTTGAGAATTCTTTATACATTCTAGATATTAATCGTTTGTTGGATTGTAGTTTGCAAATATTTTCTCCCATTCTGTAGCTTGCCTTTTCTCTTCACATGGGTTTTCACAGAACAAAAATTTTAAATTTTGACTAGGTCCAATTTACCAATTTCTTTCTTTCGGTGTCAAGTGTAAGAACTCCTTGCCTAGCCTTCGATCCCAAAGATTTCCCCCTGTGATATTCTAAAAGCATTAGAGTTTTATGTTCATGATTTATTTTGGCATAATTTTTATGTAAGATGTGAGGTTTAGATTGAGATTCTTTTTTTTTTTTGACCTATGGCTGTCCAATTGCTTCAGCAGTAGTTATTGAAAGGCATCCTTCCTCAACTGAATTGCTTTTGAACGTTTGTCAAAAATCAGTTGTGTAAATTCAGAAACAGCAACAAAAAACAACCCAATTCAAAAATGGGCAAAGGACTTGAAGAGATTCCTCCGAAGAAGATATACATATAGCTAATAAGCACATGTAAAGAGGCTCAACGTTACTAGCCATTAAGGAAATGCAAATCAAAGCCACAGTGGGATAACACTCCATACCCATTAGGATGGCTGTTATTAAAAAAATGGAAAATAAAAAGTGTTGTCCAAGATGTAGGAAAATTGGAACCCTTATGCATTGCTGGTGAGAGTGTAAAATGGTGCAGCTGCTGTAGAAAAGTTTGGCAGTTCCTCAAAAATTTAAACATAGAGTACGATCCAGAAATTCACTTCTGAGCATATTCCCAAAATATGGAAGCAAACAGATACTTGTACACCAATGTCCATAGTAGCACTATTTACAATAGCCAAAAGGTGGAAACAATCCAAATGTCCATCTGTAGATGAATGGATAAACAAAATGTGGTATTATCCATTAAATGGAATATTATTCAGCCATAAAAAGGAATGAAGTACCGATACATGCTACAACATGGATGAACCTTGAAAACATTATGCTAAGTGAAATAAGCCAGACACAAAAGGACAAGTACTGTATGATTCCACTTATATTAGGTTCCTAGAATAGAGATTGCCAGGGAGCAGGAGAAGAGGGAAATGGGTAGTTATTATTAAAGACTATGAAGTTTCTGTTTGGAATGATGAAAAGGTTCTGGAGGCAGATGATGGTAATGGTTGCATAGCATTTTTGTTTGTTTTTTTGGTTTTTTGGGGGTTTTTTTTGCGGTACGTGGGCCTCTCACTGTTGTGGCCTCTCCCATTGTGGAGCACAGGCTCCAGACGTGCAGGCTCAGCAGCCATGGCTCACGGGCCCAGCCGCTCCACGGCATGTGGGATCTTCCTGGACCGGGGCACGAGCCCGTGTCCCCTGTGTCGTCAGGCTGACTCTCAACCACTGCGCCAACACGGAAGCCCTATTTTTAGATTTTTAAGGAACCTCCATACTGTTCTCCATAGTGACTGTATCAATTTACATTCCTGCCAACAGTGTATGAGGGTTCCCTTTTCTCCACACCCTCTCCAGCATTTATTGTTCGAAGATTTTTTAATGATGCCATTCTGACCGGTGTGAGATGATATCGCACTGTAGTTTGATTTGCATTTCTCTAATGATTAATGATGTTGAGCAACCTTTCATGTGTTTGTGGCAATCTGTATATCTTCTTCGGAGAAATGGTTATTTAAGTTTTCTGCCCATTTTTGGATTGGGTTGTTTGTTTTTTTGATATTGAGCTGCATGAGCTGCTGGTAAATTTTGGAGATTAATCCTTTGTCAGTTGCTTCATTTGCAAATATTTTCTCCCATTCTGACGGTTGTCTTTTCATCTTGTTTATGGTTTCCATTGCTGTGCAAAAGCTTTTAAGTTTCATTAGGTCCCATTTGTTTATTTTTGTTTTTATTTCCATTTCTCTAGGAGGTGGGTCAAAAAGGATCTTGCTGTGATTTATGTCATAGAGAGTTCTGCCTATGTTTTCCTCTGAGAGTTTTATAGTGTCTGGCCTTACATTTAGGTCTTTAATCCATTTTGAGTTTATTTTTGTGTATGGTGTTATGGAGTGTTCTAATTTCATTCTTTTACATGTAGCTGTCCAGTTTTCCCAGCACTACTTATTGAAGAGTCTCTCTTTTCTCCATTGTATATTCTTGCCTCCTTTATCAAAGATAAGGTGACAATATGGGCGTGCATTTATATCTGGGCTTTCTATCCTGTTCCATTGATCTATGTTTCCGTTTTTGTGCCAGTACCATATTGTCTTGATTACTGTAGGTTTGTAGTATAGTCTGAAGTCAGGGAGCCTGATTCCTCCAGCTCCATTTTTCATTCTCAAGATTGCTTTGGTTATTTGGGGTTTTTTGTGTTTCCATACAAATTGTGAAATTTTTTGTTCTAGTTCTGTGAAAAATGCCAGTGGTAGTTTGATAGGGATTGCATTGAATCTGTAGATTGCTTTGGGTAGTATAGTCATTTTCACAATGTTTATTCTTCCAATCCAAGAACATGGTATATCTCTCCATCTATTTGTCTCATCTTTAATTTCTTTCATTAGTGTCTTATAATTCTCTGCATACAGGTCTTTGGTCTCCTTAGGTAGGTTTATTCCTAGGTATTTTATTCTTTTTGTTGCAATGGTAAATGGGAGTGTTTTCTTAATTTCACTTTCAGATTTTTCATCATTAGTGTATAGGAATGCAAGAGACTTCTGTGCATTAATTTTGTATCCTGCTACTTTACCAAATTCATTGATTAGCTCTAGTAGTTTTCTGGTAGCATGTTTAGGATTCTTTATGTATAGTATCATGTCATCTGCAAACAGTGACAGCTTTACTTCTTCTTTTCCGATTTGGATTCCTTTTATTTCTTTTTCTTCTCTGATTTCTGTGGCTAAAACTTCCAAAACTATGTTGAATAGGAGTGGTGAGAGTGCGCAACCTTGTCTTGTTCCTGATCTTAGTGGAAATGGTTTCAGTTTTTCACCATTGAGGACGATGTTGGCTGTGGGTTTGTCATATATGGCCTTTATTATGTTGAGGTAAGTTCCCTCTATGCCTACTTACTGGAGGGTTTTTATCATAAATGGGTGCTGAATTTTGTCAAAAGCTTTCTCCGCATCTATTGAGATGATCATATGGTCTTTCTCCTTCAATTTGTTAATATGGTGTATCACATTGATTGACTTGCGTATATTGAAGAATCCTTGCATTCCTGGGATAAACCCCACTTGATCATGGTGTATGATCCTTTTAATGTGCTGTTGGATTCCGTTTGCTAGTATTTTGTTGAGGATTTTTGCATCTATGTTCATCAGTGATATTGGACTGTAGTTTTCTTTTTTTGTGACATCTTTGTCTGGTTTTGGTATCAGGGTGATGGTGGCCTCGCCGAATGAATTTGGAAGTGTTCCTCCCTCTGCTGTATTTTGGAAGAGTTTGAGAAGGATAGGTGTTATCTCTTCTCTAAATGTTGATAGAATTCGCCTGTGAAGCCATCTGGTCCTGGGCTTTGGTTTGTTGGAAGATTTTTAATCACAGTTTCAATTTCAGTGCTTGTGATTGGTCTGTTCATATTTTCTATTTCTTCCTGATTCAGTCTTGGCAGGTTGTACATTTCTAAGAATTTGTCCATTTCTTCCAGCTTGTCCATTTTATTGGCATAGAGTTGCTTGTAGTAATGTCGATGAACTTTTGTATTTCTGCAGTGTCAGTTGTTACTTCCCCTTTTTCATTTCTAATTCTATTGATTTGAGTCTTCTCCCTTTTTTTCTTGATGAGTCTGTCTAATGGTTTATCTTTTCAAAGAACCAGCTTTTAGTTTTATTGATCTTTGCTATCGTTTCCTTCATTTCTTTTTCATTGTTTCTGATCTGATCTTTATGATTTCTTTCCTTCTGCTAACTTTGCGGTTTTTTTGTTCTTCTTTCTCTAATTGCTTTAGGTGTAAGGTTAGGTTGTTTATTTGAGATGTTTATTGTTTCTTAAGGTAGGATTGTATTGCCATAAACTTCCCTCTTAGAACTGCTTTTGCTGCATCACATAGGTTTTAGGTTGTCGTGTTTTCATTGTCATTTGTTCCTAGGTATTTTTTGATTTCCTCTTTGATTTCTTCAGTGATCACTTTGTTATTAAGTAGTGTATTGTTTAGCCTCCATGTGTTTGTATTTTTTTACAGATCTTTTCCTGTAATTGATATCTAGTCTCATAGCCTTGTAGTCAGAAAAGATACTTGATACAATTTCAATTTTCTTAAATTTACAAAGGCTTGATTTGTGACCCAGGATAGGATCTATCCTGGAGAATGTTCCATGAGCACTTGAGAAAAATTTGTATTCTGTTGTTTTTGGATGGCATCCTATAAATATCAATTAAGTCCATCTTGTTTAATGTATCATTTAAAGCTTGTGTTTCCTTATTTATTTTCATTTTGGATGATCTGTCCATTGGTGAAAGTGGGGTGTTAAAGTCCCCTACTATGAATGTGTTACTGCCGATTTCTCCTTTTATGGCTGTTAGTATTTGCCTTATGTATTGAGGTGCTCCTATGTTGGGTGCATAAATATTTACAATTGTTATATCTTCTTCTTGGATTGATCCCTTGATGATTATATAGTGTCCTTCTTTGTCTCTTGTAATAATCTTTATTTTTAAGTCTATTTTGTCTGATATGAGAATTGTTACTCCGGCTTTCTTTTGATTTCCACTTGTATGGAATATCTTTTTCCATCCCCTCACTTTCAGTCTGTATGTGTCCCTAGGTCTGAAGTGGGTCTCTTGTAGACAGCACATATATGGGTCTTGTTTTTGTATCCATTCAGCCAGTCTGTATCTTGTAGTGGGAGCATTTAATCCATTTACATTTAAGGGAATTATCGATATGTATGTTCCTATTCCCATTTTCTTAACTGTTTTGGGCTTGTTATTGTAGGTCTTTTCCTTCTCTTGTGTTTCTTGCCTAGAGAAGTTCCTTTAGCATTTGTTGTAAAGCTGGTTTGGAGGTGCTGAAAACTCTCAGCTTTCACTTGTCTGTAAAGATTTTTAATTCTCCAACAAATCTGAATGAGATCCTTGCTGGGTAATCTTGGTTGTAGGTTTTTCTCCTTCATCACTTTAAATATGTCCTGCCACTCCCTTCTGGCTTGCAGTTTCTGCTGAAAGATCACCTTATGGGGATTCCCTTGTGTGTTATTTTTCCCTTGCTGCTTTTAATATGTTTTCTTTGTATTTAATTTTTGATAGTTTGATTAATATGTGTCTTGGCGTGTTTCTTCTTGGATTAATCCTGTATGGGAGTCTCTGTGCTTCCTGGACTTGATTAACTATTTCCTTTCCCATATAAGGGAAGTTTTCAACTATAATCTCTTCAAATATTTTCTCAGTCCCTTTCTTTTACTCTTCTTCTTCTGGGAACACTTTAATTCAAATGTTGGTGAGTTTAATATTGTCCCAGAGGTCTCTGAGACTGTCCTCAGTTCTTTTCATTCTTTTTTCTTTATTCTGCTCTGCAGTAGTTATTTCCACTATTTTATCTTCCAGGTCACTTATCCGTTCTTCTGCCTCAGTTATTATGCTATTAATCCCTTCTAGAGTATTTTAAATTTCATTTATTGTGTTTTTCATCATTGCTTGTTTCCTTTCTGGTTCTTGTAGGTCCTTGTTAAATGTTTCTTGCATTTTCTCTATTCTATTTCCAAGAGTTTGGATCATCTTTACTATCATTATTCTGAATTCTTTTTCAGGTAGACTGCCTATTTCCTCTTCATTTCTTAGGTCTGGTGGGTTTTTACCTTGCTCCTTCATCTGCTGTGTGTTTTTCTGTCTTCTCATTTTGCTTATATTACTGTGTTTGGGGTCTCTTTTTTGGAGGCTGCAGGCTCATAGTTCCCGTTGTTTTTGGTGTCTGTCCCCAGTGGCTAAGGTTGGTTCAGTGGGTTGTGTAGGCTTCCTGGTGGAGGGGACTAGTGCCTGTGTTCTGGTGGATGAGGCTGGATCTTGTCTTTCTGGTGGGCAGGTCCACATCTGGTGGTGTGTTTTGGGGTGTCTGTGGCCTTATTATGATTTTAGGCAGCCTCTGTGCTAATGAGTGGGGTTGTGTTCCTGTCTTGCTAGTTGTTTGGCATAGGGTGTCCAGCACTGTAGCTTACTGCTCGTTGAGTGAAGCTGGGTCTTGGTGTTGAGATGGAGACCTCTGGGAGATTTTTGCCGTTTGATATTACGTAGAGCTGGGAGGTCTCTTGTGGACCAGTGTCCTGAAGTTGGCTTTCCCACCTCAGAGGCACAGCACTGACTTCTGGCTGGAGCACCAAGAGCCTTTCATCAACATGGCTCAGAATAAAAGGGAGAAAAAGTAGAAAGAAAGAAAGATAAAAGATAAAATAAAATAAGATAAAATAAAATAAAGTTATTAAAATAAAAAATAGTTTTTAAGAAAAAAATTTAAAAAACAAAAATAAAAAACGGACGGACAGAACCCTAGGACAAATGGTGGAAGCAAAGCTAAACAGACAAAATCTCTCACAGAAGCATACACATACACACTCACAAAAAGAGGAAAAGGGGAAAAAATAATATATCTTGCTCTCAAAGTCCACCTCCTCAATTTGGAATGATTCATTGTCTATTCAGGTATTCCACAGATGCAGGGTATATCAAGTTGACTGTGGAGATTTAATCCGCTTCATCTGAGGCTGCTGGGAGAAATTTCCGTTTCTTTTCTTTGTTCGCACAGCTCCTGGGGTTCAGCTTTGGGTTTGGCTCCGCCTCTGCGTGTAAGTCGCCTGAGGGCGTCTGTTCTTCGCTCAGACAGGATGGGGTTAAGGGAGCAGCTGATTCGGGGGCTCTGGCTCACTCAGGCTGCGGGGAGGGAGGGGCACGGAGTGCGGGGCGAGCCTGCGGCGGCAGAGGCCGGCGTGACGTTGCACCAGCCTGAGGCGCGCCGTGCGTTCTCCCGGAGAAGTTGTCCCTGGATCACGGGACCCTGGCAGTGGCGGGCTGCACAGGCTCCCGGGAGGGGCGATGTGGGCAGTGACCTGTGCTCGCACACAGGCTTCTTGGTGGCGGCAGCAGCAGCCTTAGCGTCTCATGCCCGTCTCTGGGGTCCGCGCTTTTAGCCGCGGCTCGCGCCCGCCTCTGGAGCTCCTTTAAGCAGCGCTCTTAATCCCCTCTCCTCGCGCACCAGGAAACAAAGAGGTAAGAAAACGTCTCGTCTCTTTGCCAGCTCCAGACGTTTCCGCGGACTCCCTCCCGGGTAGCCGTGGTGCACTAACCCCTTCAGGCTGTGTTCACGCCGCCAGTCCTCTCCCTGGGATCCGACCGAAGCCCGAGCCTCAGCTCCCAGCCCCCGCCGCCCCGGTGGGTGAGCAGACAAGCCTCTCGGGCCGGTGAGTGCCGGTCGGCACCGATTCTCTGTGCGGGAATCTCCCCGCTTTGCCCTCTGCACCCCTGTTGCTGTGCTCTCCTCCGCCACCCGCAGTCTCCGCCCACGAAGGGGCTTCCTGGTGTGTGGAAAGCTTTCCTCCTTCACAGCTCCCTCCCACTGGTGCAGGTCCTGGCCCTATTTTTTTGTCTCTGTTTATTTTTACTTTTGCCCTGCCCAGGTGCGTTGGGAATTTCTTGCCTATTGGGAGGTCTGAGGTCTTCTGCCAGCGTTCAGTGGGTGTTCTGTAGGAGCAGTTCCACAAGTAGGTGTATTTCGGATGTATCTGTGGGGAGGAAGGTGATCTCCGCGTCTTACGCTTCCGCCATTTTCCTCAACTCCTCTATGTGGGGCCTTATGTGTGAGGTGGTTCCTGTTTGGTTAATCATCCCATTTGTGATGCGGGCCCTTTGGTGTGAGGTTGTTCTTGTTTGGTTCCTCATGCTCTTTCTGTTGGCCCTTTGGTTTGAAGTGGTTCCTGCTGGGTTCTGCATCCCCTTTGTGATGTGGGCCCTTTGGTTTGAGGTGGTTGCTGCTTGGTTCCTCATCCATTTTTTTTTTTTATTTGGTACGCAGGCCTCTCACTGTTGTGGCCTCTCCGTTTGCGGAGCTCAGGCTCCGGACCCGCAGACTCAGTGGCCATGGCTCACGGGCCCAGCCGCTCCGCAGCATGTGGGATCTTCCCGGAAATGGGCACGAACCCACGTGCCCTACATCGGCAGGCGGACTCTCAACCACTGCGCCACCGGGGAAGCCCCTCATCCCTTTTTTGATGTGGGCTTCTGGTTTGAGGTGGTTCCTGCTGGGTTCCTCATCCCCTTGTGATGTGGGCCCTTTTGTGTGAGGTGGTTCGTCCTGGTTTCCTCATGACCTTTGTGATATGGGATTTTGGTTTGAGGTGGTTCCTGCTGGGTTCCTCATCGCCTTTGTGATGTGGGACCCTTGGTGTGAGGTGGTTCCTGCTGGGTTGTTCATCCCCTTTGTGATATGGGCCCTTTGGTGTGAGTTTGTTCCTGCTGTGTTGTTCATCCCCTTTGTGATGTGGGCCTTTGGTGTGATGTGGTTCCTGCTGGGTTCCTCATACCCTTTGTGATGTGGACTCTTTGGTGTGAGGTGGTCACTGCTGGGTTCCTCATCCTCTTTGTAATATGGGATTTTGGTGTGAGGTGATTCCTGCGGGGTTCCTCATCCCATTTGTGATGTGGGCCCTTTGGTGTGAAGTGGTTCCTGCTGCGTTCCTCATTTCCTTTGTGATGTGGGCTTTTGTTTTGAAGGGGTTCCTGATGGGTTCCTCATCCCCTTTCTGATGTGGGCCCTTTGGTTTGAGCTGGTTCCTGCTTGGTTTCATCCCCTTTGTGATGTGGGTCATTTGGTGTGAAGTGTTTCCAGCGTGGTTCCTTATCCCCTTTGTGATGTGGGCTTTTGGTGTGAGGTGGTTCCTGCTGGGTTCCTCATCCCCTTTGTGATGTGGGCTTTTGGTGTGAGGTGGTTCCTGCTGGGTTCCTCATTTCCTTTCTGATGTGCGCCCTTTGGTGTGAGTTTGTTCCTGCTGGGTTGTTCATCCCCTTTGTGATGTGAGCTTTTGGTGTGATGTGGTTCCTGCTGGGTTCCTCATCCCCTTTGTGATGTGGACCCTTTGGTGTGAGGTGGTCACTGCTGGGTTCCTCATCCCCTTTGTAATGTGGTTTTTTGCTGTAAGGTGGTTCCTGCTTGGTTCCTCGTCCCATTTGTGATGTGGGCCCGTTGATGTGAGGTGGTTCCTGCTGGGTTCCTCATCCCCTTTGTGATGTGGACCCTTTGGTGTGAGGTGGTCACTGCTGGGTTCCTCATCCCCTTTGTAATGTGTTTTTTTGCTGTAAGGTGGTTCCTGCTTTGTTTATCTTTTCAAAGAAACAGCTTTTAGTTTTACTGATCTTTGCTATCGTTTCCTTCATTTCTTTTTCATTTATTTCTGATCTGATCTTTATGATTTCTTTCCTTCTGCTAACTTTGGGGTTTTTTGTTTTTCTTTCTCTAATTGCTTTAGGTGCAAGGTTAGGTTGTTTATTCGAGATGTTTCCTGTTTCTTAAGGTAGGATTGTATTGCTATAAACTTCCCTCTTAGAACTACTTTTGCTGTATCCCATAGGTTTTGGGTCATTGTGTCTCCATTGTCATTTGTTTCTAGGTATTTTTTTTATTTCCTCTTTGATTTCTTCAGTGATCTCTTGGTTATTAAGTAGTGTATTGTTTAGCCTCCATGTGTTTGTATTTTTTACAGATTTTTTTCTGCAACTGATACCTAGTCTCATAGCATTGTGGTCAGAAAAGATACTTGATACGATTTCAATTTTCTTAAATTTACCAAGGTTTGACTTGTGACCCGAGATATGATCTATCCTGGAGAATGTTCTATGAGCACTTGAGAAGAAAGTGTATTCTGTTGTTTTGGATGGAATGTCCTATAAATATCAATTAAGTCCCTCTTGTTTAATGTGTCATTTAAAGCTTGTGTTTCCTTATTTATTTTCATTTTGGATGATCTGTCCATTGGTGAAAGTGGGGTGTTAAAGTCCCCTACTATGATTGTTACTGTCGATTTCCCCTTTTATGGCTGTTAGTATTTGCCTTATGTATTGAGGTGCTCCTATGTTGGGTGCATAAATATTTACAATTGTTATATCTTCTTCTTGGATTGATCCCTTGATCATTATGTAGTGTCCTTCTTTGTCTCTTGTATTAGTCTTTATTTTAAAGTCTATTTTGTCTGATATGACAATTGATACTCCAGCTTCCTTTTGATTTCCATTTGCATGGAATATCTTTTCCATCCCCTCACTTTCAGTCTGTATGTGTCCCTAGGTCTGAAGTGGGTCTCTTGTAGACAGCGTATATACAGGTCTTGTTTTTGTATCCATTCAGCCAGTCTATGTCTTTTGGTTGGAGAATTTAATCCATTTACATTCAAGGTAATTATCGATATGTATGTTCCTATTACCATTTTCTTAATTGTTTTGGGTTTGTTATTGTCTTTCCCTTCTTTGTGTTTCCTGCCTAGAGAAGGTCCTTTAGCATTTGTTGTAAAGCTGGTTTGGTTGTGCTGAATTCTCTTAGCTTTTGCTTGTCTGTAAAGGTTTTAATTTCTCCATCAAATCTGAATGAGATCCTTGCTGGGTAAAGTAATCTTGGTTGTAGGTTTTTCTCCTTCATCACTTTAAATACGTACTGCCTCTCCCTTCTGGCTTGCAGAGTTTCTGCTGAAAGATCAGCTGTTAACCTTATGGGGATTCCCTTGTATGTTATTTGTTGTTTTTCCCTTGCTGCTTTTTTTTTTTGTGTGTGGTACGCGGGCCTCTCACTGTTGTGGCCTTTCCCCTTGTGGAGCACAGGCTCCGGACGCCCAGGCTCAGTGGCCATGGCTCACGGGCCCCGCCACTCTGCGGCATGTGGGATCTTCCCGGACTGGGGCACAAACCCGTGTCCCCTGCATTGGCAGGCGGACTCTCAGCCACTGCGCCACCAGGGAAGCCCTCCCTTGCTGCTTCTAATATTTGTTCTTTGTATTTAATTATGATAGTTTGATTAAATGTGTCTTGGTGTGTTTCTCCTTGGATTTATCCTGTACGGGAGTCTCTGTGCTTCCTGGACTTGATTAACTATTTCCTTTCCCATATTAGGGAAGTTTTCAACTATAATGTCTTCAAATGTTTTCTCAGTCCCTTTCTTTTTCTCTTATTCTGGGACCCCTATAATTCGAATGTTGGTGTGTTTAATATTGTCCCAGAGGTCTCTGAGACTGTCCTCAATTCTTTTCATTCTTTTTCCTTTATTCTGCTCTGCTGTATTTATTTCCACTATTTTATCTTCCAGGTCACTTATCTGTTCTTCTGCCTCAGTTATTCTGCTATTGATCCCTTCTAGAGAATTTTTAATTTCATTTATTGTGTTGTTCATGATTGTTTGTTTGCTGTCTAGTTCTTCTAGGTCCTTGTTAAATGTTTCGTTTATTTTCTCCATTCTATTTCCACGATTTTGGATCATCTTTGTTATCATTATTCTGAATTCTTTTTCAGGTAGACTGCCTATTTCCTCTTCATTTGTTAGGTCTGGTGGGTTTTTACCTTGCTCCTTCATCTGCTGTGTGTTTTTCTGTCCTCTCATTTTGCTTATCTTACTGTGTTTGGGGTCTCCTTTTCGCAGGCAGCAGGTTCGTAGTTCCCATTGTTTTTGGTGTCTCCCCCAGTGGCTAAGGTTGGTTCAGTGGGTTGTGTAGGCTTCCTGGTGGAGGGGACTAGTGCCTGTGTTCTGGTGGATGAGGCTGGATCTTGTCTTTCTGGTGGGCAGGACCGCGTCTGCTGGTGTGTTTTGGGGTGTCTGTGACCTTATTAAGATTTTAGGCAGCCTCTGTGCTAATGAGTGGGGTTGTGTTCCTGTCTTGCTAGTTGTTTGGCATGGGGTGTCCAGCACTGTAGCTTGCTGGTCGTTGAGTGGAGCTGGGTCTTGGCATTCAGATGGAGATCTGTGGGAGATTTTCGCCGTTTGATATTACGTGGAGCTGGGACGTCTCTGGTGGACCAATGTCCTGAAATTCGCTCTCCCACCTCAGAGGCACAGCCCTGACTCCTGGCTGGAGCACCAAGAGCCTGTCATCCACACGGCTCAGACAAGCGCGGGGCCCCGAGGGTGGACTCTGCATAGCATTTTAAATATACTTAGTGCCACTGAACTGTACACTTAAAAATGCTTAAAATAGTAAATTGCTATGTTTGTTTTATAGTAAAAATTTGTTTTAAATCAGTTGAGCATATTTGTTTGGGTCTAAATGCTCTTTTTCCTAATCGCTAAATTACGTCCTTCCCACAGTTCAATGTAGCTCCAACTTTAAACTGGGATCTTTATCTTTTTTTAGATGATAAGATCACCAAATAGATTTCCCTTCACTGAAATAATATTTTCTCTCCCACAGATAAGTAAATATAACATAAGCAGTTAGTGATTCTCCTCTTACTATGAGAAGCAAAATTGAATTGAGTAAAGTCTGTCAGAAGTAAGAATACCTAGGCTTTAGCTCTCTGACATTAGTCAAGTCCCTAGTCCCAACTTTCTTCTTAAAATAGCAATAGTAAATTTATTCCTGTGATAACAAATAGGTCACGAAAGTGCTTTGTAAACTGAAATGCTCTTCAGCTGTCATGCGTTATACAGACTTAGCTGTTTTGCCTCAAAATGGAAGTAAGGTTTGCTGCAGCTTAAAACCAAGGCTCCATTTGGCTCTCCCCATTTCAGGGCTCTCCTCTTAATGGACCTCAGCTTTGCAGGTCCAACATCTAATTTGGTCATTAAACCAGGAGTGTCTCTTGGGACCAGACTTATGCCAGCCATGGTATTAAGTGATTAACGTGTAAACAAGAACACTGAGGCACTAGTTTACACTAGAGGATTTGTCACCCGTATCCAGAGCTCCTCCTTTCCCAGAATCAGACACCCATGAAGCCAAGAGTCATCAGAAAGATATTGTGAGCGATTCAGAGCAAACAGAAGCCAACTGCGTTGAAATATTTTTGACCCAGGGTTAAGCCTTATTAAACATTCTACTTCACCATCAGAAGCAAGCACCCATAGATAAAAATTGTCCATGGTCTCCAGGTTCAAGTTCCTTCTCGCTAAAAGGTGCTGGATACACACTGCCAGTTGTGCCTCTTCATCTCCCCATGAATTTGGGGTTTCTTTTTTGGCTGCCAGCCTCTCAGAGTCCCCTGCTCCCTGCACACTCTGCCTTTTAACTTAACACCATTTTGGCTATAGTCAAGTCCTATTTTATCCATGGAGCAATTTTGTCTAAGATGTGTTTGTATATATGGTGATCCCATTCATCATATGTTGACTTTATTGGAAGACTCAATGTTCTGCCAAGATTCATTAGTCCTTAGTTCCAAGGGACCTCTCTGATGGCTGAGATCTACCGTGGCTCTCCTCCAAGCATAATGGATTGGTAATATATTTTCTATTTCCCCCCCAAATTTCTCAGTTTCACTCTTGGTTCACATCATCGTCTTTCAAAACACTTGGATGAAAGTCACCTTGTCTCAGTGATAACTGGTTTCTCCCCTGGTGATTAGGTCTCCAATGCCTTGTGTACTTACTAGTTTTTAATTTACTGCCTCCACAGTAAGTGGAATCTTATCTTATTCCACAGTAAGTGGAATCTTATGTGGGAATCTCCGCAGCTTCCTTTTTTTTTTTTTTAGTTTAAGTATAGTTGATTTACAATGTTCTGTTAATTACTGCTGTACAGCAAAGTGATTCATTTATACATATATACATTTTTTAAAATATTCTTTTCCATTATGGTTTATCATAGGATATTGCATATAGTTCTCTGTGCTATACAATATGACCTTGTTGTTTATCCATTCTATATACAAAGGTTTACATCTGCTGACCCCAACCTCCCACTCCATCCCTCCCCCAACCCCCTTCTCCTTGGCAACCACCAGTCTGTTCTCTCTGTCTGTGAGTCTGTTTCTGTTTCATAGGTTCATTTGTGTCATATCTTAGATTCCACATATAAGTGATATCATATGGTATTTGTCTTTCTTTTTCTGACTTTACTTAGTATGATAATCTCTAGTTGCTTCCACTCAGCTTCCTTCTTATATAAAGACCAAAACAAATACTGACTGAGGATTTTTATATATGAAAACACCTGAGGATAAAGCAGCTACGGTATATTGGAAAAAAGTATTGGGTTTGGGACCTCAGTGGGGAGTAAGTGTGCATGTGTGTGCAGTGGAAGGTGGAAATGAAGGGAAGGGAAGAACAAGTATTTCTTGGACAGGCATTATTTTATGTACCTGCCTTCTGTTCCATCATGCAGTCTTTCCATGAGACCAGGGGTCTCAAGTTCTGGATTTGGGTCCCAGCTCTCTCACTTTTCAGTTGTGTGGACTTGAGTAAATTACAGCTTTCCACATGGAAAAAGTCAGGATAATACATACTTCATTTTTTGTGAGGGACTTTAACGAGTATTAAAGCACTTTATATACAGCAAAGCACTATACAAAGTGTTACCATAGTGGAACACGCATTGTGTTTTAAACTCAAATATAGCAAGATTTGTAAAAAGGTAAAGTTCACCATGGCCTGGGAGGGTTCAGAGTTTACCAAAAGTAGAATTGGGTTGGGTCTTTAAGGAGTGCACTGAATTGTCAGGAAGGGGGAACATTCAGGAAAGGACTAGAGTCCAAGCAGAGGTGTCAGGGGCAGTGGTGAGCACAGGGCTTTTGCATCAGTGGCTCCGCTGGAGCTAGGTGGCAGGACAGGAGATGAAGGGCCTAGGCAACAAGGAAAAGAAAAGAACAAATCCGAGTGATGAAGGACTCTGCTTATGAAAAATGGCAGAAGTTGGTGACTGGCTTTATAGTGATAAATGAACAGGAGGAAGGAAAGACACTTCTGAGTTTGAGCCCAGGGTGTGACAGTGTGAGATGGAGATCCCTGACAGGAACGGGTGATCTCAGGAGCACCAGTAGGGAAGGCAGTAAGTATAGCTGCAGATAAGCTGAGTTTAGGTCATAGGACTCTAGCTGAAAGGTACGATGATGGCATTTCTACCTCACGTTGTAAACTTTTAGTTACTCTGTGTGACACTTCAGAGTTACACTGGGGACAGGAAAAAGACCTAACACCAATGTTATAAGAAGCTCAGGATACTACAGAGGGGACCTGTTCCTGGGTTCCTCTGCGGGGACCAACTGGATGCTGGCCTCCACTCTGGAACTATTTATCACTGCTGAATTTAGGAGAAAATTTCCTAACTTTTGTCTTGCTAAAAACAAATTATTTTGCCCCATTTCAGTGACTAAGGGGAAAGTAAGCTCTCTTTATCTAAGAATAAAGCCAGGACACATGAGTAGTAGTGGCTCTTACATGAACTTACAGCAGGTAAATCACTCACTAAGAAAGTGGCAATCAAGTCATGGTTGGTGCATGTTTGGTTTCCTTTCTCCAACTTCCCGTTCAATTTGAAGAGCTTTCAAACAGGATTAGGTATATAAATAATTGGCAGTTCCACTATTTGACACATGAGAACTTTAAAATACTTTGTTCATTCAGCTTTGTTCTGGCCTTTGTTTTGATGGGCTGTAAATTTAATGGGGGTAGAGCCTAAATTTCAAGTTCCTGAAAGTCTGAGCAGTGTTTCCTCATCGGTGAGGCAAGAGGCGTGGTCTGCATGACCAGTCCTCTACTCCAAAGTTCTGACTCCGTGGTACAGAAGCAGAGGCTACTTTGGGGATTTATGTGTGGAGTCAAATTCCAGCTGTCACCACCAGATGTCACTATTGCTTGTTAACTAGAAATAAGCTGATAACTTTTTGCCCGGAATAGCAGGATCCTGAATATAAAAATACAAAAACCTACTTACTTTTTTTTTTGAAGTTTTGAATTTTATTTATTTTTTATACAGCAGGTTCTTATTAGTTATCCATTTTATACATATTAGTGTATACATGTCAATCCCGATCTCCCAATTCATCCCATCACCCCCAGCCGCTTTTCCCCCTTGGTGTCCATACGTTTGTTCTCTACATCTGTGTCTTAGTTTCTGCTCTGCAAACCGGTTCATCTGTACCATTTTTCTAGGTTCCACATATATGCCTTAATATACGATATTTGTTTTTCTCTTTCTGACTTAATTCACTCTGTATGACAGCCTCTAGATCCATCCATGTCTCTACAAATGACCTAATTTCATTCCTTTTTATGGCTAATATTCCATTGTGTATATGTACCACATCTTCTTTATCCATTCGTCTGTCGGTGGGCATTTAGGTTGCTTCCATGTCCTGGCTATTGTAAATAGAGCTGCAATGAACATTGGGATGCATGTGTTTTTTTGAATTATGGTTTTCTCTGGGTATATTCCCAGTAGTGGGATTGCTGGATCATATGGTAATTCTATTTTTAGTTTTTTAAGGAACCTCCATACTGTTCTCCATAGTGGCTGTATCAATTTACATTCCCACCAACAGTGCAAGAGGGTTCCCTTTTCTCCACACCCTCTCCAGCATTTGTTGTTTGTAGATTTTCTGATGCCCATTCTAACTGGTGTGAGGTGATACCTCATTGTAGTTTTGATTTGCATTTCTCTAATAATTAGTGATGTTGAGCGGCTTTTCATGTGCTTCTTCGCCATCTGTTTGTCTTCTTTGGAGAAATGTCTATTTAGGTCTTCTGCCCAGTTTTGGATTGGGTTGTTTCTTTTTTTAATATTGAGCTGTATGAGCTGTTTATATATTTTGGAGATTAATCCTTTGTCCATTGATTCATTTGCAAACATTTTCTCCCATTCTGAGGGTTTTTTTTTTTGTTTTGGTTGTAGTTTCCTTTGCTGTGCAAAAGCTTTGAAGTTTCATTAGGTCCCATTTGTTTATTTGTTTTTATTTCCATTTCTCTAGGAGGTGGGTCAAAAAAGATCTTCCTGTGATTTATGTCAAAGAGTGTTCTTCCTATGTTTTCCTCTAAGAGTTTTATAGTGTCCGGTCTTACATTTAGGTTTCTAATCCATTTTGAGTTTATTTTTGTGTTTGGTGTTAGGGAGTGTTCTAATTTCATTCTTTTACATGTACCTGTCCAGCTTTCCCAGCACCACTTATTAAAGAGACTGTCTTCTCCATTGTATATCCTTGCCTCCTTTTTCATAGATTAGTTGACCATAGGTGCGTGGGTTTGTCTCTGGGCTTTCTATCCTGTTCCACTGATCTGTATTTCTGTTTTTGTGCCAGTACCATATTGTCTTGATTACTGTAGCTTTGTAGTATAGTCTGAAGTCAGGGAGTCTGATTCCTCCAGCTCCATTTTTTTCCCTCGAGACTGCTTTGGCTATTCGGGGTCTTTTGTGTCTCCATACAAATTTTAAGATTTTTTTGTTCTAGTTCTGTAAAAACTGCCATTGGTAATTTGATAGGGATTGCATTGAATCTGTAGATTGCTTTGGGTGGTATAGTCATTTTCACAATGTTGATTATTCCAATCCAAGAACATGGTATATCTCTCCATGTTTGTATCATCTTTAATTCCTTTCATCAGTGTCTTAAGGTGATGTTCTAACTTAAGATGAAAAATCATCTTAAGTTAGAACACCACTTCCTTGGGGATACCTTCTCTGACTCCAGCCCTGGGTTAGGTCCCCCAGTCTGCTGCATCCTGTACCTAGTATTTATCATGCTTTTCGAAATCACTGATCTAATGCCAGCCTTCTGTGCTAGACTGTAAGTTGTGAGAGGAGGGCCCACACACCTTCTGTGCTGCCACATTCCCAAGCCTAACAGTAACAATGGTAACAGCAGCCATTCAGAGATTACTAATGCATCAGGTGCTATGCTAAGCCCTGTTATGTTCACCATTGCATTTTATCTTCCCAGCAACCCTAGGCCACTGACATTGTCCCCACTTTACAGGTGAGGAAACCATGGCTGCTCGGCTCCTAAGTGGCAAAACCATGAACCCAGGTCTGACTCAGTAAAAAGTAGTGTTACATCCACTTGAGCCACTTTTAAGAACTTCCATAATCTGATGCCAGCCTGTTCATCCACCCTAATTTACCATTGTCTTCTTCAGGCAAGCACCCTTACTTATTGTCTCCTGATCACTTAATATGCTCACTACAGTCTCAACATTTTGCTCCTGTTCTTCTATCCTCTGGGATTTGTCTAGATCAATTTCTCCAATTAGTATTTATTTAACAAAATCAATAATGTACTCATCCATTAGAAAGTTTCTGAAACTTGTTCACAAATTTGTTCTTCTATAGAAGGCTTATTCTTCATGAAATAATTGTTAGGACTGCCTACAAGTAACTCCTATAATGTCTACTGGAGGCTGAGAAGAGTTCCTTGTAATAGCTTATATTTTTAAAGCACATTTCCCATAGACCCATGTAATGATCTATAAACTAGATAGGACTATAGAAATTACACAGTCCAATCTCTCATTTCTAACTAGCAGAAAACTGAGAAAACCTTGATTGGTCCAGGTTATATAGTCAGTGGAGCAGTGAGCCAAGACCATGCCGTACCCTCTTGTCTAACAGTACTAATTTATGGTAACTGCTGCCACGCAGCATTAACTTCACGAAGGCCAACATTTCAAGTCTCTGTTGGCATCTACTGCTTGACTGCCCAGGTTCCAGTCCCAAACCTACAACCTTCTCTAGCTTATGTGACCTTGGGTTAATTACTTAAAACTATTCATACCTCAGTCTCCTCCTCCATGAAATGAGGATCATAGCTCCTACTTCTTAGGGTTGTTAGGAAACTTAAATGACATTTTACATGAAAAGTGCTTAGAGCAGTGTGTGGCACACAGTAAATGCTCAATAAACGTTAGCTATTATTCTTGTTTGTTAAATAGTCTTTAACTATGGCTCCTACAAAAGGCATAAAATGTTCTCCCTCTTTTCTTGGAACTACTTGTGCTACTTTGAAGAATGGTAGTTTTTTCCAAATTGAAATAAATACAAGACATTTGATATGTTCACTTACTTTAATAACATTACATTTACCATGTTATCACCATGGAAGGTAAATTCAGGTTAGACAAGAGAATTTCACAAGTACAACAAAGCATTCTGTAGTATACCAAAGTTTGTATAATGTCTGACCAAACCAGCTTGCTCATAAATCTCTTCCATTACAGGCGATTTATTTAGTTTAACATTTATGATTCTTTCAGAGGAAATAAACAGACTGCACACATTTAAAAAGTATTTTTCATTTACCTTTGCATTAGCACTTAAAATACACACTTCTATTTCAAAATGCCATTTAAAAATTATTCTAATATAACAGCAGCAAACTATAGTTCTGCAATTACAAAACAGCTAAACGGGGATCTACAGTTAAGTTATTCTCATGTTTACAACTATGATTCTGAAACAGATACTACTTCAAAGCAGCTGTTACCAGCTCTTTAGGTTTGGTTTAAAAACACACACATAGTTGCTGGGAGGTTTATAACGTTGTATTCCGTGCACTGTTCTGAAAGGGTTCTTCAAGAGCCAGCCAGACCTTAAAAACAGTACTCAGTCCACAAGGCAGTCAGAAAGGGTTAAATTAACTGGGGTAAATAGGATTCCTACATTACATCAAAAGCGTATGATATTCTGCAGCAACTGGGAGCATTTTCATGTTTGGCATGTTGTCCTCTTTACAACTAATTTTATCAGAAGAGTTTAAGAAGGTGGACACTGTACCACTGTCGAGTGCATTTAAAAGTGACATGTTTTTGTGCTAATCTGACTCCCCTGAATGACTTAGCTAGTGAACTAGTCACCAGGCAAATCAAGCCTGCAAGAAAGGAAGCCAGTATTCAAATTACCATGTTATTGTCCGACCCACAGAATTTATTTTCAACATAAACATATAACCTCAATATGAGATGTCTAACTAAAGCAAGCACCACCGAGACCAAGACAGCATCTCCTCTTCTAAGGTTTAGGTTTTGCCCAGAATTCTTGATACATGGAATAGCCCATACCTAAAGAAAAAGAATGCTAGTTAAGCATTTAAATATTTTCTTCAGTGTTAAAAAATTAAAAACAGTTCATAAAATAGCTAAAAGTAGCACCCTTGCTAGCATACAATATTTACAAGGGGAACCAGGCACCAGGCTGCTTACATTCTTGCTTTCTTAAACAATTCAAATTTGTAAAATTCTTTTTACACAAGTTCCCAAGTATCTCAAGGCCAGTGTGACTAGCTCAGACTGTTAAAATATCAATATTTATCTGGCAACCTTAAAAGGAGTTACTCTTGCTATATAATACCAGATAAAGTCAATTAATTATAAAGCCTATAAAAGCATGTAATATCTTTTCCACCTTCAAAAACTCAATAAAACAGCAATCATGTCTCTCCCAGATGACGGATCTTATTACCAACCCTATTTACATATCTAGACTCTTCAACGAAATTATAAACTCAGTGATGGGCAGTACTATCTTTTCTTTCTTTCTTTAAAACCTTACTAAGATTATATCATAGACAGTAAAACTGTGTCACTACTTGAACTATTTTTATTAATTCAGTTTTTATGTGAAAATGAATATAAGTGATATTTGCAAACTGCTTCAAAGTCAGCTAAAAGTATCTACCTTGTTTTATTTACAAAGAAATCCATTAATGGGGAGCCACAAATTTGAAATGTCCTGTAGGAACCTACCAAGAGTCATTGCTCCCACAACAAAGCCTTGGGCTGCCACGCGCATGTGGATCAGGTGAACAGACATTTTAGTATTGCCCCTGCTCTTCAATTTATATAATCCATATGCAACGATTGCTGCAAAACCTGCCATTCCTGTAAAACAGACAGTCACAAGTATGTCAGATGCATGCGGGCAGGGAATCAAGATGATTTTATCATCAATCAACGTTCTGTTTTTTTTTATAAGGATGCTTTAGGAGACCATTAACCAGCTAACATACAAATTGAATTTTTAATTTTCCCCCCTCAGAACTAAAAATCCACAATTGGAAGCAAACAGCAGCAGATCCAGAAAGTTAAGATCATCTTTAAAATGTGGGCTTGTGAAGCCAGTAAATAAATTCCTTTAAGAGTGCCAGGGGAACTCTTCTCTGTCTTACTTCCATCCCCAAAGGCAATCAGTTAATATAGTAGAGACTGTAATGAACCACAACTGTGAGTATAACAACTCTTAGTCTTGTGAGTCCTTCCAGCAAATCATTGAGACTGATGGTAGTCTTGGGGTCCCAACACATTCACTGAAATAAGTCACTAAAACAAGAAGTCTGACTACACAGAGAATTTTTATAATGAGAGCTACATCATACCAATCTAAGCATATTTCAAGATATGAAAAAATATTCAAAAATAAATGCTTTCAGGAAATTCTTGATGAACCAAACAAGTTTACCACACTTCTACTGTGTTAAAGCTTACAATAGCTTATTAGACCATCAAAGTCAAACTTACCAATGGGGACAAATGGTGCCTCTCTAGCTTTTCGGATAAGTTTAGATCCCTGACCTTCATCATATGAAGAAAGAGAAACATCTGTATCACTTGACATGGTGATTGAGGAATCTTCCTGAAATAGAATTTCCATGAGGTTCTGCAGTTAAAAGCATACTTCTTTTATAAGACTATTCCTTTAAGTGGTACCAAAAAAGGCAAGATACTGGCCTGATTATATGAACTAGAGGGCAGAAAAAAAGATTCATTTCTATCACAAAGGGACCAAGGCTCCATTCTCCTTTTTTGGTCAGTTTTTTTACACAGGACGCTAGTAGGCATTTCATCACAATAAAGTAATAACAAATTCAATTTCACCTTAGTCACAGTAACTATGTACATACTTCCTTCTGACTGAGCTGAACAGACTATAAACTTTACCCATAGATAAAAAAGGGAGTCAAACATAGTATATAACTGCACAAGTCTCTGATTGACGTCAATTACAATAAACTCAAAAGTGAACTGCCATTACCCATATAGTCTTACCTTAGCTTCTGGGTTTTTCATGTGCATAACACTCCCTTCAGTAATAATAGCTCTCATTCAACACTCTGCTATTCAAGGGGTTTAGTAGTAGTCAAGGTCCTCAAAGAAAATCCAACTCTAGAGGGGAGGCTTAGTGCTTAGTTTGAAAAGTGAGATTGTCCCTCCAAGCCCCCATCCTCATTGGGAAGAGTCCAATTCTGTCATCTGACAGAGAAGAAAACCTTAATCCCAATGAGTTGTACAGTATCACACAGCTAGATAGAAGAAATTAGGACTAGACTTTCTCTTCTTTTTTGTGCTTCATTACCTGCTAATTGAATAAACCCTTACTTTCTCTGAGCTTTTATTATATACAAGGTTCAACAAGCTCAAGGTTCAGGATGCTCACTATATTTGAAGAGAGAGAATGTAAACACTGAAATAATGTTTCACAAATTAGTTTCTTTAAAATAGACATGCCAGAGTGTGATCACTTTGCCAACAGAGACAATGAGAATTTAGAGTGTGATGTCTTTTGGATAAAAAAGTTTGGGAAGTTTCAGAGAAATATTTGAGATTGGCTTTCAAGATACTACATAAATGGTGACTTCCCTGGCGGTCCAGTGGTTAAGTCTCTACACTTCCACTGCAGGGGGCATGAGTTCAATCCCCCGCCAGGGAACTAAGATCCTCTACGCTGTGCGGTAAACAAAACAAAACAAAACAAACAATCAACGAGATACTATATAAATGTACTAGATGGTAAGATTAAATACTGTATTTATTTTAGGCCAGTATGTTTATTAGTTTCCTTCATAACCAATCTAAACTTCCCAAAGGCAATATTTTCAAAAACTTTTCTGTTTTTATCACAAATCCTCCTTCAACCTCCCTCACCAACCCCACATTCTAATCACATTAAACTTCTTATAGATGCTCTCTAAACCTCCAAGCCTTTGCACAAGCTACTTCCTCTGCCTAAAACGTTTCTTCCCTTTTCATTTCCTTCAGGTACTCTTTCTGGGCTAAGACCTCCCATTTTTCGGTTTCTTGCCTTAACTGACCTGCTCTGGAAAGTCTTCTCTGACTCTCCCAGTTTATGATAAGTGCTTTGGTTACGCAGTCCCATAGGACCCGATGCTTTCTCTATAATAACTCTTTCTTATAAATGCAAGTTTAACTGTTTTTCTCACTAGAATCCTTGAAGTCAGGAGGTTACACCTGTCCTGCTTGTGTCTATACCATAGCCTGGCATGATGCTTATTACATAAAGTAGACCACGAAATGTTTGTTGAATAAATTGTAAAGTAATATTTTCAACAATTAAAATTATTCTCAGGTAATTAGGAAAATTTAGTGAAAACTAACAATTATACACATTTGTAGAGTCAGTAATAAAAATGTCAAGCTGTATGTACATAAGTGCTTATTTTTCTTTTAATTCTTACATTGTATCTATGAAAGAACACATGATAACCTGAGTAGGTCTTGGAGCCTTGCAACCACAAGAGACAAAACCATTATATACCACAATCCACTTTTAAAAACTAGCACCTTCTTTTACATATATAAAAGCATGTTTTCTTCCTCTGCCTTAATTATTCCTAAACTAAGAAGTCATTTGGGAATTGTCTTTAAAAGCAAGAAAGTTGGTAGTTTTTCCTTTAATCTCTCACATCTGGATAACTTTAACTGTCCAACAGGTCAATGGTGCAAAAGTTCCCTTCTCCTTCCTTTCAGGAGGGAGGCGGATCACCTTTCAGCAGTTTGTATGAACAGGACATTAGATATGGCTTTCAGAAAGTAGTCCCTGGGGAAAGAATCAGGGTGTGAGGGAACCATGTGGTCATTATGTCTCAAGTGACTAATGATAATCTGTCTCTGATCCAGAACACCTTGTGTGCACATTTCAGGATAAAATAAAGGGGAATATTAGAAGTCCAATATATCACAAAGTTATTTGTTACTCTGTGGTTCAAATTATATATCTAGCATAATATATATCTGTAACACTCCCTGAGTAAAAGATTTTGATAATTCTCTTCCTAATGACCACCTAGAAGTTTCCCAAGTATTCATGATTTATAGCCACCTAAGTACAAAATGGTTCACTTTTAAAATATCAGGGTAAGTACAGATCATATAACTTGAGAGTAAAAACCCAGATTATTAATCCATGCCAATAGGCTTATTTTACAGAAGCATAAAAAAAAAAGGTTATGAAGGGTAAAATGAACTGCTCAACAACAGGAATACATCTCTGGCAGGGTAGGATTAGAACCCAGCTCTCCTGATACACAGTTGTGGGTTCTTTTGATTGACAATATATTGCCAAATCATCTGTCTTATAATGCTGGTATGTATTTAATCTGAAAAACATTTAAAATCCACTCCTTAACAGGAGCCCACATCTCTTTCTTTGAATTGTAAAAAATGTCAGTCATGCCTAAAATTAAATGGAACCTTCTTTCCCAGTGACTTAATTCATCTAACGATTTCAAGTGTGATTTGAAGATTTTTTTTTTTCCCTAGCGCCACTTCTGAATTTTCCTTTATTATAATTTTCTCATTCACCTGCAGCAGCTGACCCAGATCTCTGTCGGAAAGTTGAACAGGTACAAAAAGAGGAACCTATAACCAGATACTCAAAGCCAGTTTGGAAAACACGAAGTAGTCTGTAAACTTGGTAAGATACTACTGAAGACCTTTCCAAATGCATGGGAACCTAGAAGAGGCATAAGGGAACTGGAGCTGCCCAGCATCACGTGATGTAAAAGACTTTAGGATCTTCACGGCCCGTCATTTTGGTCACTGGAACTACTATCTAACAACCATGGTTTCAAATTTTGATTTTGCATCCGTTACCTGTTTAAAATGGCTGCAAGGCGCCACCCCGGAAGATTCTGATTCAGATGGTCTGGGGCAGGGTCCAAGGAATCTGTATCTTAAGAAGACCCCTTCAAGAGATTCTGGTGCACAGGGAAGCAAGAGAACCCCTGGTATACAGAACTCAAATACGATTATCATGCTGGGGCGTGGTACCGCTTCAATCCATCATAACTTTTCATCCAAACCGGTCTGAGTACTTCCGAAAGCAGAGATTCCTTCCATAGGGATTACCCTGAAGAAGGAAATAACTGCTTCCCGCACAGGTAAAATAAAAGAGGCGAATAAACCTGCCGAATCATTTCGGCTGCTCCCAATACTAATCCCCTGCTATGTTTTGTAATTTCTAATCTGGCAGGTTTACTTTTTCGGGAGAAATGTAAATTACGGCAGAGATGCTTGATACATGCCCAGGTCCTTCTTAACCTTCCTAGGGCCGAAGAGGGTCGCCAAACGTGGAACGGAATAGCGGCCCGGGGAGAAGATGAAGCCGATGGCAGGAAGGTCGTTTGGTTTTACGCCCTCCTCTCAACCCTTCAACTTTCCTCCCCTCTCTCTTCTTGTGACCTTGTCAGGACTCCATGGCCTGAGCGCCCGCCCTCTCAATCCCTCCTCACCCACCCCGCTCTACGAGTTCCCCGAAGTCGGCCCCAGCCCCGTCCCTCCCCAGCTCCATCCGCGAGGCTTCGCTCCTCAAGCCTTTGCTGCATCCCCTCATAGGCTCCGTACGCCCTCACCAGCCTCCCCTGCACAGCGAGGTGGGGCCTGAGCCCCGCCAACCAGACTTCGCCCACTTCAGCCCAGGCATCGCCCCCACTCCCAGTCCTGCGATCCCCAACCCTCCCAAGGTGCTCTCAGCCTGGCCCAGCGCGGCCTCACTTCTTCCCATCCCACTGCCCGGCGTGCCCCGCTCCCAAAACCCCGGCATGCATCACTTACAACTGCACGACGTCGCAGGTTCCTACCGGCTCCTACCAGCTGCTGACCCACCTCGCGCAACAGCAGTCTGCCCGGCTTTTCCCGGTTTTGCCCACAGCCGGCCTCAGCCAATCAGAAGCCAGTGGCTGGTAAGCCAGTGTCGGTGCCGGCGGGTGAGTGCGGGCCTGTACGCGGTGGGTGGGGCGGCCCGGAGCGAGCTCCGGATTGGCTGGGGCGACGTGAGTGGGCGGTGACTCCGCGTCCCCGGCTCGCACGTAGCGGTCGCGTCAGAGGTGAGAGGTCGGCGACCGGGGTTCCGCTGGGGACGCTGGAGGACTCTTGGCCCTTGGCCCGGCGGTACTTGAGATTACTCTCGCCCTTTTCCTCTCGGGACGCGGCGGCGGCAGCGAGCACCGCGAAGGCGGTGTCCCGAGCGCCGGCCGGGCCGGGCCGCGGATCAGGGGGTTCAACCGCGGCAGGTCCTTGGGGTGCTGCGGGTGAGGAGGGAGCATGTTCCTGCCTTCGGGCGCGCCGGCGGCGGCGGTGGGGCGCTAGAGCCGCTCCCAAGCCCTGGCGGTTATGCGCCACGAACGTGGGCTGTCGGCCTCCGGCTTGGCGCTTACACTGTAGTGGGAGGAAGCCACTCATTGCAAGCACGGGTGACTCCACCTAGATCGGGGTGGTTTACCTGAGGAAAGAAGTGTCAGAGGCCCCTTGTGGCAGTGAACTTCCCGGGACAGAGCCCCAAATTTGTTCGTAGAGCAATCGATAGCTACCTGGCGAATTAGTGCAGGGCATCAAGCGCTACCGTGGGGACTCTTAACTAAACTAGAATCTCTGGATGTAACCACGAAACGAGGCAGACTGCCAAGTGCTTTATCCCACAGGTAGAAGCTCAGTGTTTTAGGCTCAGGATTTTGAAAATCTTTTGTCTCATAATTGAGTTAAAACACTGGTAGGAAACATTCATGCTGAGTACGATAAATTAAAAACCCTTTACTTTGGTCATGTGGAGTACTTTCAGCTGCTTGAGGGCACGTATTTTGTCTGGTTCATGCAGGCATCTCCTTGAACACTGTCTTTGAGCTCAGTAGGGCCTCAATAGTGTTAAAAGAAGTGACAGGGGCTTCCCTGGTGGCACAGCGGTTAAGAATCCGCTTGCCAGTGCAGGGGACACGGGTTTGAGCCCTGGTCCGGGAAGATCCCACATGCCGCAAAGCAACTAAGCCCGTGCGCCATAACTGCTGAGCCTGTGCTCTAGAGCCCGCGAGCCACAACTACTGAGCCCGTGCTCCTAGAGTGCGTGCTCCACAAGAGAAGCCACCGCAATGAGAAGCCCGCGCACCGCAACGAAGACCCAACGCAGCCAAAAATAAAATAAATAAACAAAATAAATGAATTTATTAAAAAAAAAAGAAGTGACAACTAATGCAGTAGCTGGATGGCTTAAAAGATAAGTAGGGGGCAATTCCTTGGCGGTTCAGTGGTTAGGACTCCACGCTTCCATTTCAGGGGGCACGGGTCGATCCCTGGTCGGGGAGCTAAGATCCTGCATGCCTGCATGCCGGGCAGTGCAGCCAAAAAATTTTTTGGAAAAAAAGGAAGTAGGAAGATAAGGAACTCATTTAGGGTAATTAAAGCGATAAAAGAGCTTGACAGATTTGAATATGAAAGTCATGCATAAGTAAAGCAAGGGCTTCCCTGGTGGCGCAGTGGTTAAGAATCCTCCTGCCAATGCAGGGGATATGGGTTTGAGCCCTGGTCTGGGAAGATCCCACATGCCACAGAGCAACTAAGCCCGTGTGCCACACCTACTGAGCCTGCGTGCCACAGCTGTTGAAGCCCGCGCGCCTAGAGCCTGTGCTCCAAAACAAACAGAAGCCATCTCAATGAGAAGCCCAGGCACCACAAGGAAGAGTAGCCCCCGCTCGCCACAGCTAGAGAAAGCCCGCGCACAGCAACGAAGATCCAACGCAGCCAAAAATTAATTAATTAATTAATTAATTAAATTTTTAAAAAAGTAAAGTAGAAGTCAAGTCCTTTGATTCTGGAAAAACAAAGGCTAACTGCAGCAGTGACCACAGCATGTTCATTCCTGAAGAGGATTTAAATGAATCAAAATAATGTTCGCTAATTTGCTAATTTCCAGAGAATGAGATTTGGGGTCAGGCAGACCAGTGCTGGTCCCAACTTAGCCACATACTAGCCATGACCTTGGGCTTCACTTTCTTCCTTTGTAAAGTGGGGAATAAAAGTAGTGGTTGTTAATGGGGAAATAAATGTAGAGTGTTAACTATTAGTTTAAAAATTCTTATGCCATGCATTGTGCAGAAAGATGCAGACCCTGCCCTATTTGTTTAAGAAATGATATATGTAGAAACAAAAATCTTGGTAAATGGTGATGATGCCTATCTGTATCAGATGGTGCAGAAGTTTTTTTTAAAGATTGTTCGCTACTTTATTCAGTATCATGTTAAAAGAAAACAACAGTGACAGCTGATTAAACTATTAAAATTTTCATAATAATTTTTCATAAGACATTGGTGACAAATGTACAACATATATTATTCCATTCTTCTTACTTTGTGTTATTTCAAAGTATAATATTGATGCAAAAGACTTTAAAAAATTATTTGGGTTCTCGTGTATTAAATTAATCCACCTGTAATTTATAGGAAGGCAGCACAAGAAGTCTCTGACAGCTTTGCTAATTTCCTCTCTTTAGGGAGCCTCTGTAACTTCTCATGCTCCAAGTAGCTGTCCGCACATGATCATATGCACTATAAGAGAAATGGGCTTCTAAACTCAGATTTGGGCTAAGGCTCAGCTTAAAGCTACACTATCTGTTTTTTGACATCCTTAAAAAAATACTGTGTGATCTTTGTGGAATTTTGTCTAAAACAAATATTAAAACTTTTGAGAAAATTGGTACTATCTATGACTATTTTCAAACTACAGTTGAGAGTCACAGTCAGCAAATACTGGACACGTATATTGTGCCCTGTACAGGACTCAGAAATTAGACTCAGTTCCTTCCCTGAAATAATTTATCATCTGATTAGGTCAAAGGAACAGGTATAGAAAAGTATCAAAAACAGTCTGTGATAAGTGCTTTGAATGGAAATCCAGGCAGATATCATAGTGAGCGAGCAGTTTCAAAGAAGGCTTCTTGGGACGGGGGCTTGAATGAGTGGGCTTTGAAGGATGACTAGCATGTAAATAAGTTGAAAGAATATTCCAGAAAAAGGAAACAGTGGGCAGAGGAATAGAGGTAAACTATGGGATTGTAGCTCTGGCACGGAGGACAGTGAGTGGGGAAAAGGCAAAAATCTGTGACTAAAGCAGAGTCAGAGAATAATGGAAAGTAGGCCTAAGCTTACTGGGGAGGACCTTAAACGCTAATCAAAGAACTTGGACAATATTATATTAGGTGGCCCTTGAAGGTTTTGGAGCAGGATGTTTCAAGAGCTGAGTGAATTTGAGGTACTTGGTAGTGAAGTTGAATGCATTAGAAAAGGACTATTAGCATTTCTCTGCCAGAAAACAAGACTATTCAGTATGTAGCTTATTATATTCTTTTTATTGAAGCCATATCCTGGGTCTTAAGGATAGGGAAGGCTGCTACATGCTGTAGTGTCACCCCTCTACCACCTTGACAAGCCCTGCTGCTTTAAAGTAGCAATAGTCCATACAGTCCAGTCTCCAGGGAGAATTGACTAGGGTCCGGGCTATCATAAAATTTCAGACTCCATAGCACGTCTGTAACTGAACATAATTATCTCTCTCTTCTCCTTCCCCCTGCTCTGGACACCCCTTCCTCATAATCCTGTACTTTCTCTTTAAATTCCCTGTCTTGGTTGGTAGAACTGCTTTCCATCCCACTAACTGAACATGAAACCTGGGTAAATCCTTGATGCTACTCCTACTTTTGTGCACATGTAGCCAGTGACATGTGGGCAGATAACTGAATGACAAGGGGCAAGCCTTCTGAAGATCGGTGGCAGAGGTGAGACTGTGCCTTCCCTCTCATAGTACTGTGCTCTGACCAAACTGGCCCAGCGATGTTGAGAGGATCATTTATACAGGAAAGCACTTAAACAGATTAAATAAGGAAATACATTTGCATCATTTTACCCTTGATGCAAGACTGTTTTCACTGATAATATTTTCCAACAAAAAACTGTGCGGTTGTCACTAAAAAATGGATCTTGGGTTCACTGAAGCTCCTCAGAATTCCTTTTTGTTCTTCCTGTTAGTTATTTGGTTGGGGGGGTGGGCACGGAACTTCTCTAACTGAGCTGAAGCCCTCCTGCCTCATTCCCTTGCTTTGGAGATAATTGGATTTGGAATTAACAACACAACCATCTCATCTTAAAAATTTATATAATTTTATGTATACCTGAAACTAACACAACATTGTAAATCAACTATACTCCAATAAAAATTAAAAAAAAGAAAAAGGTAATGCAAATCATACAATGACCAAAAAATTTATATAATTTTATATCCTATATAATTTATTAAATGTGCCTTTTAGCAGAGAATGAATAAGCAGAATTGGGTAAATCCTTGATGGTCTTGGTCTTTTAGTTTTATGTAGTTTATATACTGATTTTAAAAATTAGAAAATTTGTAATCTTATATAAGCTATATAACTGAAAAGATTGACTTATTTTTATAATCTGTATTTGTACAGGTAATTTGACTAGATTGCGCAAGGAAAGAATCGATCACTGGAAGCAAAAGCTTTCTGTTCACCACAGGTGAACAGCTCTTTCCACCAGAAAGGATAAACACGATTTTCCACCTGGGCTCTGCAGCTGGCTCCTGGTACTTGGTATGATGGAGAGTACCGTGGTTATGCATGAACGTTGGGTTACAAGCACCCTGGCATCAGAACCTCTGTTAAACATTTTCGCCCACAGCACCTGATGGTGTGCTGCACATGGAAAATACTTGTTGACTCAAGACTATCTCTCTGCAGAGGTGAGTACCTGAGTTCAGGGACTCTAGCTGCATTTCAGCTACTGGGGCTGCAGTAGCTGGGCAGGGACTGTGGGCTCCTGTGGCTTCTTAATTCTCGTGATCACCCACCATTGACAGTCTCCCTTTCAGAACCCTCCTCTCCTCTCCCCCACTGCCTTGGATACTGATGACCTCTCTGCTTCCCCCCACTCTGTCTCTCCCAACAATGATTTAGGGCTATTTTTACAGCCTGCTAATTCTCTGAGAATGAGGTCCCATTTATGGAAGGCACTGCCATACTCAGTGGCACTGCAAATAGGTTTCTGTTGACATCTCCAAGCCCTCCACGTCATTTTGCCGTGACACTGATTGTGAGGCACCATCTGTTTGTCTTGATGGCTTAATGAATTGAGGGCTCATAAACGTAGCCGACATCTAAATGAGATCCATATCTCAGTAAGGACAGGATAATGGTCTCCTTTGCCAGAGATGGATGGACAATTACTTCTATAACTCTGAGAGAAAAATGGATTATGCAGACAGACACTTCACCCAAATTGGTGGCCCTGAATTACCGTCCCTGTGCTGATGCTTTTGCTCAGGGACAGGAACCCGCCTATCCTGTTTCTGGAAAACCTGGAAAAGGAAGATTATGTGCCTGACCCAAGTTCACTCTGAATCAGCAGACAAGTGCTAGCCATCAAAGTCCTTCTGCTACTTTGTTTTATGAGAGGCAGAAGAGTTTCTAGAATGATGAGTATTAAAATAACTGTAGAAAAAGTGACCTCATAACCTTGGCCTGTCGCCTAGTACAGTATGTCTGATTAGAGGGAAATGACAGGCCATGAGATGGCTAAGCATTAAGTGCCCCGCGCAGATCATGATTTCTCCTGAAAGGAGAGTTGTTGCTTAAGGGCAGTTCGCTCTTTCCTTTAGCTGGGATCTGGAATCCTTGTGATCCCTGAGCTATAGTGAGAGAGTGTCCCTGGCCTCCCTCTTACCTGCAAGTATCTTACATCAGAAACAAGCAGCACCACATGCAGCTACCCAAACAGCCTGCTGTACAACACCAGCACACGCTCAGCGCCTCCCATTCTCTGGGCACACTGCTACGTACTTAATGTACTCAAGTGATCGTTAAAACAGCTCCATCAAGTAAATATTATTATCCCCATTTTACACATGAGGAAACTGAGGTTCAGCATGGTTAAGTAACTTGCTTATGTTTCCATGGAAACAGAGGCAGGATTTGAATCCAGTCCTGTTTAGCTCATACTCTTTCTGGAAGGTTCCATTGCCTCTGTGCTTTCTTTTCCTTGCCTGTGCCTGGTCTTTCTCTTACCTTCCATTTCCCCTGTTAGAATCCTTATCAATCAAAACTTTTGTTTTGAAATGTGTGTGTGTGTGTGTGTGTGTGTGTGTGTGTGTGTAGGTATATCTATATATGTATGTATATATTCACAAACACATGCACTTTCATATCTGTATATCTATATTTATAGATATTACAGATATTTATAAATAGAGGTATAAATAAATAAAATGAGGAAAAGGTGTACCCCTCAAATGTGTTTTTTTTAAAGGGGAATGTAATTTATTTATTTTTAAAATAAATTTTAAAATTTATTGTGTTGGATCTTCGTTGCTGCACTCGGGCTTTCTCTGGTTGCGGTGAGCGGGGGCTACTCTTTGTTGCGGTGCGCGGGCTTCTCATTGCGGTGGCTTCTTGTTGCGGAGCACGGGCTCTGGAGCGCAGGCTCAGTGGTTGTGGCGCAAGGGCTTAGTTGCTCTGTGGCATGTGGGATTTTCCCAGACCAGGGATCGAACTTGTGTCCCCTGCATTGGCAGGTGGATTCTTAACTACTGCACCACCAGTGAAGTCCCCCCTCAAATGTTAATGCTGGTTTTATCTGAGTATAGAATAATAATTTGTGATTTTCATTTTTTTCTCTGTTTTTCTTTTCTGTATTTATCAAACCAAATTTATTGTCATCAGAAAACACTTTTTAAAATCTTTTATATCCTTTCAACTTCATATGCTACTACCTTTGTGAATAAAATCTTTCCTGATCTTCAAGCTGATGCTGCCCCTTTTTCTGTTTCTTTCTTTTTTTTTTTTTTCCCACGCCGTGCGGCTTGCAAGATCTTAGTTCCCCAACCAAGGATTGAGCCTGGGCCACAGCAGTGAAAGGGCCAAGTCCTAATCACTGGACCACCAGGGAATTCCCTGATGCTACCCATTTTTCTTTTGAAACACACTCCCTTTCCCTAGCACTTTATATTTTGTTGAGTCATTTTTAGCATTTTGCTTTGTGTTCTGTGTAACCTTAGTTTCTCGGGGCCCCACTCAGATATGAAGAGTCAGGGAAGCACACCTAATAATAGAAATGGTAACAGAAGAGTTATTACTCCAATCTGCTCCCATCAAGAAAGCTAGGATCTTCCTGCTATGTCCACTATATGCCAGTCTTACATCTCTTTTCATCCCTGTGATCTTAGCTGTGTCTCCACATTGCTGTTCCCATGACATGAGTCAACTGTCATGCTCACTCTGGTGTTTACGCATGATGCTGTCCCGTCTCCTATCACTTGGTGCTAAGCTACGCCCCATTATTCTATCAGGCCCCATACAGTTCGGGCTGTGCCTCTGTTCTTTTTCACTTTGTTCAAGTTGAGGAAGGACATCTCTTCCCACCCAGGTTGTACTTTTTCAAGTACAACCCGTACAAGTTACCCATTCCCCTTGTTTTCTTAATCTCTGATAAAACCTGTTGTGTGACAACTCTTATGTTTGAGTTTTTCTGTCTTACAGCACCCCTCCCCTCCCCTCTTGTCTAGAGGAACTTGTACTAAGCTAAGTCAGGGGTCAGAGTAATCTGACCCAATCCTTCCCTGTTCTCAGTCAAGGGCCCCGGACAGAAGGGCCCACAGCTGTGCTTTTGTGCTCCCTCCTCCCGTTCTCTCTCTCTCTCTCTCTCTCTCTCTCTCTCTCTCCCTCTCTCTGTCTGTCTCTGTCTCTCTGTCTCTCTCTCTGTCTCTCTCTCTGTCTCTCTCATCTGAGAGATCAAGGTGTGATTTCATTCTGTAACTTAATCAAGTGTCTCTGGGGCAGCCTGTTAGCCTTCATCTCACCAGTCATTGTCTTTCCAGGGAGGCCTATCTGGGGCTCCCAGAAATGGAAGCCTGGTGGACTGCTCTGACATACGCAATGCGTGAGTAGACAAGCAGAACCAGCCCTCTTTGGGCTATCAGTCCATTGGATCCTCTTCTAGCCTCTCCATTAACTTCTAAGACACATGGAGAGGAGCTGAGCATCATTCAGGTTTGTACACTCTGAAGCAACTAGCATAGTTACATAGGATGGCAAGAACTCCATTAAACTTTTGCAGAATGAATTACTACAATCCATTGAATCTTGTGCTCTGCTTTTCTTCCGTAACATTATTGCAACAAAGGATCAAATAAAAGTCAAAGTTTAGTTCCACTTTGTTCTATGCTAAGTATATCACACTGATTCCGATTCCATCACTTATCTGAGTTTTAAAACATTGAGATGTAATTCACATACCATAAAATTCACCCCTTTAGGGTGTACAGTTCAGTGGTTTTTAATATATTCACAAAGTTGTATAACTGTCAGCTTTAATTCCAGACCAGCATTTTTATCATGCCAAATCTGGGTGATGCCCATTAACTATCACGCCCAGTCGCCCTCTGTCTCCCCGCAACCTCCCCCCGACCCCGCCCAGGCAAGCAATCACTAATCTGTTTTCTTTGTCTATGGATTTGCCTATTCTGGATATGTCATAAAAATGGAATCATATGTGGACTTTTGTATCTGGTTTCTTTCACTTAGCACAGTGCTTTCAAGGTTCATCCATGTTGTAGCATGTATAGGTGTTTCGTTCCTTTTTGATGGCTAAATAATATTCCAACGCACGGATATATATGCGTGTGTGTGTGTGTGTGTGTGTGTGTATACACACATATATATGTACACACACACACACACCCCACATTTTGTTTATCCATTCATCAATTGATGGACATTTGGATTGTTTCTACTTTTTGGCTATTATGAATAAAATTATTGGGAACAGTCATGTACATGTTTTTTCTGTGGACATATATATAATTTCAATTTTCTTGGGTGTATACCTATACCTAGGTGGATCATATGGTAACTTTTATGTTTAACTTTTTTTTTTTGGCCATGGCACTTGGCTGTGGGATCTTAGTTCCCTGACAAGGGATTGAACCCACGCCCTAGGCAGTGAAAGCACAGAGTTCTAACCACTGGACAGCCAGGGAATTCCCCCATGTTTAACTTTCTAAGGAACTGGCAAATTGTTTTCCAGAGGAGCAGTACCATTTTACATTCCCAGCAGCAATTAATGAGGGTTTCAATTTCTCCACATCCTCATCCACACATATTATTGTTCATCTTTTTTGATTATAGCTATCCCAGTGGGTGTAAAGAGGTATTTCATTGTGGTTTTGATTTTCATTTCCCTGATGCTAATAATGTTTAGTATGTTTTTATGTGCTCTTTGGCCATTTGATGTTTCTTTGGAAAAGTGTCTATCCAGTTTATTGCATGCTTTTATCATATCATAGGGTGTTGAAGATTGTCAAATGCTTTTTTCTGCATCTACTGAGATGATCATGTGGTTTTTGTCTTTTATTCTAGTAATATGGTATATTACATTGGTTGATTTTAATATGTTGGGCCAACCTTGCATTCGTGGAAAAAATTCCAACTTATCATGGCGTGTAGTGTATGTTGTTAGATTTGGTTTGCTGGTATTTTGTTGAATTGTTTGTGTGTGTGTGTCTGTGTGTGTGTGTGTGTGTGTGTGTGTGTGTGTGTGTGACTATATCCACAAGGGATATTGGTCTGCAGTTTTCTTTTCTTGTAATGTCTGTTGGATTTTGGTATCAGAGTAATAATGGTTCATAGAATGAGTTGGGAAGTGTTCCTTCTTCTGTTTTTTGATAGATTTTGAAAGGATTGGTGGTAGTTCTTTAAATGTTTGTTAGAAGTCTCCAGTGAAGCCATCGGATCATGGGCTTTTCTTTGTGGGAAGTTTTTTGATTACTAATTCAATCCTTTATTATAGGTCTATTCAGATTTTTTGTTTCCTTCTAAGACAGTTTTGGTAGTTTTGTATTTTTCTAGAAATTTGTCCATTTCTTCTAAATTATCTAATTTGTTGGCATACAGTTGTTCATAGTATTCCCTTACAATCCTTTTTATTCCTTTCTTAATCCCTCTTTTATTCCTTATTTTAGTGATTTGAGTCTTCTCCCTTTTATTCCTTCTTCCTATTTTTTTCAGTTTTTTCAATTTTATTGATCTTTTCAAAGAACAACTTAAAAAAATTTTTTTTCTCTGTTGTATTTTTGTTCTCTCTTTCATTTATTTCTGCTCTAGTATTTGTTTTGTCTTTCATTACGCTTGCTTTGAGTTTAGTTTGCTCTACTTTTTCTAGGGTCTTAAGGTGGCAGGTTAATTCCTTTATTTGAGGTCTTTTTTCTTTTTTAACATAGGCATTTACAGCTATACATTTCCTTCTAAGCATTGCTTTCACTGTATCCTATAAGTTTTTTGTATTTTGTTTTGGTTTCTTTCATCTCAAAGTATTTTATAGTTTCCCTTGTGATTTCTTCTTTGACTCATTGGTTACTTAGGAGTATGTTGTTTAATTTCCACATAGTTGTGAATCCCCTAAATTTCCTTCTGTTGTTGATTTAATTTAATTCCATTGTGGTCAGAGAACATACTGTGTATAATTTCAGTTCTTTTAAATTTATTGAGACTCGTTTTACGGCCTAACATATGGTCTATCCTGAAGAATGCTCCATGTGCACTTGAGAAGAATGTGTATCCTGCTATCATTGAGTGGAGTGTTCTATCCAAGTTTTTAGGTATTCACTTTCACCTGGTAAAACACTGTTCATCCTTTGAGTCCCAGGTCCAAAGGATTTCATCTGTCAAGTCTTTCTTCATCCATCTCACCAGCAAAAATGTACAATTTCCTCATTTGAACTTCTGTCACCCATAACTATGATATATAGATATGCCAACACCCATAACTGTGATATAGCCTTTATTACAAGTCAGTCTTTCTACACGCTGATGTTATGGGTTTCTTTTGTGCAGGGACCAAGTCTTAACTGTATCTCCATATCCCTGAATATGGAGTATTCATTAGTGACTTTAAAGCATGCCATTAAAAGGATGAGAGAATTTGGGGGTTATTGAATACCTTTTAAATATTGAACCCTAGGCTGTGTACTGTAGAGAGTAGAACAGGAAAAGAAAGGCAGAGCCCTCTGCCTCTGGGGAACCTACAGCTTAGTTAAGAAGACAGTATATCTGCATGAGAAACCTTTAACACAGGATCTGACCAAGTGCCAATACAAGGGCTCTAGGAGTTGGGCTTGTCCACTTTGTCTCTGTCTCTCTCTCTGCATGGGAAAGAGACTTACAGAGCTGTGAGGTTGGAACAACCCTCAGGACTCTTGATTCCCAGTTGTCGATCAGTGTGGAATCCTCTGGCAGCTGATCACCCAGCTTCCGCTTGGACAGCCTCACCCACGGGGAGAAGGCCCACTAAGGACTTGATGATGGTTGTTTGCCAATTTTGGGTGGTAAGGGGGAATTGAATTGCTTTTTAGCTATGAAACACCCTTCAATCCTCCCCATAAAAGAAACTATAAGCCTGAAAGAATATGTGTAAAGTCAATAAGGAAGGGAAAGAGCTCTAGTCAGAAGCTTTAATCTCAGTGGGATAGGTCACAGGATACTTAAATTACATTTTGACGTCAGGGAAAGAAAATCAGATCAAGTTCATCCTGAGAAGGGTCACTTCTGATGGAACCAAAATAAATTATTTTCTGAGGCCTATTATTTTCCCAGAGCCCACCTATATATGAATGTTCTGGGAAGGTCTGAGGCTACGAGATTTGGAGAGGTGAATTCATCCCACAGACCAGTTAGATATTTTATTCTGTCTAATTTAGGATTAAAGACCAATGATTTCAGGGGCTAATTAGGGTATTTCTGGAGTCTTCTTGTCAGGAATACAGTGTAGTAAGGAAGGTTTTCAAGCCAGAATGTAAACTGTTTTCTCTAGAAACCTCTGAAAATAGAATTATATTAGAAAATAAAATTATATTATGAAGTACCTACAGTTTTGGTGGTGCACACTAAATAAAACAGGAGGATGATATAAGGGCTGGCCCATAGTTGTGTGTAATAGTTGACCAAATGAGTAATATCTTTGTTACAGTCTTCATGGTCCCATTTATGACAGCTAGTCAGAACACTGCTGGGCAGAACACTCCCGGGGGAGGGGAACATCAAGCCACCTGATATTGGAGAATTACAGAAGGGACAGAGCCGGTCTGGGGAATAACAGACTTGTGCAGGGTAGAAGAATGGGCAAGCTTTGGGTGGACAGAACGAAAGAAGAGATGAGGGTTGGTGAGAGGGCCACAGAGGTTGGATGTATAAGACATGTTATTTGACCAGTGCAGAGTACCTAGGAGGCTGTAAACCTGGGCTTTGGTAGAGGCAAGGCACAGCAAAATTGCTATCTTCGTGTCCACATAGGTGTGTCAGGAGTCTTACAGCTTTTGAACTAGATTAGTTTACTACGTGCACATAAGTCATCCATGTGACTGTGCTCTAGGCAATAGCACCTATTGAGTTGATGACTAAGGCGTTCTGTCTATGACTTACCAGAAATTCTCTTCCCAAGGAGGTCAGGGGAGAAAACGGGAGTGGTGAGCCAGGAGTAATGGGCAATTCTGGGTGGGCCAGAGTGAGTCACCTTCCCCGATGCTAATACCAGAAGATCAGGCCAAGGGCTTTTGTCTCTGCTGTTTATTCTCTTCACCTTTTCCCCAAATCCTAGCTCTGTCAGCTCTTTCATCCTTTGACTTTTCTGATAGGGCCCTGGAGTTGAAACAGCTCTAACTTTACAGATAAAGGCCCTGAAGCCCAGAGAGGGCTTATTCCTACAAAACGCCAATTTCAGAGTTGGAACTAGAAAGACCTCTTGACTACCAGCCCCTCTGCACTTTGTCCTTTCACCACGTGGCTTTCCTCTTTGAGTCATCTCCCCATTGGGTCAACTGAGAGGCAAAAGGGATACAGAACAGGACATGGCAGAAACTTGAAGTGGTGTCCCTCAACCATAAGGTGCCCCAGGGAACATAAGGAGAGGCAGGAGGAGTCTGGGGCAGAGGTCCATCTACCATGACCCTATTCTCCCTTCGTTTCTTCTGCAGTGTAGTCCCTACAAGTGACAGCATCTTGCTTTGAAATTTTGTCTGTGACTCGGCCACCCCTGACGATTTGGCATAGTCAACAGGATATAGAGCAACACAGCAGAAGAGCAGAGTTGTGATGTAGGATGAAGCAGCAGGTGCCCAGCTCATGAGATCCCTGAATGTCTTACTTTTATGTTCTCCTCCCTTGCCTTCCACTCTTGGTGATGCTGTACCTAAGGTCTGTCCCTGGGCTGGTTTACTTTTCAGAAAGGTTTTGTAGCTTCCGGCAAGCATCGTAAATGAAACCTGTTGGTCTGTCTGTTTGACCTCTGTTGTAACCCTCTCCTCTCAGACCCCTCAAAATCAGGTGTACTCTCTTTCCCCTTAGGTTAGAAAAGTGTTCTGTGGATGCCGCTGTCTGGGTCAGGAAGGAAACTCCAGCATCTCTCCAGTCAGTTACTTTGAAACATTTTGGTCCCTTTTTTGTATAATTTGGAATTGGTTATACCAGACATGGCCCAGAAGTTCCAAGACTGATCCTGGGACCATAATTTCCCCAAATGTTTAAGGCAAAACAAACAAACGCTCATCATTGCCAGACTGAGTCAGAGATCTGTGAGAAAACAAGGAAATTTCCATGCAGTAGAAGTGGCAAAACCTCATTAAGGCTATTGGTGAAATTCTTTTCTGGGAAGTCTTTTATGTACCTGTAAAAAGCCCTTGATAGCAAAAGATCAAGCCCTCCTACCTTTAGAGGTGTCCCAGTTGTCACTTAATGCCTCCTTATTCCAAATCCACCCTTCATTGCTTTGCCTGTGACATTAGAACATTTCTTCCTGTCAGCAGGCTCAGGGTAAAGTCTATCAGTAGGGGGTGCTGGAGGGCAAATTTCATCTGCATGAGTGGGTGGTTTCTTTATCTTCTGCCACACTCCAGTTGTGGGGCAGTCCTGCTTGCCAGTCAAGGCCCAAATATTGAAAATATTGTCAAGATGTAATCAATATTAAATTATTAATGAGATATTTACATCCTTTCACTGTGCTAAGTCTTTGAAATCTAGTGTGTGCTTTATACTTGCACCACTTCTCAATTTGGACATTCATGTGCTCAATAGCCACATGTGGCCAGTGGCTACTGTATTGGACAGCACACCTCTAGAACATGGTTTACCCACACATACTTAATGGGAGTGACACTTTCGGAGACAGTTTAAAAAAGAAACTGCATAAAAAATCTTAGACTTTATTCCGTAGCTTTATAGATCGTATTAATATGGTATTTTAAAACCATTTTCTTGTATTAGAATGAACATACTAGTGACTGTGTGTATTATTTTAGGAATCAAGATTTTCAGTATAAAAGAAAAGGAAGTACAATCACAGAATCAAGAATTTAAGTAGAAACACTGTTGAGCATTACTGTTGAGTTTGCTACTCAGTCACGTTATTAACTCATTTATTGGTGTCATGAAGAATACAGAAACTGTTAAAAATAGCAGGAGACATTTTCTGAATATGGGAATATTAGTAGCATGAACCTATACGTTCTGCCCTTGAGTCAGAAGAAAACCATGTGAAATACCCAAAATCCAGGACTTCCCTGGCAGTCCAGTGGTTAGGACTCCACGCTCCAACTACAGGGGCCACAGGTTTGATCCCTGGTTGGGGAACTAAGATCCTGCATGCCGCGTGGCGCGGCCAAAGAAAAAACACATATATATATGTATATATATAAAATATCCAAAATCCAATTGGATCTAATTTTAAAGATCCTCAAGAGTTACATAGTCCTATGAATATGAAAGAATGCACAGTTCCATCAGGTCTTCAAGTTCAAGGGTCTCTAGAGATATTTATGTAAAGGTATTTACATATCTTAACATATATACATTTATGTATCTTAAGGTTTTGAAACTGAGTCAAAAAATCAACATGGCTAAGAGCTGTGGACTTTTAGGGAGAAAAATGTGTAACATAAAACTTGAACCCAGGGAAGTGGACTAGATGATCACTCCCCTATTTATGTATTTAGGTATATATTTATGTATTAACCTTTTCTTTTATTTATTTATTAATTAATTTTAGGCTGCATTGGGTCTTCGTTGCTGTGCACGGGCTTTCTCTAGTTGCGGCACACAGGAACTACTCTTCATTGTGGTGCGCAGGCTCAGTAGTTGTGGCTCGTAGGCTCTAGAGCGCAGGCTCAGTAGTTGTGGCGCAGGGGCTTAGTTGCTCCGCGGCATGTGGGATCTTCCCGGACCAGGGCTCAAACCTGTGTCCCCTGCGTTGGCAGGCAGATTCTTAACTGCGCCACCAGGGAAGTCCCAACGTTTTCTTTTTTTTCCTAGGGTATTTTAAAGAAACTCCAAGATATTGTATATTATATTTATATTATATTATATTATATTATTTCACCCAATTATTACCACTTTGACATTTTGGAGTCATTAACATAATCATATATAGAGTTTAGTGTTGCCCATGGATTCTCAATAAGATTCTCAGCCTCCCAGCCCAACAGTCTGCTAGCAGACACTGGTATAGTAACTTCCTTCGTTAGGTGGGTAAACATCTTTTAACCTGGGAAGCTTCAGAATAAAGCATCAAAATATTTAAGGGAAGAGACCCATTAGCATTAATATTTTTTGTGTGTGAAGTAAGTAAGTGGCTTTACATATTTGATGCTTTATATATTGTCACAGTAAGGGTGGGTTTGGTCTGGTAGAATGACAGCTTTGTAACTGGTTTGAAATGTTTGAGCAATACACATTTTTCTAAGGTGAAATCTTACTAAATTATTCTTAATATTGAGACATTTAAGAGACCTTTAGATTCCTAACATTTAAAGTTTAGTGTATTGGATTTATAAGTATGAATTTCTCCCCAGGAAAGCTTTGTTTATTATTTAAAGCAGTTGAAGTACTTAAAGGGAAATGCTTGAGATGAAGCAGGCCATTGTGTGAATACATTTATAAGCTCCCTGTTCTGATCTCTAGCCCCTTGTCACTTTCCAATGTAAGAACCACCGAAGAGCCTCTACATGGGGCCCTGATACAGAAAAGGCTGACCACACACTAGCAGGTTCCTATCCTGTGCTACCTATTTATAGCCTCCACCAAGATGGGCAACCTGTGGCCGCAAGTCCGTCCTTCTCCTCCCTGCCTATCAAATGAAGAGCATGATAGAATAAAAAATGCTAGGTTTGACTTGGGTTTTCCAATTTACTGGGTTTTTTCTTATGTACACTGCCTTTCATCTGTCACTGGTATTGGGGGAAAGCACCCAAAAAAGATGATCCAATCGTTAGGAGTTGTCCACTGGATCTGAGTTGTTAGGCTTATTATCTGGGTAGTGTGAGGCGACCCCTAGTGGAAGGCAGATGTTACAACAGTCAGAAGAACTCGAAAAATTCATTCCTGTCTGGGAAAAGATAGACTTGTATCTAAACTCAGACTAATGTTCTCATTTTATGGGACAACTTTTCAAACGTGTATACATTACAAACCACACATCCCTTCCAACTTCCAAAGCTCTGGTGAGCTAGAAGCAAAATTATGGCACTAAGCAAAACTAAATAAAACAGCAACAAGGGGGCTTTACATGGCCTGAAACCCTTCCAAGATCAAGATGAACTCTGACGCTGCAGTTCTTCAATCTACCAGATCTCGAGACTCAAGCCATATCAACATTGTTATCTAGCTGGTTTTCCAGTAGTGTCACTCCAACCCTGAGAGCTTTCTTACTTGTCTTTTGCATTCTTTTTGTCAAGTACTCAGTTATGTCGTGGGTTCCTCTGCAGCCCAGGCCACCCTAGAATCCATATAGCACGCATGTTCCAGCAGGATACAGGGTCTGTGAAAAGGAATTTCAATAAAGAACCTAGATGGAAAGAGCCCTATGATGTTCTCTTGGCCATCCCTATGGCTCTGTGAGGCTGTAGACCATCCTCAAGGGTGCAAGGGTGACCAGCCACAACTACATCAAAACTGATAGCAAACAAGGTAAATCTGGATACAATTCATAGAGACCACCAAGGCCCTGGGAAGCTTTAGCCTAGAAAGAAAAGGGGGTTACTTTGTGGCATTCAAGATGCACTGAGTGAAGACCACAAAGTGTGGGACTGTGTGGAGATGCCAGATAAATACCCTCAGGTCCAGTGTGTGAAAGAGAAGACTGCCGGGCTAGTACTGTAGGATTCTTAAGTCCTCACCTTGCTTGCCACCATAGTTTACTGCTGCATATCAGGAGGGTCCCTCTTCCCTGCCCCTTTCCATCATAGCTTGCCCTTCAAATGTCTTTTTCAGTGGTGACCCATGACCACCCGGTAGTTGGTGCACAACAGACTTTAGCATTGTCTCTAAAGTTCTCTGATTGCTGCTTATTCCACCTTTGGGACACAGTGTGCTAAGTGCTATAAAAATCTTCCTCACCTAAAGGCATGGATCCTCCCTAACATAGCATGTTTGCTGGTTAGCTACTTCGTAATATAGAGAACTACTCACCTATAGGAACATTTGGTTTTATGTCCTTTTTCTAGTGCTAATCCTTGGAACTGGTTTGTTTTTTTTTTTTTTAACTTGCAAGGCCCATTGTAAAACCTGTGGGAATTCTAGAACAAGGCCTAATGCAACTAATGCCATTGGGGCTTCACAAACCAAGCTGTCTTTTGCCTCTGTAAAGGAAGAATAAAATAGCTCATGAACTTTAACTGTGGCTCAAGGTAGATAGAAAAAAAACTCTAAAATTAAAGAAGTATCCCAGGTTCTTCACTCCATAAGAGGAATAATACTTCTATTGGTTCAGGTAGATCGTGGACATTGGTGGACAATTGTTAAAAGTTATTCATTACAAATTATCCTGGGACTTCCCTGGTGGTGCAGTGGTTAAGAATCCGCCTGCCAAAACAGGGGACATGGGTTGGATTCCTGGTCTGGGAAGATCCCACATGCCCCAGAGCAACTAAGCCCGTGCGCCACAACTACTGAGCCTGCATGAGGCAACTGTGGAGCCCGTGTGCTGCAACTACTGAAGCCCGCGTGCCTAGAGCCTGTGCTCCGCAATGAGAAGCCACCACAATGAGAAGCCCGTGCACCGCAGCGAAGAGTAGCCCCCGCTTGCCGCAACTAGAGAAAGCCCACGCGCAGCAACGAAGACCCAACGCAGCCAAAAACTGAAAAAAAAAAATGAATTATCCTGATTGCAAGATGAACTTTCTATGTATTTGTTATGCTACTTAGGGTTTGCTTGTCATGTTACATTAAACAAGTCTCCCTCCCAACTCTTAACTTTTTGAAAGGCCAAACAGATGGTTCTCTGAGGAGCAAAGAAACAAAGCCAAGACTGTGAAATTATTTATAACCTGAAAGGGCATATTTGTAGGCTACCAAATATGTACTATATGTAGATGGTACATCTGTCAAAGGGAGGATACAGGGAGGAAAGCAGCCCCCATCATCCCTAGAACTTCATGCCATTTCTTCTGAAAGCTAAACTCTGGATTAGCAGAAATCCTTAACTTTTGACCCTCTGCACAGAAACTATGGCCCTCCTTATATATCTTCAGTGTTTTACTGGATATAAACTCTGACCTCTTTCAATATGTCCATTATCAGAACCCCCTTTCAAATAATACCTTCTGAAGTTTTGGTAATATAGGTTCATTAATCACAGGCCTAAATGTAAAACCTGAAATTATAAAATTTCTAGAAGAAAGCATAGGAGGAAATCTTTGTGACCTGAGGGTAAGCAAAGATTTCTTAGATAAGACACGAAAAGCACAACCCATAAAAGAAAAAAATTGTACTCCACTGAAATTAAGAACTGCTCTTCAAAAGACACTGTTACAATAATGAAAACACAAGTCACAAACTAGGAGAAAATATTTGCAAACCATATACCCGATAAAGAACTTATATCCAAGATAAACAGAGAGCCCTCTATACTCAGTAGTAAGAAAACAGCCTTTTTTTTTTTAATGGACAAAAGATTTGAAAAGACGCTTCACCAAAGAAGATACATGGATGGTAAGTTGGCATCCGTATATATTCAATGTCATTAGTTCTTAAGGAAATGCAAATAAATACCACAATGAAATACTACTTCACACTTCGTAGAATGACTAAAAGTAAAGACTGACCAATCCAAGTACTTAGGGGATTGTGGAGCAATTAGAACTCACATATTTTGCTGGTGGAGATGCAAAATGGTGCAGCCACCTTGGAAAACGATTTGCCTGGTTCCTTACACCGCTAAACATATACTTACCATACAACCTAGCTGTTTCTTTCCTAGTTTTTACCCAAGAGAATTGAAAACTTATATTCACCCCCAAAACCTGCATATGAATGTTTAAAGCAGCTTTATTTGTAATCACAGAAAACTGGGAACAAACCAAATGTCCCTCAGCTGCAGAGTGGATAGACAAACTGGCATGCTGAATGGAATGGAATTTGGTACAATCACTTTGAAAAACTATTTGGCCAAGACAAACACATTCCCCAGCAATTGCACTCCTAGAGACACACATAAGAAATGAGTAATATTTGCCAAAAGGCTTATACAAGGATGTTCATAGCAGTACTACTTGTAGTAATGGTGTAATAAAGAATCTGATTCTATTTTTTTTTTAGTACCTTATTTTACTTTATTATTTATTTATTTTTTTATGGCTGTGTTGGGTCTTCGTTGCTGTGCGCGGGCTTTCTCTAGTTGCGGCGAGCGGGGGCTACTCTTTGTTGCGGTGCATGGGCTTCTCATTGTGGTGGCTTCTCTTGTTGCAGAGCACGGGCTCTAGGCGAGCGGGCTTCAGTAGTTGTGGCTCACGGACTTCAGTAGTTGTGAATCACGGGCTCTAGAGCGCAGGCTCAGTTAGTTGTGGCACACGGGCTTAGTTGCTCCACGGCATGTGGGATCTTCCTAGACCAGGGCTCGAACCCGTATCCCCTGTATTGGCAGGCGGATTCTTAACCACTGCACCACCAGGGAAGCCCTCTGATTCTATTTTTGATGTTTGATCATGATAGCCTGCAAGCCCCATCACTCCCCTTTTCCTTTTTTTGCCCCACTCCTGGAAATGCCAATAAGAAAACCCGGGTACTTGCTTCCTTGACATGAGTAGGAATATTAAGACCACTCAAACTTCAGCCAGTGGGAGAGGGAGTCTTCTCCCCAACCACTGTAAAAACTAGAGCCACTTGCCCCTTCTGCTTAAGCCAAGCAGGCTGGTTTGAATGTGGGCCTTGCTCTCCCCAGAAAGCTTTGCTATGTGACCAATCTTTCAAATCCTCTTGTGAGTGTATTGTATCATTAGTCTCCAGGTCCAAACCAGTTTTGGCTGGGTGGAGGCATGGATACCATCCTCCAGGGAGCAACCACAAAGCGAACCCTAAACTGGACTCTCTTCAGATGCTGACTCAACAATAAACAGACAAATAAATTACTGAATATTCACCCAATGGAACCTATAGGGCAATGAGAATAAATGAGCTACAGTGGCATGTACTCTCACAAACATAATGTTGAGCAAAAGAAATCAAACACAAAAGAATATGTGCGATATGAGTATGTTTAAATAAAGTTTAAAAACAGGCAAAACTAATCTATGATATTAAAAGTCAGGATAGTCACCACCATTCCAAGAGTGGTGGGTTACTGGAAAGGAGCACAGAGGGGGCACTTTTCTGCACGTCAGGCTCAATTAGGGTGGTTGGGGGTGGGGGAGGGGGGAGCGTCAGGAAGCAGGGGCTGGGTTGGGGGATGGTCCCAACTCTGAAATGTTCTGGCTCTGCTCCTGGTCCTGGTGACAGATTAAGAGTGTGAACCAGCTCCACCCAGTGGAAAAGTGTGGAAATGCATGTCAGTGCTTAAAGGAGGCTGACTGGCCCCTCCTGTGAGACTCATAAAGTCAGCCAGTTTGGGGAGTGGGGTGCAGATTCTGGGCTCAGAAATGGGATAGAGTATCTAAGAAGGGGCTGAAGTTAACCTTTCTGTCCTGCCACAGGGAGCTGGTCTCAGCCACACTGAGGGGGACAAATGACTTCTCTGACAGGAGAGGTGGGAAGCTGAGGGCTCCACTATCCCCGGGCTTTGTCTGCCTCACGAGGCAGTCTAGGCTGGGTTTGGATATCACCTTTATTCAGATGCTAGATGCTAGCTCAGTAAGGTAGGTAGCGATCGCCATTATACAGATGAGGGAACTGAGACCCAGGTAACTTGGTTTGTAAATGGCAGAATTAAGGTTTGAACTCAGATCTGTCTTGCTCCAAACCCAGCTCTTAACCTTTTTCTTGTACCGTGGCTTCCGCTGGCAGTGTGGTGAAGCCTATGGGCCCATCTCAAAATAAGGTTTTTAAAAGTCTAAAATAAAACACGTAAGATTACTGATCCTATTGAAATTGCCAAGAAATGCCAATCCTATTAAAATACAGATCTAAGCTATTTTTTCCTACTGTGGCATGGTATATATGTGTTTCTTTACTGATATCTTAAATACAAGATATAGCAGTGAGTCTGAAAACGATCAGAATTTCCAGGAAATGATGAGTATAAATATTTTGAGATTGTCTGCTATAATAGTGACGTGAAATGAAACTATCAGTGACTTTACTGGTGACAAAGTCACAGGTCGAATTCCATTTGAAGGAAATGCTGAATTTCCATCAGAGGCCAGTGAAAATAAGGATGTAATCTTGTTCCCATTTAAGTTCAGAGACCTCCTGCATACTAGGCGTGGGTCCATTGGGAATCTGTGGACCGGGTTAAGACCCCTTGATTCTATTGTCTCTGACTCATCTTCTCTACCCTTTGACTGTTCCCAGGGTTTACTGGAAACCAGCCTGTGAGCTGGAGACTTGCAAAGAGCGCTGGGCATTTGTTAAATAACAAGGAGAGATCACAGGGCCCAAGAGACACTGAAGGCCTCCAATGCCTCAGACAGGCTGTTGGACGCAGAGATACACAGAAGAATAACATGTAGCCATCCTTTCAAGGCTCTCAGCCTGGTAGAGGCAGTGTCTCCAAGTAGTTTATGATTAACCTTCAAATGAATTAAACAGGCAAGACGTGAGTGCTTTGGGAATAGAGGAAGAACAATATTATGGGACGGGTAGTCCAGGAAGCTCTCCTGTAAGAGGCAACACTAGGGCTGACATTAGGGATGGGCATCTTCAGAGGGGGGCAGTACAGTGTAGTAGTTAGGCACATAGGCTCTGCTGTCAGACGACCTGTGTTCAAAACCTGGCTCCATCACTTCCTAGCTATGGGCAAGTCTGCCTGATCTCTCCATACCTGCTTCCTCATCTGTAAAGTGGAGTGACCCGAGAAATTCATAGGGCTGGTGTGAAGATTAAATGAGTTTAAATGTCATTAGCCATGATAATAGCGCTGATTATCATTGGAGAGGTGGACAGACAGAAGGACAAAGCCTTTCTAGGGGTTAAGGACAGCTTGAACTATACAGAGGCTGGATTATTTTCTTGTGAAAAGAGCAGGGGAGGGAGGGCCTCTAGCTCTATGATGTAACGTGGAACACAGAAGGCATGTTTTATTTTCATCACTGTGTTTTTGTTTTACTTTGCATCAGGGAATAACTTCAAACCTTTGATTTCACCAGTAGTACTCCATAAGACAAGGCTAGTGTGAGTATTTAAGTTTTAAAAAGTGATGAGTTGATTTAGAATATTCACACAATAATACATAGTACAGGTGGTATGGGATGTGGCAAAGAATGTGAAAGTAGTGGCAATGCCTGGTTTGAATCACTGGATTAGGAAATAGGAACCACCTTCACTTTACGGAATTTTATTTTTTATTTTTTGTAATTTATTGAAGTATAGTTGATTTACAATGTGTTAATTTCTGCCGTACAGCAAAGTGATTAGCTGTATATACATACATATATATACACATATATGTATGTATATATACATATATATACAATTCTTTTTCCTATTCTTTTCCTTTATGGTTTATCACAGGATATTGAATATAGTTCCCTGTGCTATATAGTAGGTTCTCGTTGTTTATCTATAATAGTTTGCATCTGCTAATCCCAAACTCCCAATCCAACCCCCCCCTTCCCTCTTGGCAACCACAAGTCTGTTCTCTATGTCCACTTTATAGAATTTTAGAGGCTCTCGTGGCCCAGCCCAGCATTCCCTGCAGCCTTGAATGGGACATGGAGGCTGATGGTAAATACACAGTATTCAGGAGAAGTCTAGCATTACTGTCCACATCCTTTCATTTCTGGATACATTCAAGGGCAGTATTTCAAACTGTGGGTCACCACCCAGAAGTGAGTTGTGAAATCAGTTAATGTGTCATGTCCAGCATTTAAGAAATGTGAAACAATAAAATTGAAACTATCCAAGCACATTATGGGTAGTCGGGGTAATTATTGTTTTGTGTAAGTTGTGCAGTGGACTGCTAGGTAAAATGCTTTTCCTCCTGTGGGTTAAGGCAAAAGCATCTGCTCAGGTGGAAACAGGCCTGGCTTCTGGTCCAAGTTCTGCTCCTGTCCTGCTGCCTAGTGGTGTGGTCCCCACACCCTCTGAGCCATGGAGGCAGATTAATTTTGCTGGGTGGTTAATGTGCTGTTTTGTTCGGGGCTCTTATTTATTTGTTTGTTTGTTTGTTTATTAATTTTTGGCTGCATTGGGTCTTCATTGCTACACACGGGCTTTCTCTAGTTGGGGCTACTCTTCGTTGTGGTGCGCGGGCTTCTCATTGCGGTGGCTTCTCCTGTTGTGGAACATGGGCTCTAGGCACGCAGACTTCAGTAGTTGTGGCTCTCAGGCTCAGCAGTTGTGGTGCACGGGCTTAGTTTCTTAACCATTGTGCCACCAGGGAAGTCCCTATGTTCGGGGTTCTGCTTTAGCCAAAGTGTTCTCCAGACCATTTATATGCCCAGAGCCCTCCACCTCCAAGGGACTGAGTTCTCTAGGAGGGAGGCCTGGAATCAGGCCAAATAGGGCCCTGGTACTTTTCACAGTTGCCTTCCTGGGATCATACAAATGTTCCTTTTTGCAGATTTTCAGCCCACACCCAGGGCTTCTGCTTCCAAACACTTCATCACATTTCCAATTACAGCATTTTATTATCTCATGGTTTCCTCATTTTATGGCTACACTTCCCACTGTGGTATGTAATATCTGGATGGAGCATATCCTCAACCTGAAGCAGCCTCTGTGTTGTTTTGCCTCACCTCTCCTGAGACCCACTGTCCTGTGGAACCTGAGGAGGCAGACTGGTCCTCTCTAGATCTTAGGATCTAGATCTGGATTTGGTTCAGCAGTTTCCTCCCACTGATCCACCGCAGAGGTGGCTGGGTGGCAACTCAAGGGGACAATTCTTGGATGGAGTGTGTAGATAAATGTCGTAGCAGACCCAGAGACAGAGATTTGAGCTAAATTTTAGTTTGAACTATATAAAGTTGCCTTTTTCTTTTTAATAAGGCAAAGAAGGTCAGCCATTGGCAATGTCATGTGGTTCAAGTAGTAGTTTATTTGGGAGATGGAGACACAGACAGGATAGTGGGGAAGTGAGGCAGGGGAGGGAAGGTCACCTAAAGGATGTGTTATCAACCCAGTTACATCTGTGGGTAGCTGGAGTGTAATCCCATTGGAGGAATTCAAGAAACAGTATGGACCATACACCTGAGAGTTATTTCACCCAAAGGGCAAGGGATGTGGGCTATATTTGTAACAACTCACCACAGCCATTGGTTGAGGGCTCTTGAGGCAGCAAGAGGCATTACTTCCCTGAAACTTCTGGTGTGCAGCACTGGTGGACAGGGGTGAAACAGGCTTTGTTAGACAGAGCAAGCCCTCAGACAAAGCAGCGTGGGTGTTTCCAGTAGGGAGTCAGCCAGTGTATACTAAGTAGGTATGAGTGAGGGTGGAGTATAGGAGCACCAGCAACAGCACCTGCTGCAGAAGCTATGCCACTAGCTCTTGACCACAAACTCAAGTATATAAGAAAATAGGATTATATTTTCTAGAACAACTTATTTTCTGTTTTGAGACTGCGATCCACAGGATAATGGAAAATAAATATCAGTCAGTGTGAGGGTCACCCTTTGCCCAGAACTGCATCAGGTCTAAGAGATTCAGTCAGTACCAAGGCCCAGGCAAGCACTGTGCCACATGGTTCTTGGTGGAAGCTGTCCACATGGGCCTCCACTTAGACATCATTTCCTGCCTCCTTGTTGGTCACCAGCCCTATACATCCACACTCAGTATGGTCCACCAGCACCTTCAGGCCTGGCAGTTCATTTTGTTGCTTCTGTGCCAAGCTAGGGAATGGGATGGGGCTGCCTGTGGCCGTACTCACCTTGGACTCACCGTGTGCCACGTCTCTCTTCCCCTGGATTGCACAAACCCCAGGTCTCTGACCGGGAGGCAGGGCACAGGGTCAGTCTAGTGTCTAGATTGACGTGCTTCCCTCAGGCCTCTCATCTTCTCCCCAGCCTGGGGAATAATATTTTAGTTTGATGTAGGATAGAAAGAGAACCTTAATTTCCTCAAACTCCTGTACCCTAAGGACAAGGAAAATTGAAAGATCTTTCCTAAGGTCTGGCTATTTGAGTGGAGGGAAAGTCAATAGGGGGAAACATCAATTAACATTTCAAAAATGCCCCACCCTGCCGTGACCAATGCACTGTGACCACCGCCTCTTCCAGAGATGCTCCCTCTACTACTCTTTCCCCTCTGTGTTCATTATAGCTTGTAAAACGGAGGAGGCAAGTTGCCATTTTAAACAAGGCAGGAGTTCTTAACTTGGGGGCCCATGATATGACTCAGGGAAACCTGAATTTGGTTAGGAAGAAAATTTACATTTTTATTTTCATTAACCTCTGACAAAATTAACATCTTTGATTGTGAATGTAAGCAACAAAACAGTAGTATTAGCAGGACCTTGTCACAGGTATCTTAAAATATCATTTATATTCATCACTGTCATGGTAGTTGTAAGATTTGTTGCTAGATCTTTTTAAATGTGTCAGTAATGAAATGCATATATTACTATATCATAAATGTGTTTTAAAAATACTTTAAGAACTGCATTTCAGAATAATTTTTTACATTTTAAAAAAATTATCTTAGCATAATTGTAGACTTGCATTTACAAAAAATAATACAGAAAGATCCTGTATACCTTTCACCTAGTTTCTCCCAGTATAACCTGTTGCAAAATTATAGTACATTGTCACAACCAGCAAATTGACATTGCTATATCCACCCACATACCTTATTCAGATTTCACCAGTTTTATATGCAGTTTATCACATGTGTAGATATGTGTGCCCCCAGACAACTCCATCACCACAAAGACCCCTCATGCTGTTCTTTCATAGGCAGACTCTTGCCTCCCTCTCCCTTCCCAAGCCCTGGCATCCACTATTCTGTTCCCCATCTCTACAATTTTGTCATTTCAAGAATGTTATATAATGAAGTCTCTACCCTTCTGAGGTTTACATATTTTCACGTTTGTAGAAGTGTGTAACCTTTTGAGATTGCCTTGTTTTAATTATATGTAATTCCCTTGAGATATATCCAAATTGTGTAGATAATAGTTTGTTCCTTTTTGTCCTTGAGAAGTATTCCATGGTAGACACATTAGCAATTAGTTGAACCATTTGCCCGCTGAAGGGCAATTAGGATTGTTTCCAGTTCTGGGCTACAATTCATTTTTAACATGTTTTGTTTTGTGTTTTTAAAAACATTATTCTGAGAGGGAGTCCAAGGCTTTGCCACATTACCCACAAATCTATCGTCACAAAAAATGAAGTTCTAAGGGGGAGGAATATGTATCGCCACATTATTCCCTTCTACCCCTAGGGACTGGGTGAGAATGGGGACAGAGTAGGGTGGCATCTCAGAGCCTCTGCCAGGTCTTCTGTGCTGTTGTGTGAGAACTGAGGCACTACAGAGGCTGATCTTCACTAATGAGGGGAGTGTGTCTGTGGGGAGGGGAGTCAGAGGATGAAGAGTGGCCCAGGCACACGGCAACTTGAAACCCAACCATTGCCCCAAACCTAAGGAATATCTGTCATGCTCACAAATGAGTCATGTGAGTGATTTTGAGGAGACAAAGTCGAGTGACGGGGGTGAGTCCCACTCCTGGATCTGCTGGGGCAGGGAATAGCTGTGGGAGGTGACCTGTGAGTGGGCTGGGGAGTTCAAGGATACAAAGACTCAGAGCTCGAAGTGACCATGACAACATAAGCTCCCAGGAATTTTAGCAGGGGCAGTTCCCTGCTGGAGGCAAGCCCATTTCATTCCATTTCAAAGGACAGTGTGATTTCAGCTGACTCTGAGTTACACTTGACCTCACTGGTTGAGAATTTTCTTATTTTATTTTTCATTTATTTTTTCCTCTGCTTTTCAAATCTCTTAAAAAATTTTTTTAATTTAATTTAATTATTTTTATACAGCAGGTTCTTCATAGTCATCCATTTTATACACATCAGTGTATACATGTCAATCCCAATCGCCCAATTCAACACACACCCCCCACCCCCCCACCGCTTTCCCCCCTTGATGTCCATACGTTTGTTCTCTACATCTGTGTCTCAATTTCTGCCCTGCAAACTGGTTCATCGGTACCATTTTTCTAGGTTCCACATATATGCGTTAATATACTATATTTGTTTTTCTCTTTCTGACTTACTTCATTCTGTATGATAGCCTCTAGATCCATCCATGTCTCTACAAATGACCCAATTTCGTTCCTTTTTATGGCTGAGTAATATTCCATTGTATATATGTACCACATCTTCTTTATCCATTCGTCTGTTGATGGGCATTTCGGTTGCTTCCATGACCTGGCTATTGTAAATAGTGCTGCAATGAACATTGGGGTGAATGTGTTTTTTTGAATTATGGTTTTCTCTGGGTATATTCCCAATAATGAGATTGCTGGGTCATATGGTAGTTCTATTTTTAGTTTTTTAAGGAACCTCCATAGTGTTCTCCATAGTGGCTGTATCAATGTACATTCCCACCAACAGTGCAAGAGGGTTCTCTTTTCTCCACACCCTCTCCAGCATTTGTTGTTTGTAGATTTTCTGATGATGCCCATTCTAACTGGTGTGAGATGATACCTCATTGTAGTTTTGATTTGCATTTCTCTAATAATTAGTGATGTTGAGCAACTTTTCATGTGCTTCTTGGCCATCTGTATGTCTTCTTTGGAGAAATGTCTATTTAGGTCTTCTGCCCATTTTTGGATTGGGTTTTTTTTTTTTTAATATTGAGTTGCATGAGCTGTTTATATATTTTGGAGATTAATCCTTTGTCCGTTGTTTCATTTGGAAATATTTTCTCCGATTCTGAGGGTTCTCTTTTCGTCTTGTTTATGGTTTCCTTTGCTGTGCAAAAGCTTTGAAGTTTCATTAGGTCCCACTTGTTTATTTTTGTTTTTATTTCCATTTCTCTAGGAGGTGGGTCAAAAAAGATCTTGCTGTGATTTATGTCAAAGAGTGTTCTTCCTGTCTTTTCCTCTAAGAGTTTTATAGTGTCTGGTCTTACATTTAGGTCTCTAATCCATTTTGAGTTTATTTTTGTGTATGGTGTTAGGGAGTGTTCTAATTTCATTCTTTTACATGTAGCTGTCCAGCTTTCCCAGCACCACTTATTGAAGAGACTGTCTTTTCTCCATTGTATATCCTTGCCTCCTTTCTCATAGATTAGTTGACCATAGGTGCGTGGGTTTATTTCAGGGCTTTCTATGTTGTTCCATTGATCTATATTTCTGTTTCTGTGCCAGTACCATATTGTCTTGATTACTGTAGCTTTGTAGTGTAGCCTGAAGTCAGGGAGTCTGATTCCTCCAGCTCCGTTTTTTTCCCTCAAGACTGCTTTGGCTATTTGGGGTCTTTTGTGTCTCCATACAGATTTTCAGATTTTTTGTTCTAGTTCCATAAAAAATGCCATTGGTAATTTGATAGGGATTGCATTGAATTTGTAGATTGCTTTGGGTAGTATAGTCATTTTCACAATATTGATTCTTCCAATCCAAGAACATGGTATATCTCTCCATCTGTTGGTATCATCTTTCATTTCTTTCATCAGTGTCTTATAGTCTTCTGCATACAGGTCTTTTGTCTCCTTAGGTAGGTTTATTCCTAGGTACTTTATTCTTTTTGTTGCAATGGGAAATGGGAGTGTTTCCTTAATTTCTCTTTCAGATTTTTCATCATTAGTGTATAGGAATGCAAGAGGTTTCTGTACATTAATTTTGTATCCTGCAGCTTTACCAAATTCATTGATTAGCTCTAGTAGTTTTCCGGTGGCATCTTTAGGATTCTCTATATATAGTATCATGTCATCTGCAAACAGTGACAGTTTTACTTCTTCTTTTCCAATTTGTATTCCTTTTTCTTCTCTGATTGCCATGGCTAGGACTTCCCAAATTATGTTCAATAATAGTGGTGAGAGTGGACATCCTTGTCTTGTTCCTGATCTTAGCGGAAAAGGTTTTAGTTTTCACCATTGAGGATGACATTGGCTGTGGGTTTGTCATATATGGCCTTTATCATGTTGAGGTAAGTTCCCTCTGTGCCTACTTTCTGGAGGGTTTTTATCATAAATGGGTGTTGAATTTTGTCAAAAGCTTTTTCTGCATCTATTGAGATGATCATATTGTTTTTATTCTTCAATTTGTTAATATGGTGAATCACATTGATTGATTTGCGTATATTGAAGAATGCTTGCATCCCTGGGATAAATCCCACTTGATCATGGTGTATGATCCTTTTAATGTGTTGTTGGATTGTGTTTGCTAGTATTTTGTTGATAATTTTTTGCATCTATATTCATCAGTGATATTGGTCTGTAATTTTCTTTTTTTCATAGTCTTTGTCTGGTTTTGGTATCAGGGTGATTTTGGCCTCATAGAATGAGTTTGGGAGTGTTCCTTCCTCTGCAATTTTTTGGAAGAGTTTGAGAAGGATGGGTGTTAGCTTTTCTCTAATTGTTTGATAGAATTCACCTGTGAAGCCATCTGGTCCTGGACTTTTTGTTTATTGGAAGATTTTTAATCAGTTTCAATTTCATTGCTTGTGATCGGTCTGTTCATATTTTCTATTTCTTCCTGGTTCAGTCTTGGAAGGTTATATCTTTCTAAGAATTTGTCCATTTCTTCCAGGTTGTCCATTTTATTGGCATAGAGTTGCTTGTAGTAGTCTCTCAGGATGCTTTGTATTTCTGTGGTGTCTGTTGTAACTTCTAGTTTTTCATTCCTAATTTTATTGATTTGAGTCCTCTCCCTCTTTTTCTTGATGAGTCTGGCTAATGGTTTATCAATTTTGTTTATCTTCTCAAAGAATCAGCTTTTAGTTTTATTCATCTTTGCTATTGTTTTCTTTGTTTCTGTTTCATTTATTTCTGATCTAATCTTTATGATTTCTTTTTTTCTGCTAACTTTGGCTCTTGTTTGTTCTTCTTTCTCTAGTTCCTTTAGGTGTAAGGTTAGATTGTTTATTTGAGATTTTTCTTGTTTCTTGAGGTACGCTTGTATAGCTATAAACTTCCCTGTTAGAACTGCTTTTTCTGCATCCCATAGGTTTTGTTTTTTTTGTTTGTTTGTTTTTTTTTTTTTTCTGGTACACGGGCCTCTCACTGTTGTGGCCTCTCCCGTTGCAGAGCAACAGGCTCCGGACACGCAGGCTCAGCGGCCATGGCTCACGGGCTCAGCCACTCCGCGGCATGTGGGATCTTCCCGGACAGGGGCACGAACCCGTGTCCCCTGCATCGGCAGGTGGACTCTCAACCACTGCGCCACCAGGGAAGCCCCATCCCATAGGTTTTGGATCATCGTGTTTTCATTGTTATTTGTCTCTAGGTGTTTTTTGATTTCCTCTTTGATTTCTTCAGTATCTCTTGGTTATTTAGTAACGTATTGTTTAGCCTCCATGTGTTTGTGATTTTTACGTTTTTTTCCCCTGTAATTGATTTCTAATCTCATAGCACTGTGGTCAGAAAACATGCTTGATATGATTTAAATTTTCTTAAATTTACTGAGGCTTGATTTGTGACCCAAGATGTGATCTATCCTGGAAAATGTTCTGTGCGCACTTGAGAAGAAAGTGTAATCTACTGGTTTTGGATGGAATATCCTATAAATATCAATTAAATCTATCTGGTCTATTGTGCCATTTAAAGCTTGTGTTTCCTTATTAATTTTCTGTTTGGATGATCTGTCCATTGGTGTAAGTGAGGTGTTGAAGTCCCCCACTATTATCGTGTTACTGTTGATTTCCTCTTTTATAGCTGTTAGCAGTTGCCTTATGTATTGAGGTGCTCCTATGTTGGGTGCATATATATTTATAATTGTTATATCTTCTTCTGGGATTGATCCCTTGGTCATTATGTAGTGTCCTTCCTTGTCTCTTGTAACATTCTTTATTTTAAAGTCTATTTTATCTGATATGAGTGTTGCTACTCCAGCTTTCTTTTGATTTCCATTTGCATAGAATATCTTTTTCCATCCCCTCACTTTCAGTCTGTATGTGTCCCTAGGTCTGAAGTGGGTCTCTTGTAGACAGCATATATATGGGTCTTGTTTTTGTACCCATTCAGCAAGCCTGTGTCTTTTGGTTGGAGCATTTAATCCTTTCACGTTTAAGGTAATTATCGATACGTATGTTCCTATGACCATTTTCTTAATTGTTTTGGGTTTGTTTTTGTAGGTTCTTTTCTTCTCTTGTGTTTCCCGCTTAGAGAAGTTCCTTTAGCATTTGTTGTAGAGCTGTTGTGGTGGTGCTGAATTCTCTTAGCTTTTGCTTGTCTGTAAAGCTTTTGTTTTCTCCATCGAATCTGAATGAAATCCTTGCCGGGTAGAGTAATCTTGGTTGTAGGTTCTTCCCTTTCATCACTTTAAGTATATCATGCCACTCCCTTCTGGCTTGTAGAGTTTCTGCTGAGAAATCAGCTGTTAACCTTATGGGAGTTCCCTTGTATGTTATTTGTCGTTTTTCCCTTGCAGCTTTCAATAATTTTTCTTTGTCTTTAATTTTTGCCAATTTGATTATTATGTTTCTTGGCATGTTTCTCCTTGGGTTTATCCCATATGGGACTCTCTGCGCTTCCTGGACTTGGGTGGCTACTTCCTTTCCCGTGTTAGGGAAGTTTTCGACTCTAATCTCTTCAAATGTTTTCTCTGGTCCTTTCTCTCTCTCTTCTGCTTCTGGGACACCTATAATGCGAATGTTGTTGCGTTTAATGTTGTCCCAGAGGTCTCTTAGGCTGTCTTCATTTCTTTTCATTCTTTTTTCTTTATTCTGGTCTGCAGCAGTGAATTGCACCATTCTGCCTTCCAGGTCACTTATCCGTTCTTCTGTCTCAGTTATTCTGCTATTGATTCCTTCTAGTGTAGTTTTCATTTCAGTTATTGTATTGTTCATCTGTTTGTTTGTTCTTTAATTCTTCTAGGTCTTTGTTAAACCTTTCTTGCATCTTCTCAGTCTTTGCCTCCATTCTTTTTCCAAAGTCCTGGATCATCTTCGCTATCATTCTGAATTCTTTTTCTGGAAGCTTGCCTCTCTCCACTTCATTTAGTTGTTTTTCTGGGGTTTTATCTTGTTCCTTCATCTGGTACATAGCCCTCTGCCTTTTCATCTTATCTGTCTTTCTGTGAATGTGGTTTTTGTTCCACAGGCTGCAGGACTGTGGTTCTTCTTGCTTCTGCTGTCCGCCCTCTGAGAATTTTCTTATTTTAGTTGGAGGAGTCAGGGTTCACATTGTGATGATAGCTCGGCCTCCCGTCCCCCAAGAACATCCCCCTACCTGGGATGTTTCAGGTGGAATTTGTGCTGTCCCCTGCTTATTATGCCCAGCTCCGTGTGATACTGTGTGTCCTTGACAGGAGTCTGGTGGCCAAGGGCCAAGGAATGCCAGGAGCTAAGAAGCCATTCAGGAGGAAGACCCTTGAGCAAGGTCTGGGGTGCGCAGGAGTGCAGGAGGAGACTGTAAGTCGTCGAAGGTGCGCCAGCACCATTATACAAGTGCTAAAGAATGAATGGGGCTGGGCACTGAGCATTAGTGCCGCTCACCTCGCAAGAAGGGCAGAGGACCACACAGTGCGTGCCTCCTGAGGAAAGAACAGAACCACCTGTGAAGTTGCAAACCTGAATCTGATCAAACCTCCCACTTCCAATTCACAGGAAATACAGAGAGCAGAGAAACGTGTTAAACAGCACCATGAGGATGTAACCAGCACAGTCCAGATGCCGGGAAATTTACGTACAGGTTGAACAACCAAGTTGCAAGGAAAAGCAAAACGATAGAGGTGGAGAGGGAACCTACAGATCTAAAAATACTTAAATATATATATCAACCACTAACGGTGCGTGGACCTTATTTGGATCCTGAATCAAAGAAACAAACGGTGATGGGAAAAATTTGTGAGACCAGTGACTGGATATTTGATATTAAGGAATTAGTGTTAACTTTTTAAGGTGTGACAGTGGTCAAAGCCCTTATCTTTTAAGGACACATACTGAAATATTTACAGCTTACATGATATGATGTCTGGTATTTGCTTCAAAATAACACAGGAAGGGGTAAGTGGATGGGAGTGTAAGTAAAAAGATTGAGCACTAGTTGATAATCGTTGAAGCTGGATGCTGGATACATGGGAATTATTTTATACTATTCTGGCACTTTCTCGAAGTGTATGTTTGAAAATTGCCATAATAAAAATACTTAATAAAACTATAAAACATATGTGGAGAGGAGAAAACATCTGGATTTGGAAGGAAGGTGCAATCAGCCAACTGGCTGGGGGCCGTGAGTGGGAGTGCAGGAGTCAGGCTGCCTGGGCCTGGGACACACATGTGGGGAGGGCCGCCTGGATGGGCAGATGGGGTGAAAAGGTGAAGGAGTGGTCGGCAAGCCTTGCAGTTCTCAACTGTTGATTAACAGTCAGCGTCCTCAGTTTCCAAGACCTTAAAAGTGTTTAAAAGAAAATAATTCCACAGAAACAAAATTGGCCACAGAAAGCTGGCTGCTCAGCTCGTCCATGCCTCCCACCTACTTCCAGGCTCTGTTGTGAGCACCGGTTTCCAAGCCCTACACGATGTCGTCTTTGCTTGGAGCCTGAGGGTGCGTGCAAGCTGCTGCTGTTTGCCGTCCCTGACCTCGGGCTGGCCAGGCATCCTGGCTTCAGTCATGTCCTCATGGGCAAAGTCCCAGAGCCAATAACAGTGTTCCAGCTGATGGAGTACGGACGTCATCGGGTCCAACCCTCTACAACTGCTCTCCAGAGAAGCCCCAGGGAGTAGAGTCTTTGTGTCCAGCAGCACTGGGAGCAGTCTTAGGTAAAAGTAAGTAATTCTGCGGAGTTTTCATGTTGAAGCATACGTTCACCCAGTACACTTGTATTGCATGTCTGCTGCATGTCAAGCCCTGGCTGGGCTTTTCCGTGAGGGATTCGCAGATGAGTAAGAAATAATTTCTGTCCTAGAATAGCTAACTAGATCTGAGTTGGAGGGAAGGGAGAAGGAAGGAGCAGAGAATTAAACAGAATATTCACATACGTTATGGGCAAGAGAGCACTGGCATGGGAATCAGAAAGTCCAGGGGCTACTATCAACTGTGGGTTTCTGGGCAAGTGACTTTCCCTCTCTGACCCTTGGCAATCCTGTCTACAAAATGGGTGTGATAACTTCAGCTTGGCCTAACCCACAGAGAAGGCATCTGGAGAACCACTACATTAGCTCATGTAATATATGGTTGAAGGTATTTTGATAAATGAATAAATATGTTGATTTCAAACAGATACGTTTTTACCACAGCAAGGGACTGGTAAGTGGCAAAAAGATTACATACTGCCTCCTACCTTAGCTGAAAGCAGCCCCCTCCCAAGGCCCTGAGCTCAAGACCCTGGGCAGATGTACAAAAGGGGAGACAACACGTCTGGGGTGGCTGGAGGGGGCCAGCTGGCGGAGGTGGCGCAGAAAGAGGTAATGGAAGAGGTGAGATGAACATTTCCTTCCTGCTGTGCTGTCAATGGAGAATAATAGGAAGAAACTGGTCTGAGATTTTGACACAATGTCTAATCAAAGTGACTAGACACAGGTGCTAACAGAACTTCTAAACTGTGGGGCAAGTTTGTGATTTAGGAATTCCAACTTTAAGACCCTGGAGATGGACCAGACTGACCCTCCTCTTGTGGGCTCAGCCCAGAATCGGGTGAACTTTGCTCAAGGAATACAGAGAAATAGAAAGAAAGAGACAGCAAGTGAGACAGAGGCTGAGGCAGGGCCAACCCGGGGCTCTTTCATCTAAAAGCCACTTTGTCAAGTGCTGGCTGGGCTCCATCAGCAAATCAACTGGCCGCCTCTCAAGCTCCTGTTCTGTGTGGGTAGCACTGGATACTCTGTGTGCAGAGGAACAAGGCCCTTGACCTTGGAGAATTTGCAGAATGATGGAGAGACAGATGTGCCCCTGAATAATAATTCCCCTACAGACTCGGGAAGCTCAGAGCAGGGCATCAGGGAGGCCTGGAGAGACTTGGGGAGGCTTCTGTGGGGAGACAGGCCTGGAGCTGGCTCATGGAGGACAGACTACAGGCAAAAGCTTGACAGATTCACAGTCCTTGGCTGAAGAGAGAAGCAGGTGTTTTGAAAACGTGATGCCACTTTTCACTGTAATTAGTAAATGTGCCCTGTGAGTTAGGAGTATGCCAGTATAGTAAAGATTTTAAGGTCACTACCCTATAGTTTAAGGGCATTGTGTCCTGTGGGAGAGGCCTGTGTATCCTGGCTGAGTGGCTTCAGAGGCTGCGTTTACTCCCTTCCCAGGGAAGATAATCTTTGCACATCTTAAAGAGAGCAGAGAAGATGAGTTCAGAGCCCTCTCCCTGCAGCCCACATGGGAAAGTCCTGCTGCCCCCTGACGAGTTTTTCTTGCTGCAGTGCACTGCAGTCACTGTTTTGGCTGCCCTTGGAGCCAGTGGAAGACAGCTGGTAGCTCTCTCTTGGGTGGAGAGCAGTTCCTCTGTATGAATTTGAGTAAGTGTTGCCCAACTGTCTGCCACCTAGGCTTCTCAGCAACTGTCACTGCAGCAGAGCAGAGAAGGGGAAGTCAAGAACGAAAAGCTCAGGGCATGAGGTTGGCCGGTGCAGCTATGGGCCGGGTCAAGATTGGGGTGGAGAGCAGGATGACAGACTGGAGAGGAATGGAAAGACCTGGGCCTACCTGGCCAGCCCTTCCTGGAACTCCCTGGCACTGGAGCCATGACTGACTTCCCCTGACTGGAACATGCCTGTTCCAGGAAAAGGCCCAGCTCTTGCTGGAAAGATGCCTCAGTGGGTTCCAGGGAAACATGACCACTCATGCAAAGACTCTGAGCTGTCCCCATAACCTGCCCTGCCCACCAGGGAGTGTTTGATGTGCTGTGGCTGGGAAGTCAAGTCAGCAGGAAGCAGATGGTTTGAGATATTTCAAAAGAGGATGAGACAGTTTGAACAGCAAAAGAAATAATGATAATAATGAAATAAAATTAATACTCATGAGTCTATACTGATATAAATAAATAAATAGGAAGAAAGGCTAACTTTCTTACAGTAAAATTCCAATTAAAAAATATAGAAAGGGGCTTCCCTGGTGGCGCAGTGGTTGAGAGTCCGCCTGCTGATGCAGGGGACACGGGTTCGTGCCCTGGTCCGGGAAGATCCCACATGCCTTGGAGCGGCTGGGCCCGTGAGCCATGGCCACTGAGCCTGCACGTCCGGAGCCTGTTGCTCTGCAACGGGAGAGGCCACAGCAGTGAGAGGCCCGCGTACCGCAAAAAAAAAAAAAAAAAAAAAAAAATATATATATATATATAGAAAAAATGATGGAAATAGAAAGTGACCATTTGGCAAACACCACAGTAATAATCGTTGTCAGAAAGCATCATTGGTAGATGCTAAAATTAGTGGTAAAAGTATGATAAGAAGCAGGATATTTGCATAGTTTCAAAGTACCTCCCCACAAGATGCTTATTACAAAAGAATAAATAGTAATTTCATGGTGGAAAAACCTGGCAGACACTACCTTACCAAGTGATCAAAGTTAACATTGCCAGTAATGAGCCATATTAAAATCAGGTACATCTGGTATCATGCGCTGAGAGGGACACATCACTTCTCTGGTGTTCCTGCCCAAAATGCATAGCCTCAATCTAATCATGAAGAAGCATCAGACCAAAATTTAGGGGCATTCTACAGTTCTCTTCAGAACTGTCAGGTCATGAAAGATAAAGCAAGACTGAGGAACTGTCTCAGAATGGAGAGACCAAGGAGACACAACAACAAAATGCAGGGTGGGGTTCTGCTTCAGATCCTGGACCAGAGAAGGGACATTAGTGGGACAATTGGTGACATTCGAATAAGGTCTGCAGAGTAGTTAATTGTGCTGTGTCATGGTTCAGATCGTTGTATTGTGGTTCTGTAAGATGTTAACGGGAATTCTGTGCACAATTTTTTCAAGTCTAAAAATTATTTTTAAATTAAAAAAGTTTAAAAAGGGGGTGAGGAAGGAGCCCAGGTTCTAGAACTTAGTTGTTCCCCAAGATGGAAGCAGGACTCTTTGCCTTATTCTCCCTATTGGTAACTAGCATTTGGCCTGGAGAGACTTGGAGACCCACCCACTAGGAAGGTCCCCTGCTTCCCTCTGTGGGAGTGAGAACCCATCACAGGCTTGGCCTCCTGTGGCCTGTCGATGCCAGAGAAAGGCAAATGTCTGCCTTTGTCCACCTCTCTGGGGACCTTCAGTTCTCATGCCTGTCTGAGGGAGGCACCATCCCCACACCCCCAAAAGATCTGAAAACCACGGCTCAGAGAGGTGAAGCCACCATCTCTAGGTCACACAGCAGGTACATAGCCAGATTCAAGCCCAGCTCTGTGTAACCCAATTGCCAGTGCCTGTAACCACCTGACATTATTCTATTACTGCTCAATTCAGGTAGGGGCAACGAGCATTCACCAAGCAACTACTGTGTGTCAGGCTGGCAGTGGGGCTGGAGGTGAAGGTGGCTGAGACATTGACCCTGGACCACAGGTGCCATCCTGGCGGAGAGGAACCCTCATACTGCCAAGCATATGGCAGGCAGTGTGTCGCACACACATATTCGTTCATTCAGTCTGCTCTTGCCTGGCCCTGGACTCAGGCTGGTGGGTCAGATATGGTCCTTGCCCTGGGAGCTCGTGACCCAGGAGCGGAGCAGACAAGTGAACAGACAGCTAGCTATGCGGAAAGTCATGCCATGATGGGAGTGGCAGGGGGAGTAGGGAAAGGGAAAGAGGGAATATGGTCTAGAAAGTCTAGGAGATGAGAATATCCCTGACACTGTGGGTGGAACAGACACAGCACTGCTTGGAGGGAGTTAGGGTCAGAGAAGGAGGGTTGGGGGTGAATGAGGGAGTGGGTAGAATCCTGCTGGGGAGGTATCCAGGACCAATGAAGCTGGAGGCTGGGAAGGCCACCTAGATAGGGGACAGGGTAAGCGAAAGCCTGGAAGTCTGGACTGAGACAGTTCATGTTCTTGGCCCAGCTGCAGGGGAATCGTTCCAGAGAAGTATGGTTGGGGACACATGTTTTCCAAAGTAATTAGAACCTCTCTTTGGGGGAGATGTTCTTTCATGGGGGCAGTCATTTGAGCTTGACTCATCTTCAGTGAGGGAAACAGCTTGTGGCTGTGCAGCTGAGGTGGGTCTGGGGCAGGCGCAAAGAGGTACTTTGTTCCAGCCGGAAGGCAGGATGTGTGCAGGAAGCTGTCCAGGGAGGGGAAGAGCTTATGAAGGATCACTCCCTCTGCACTTCACTGAGGAAGAAGGACCCAGGCGCTACTGCTCTCCTCCTGGGTGCGAGGTGGACATCCCTAGGCAAGTGGAGCTGGCTCTGGTAGGTTTCTGAAACTCTCGGAATGGGGTGGGCCCTACACAGGGGCCACAGGTTGAGACTGGATCTAGTGGCCCGGAGAGTGTGGACTGTGTGGGGAGAGGCAGGTGCTAAGCGGGGTGAGTGTGGAGCTCTGTCTCTAGGACAGCTGTTGGAGCAGTTGCCCCAGCAGCTGGGGAGTAAGGTGGTCTGCTGGCCCCTTGCCCCCTTGATTCCAGCTCAGAATCTGCTTCGTGGATTCTGGAAATCCCTGAGAGTTGCTACCGACATGGCTGGGTGACCTCCCTCAGGCATTCCCTTTCCTCTCTGAGCTGTACTGTGATGGGGACAGATGAGATGGCCTTTAAGGGTCCCCCTCCCAGGGCTGAGGTTCCCAGCACCCATCCATACTCACTCTTTATGCACCCCCATCCTCTCTTTACCCCCAACTCCTGCCAAGTTCTCAGTCCCTCCATCTGCCCCAAACAGTCCCAGGATCCCCTCTTATTCATCCCAGCTTGAGCCAAGTGTCATTTTAGGGTCTGGAGGGGAACCAATAGTTATGTGCTAGGCACTTATTTCATTATTATAAAAATGCCACCAGGAAGCATTTTATAGGTGAGAAAACTAAGGCTCAGAGAGGTTAAGTAATTTGCCCAGGGTTACTCAGCCATTAAGAACTGGACCAATCTATAGTCTATTCTTCCATGCTGCACCATGCTGAGTGTACCACCCTCCCTGGGGGTGGTGGCGGTGGAGCGGGTATTTCATTTTGACCCCAGCATAATGCTGAAATGCAAACGCGAGGAGCTTGAGTAGCGAAATTTTGGGCAACAACGAGAGAGGCCCCAAAAAAGGCAAAAATAGTTCAGGAAAGATGTGAAAATCTTCAGCAGCAGCTCCTTGAAGAGTCGGGCTCTAAAATTGCTTAGTTTTTATTAATTGAAACAAACTTTGGGAGGAGGGGTTGCTCTTATGATTTCATCAATGTCACAAGCATCTCTGTTTCCTGGTAAGAGCCAGGAAACATAGAGTAGTGTGGGGTCCCGGGGAGTGGGTGGGCCTTACGGATCCCAGGGAGTAGGAGGCAGCATGTCCATCAGGAGGCTGCAAGGGGCCCCCTGCCTGGTGGGGACCGGACAAGGCCACTTTCTTCCAGCCAGGCTCTGTGACTCCACAAACCTAGGGAAGGTTAGTGCAGGAGATGGGGGCTCTGGGCATGAAAAAGGCAAGATACACCAATATGTTCCCAAGGGTTATTTTGGAGGGAGGTAAGATTATGGGGAGATTTTTAGCCTCTTTTCTGTTTTTTTTCTTGTATTTTCACATTTTACATTGAGCATATATTACTTTTGTAATCAGGAAAAATACATGTTAAAAAAGTAAAAAGGGGGCTTCCCTGGTGGCGCAGTGGTTGAGAGTCCACCTGCCAGTGCAGGGGATACGGGTTCGTGCCCCGGTCTGGGAAGATCCCACATGCCGCGGAGCGGCTGGGCCTGTGAGCCATGGCCGCTGAGCCTGTGCTCCGCAACGGGAGAGGCCACAGCAGTGAGAGGCCCGCGTACCGCAAAAAAAAAAAAAAAGTAAAAAGGGAGAGTGTGTGCAGTGGTCCAGGACTCAGTGATCAGGGCTCTAGGGTCAGCTCTGCCTGGTTTGTGGTGAGGCCCTGAGCTTCCTGTGAAACCGGGGAGGGGACACCTGCTACTCTCCTCACAGGGAAGCCAGGAAGACTTGCAAGGACCAGGGTATAAAAGAGCCTCATGTAAATGTCAGGACTGGTTTGTATTGTTTGCATTGTGTTTTATCATCACAAGGAATCCAAATGCCATGCTTCCCAAGGGGGACGGTGCAGGGGGCAGATGTCAGTCCTGTGAGTCTGCGAGGGCTCACAGCAGCTCGCAGTGTGTGGTTCAAGGCTCCAGATCTAGAGCCGACTGGTGGGACTTGATTTCTAATCCTGCAGTACACTTGCTGTGTGTCCTTGGGCATGTTACTCCCCCTCTGTGAGCCTCAGTTCCTCACTTGTAAAATGGGAATAACAGTAGTGCTTGTCTCAAAAGGTCATTGTGAGAGCAGTAAGTACCTTAACACATATAAAGCTTGGCGGGCAAGTGGGGGAGCAGTGGGGGGAGGGACCACAACTCACTTGTTATTTTCTTTGAGAGGCAATGTAATTTAGTGTTTAAAAGCATGGACTCGGGGGAATTCTCTGGCGGTCCAGTGGTTAAGACTCTGTGCTTTCACTGCTGAGGGCATGGTTTTAACTCCTGGTTAGGGAACTAAGCCATGCTGCATGGTGGAAAAAAGGAAATGGACTCTGGGTTATAGTTCCTGGTCTACTACTCACTTGCTCTTGGGCCAGTTCCCTAATCTCTGTGCCTCAGTGTTCTCAGCTAGAAAATGGGACTAATGATATGTTTAATTTCTATAAGGTAAATATGAGGATTAAATAATATATGTGAAGCTCCTTGTCCCTGCACCCAGCACACTGTCAGGGCTCCATGGTGTTAGCCATTATAATAACTGCACCACATTTAATCCCACGAAATCCTTTGCTGTAGTATTATTTATTTTATGATGAGAAAACAGCCTCGTGGAATTCAAGGGTTTAGGATGGAAGCCCTGACTCTGTCTTGGGGCTGCATGAAGGTTTAAGCCCAAGAGCATCCCAAACTGAGCAGTGGAGCAGAGACCCACCTCTGCCCCCTGAGTTGGTCATTCCTGAATTCTCTCCCTGCATGCCATTCCCATGGCCCTGGACCTCTTTCCTCCTGTCCTTGTGTGGCTCCCCGTTCCTTTTCCTGTTTTCTATTCACATACCGTCAGTCCCACAACCAGCCTTCCATTCAAGCATCCTGAGCAATGGCAGCCTGGTCTCCTGTCACTCTCCATCTCTAGTCCCCAACCTTCACCCCTATCTTTTTTTTTTTTTTTTTTTTTTTTGCTGTACGCGGGCCTGTCACTGTTGTGGGCTCTCCCATTGTGGAGCACAGGCTCCGGACACGCAGGCTCAGCGGCCATGGCTCACGGGCCCAGCCGCTCCACGGCATGTGGGATCTTCCCGGACCGGGGCACGAACCTCTGTCCCCTGAATCGGCAGGCGGACTCTCAACCACTGCGCCACCTGGGAAGCCCTTCACCCCTATCTTTTAATGAGCTAGCCTAGACTCTGGGCCTAGGTTCAAATCCCAGCTCTGCTACTTACTAGCTATGTGCCCTTGGGCATGTTCCCTAGCCCCTCTATGACTCAGTTTCCTCACAGGTAAAATAGAGGTAATAACTATCCGCCTCAGAGTGTTATTGCAAAGATGAAATGAATTAATGCATGTAAGGTTCTGAGAACAGAGCCTGGCCCATAGGAAGTGCTATGTAAGTGGTGGGTATTGTTGTTGTTATTGTTATACATACAGTAGAGTTTAATATCTTGTGTTTTCCCAAACCCAGCAGGAAGAAAAGAGAGATCCCAATGCTGTTACCAGGTCCCCCACCTGTGCCCCAACAGAGCACTTTCCACAGCCCGACACTGTGGTCGGAGTGTCAGTCACTTCACAACTCCTGCCTCAACTTTTCCAGCCACAGCTGGGCCAGGAATACAGGATGGGAATGCTAGAATTATAGGCAGAGAGGGGGGGCCCGTCACTAGCTGAGCCAGGTTGGAGTCCAGGCCTTGGGACTCTGTCTCCACCCTAATCCTCCCAAAGCAGTCAGGGGAGCCTTCTGAGGGAGGGAGCAGGGGGTGGCCACAGGGAGGCTTGCGCCAGCTGGAAGTGGCCTTGAACTTGGCTCAAGTGGAAATAGTGGGGGCTCTGGGCCGGTCACACTCCATGGTCACGGGCTCCCAAGACTGCTGAGGCAGAGCTTGCCCAAGCTGAGGAAATAACTCACAGAAGGAGGGTCTTGGCTCAGCTGTGTGCAGGGCACCAGTGTGGGAGGGAGAAAATCAGGCCAGGGAAAAAGGAGGCGAGAGAAGAAGGGAGGGAGAGGGTGATTGTGCTGATTAATTGCATGGTCATTTGTTGAATGCCTCTCAGATGTCAGCCCTGTGCCGGGGAGTTCCAACGCCTGGGAATCCCCAGTCTAGCAGAGGAGGCAAGTGATCCTCAAAAGGTGACTCTGTTTCTGGGAGGTGGATTTGAGGCTGAGGAGTGACCTTTTTTTTTTTTTTGCGGTACGCGGGCCTCTCACTGTTGTGGCCTCTCCCGCTGCGGAGCACAGACTCCGGACGTGCAGGCCCAGCGGCCACGGCTCACAGGCCTAGCCGCTCCGTGGCATGTGGGATCTTCCCAGACTGGGGCACGAACCCGTGTCCCCTGCATCGGCAGGCGGACTCTCAACCACTGTGCCACCAGGGAAGCCCAGGGAAGCCCAGGAGTGACCTTCTGTGAGTGCTTGGGGGGCTGGGGCAGGGGGTTCACCAGGCCAGTGGCCCAGGTAGCCTCCTGGGAGGGAAGGATTGAGATTGCATTTTAAAGGATATAAATCTTTTTCCAAGGAAGCCAGCAAAATTATCGTCCACTGAAAGTGATCTCAAATGTTATTCTTTGTTTTATATTACAAAAGCCGGTGTGGCCTCTTAGGGTCATGTTTGATCTTGTTTATTCACTGGTCTCAGCTGCACTGTGGGCAGCACACTCAACATGGGGGTGCTGTGGTCAACTGGGAGGGGACCTACACGTGACCCTGTCCTCAAGGCCTCTTGGCTGGGGAGGAGGGCAGCTGTGGGGTTGATGTGAAAGGTGTAAAAGGGAAGGTGGTGGGTGACAGCAAGACAGGCAGGTTTGGTCATGCTCCATGGGATCCTGATCGGAGGTATGCTGCTAAAGGTTTAACAGCCGATTCTCAGCAACGGTGGGTGAGGAGAGGGAAGCTCCCGTTTATAGCATTTGCCTTGGTGTAAATATTCCCACCATGATCAGTTTCAGGCTACTGATTTATCACTGAATGTGGAATTGGTTAATCCCATGATGGCTTGTTGAATGCCTCCCGGATGTTGCATTACTGGCTCTCGCCAGCCGGTACGAGACAGCCTCAGCATATGGCTGACTTTGAGTCTTCTTTGCCACCCATTGATGAGGCCAGAAGTCCCACTATCAGAGGCTCATCCTTCAAATTCAAGTTTGGTTCATGTTGAAAAGGGGAGCTGGGGGAAAAGGGCCAGTTCTGTTACTGAGTCCAAGCTTGTACTGCTCCCCTGCACGACAGGGGACGAGGCGTTGGGCAAGGAATAGCGACTTTATTCAGAAAGCCAGCAGGCCGAGAAGATGGGGGACCCGTGTCCCAAAGAATCATCTTACCTGAGTTATTAGAATTCAGGCTTCTTTTCTACTAAAAGGGAAGCGGGGTGTGGCTGGTTGTTGCAGACCTCTTGGTACCAGCCAGACCTCGGTGGGGATGTGATGATCCTTTGTTCCTGCAGCTGACCACGTGGGACTGGTCAGATGTTCCTATAAACCTTCAACAAACAAATGTTATTTTTTGTTCTGCAAATTTTTATCTCTATATGAATGAAAAGTGTTACACCTTTAATGGTCAAGCTTGGGAGGCAGAGTCTTGAGAAAGGGTTATTATGTATATTTCAGGCTGTAAGCATCATTCTTTTACTGTTGGATGAGACAAAGGTACAGAGCCTGCATGGCTAAGCCCAGGCAACAGAGCCAATGTGGAGTCAGGTTTGTTCTTCTCTGTTGCAGTTCTACCTTGTATTGTTAGGGCCATCCAATCCTGGGCCCATCAGTTGCTGATCTTAAGCTGTGGGCAATTGGGCTTCACCTCTCCAAGCCTCAGTTTCCTTATCTGGAAAATGGGGATCATAATGGTACTGCTTATCAGAACTATGGTGAAGATTAAATGAGAAGGAGCTCAACTAACATAGCTACCTTCCTATCTAGATGGACATAGCAGTATCCTCTCTCTTATTGCCTTAACTTTGACTTCTCTGAGAGGCCTGGGGAGGGGAGGCCTGGATCCTCAGGAGAAGACATTAATCTCCAGCCAGATTCTTGCTAAGTTAAAGCTGGAGCCAGCCCAGGCCAGCAGCCTCAGGATGATGTTACTGCCCCAGAGACAAGCTGTAGTTTGCCCTTGTGCCCTTGGCTTCATTGTACGGGAAGCTCAGCTGACCTTGCCCTTGCTGTCCCTGCTCCTTTCAGCCTCCTCTCTATCTAGTTGTCCGGATTCCCTAGAGGTTCTACTCCAGAGCTTCATTCGGGATTGCCTTACTATCTGTGAAGATGTGAATAACTGACACTGCAATCCATTCCTCTCAAGGTGTTTCTGGGTAAGCCAAATAAATGAATTCCAGTATTAAGGAAAAGTGAAAAAACAAAAAAAGGGAAAACAGAACAGGGCTAGATGGACTATTAGGGGTGGGGTAACAGAGACCGGAAGGGCAGTCAAACATGGGGTTTGTGGCTCAGTGCAGCCGTACAGAGATGACTCACTGTATGCTTTGCACAAGTAGTTCTCTTTCTTTGAGTCTCTGTTTCCCCACCTGTAAGTTGGAGGAGGTGGACACCATGCACTCTCACTCCCTCAGTGTGAGATGCGGAGGGCACAAAGGGTCACAGGAAGTGACCCTATTGCCACTGTGTCAAATTACCACAAATTCAGTGGCTTAAGGCAACACAAATTTATTAGCTTAAAATTCTAGAGATCAAAAGTCTAAAATGGGTCAGCCCAGCTGCATTCCTTCCGGAGGCTCAGGGGAGGATTAGTTCCCTGCCTCTTCTAGCCTTTAGAGGCTGCCTGCATCCATTGTCCTGCAACCACATCCCTCTGACCTCTGTCTCCACCGTCACATTTCCTTCTCTGATTCAGATACTCCTGCCTCCCTTATAAAGGACCTTGTGAGTACAGTGGCCCCACCGGGATCATCCAGGGTACCCTCCCTAGCTCAGGATCCTTAATTACTTCTGTCAAGTCCCTTTTGATATGTAAGGTAACATATCCACAGGCTTCAGGGATTAGGATCTGGATATTTTGGGGAGGCTACTCTGTTGACCTGTAGGGAGACTACATTTCCCAAGGAGGCTCCATAAAGCCTTGGGGGCATTAATGGTGGAATCTACCAAGGCTGGACCAGCCAATGAGGGCAAAACCTGGGCAAGCAAGACCTCCTGAGCTCAAATCACACCTCTCTCAGGTGGCCCCTTTTGAAAACTGCTAGACAGGGCAGAACAGAGGCCGAGAATGAGATGAGACCAGGGACAAGGCACTGTTTCTGAGTCTGAAGACCTGGGGCTCAGATGCGCTCAGCCAGTGACTTCCTGCGTGATTGTGGAGAAGTTACTTTGCTCCTGGGTTAAGTGGGGCTGACCGTTCCTTCCTGGTTTGCCTTCCAGGACTACCAGAGTTGACATGAAAGTGCCTGGCCAATTGTCACGTGCATATGACACATGTTGGTTGCTGTTGTCATCGTTGTTGGTATTATTGATGAAAGTGATGGGAGGGGCTGGTGGCCCCAGAGGTCCAGAGAATGTGGAAAGATTCCCAAGGTGAGCGATCAGGAGGCCAAGGCCCCGAGAGGGAAAAGAACGGAGTGTTCCAGGTGAAGGGAGCCTTGTAAAGGTGACCTGGTCCAGCCCGGGGCCTGCTGACCCTGACTTCTGGCTTTGATCAAGGCAATTATCAGACTTGGTTGTTTGCTAAAGCAAAAGCCAGAGACTTTCAGAAGCCAGGTCAGGATCAAGGTCAGTGCTAACAGACCAGAAGAGCTGGTATTTAATTAGTGGTAACTCCTGACTAATAAGCCCTAATCAGGCCCAAGTGCAGAAGGGCACTCCCTCCTCCCAATGCCAGCAGCTCATGGACTCCCAAACCAGCCATGTGCTGGGGGTGGGGGTGGGTGCCTATACTGGTGCCCAGGAAAGAGGGGCTCAGGGACAAGAGAGCCCAGATGCACAGGAGGGGAGTGAAGGACGGAGAAAGGAAGGCACAGGGCCAAGTTCTCAAGGCCAGTCAGGAGCAGAGCCCAGCCCTAGTTAAAGCCTCCCAGGCTGAGGTCTTGGGGTGGGGTTAGGACATCTGTGTTTCCCCAACATCTGGCCCAGAAGCCAGTTGACAGGAGCCCAAGGGTGGGGCAGAGGCTCAAGGAGTAGGAGGACTCCAGGGCTCTCCTGAGAGAGGTTCTGCCTCAGCAGAATTGCATATTTCCATCACAGGGTCACGGTGTCATGGATACTAGAAGGGCCAGCTGAGGACCTGAGTCAACATTTCTTTCAAAATTCTACCTGGAAAAAAAAAACAGACTAAACTTCTACTGGGAGGGAAAGGACTGGGGAAAATGTTTGCAATATATATGTAAAAAGCTAAAATCCTTACTATATAAAACCTCTTATAAAATGAGAATCCCACCCATTAAAACAGTAAATCATGCACAGAAGACATACATACAAAACAATACATTCAGTGTATTAACAGTTCAACCTCATTTGAGTCAAGGAATAAAAACTAAAATACAGAGGTACAAGGTGGAGTTGATTTGTATTTCTGGGTTTGTGGCCCATTATCATCACCAGCCAACAGGTCTTATTCTGGTGGCTGTGCATGATTGCCTGCTCGGGCCACAAATTCTTTTTTTTATCTCTTTCCTCTCTCCTCCCCAAACCCTCTTCCCCATTGGTGAACAATCTAATGGGCTGAACATGAAGTCTCTCTCCTTTTAGAACACAGAACAGGATTGAGCATAATCCCTTGTTCATGACATGTTTCTCACTGGTTCATGTGAGGCTCTCTTTTTAAAATTATGTTTAATAATACAATTAAAACCTGGGAAACTGCTGCCCAGAGAGAACTTGACCATGGACAGTGACCTGCCCCATCCCATGTCTCTGGCTTCTCCTGCCCAGGCAGCCACCATCTTCAGTCTTGTGCCTATCTTTCCCCTGTCTTTTATCTCTTTGAGCTCCTTCACAGCATATATTCATATACTTCCTGAGGTGGTGGTTGTTTTATATATATATATATATATATATATATGTTTCATTTGTCTTAATTTTATTAAAAAGAGTATCATGTAAATATTTTTATCATGTATGTATTTTTATGGAACCTGGAGATAGCAGTAAAGAGGTAGAGACACACAGGGTGATGATGAGGGTTGGGGGAAGGGGTCTGTGATGTTTCCCACGTTTCAGTCTTAGGTGACCGAATAGCTGGTGGAGCTCTTCAGTTAGATAGACAAGGGAGAGGAGAAGAGGCTGGTTTGGAAGATGATGAACTCAGCTCTGGGCAAAGCAATAATTTAAGCAAATGTTTATTGAGTGCCTCCTATGTTCTGGGCATTCTTCATAGAGCTCGAAATGCTCTGCCTGAATTATAACATTTAAGCCTCACAAGAACCCCACAGAAAGGCACTATAATTAATATCATGTTAAAGATGGGGAAACTGAGGGATTAGTAGGTTTAGTTCTGAGTCTGTCGACATGCTGGTTCACACCTTTCTGCTGCAAACCTAGAAATAATGGATAAAATATTTTTAAAATATTAAATATTTATAAATGAAGATATTGACATTAAATATGTATAAATAAAATATTTTTAAAATAACCAAAGGAAGGGAAATCCTCAAGTGAGAGAAGTAAAGAGAGTTCAAAGCCAGAGTAGGCACACTAGGTATTTATAGAAAAAGCAAGCCCCACTGAAGAGAAGCTCTCATTAAAAAGAAAAACTTATAAGCCACACAAAGAAGAATAATTTCAAGCCACACGTGGGGAAGAGTATGTACACAATAAATAAGTGAATTGGTATCCCTAAATAATAAAGAAAAACATGAAAGACATTATCAGTCTTTATAAATGATGAGGGGGAAAATAAGAGAAACCATCAGGAAAGAAGTGAGTACTGGGCTTCCCTGGTGGTGCAGTGGTTGAGAGTCCGCCTGCCGATGCAGGGGACACGGGTTCGTGCCCCGGTCCGGGAGGATCCCACATGCCGCGGAGCGGCTGGGCCCGTGAGCCATGGCCGCTGAGCCTGCGCGTCCGGAGCCTGTGCTCCGCAACGGGAGAGGCCGCAACAGTGAGAGGCCCACGTACCAAAAAATAAAAATAAAAAAAAAGAAGAGAGTACTGTGAGAACATCTGAGGTTAAGTCAGCTACCCAAGGTGACATAACTATTAAGTGGTAGCCTTGGGCTCCTCATCCTTGTTCCCGTACTTGCTAGCCTATGGGTTACTGGCGTGAATGCTAAGAGTCTATTGGACACCCCAGAGCACTGGCTAAAGTGGGTTTGGAGAGAGGGTGGATTTGTCTCCTGTTGCTCACACTGCTCTCTGGCCCACAGAGCTCCAGCACTGGATGTGTCCTCCCGCCATGGCCGCCACCGCCTCTCCTCTGCCACCCAGCACCAAGGTGGCCAGTTCTGAGAACAGCAGCTCCTTCTATGACTATGAGTACTTCCTGGGCGACGTGGCCTTCATGCTCTGCAGGAAGGACGAGGTGCTGTCGTTTGGCAGAGTCTTTCTGCCACTCTTCTATGGCCTGATCTTTGTGCTGGGCCTGAGCGGGAACCTCCTTCTCCTAGTGGTCTTGCTCCGGTATGTGCCTCGAAGGCGGATGACCGAGATCTATCTGCTGAACCTGGCCATCTCCAACCTCCTGTTTCTGGTGACGCTGCCCTTTTGGGGCATCTCTGTGGCCTGGCATTGGGTCTTTGGGAGTTTCTTATGCAAGGTGGTGAGCACCCTCTACACCATTAACTTCTACAGTGGCATCTTCTTCATTAGCTGCATGAGCCTCGACAAGTACCTGGAGATTGTCTGCGCTCAGCCCCACCACCGGCTGAGGACCCGGGCCAAGAGCCTGCTCCTCGCAGCTGCCGTGTGGGCTGTGGCCCTGGCTGTCTCCATCCCCGACATGGTCTTTGTGAGGACGCAGGAAAACGCCCCAGGCGTGTGGGACTGCTTTGCGGATTTTGGGGGGCACGGGACCATCTGGAAGCTCTTCCTCCGCTTCCAGCAGAACCTCCTGGGGTTTCTCCTCCCCCTGCTTGCCATGATCTTCTTCTATTCCCGCATTGGCTCCGTCCTGGCCAGGCTGAGGCCCCCAGGTCAGAGCCGGGCTCTGAGGATGGCCATAGGCCTGGTGGTGGCCTTCTTTGTGCTGTGGTTCCCGTACAACGTCACCTTGTTTCTGCACTCGCTGCTGGACCTGCAAGTCTTTGGGGACTGCAAGGTCAGCCAGCACCTGGACTATGCGCTGCAGGTGACAGAGAGCATCGCCTTCCTCCACTGCTGCTTCACCCCCGTCCTCTATGCGTTTTCCAGCCGCCGCTTCCGCCAGTACCTCAAGGCTTTCCTGGCCACTGTGCTCAGACGACACCAGGCTCCTTACCTTGCCCAGGCCCCACCGTCCAGCTATTCTGAGAGTAGTAGGCTCAGTGGCCAAGAAGATATAACTGGCATGAATGACCTCGGGGAGAGGCAGGCTGAGGACTCCCCCAACAAGGGGGACACAAGGAAAAATTCAGCCTGAGTGACCACACCACAGTCCATGAGAGCAGATGGGACCCAGCTCAGCTGTGCATCCACCAAAGTCCTCCCTTCAGAGGTCTCAGTGACCATGTTGCTAAACCAGTCAGTTCTTGGTCCTCAGCCATCAGCAGTGTTCACTGTCTCCTGTCTTCTCCCTCCTCTTTCTCCACTGCCTTCCAGGACTCCATACTCGCTGGCCTGAATGGCTGCTGTAGTTTCCCAGCTGACCTCTGTGCTTCCTATCCTCGTGCTCTCATCCAGTCTACACCCAGCAACCAGAGTAACCACAACACCCTCAGCCATCTCTCCCATCCCCCTCAGAGTAGCCCGAGGCCTGCCACCCACCAGACTTCCGCCTTCCCTGTGGCTCAGCTGGGGGAATATTACTGCAAGACTGTTTGCCATCACAGCCTTGAAGGTGGATCCAGGGTCTGGCAGTCAGGAGGGGCTGGAGGTGCTCCACACATGGGAGTCTGCGGGTGGGAGGCAGAGTGAACACGTGTTCCTGGTGGTCCAGGAGCATCTGCCTCCCTCTGCCTCCCACGCCCCCTCTCAGGAGGCTTCAGGGCTCCCTAGACCCTGCACTATCAAGTCCAGAACGTTTGTCCAATTTAAGCCTGGAGCTTTCACAATTAGAATCCCATACACCGTTTCACGCTTGTACTCCTTCACCTCCCTTTTCATTTCCTGGTTGCCACGCCCATTGTTCTTTCCTGCAGGTTCCAGTCCTTGCTTTTGCGCTTTCTGGCTCCCTTATGGAACAGGGATCATTTTCCAGCCAGGTATCCCCTCACCCTTGTCGTGTAACTGAATCCTACTTGCTCTGGGAAACCACTCCGGGGTCACTCTGCCCTGTGCTTAGGGTGGAGGTTGGGTAGAGCATGGGTCTTTGATCAGTGATGACCTTATGTTTCCCTGGCACAGTGATTCATTTATGGATGGACACATGACCCAGGCAGAGCTTGTGAAATGTAACGTGACTAGAGCATGCTAGAACAGAGGCATGAAACTGAAGCCAAGGGGATGTGAGGTCTGGAGCTGCTCCTTCATTGGCTCGAACTTCAGAAGGTGAGGTGACAGCAGTGAGTGAGCAGATCCTGGGGGCAGCGCTCGAGCCCTAGAATCAAGGCACGGCTGAAGCTCATCCCAAGCCTGGACTTGACAGTGACACGAACCAATAAATTCTTTTCCAGTTTGGGGTGGTGGTGTTTTGTTACTTGCGATCTAAGGATTCCTGACGGATATGCCCTGCCTGGGTGCTTCATGTCTCCCACGGTCAGCATCCTTCCTGCCCGCTGACACGTCCACTGAGAAGCCTTTCACCAGGGAGCCCCTGGCCTACAGTGCCATCTCTCTTTCCTGAGCTTCTGAAGCATCACTGCTTTCTCCTACCTCCCAGAGCCACGTGGCACAACCTGCCATGTCCTGCCGTGTCTGTCCTGCAAAACCCAGCACAGAGCCTGGCAGACAGTAGTGCTCAGAGGGAAACCTTTAGATGGATAGATGGAGACCAGGAGGACATACGGCTGGGTGAACGTAAGCTCCGGGGAACAGGGACTCTGCCTGGTGTAAAATCTGCGTCCCCCATGCTTCAGTCAGTGCTGGGAATGTAGTAGGTGCTCACTACCTTTTTTTTTTTTTTTTGAATGAATAGCTGGATGGATAGAGAATTGAGCAGGTGGTCAGTATCCTGCCCACTCTTTCTTCTCTTCCCCTGAGCTTGGATGGTCTGGTCACAGCACATGTGTCATGAGCAGGGCTGTCCCTGGATGTTGCCTGAGTTGACCTGGCTGATTTTTCCCACTGTGTCTCAGCTCTGGTGCCTCTGGTTCTCTCTCCCCAACGCCCCAGATTCCCCACTGTCAGGAAGGACTGTGAGCCCACTCAGTCCCCTGGGAAATGAAGATCCTCTGGATATGAAGGTGGTGGTTTGTTTGAGGATGTGGTGGTGACGTTCTGTTTTAGAGCTCTTGAAATCTTGCCCGACAGGGGAACCCAGTCCTGCCCACATGGCAGCCTGACTGGTGAGATACAGCCTGAGCCGTACTGGTAAGATCTAGGTTCCCAGAGTCTCTGACTTGGGTGCCCGTGACACACAGATGGGATGGGACAAGGTATGCCAGGCAAGGGACACCCAGCAGGGCTTGTCACCAGCATTGGTGGACTTGCGTGTGTGCACGTGGGTGGTCTGTGTGCGTGTGTCTGTGTTGCTGTTGGGGCCGTGTGGAGCACATATGGCTGTGTATATGGATCTAGCGTGAATGTGTCGCTGTGTCCATGTGCGTCTGAGTATGTGCCCGTGGGTTTTCCGTGTGTTCCTATGTGCCTTTCTCCGGCTGCGTAAATGTGGGTGTGTGCTCTCTGTAAATAACAGGTGTATAAGATGTGGTGCCCTGAAGCCTGTGCCTAAAGGGGAGGAGAAGGCCTGGCTAGAGGTGGCCCATTGGTCCCTCCCACTGTCCAGTTGCTGTACACCACAGCCGACCACAGTGAGGGCTCTGAGTGCAGTTTGCGAGAAGGCTCGCTGGCACTGGTCAGGGAGTGAATTGGAGGTTGGCTCTCATACACAGGTCAGGATGGAGAGGGCCAGGACAGTGCCCTCTCCATCCTGACCTGCCTTCCCAGCCTGGACCTTGGTTCCTCCTGCCACTCTCTGTCCACCCCGAGGCTTGGCTTCCCGTCTGCACTGCCCAACATACCTGTATTTCCTACCTGAGGTCTGAGGAAAGCCCACAGGATTCTCTTGGCTCTCAGGCTCTGCGGCAAGGGAGACTCTCCCGCCTGGCTGAGCCAGGGAGAAGGGTGGGCATGGCTCTGCTTGGGAACAGGGCTGCCCACCCTCCACCTTGTGAAGTGTGGTGTGAGCGTTCACAGCAGTTACTGCCTATAGAGAAATATCTCTTTATTTTCCTAGGGGCCTGCAATTCCACCACTGGCACGTCATTCCTGATCTTGCTTTGTTATAAGCTATCCTCAGAGAGGATACACAGAGGGAGAGAAAATTTGGTGCAGAAATGAGGGCTTCGCAGACAGAACTGCTGGGTGAGGACAGGCAGCAACTAGATGCGTCCTTGTGGGTCTCAGTCTTTTCGCTGCCCCCTCTGCCGGGGCAGGAAGGGTGCCCTTGTGGAGGGTGTGTCCAGCAGTCCCCAGGCCAGGGGGAATACAACTACAGGTGCCACGGGCCCCTCCCCTGCCAGCAGGTGGGCATGGGCCTCCATGTGCACAGGCTAATCCTGGCTGCTCGCCACTTCCTGGGGGGAGGGGCTGTTGTTATGGTGGGCATCCCTGACTGTGGGATGGTACACTCATCTTCACCTCACACCTGACCCCCCTGAGGCTTCCCTCGTCCCAGGCAGACCCTCAAACCGATCACAGGATCCATGAAGTTCCTGGGACATCTGCACGTGGTCACTCTCAGCTGAGGCCTCTTTGTCCTGACTTAGTGGGCTTGGGCCCACAGCCCCGTCCCAACCTGTCCACAGGCCTGGCTCCTGGTCCACAGTCCTCTGGGTGTGTGGAAAATGAAGGGATGCAGCACCCACGTCCGGGCAGGGCCAAGGACGTGTAGGGAAGCCCTGTGTCTTTATCCCTGTTCCCTCACCTGCTCTGGCACAGGGCCTGGCTGCGTGGAGGAGGTTGCTGGTAAGTTGCCCAGAGACACCTCCTGGCCTCCAAGGCCCCTTCTCCCTCTCCTGTGTGCCCCATGGGGCTCTTCTCCTTGCGCCCCTGGCCCTTGTGGAAGGGGGTCAGATGCCTGGCTTCTCCTAGCCAGTCAGAGCTCTATCAGGCTCCAGGCAGATGTCACCATTTGGGGGCAGCTAGACCCAGAAGAAGGCAGGCCCCAGCCCAGAGTCACCCAGCTAGTGAGGACAGACTCCTGTCCCCGGCCCGGCCCCTGCCCACTCTAACAGCCTGTTATCCTGGCCAAACTTGGGGCTAAACAGGCAACCTTAAGACAAAGGAAGAGGCCAGTCAGAGGTGTAGGGTTGGGGTAGCAGAGAGAAGCCCCCTGGGTGGTCCCTGCAGGGGGTCCATGCTGCCTGGGCCTCCCTTCTCCAGGACCCTCTATCAGCTCCCACGGTCACTACCCTTCCTGTCCCAGCCCCAGCCAGGGCCCTGCCGTCAGCCCGCTGCAGCTCTGGCAGTAGCACCCTCTCACTCTCTCCCAGCCCTGGTAAGCACGCCTGGCAACAGGGATTGTCTCCATTTCACAGGCCGGAAAGCTGAGTGAAGGTGGGAGGGGAAGGAAATTATTTGCGGACATGAAGTAAATTAGCCGAGTCTGGAAGTCATGTTTCTGTAATTTAATCTACATTTAGGGAATTGGGGTCAGAGATGAAGGAATAAGATACCAAGCCCTATGGGTTCCAGTCTGGAGCAGGGGGCAGGAGGCAGAAACCAGGACACGGAAAGCAATGACATAACAGATGTGCTGTGATACACTCGGTGGCAGGGGAGATCCAGGGGATGGAGATCATTTCTGGTCAGAGGATGGGATGGGCGAGGTTCAAGAAGGCTTCCGGGAGTAGCTCGCACCAGGGTTAACAGTGAAAGCGAGCCCTGTACTTTACGGACAGTTCCATTGGAGAAAGTTGCCGGAGTTGAATTGCACTGGATTGAAAATTTGGGGACCAACTGTGGCAAAACTTAAATGTCAGGTGTGTGGAGGTGATGGGGAGCCAGAAAAGTAAAAGGGGGACACCCAGAGGTGCTTTTGGAAAAAAAGTCTCTGGCAGCAGGGTAAATGGAGGGCCCACAGGCCCCACGTGGAGAGAAATGTCGAGTTCTGAGCTATGAGAAGGGCAGCGGGGGATGCGGGGGGAAGCGGGGGGGGGACAAGGTTCAGTGGCACCACAGGGGTCAGGCTGACAGAACTCTCTCCCTATGGGGGAGAGAAAGGGAGGGGCCAGTGTGTCTCCTCTGTATCTGCCTCGGGGGAAGGGGTGGATGCTGGTGTCCCGAGCAAAGAGAGGCAGGGAAATCGGGAGAAGCAGGTGGTTCAGGGCAGAGGCTGGGGGGACAGATGCTGAGTTCTGCGTGGGCCGAACTGAGTCAGAGGTGCTGTGAGACCCCTGTGGGGAGATTGGGGGTCTGGAGGTAGCAGAGAGCTCTGAGCCCAGCGATGGTTGTGGAAACCAAGTGAGGGGTTGAGATCACCCCAAGGTAGGGGTGCAGAGGGGAGAGGGGGGCACGGAGGAGGGACCCTGAACAACTCCTATGTGAAAGGCAGCCCTTCTCTAGAGCTGCTCTATCCAATACAGAAGCCACTAGCCCCACGTAGCTATTGAGCACTTAGGATGGGGCTAGTCTGAACTGAGATGTGCTCAGTATCAAGGGTTAAAAAGTACATACCAGATTTTGAAGGGAAAAAGAGATGTAAAAATATTTCATTAATACCTTTATATGGACTCCCTGTTGAAATGCTAATATTTTAGATATATCAGGTCAAGTAAAATATAGTATAAAAATGAATTTCACCTCTTTCTTTTTACTTTTAAAAAAATGTGTCGACTAGGAAATTAAGAATTATGCGTGTGGCTTGCCTCATACTGCTATAGGATGACACTGTTCTAAACCCTGAATTCCACAGGATGTGGAATAAGTGTTGAGGAAAAACAACAAAAGCAGAGTGGGAGGGTGGAGACTAACGTTTGCAAGATGCTGCATTGCCCACCGTAACCAGTGTCTATACTGCAGGACTTGTCAAGGCATGTATTAGCCCCCAAACTGAGTTGCCCACAGATATTTCCCCTTCCCTGGACTTCCTGTGAGAGGCAGTTTCTGCAGAATCCACTGTGAGAGACAGTGTTTTAAAGAGAGAAGAAGAAGCCTGTGAGGCGCCTAGAAGGAGGCCAAAGAGCAGAGAGGGCAAGCAGGTCAGAGGAAGGGCTGGTCTGGGGCTTCAGAGGGCTGAGCGGAGCTGGAGACCCCAAGGGAAGCCCCTAGCCAGGCTTGCAGCCACCTGGGCAGAGCTCACTCCACAGGCGCAGGCGGTAGCGGAATCGCACCTCGTGGCTGGGCTGTGTGGTGCCAAAGCCCCAGCGCTGGGGGTCCACGGGTGGCACAGGTGTGTCAGGGTCCACCAGCTCCAGGTCAAAGTGTGTGACCACGAGCAGGACAAAGAGCTTCATCTCGCTGAGGGCCAAGAACCTCCCAGGGCAGATGGAGACACCCGAGCCCCATGGCATGGTGTAGTGGTGGATCTTCTTGCCTGCCTTGTAGAAGTCTACTTTTCGGCTGCCGCTGGGGGTGAGGAAGCGATCGTACTTGAAGGTGGTGGGCTCCGAGTGGATGTCGGGGTCCATGTGCACTGAGAGATAAGGGAAGAGGGCCAGGATGTCTCCATTGCGGAGCAGGTACTCCTGCCCATTGGCCATCTTCAGGCTGTGGTCACTGTGCACCACCCTGAGGAGGGTCGGCGCGGCCCTCAGCCGCAGTGTCTCCTCCATCACGCTGTCCAGCACTGGCATGCGGTGCAGGGCACCGACATTAAAGTTGAAGGACTGCTTGGCCTCCAGCCTGGCCTCTCCCAGGACCTGGGTGGCCTCCTCCCTCACAGCCCGCATGGCTTCTGGATGCTTCAGGAGGAACAGGAGGACCCAGAAAGAGGTAGGCCCTGTGTTACCCTGGGAGGCCCAGAGCATCATGAAGTTGAACTTGTCCTGCATGGCTGGGGCGACTCCCTGCTCCCTCAGAAACTGAAGCATATAGGTGATCCAGTTGCTTATGCCGTACTTCTCCATGTTGTGTTCCACAGAGAGCGTCTTATGGAAGAGACGCTGGAGCCGGCCCACTTCCAGCCACTCCCGGGGTCCCAGTAGGGAGTAGACAAACCTGGGGAACAGGCGGTCGAACTTGCGGAACTGCACGAATAATTCCTCTGCCTGTAGCAGGTCCTGTTCCTTGTCCTTTGTGTAGCCAAACAAGCCCAGGTAGCCGGCCTTGAACAAGATGTTGTAGCAGAAGTGAAAGAGGCCATCCTCACGCCAGCTACTGGCATCCAGACTGGGGCCCGTGGGCCCCAGCACAACCAAGGACAGGCTGTCCAGCATGGCTTTGTTGAGCTCCTCCAAGCCATTCCCCATGAGGTGCTTGGTGCTGGCTGAGTGTATCATCTGGTAGTCTCCCTGCAAGGAGCGGTATCCAAATACCTTTAGCACCAGGCTTTCCGCATACTCCACAAAGTCTAGTCTTCTCTGCATATCCTTGAGGATGGGGCCAAAGGAGAGAGGGTCCATGACAAAGGTGAAGTACTGGCCCCCTAGCTGCACCGTGAATATGTCCCCGTGTTTAGCCCGCATGTGCTTCAGAAATTCAAACATATTCTTCCGGAAAGCTAAAGCATGGCCCAGCCAGGGCACGGAGCCCTTATCCAGAGGGGGCTCCTTGGGTCTCTGTTGCCGGAGCAGCTCCTGCAGGCACAGGTACCCCACAGTGGCCACAATCAGAGCTCCCAGCACCAGACCCCAGAGCACCATGGCTGTGCTCTTCCAGGTTGAGCTCTGGACACGTTGTTCTCTGGGTGCCAGAGAGTTTGGGAGGTCTTGACAAGTTGAGGGTAGAAAAATCTGTCCACTTGGACCTTGCCTGGTGACTGCAAGTTACAGTAAATAACCCTGGCGAGACCGTACCTGGGAGCAAAACGTTCCCCTGGATTTTGTTAGGACCTTGTCATGTGGGAGGAGGAGGCGGGACTAGGAAAAAGCCCAGAAGGAAACCTCTAGCTATGGTCACAGCCCCCTCACCAGCTTCAGGCTTTGTTCTGACCTTTTCAGACCCAGCTCCAGCAGCTTCTCTGCCAAGCCTTCCTTGACTCCATCCTCACCCCCGTGACTTACTGATTATTCACTCCTTTATTTACTCATGAATTCATGTATTCATTAATTTGCTAGTTCATTCAGCAGAAATGCACCGAGCACTTACTAAGTTTCACATCCACCCCTTCCTTATCTTTAAAAGACCCACAGAACCTCCCAGACAGAGGACCCTTCAAGCACAGGCTCAGACTTCAGTCTCCAAGCCTCTCGCCAACTGGCTTGCATACTTCTCTAGCAAGAAATACAGAGTGGGGGGCTTCCCTGCTGGCACAGTGGTTGGGAGTCCGCCTGCCGATGCAGGGGACACGGGTTCGTGCCCCGGTCCAGGAGGATCCCACATGCCGCGGAGCGGCTGGGTCCGTGAGCTGTGGCCGCTGAGCCTGCGCGCCCGGAGCCTGTGCTCCGCGACGGGAGAGGCCACAATGGTGAGAGGCCCGCGTACCGCAAAAAAAAAAAAAAAAAAAAAAAAAAAAAAGAAATACAGACTGGGAATCTTGGAATTATGAAATGTCAGAGATGATAGGGACTTCAAACAAACTGTTTTATTTTACAATAAGGATCTAGGTTCAGAGTGTAGTGGGGACTTTTTCTGATACCTGCTCTAGCTTGGGTGAGGTGAGTTGACAGTTTACTGGGGACCTTCTGTGAGATGTCAGGCCAGGTCCCTGCCAGTATGCCCAAGAAGGGGAAAGCTGTACCGTTGACTCTAAGGGTTTAGTCAAGCAACCTAGCTCATTGTTGCAATAGGTGATGAGGTTCAGACTCGATTCAACCAGTTCTGATAACCCCCAAGTTACTCTTTAACTTCCTAAATGACCTGCAAACAGGGACTTTGTCTCCTCAGATGACCATAAGATTCCTACATCCCCTCTTGAGGGAGCTCCCTTTGCCTTGTGCAGCTCCTCCCAGCAGGGAGCTGAAAACATCCACACTCTGCCTCCATGAAGTCCTCTCTGATTGCTCATGGCAACCACAGCAAGTACTCAGCTCCACCAACTCTCCTTAGCCTTAGAATATGTTCAGAAAGGGAATTCCCAGGACTTCCCTGGTGGTGCAGTGCTTAAGAATCCACCTGCCAATGCAGGGCACACGGGTTCTATCCCTGGTCTGGGAAGATTCCCACATGCCGTGGAGCAACTAAGCCCGTGCGCCACAACTACTGAGCCTGCGCTCTAGAGCCTGCGAGCCACAACTACTGAAGTTCGCGCGCCTAGACTACAGCCTGTGCTTCACAACAAGAGAAGCCACCGCAATGAGAAGCCCGTGCACCGCAACAAAGAGTAGCCCCAACTAGAGAAAGCCCGCGCGCAGCAACGAAGACCCAACGGAGCCAAAAATATAAATAAATAAATAAAATTTTAAAAAAATAAAAAAAGGGAATTCTCTGGTGATACAGTTGTTAGGACTTGGTGCTTTCACTGCGGTGTCCCAGGTTCAATCCCTGGTCAGGGAACTAAGATTCTGCAAGATGTGTGGCGAAAAAAAAAAAAAAAAAAAAATATATATATATATATATATATATATAAAATCAGAAACTGTGGGTCAAATCCAAAAAGCTGAACTTTGTCCCTCAGTTTTTAATGGATGGCAGCACCATCTTACATTCATTCTCACCTTCATTTATTCATTCACTCACACCCACTCATCCATTCATTTCCCCCTTTCTTGGAACAGCACCTTCTATCCATTCAACAGATGTTTACTGTGCACTCAATTGCCAGAAATTTTGCTACAACCCTAAATGAGATAGACCTTGTCCCTGCCTTGTTGGAGTTTATGGCCTTGACCAAAGAAGCATATCATCACAATTGTGTTAAGTGCTGCAAAGAAGGGCAGAGTGGAAGGCTTCCCTGGTGGCGCAGTGGTTAAGAATCCGCCTGCCAATGCAGGGCACACAGGTTCCAGCCCTGGCCCGGGAAGACCCCACATGCCGCGGAGCAACAAAGCCCGTGTGCGACAACTACTGAGCCTGCACTCCAGAGCCCGCGAGCCACAACTACTGAGCCCACGTGCCCCAACGACTGAAGCCTGCACGCCTAGAGCCCGTGCTCCGCAACAAGAGAAGCCACTGCAATGAGAAGCCCGCGCACTGCAATGAAGAGTAGCACCCGCTCGCTCGTCGCAACTAGAATAAGCCTGCGCACAGCAACAAGACCCAACGCAGCCAAAACTAAATTAATTAATTAAATAAATTTTAAAAAAGTGGGGGGGGCCAGAGCGGGAAGGAGGGTGGGGAGTCAGGGAGGCCACACTGATCAGGTGGTAATTAAGTGGAGACCTGGAGGACAAGGCCAGGCCAATGTGTGCTGTGTGTAAGGGTGTAGGGGACATGCTTCTAAGGCATGTGGCAGGGTCGTCCCAAGGGAGCCTATGTGGCCGGAGTGCTCAGAGGAGGGGGAAGAGTCTCCAGCTCAGTGCGGTTTCCGTCTTTGACCCATCACGCGGCACCGAGCCCTTCCCATGACAGCAGGTCCAGCCACCCGTTCGTCTGGGTCCGGGCCACTGAAGGGTGGCCAGATATACCAGCAGGTGGAGGCTGGCCTGCCCCTGGGAAATCGGCCCACGAGGCTGCCCTCCCAGTCCTCCGGAATGGCCGGGGCCCAGCAGGGCAGAGTGAGGACCACAGGCCTGCGTCAAGTCTCAGCCTTCCCCACTCCAGCCGCACCTCCGGGTGAGGGTGGGGGTGGAGTCACCATGGTGGGATGGTGGGCGGGGCAGTCGAGGAGGATCAACAATCAGCATAGGCGACCTCCGGGCCTGCTAGAGAGGCCTTGGGGCCTGAGGGCCGGAAAGGCGGTGACGTACTTCCGCTCCCCGCCGCCTCCGTAAAGGCGTCTTTAGGTAGCCGCCGCAGGCAGTTCTCAGTCCTGAGGCGCCCTCTCTCCGTAAGTCGGCGGAGCTTTGCGCAGACGGTTGTGTGTCTCTCATTTCGTCTGCGGAGCAATCAGTAAGGGAGTGGGGCTGAGGGGGGGAAGACGTGTCGGAGAGGGCTGACTCCTTCCCGCCCACTGTGATCGGGAGAAGGAAGGCTTTATTATTACTTGCAGCAAGTAAGGAGAACACCAGAGCTCTTACCCAAAGCAGTGTCACCCTGAACAGCAAAGTTGGGGAAGGTTTAAGCTAATGATACATGCATATCATGCATATTCATGAGGGGGCTTGAGGGGAGCAGAATTTAGCATAGAATCCGGGCAAAGGTTGACAGAGTCCAAGCTTTAGTTGATGGAATTCAGGAGGGTTGACATCTTAATTCCATCCTCCACCTGGGGGGGGGGGCTTAGTTCCTGCAGAACTCAAAGATATGTTATTACGTATATCCCTTGAGGAACCAGGAGGCTGCCCCAAGGCTGCCCTATGGTTTCTTGACTGGTCCTCCGGTGTTTCTGCATTCCCTCCTTTAAGATCATTAATTACTGAGACCTGTTCAAGGGCAAGCGTTGCAGCCGGGCTTAGATCACAAAATGGGTTAGGCCAGAATGGGTTCTCAAGAAAGTCATTCTTTGTTCTCTTTCTCAGGGGACCCCCTAACCTATCTGCTTAGACCGCTGCTGTTTCCAATGCGTGCGCGCTGAGAGAAGCCACCACTTAAGGCTCACCTCATTTGCACATTACGTGGTGGGCTGGAGGGTGGGATGAGTTCTTTTTTGTTTTTTTGGCCGCTCTGCACAGTATGTGGGATGTGGGGCCTTAGTTCCCCCACCAGGGATGCGCGGAGTCTTAAGCACTGGACCACCAGAGAAGTCGCTGGGTTGACCCACAGGGCTCAGGTGGGTTTCAGGTGCCGTCAGATCTCATGTCTTTTCATTCCATACATGGCCCAGAACTTTAAGCAACTGTGCACCGGCGAAAGAATTTGTTTACCTGCTGTGGTTCCTCTGGGCATGCTCTAGACCGGCTACACTGGCTATCCGTTGAGTCTTGTTTGCCCTTTGTTCCAATTCTGAGTGATATTGACTTCTCCCCCAGTGCTAGCCACTTCCTGCCCACTGCCTAACCCCTAGGAGTCAACAGCAGTACCTTTGAAATGGAGATGCAGGGAAAAAAATTATTTCACTCTACCTTTAGATCAGAAATAGTCTCATTTAACTTAGAGCTGGGCTTATTTATGGCTCCTCTTCCTCCCTAGCTTTCAAGTTTTCTTTTTTCCAGGAAGAGAAGGAAACCCATCCACAGCACCTGGGTTCTTGACAGCCTGGCCCCAGGTTAATTACCTTACTCCTAGTCTGCATCTCATGTACCAGGTGACATTGAAGCCAGTGTAGGACTTAAAGGGCAAATTGGATTCTTGTCTCAACTCTGTCACCAACTCACGACATGATATGGGACATTTCATTTCACCTTTCTGGGCCCTGCTGTTCTGCTATATCAAACAGGAGGCTGAACTTGAGGTACTTGCCGGCAGTGAGATGCCATTATAAAGGTACTGGGCTGTTCATTCACTAAGAGGCTAAGAGATATGAGGGCATATGGTGGAAGTGAATGAAGGAATAGGATGGGGATTGGAATAATTGACATTGGGTGCCTATTCTGTTCATGGCCCTGTGCTGGTCATCCCCATTGCCACTGTGACCACTTATTTTTTACCATTTAAGAATTTTACCATTCTTATTTTGAGAATTTACCATGAGCCAAGAATTACGCCAAATGCTTTACATGTTTCATGCAATCTAGTTCTCATAACCCATATCAGGGATCTCCAGGACCACCTTCACATTCAGAGATTCCCTAGAAGAACTCACAGGACTCAGCATATAGTTTTACTCATGACTAAGATTTATTACAGTGGTGTACTAAGGATACATAACCAAATCGTAAGGCAAAAAGACACGCATGGAGTCTGCAAGAATCCCTGTACAAGCTTCCTAATGATTTCTTGAAGCATTTACGAGAGATATTAGAAAATACCTTGACATGAACGAAAATGAAAACCAAAACTTACGGCATATAGTGAAATCAGTACTCAGATGGGAAATTATAGTTGTAACTGGATTTAGGCAATTATAGAAAATGATTATAATGATCATGAACTATGAGGTGATAACTCCTAAGGTGATATTGGCATGACTTACATGTCAGAGGGTGGGAGATGGTCTAGGGTGTTACACGTTTTATAAATAGGAACTTCTGAGCTAACTAGGGATGAGATGATGCGTATAGTGTGGGAAGACATGGGGAGGATTGAGGAAAAGGTGAAGTAATTGTTGCAGAGTCTGGTCGTAATGATCACGTGGCTGTGGAAGGAGAGGAACAACCTTGGTTGGGAAGAAGAAAACACCTTAGACTCTGAAGTCAGGGGCAGAGGGAGGGATCGTTAACCTATCTTAGGTTTTGTCTGTGGGATATCTGGCAGATTTAACCCAGGCTTTTGCCACTAACTTCAGTTTGACTACTGGCCAGCAAATGATCTTAGTTTAAAAACCCTCAGAATCCTCCCAACAGCCATTGACTCCAGAAAGGAACAGCCTCGTCAAGAAACAATAGAGGGCTTCCCTGGTGGTGCAGTGGCTGAGAGTCCGCCTGCCGATGCAGGGGACACGGGTTCGTGCCCCGGCCCGGGAAGATCCCACATGCCGCGCAGCGGCTAAGCCCGTGAGCCATGGCCGCTGAGCCTGTGCGTCGGAGCCTGTGCTCCACGACGGGAGAGGCCACAACAGTGAGAGGCCTGCGTACCGCAAAAAAAAAAAAAAAGAAAAAGAAACAATAGAACAGTATTAACTTTATGGACATTGATGTGATTCCCTTTAGCCTCATACTGTTATGCTGGACTCTCTTGTACAATTTTCACAGATCAGTGACTTTTCTAAATTCTCTAGCATGAATGGTAATGGACAATTGTATTGCCCTGGATTTTTTGCTAGCCAGTTTAGCTGGGATATGTGCCATTGCTAGTTTTTCTTGTCTCACCTGGATTAATGACACATTTAGCTGGCTTCGCTCTGGATGTGGAGGCTGACATGGTCTTTCCTCCAGTGAGCCTGGTTATACCACTGTGAGTCGTAATCATGGTCACTCTTGTCCAATGCTACCTAAGACAAATGGAACACATTTGGCCCAATCCTCTATCTGTACAATTAATTAGAGTATCTGATGACCTATGTGGTGATTTATGCTCCCGAGAATTCTTCCTGTGTTAGAAGTTAGGAGGTAAAGTTGTAGGGGAATGTGTCTACCATGGTGCCCTGGCAATTTCACGCATATCTATATAGGCTGTGCAGGCAAAGCCTTGAACTATAGCTAATTTGAGTCTTGGCAGATCATCCTGTGAGCATTCCAGAACATGAGAGGATGAGAGGAACTTTACAAGATTTTGAGGCCATCTTCCACTTCTGTCCCTATCCCCATGGGAGGCTGCCATGAGACAATTTGTCATTGCCTCCCAGATTCTGATGAGGCATGAGGCTTTCTGCCCCACTCTCCTCAGGTTATAACTGCAGACTATAACACTGTTTAGCTGCAGTCTAAAATTGTCTCCTCAGCAAGGCGTATGCCACAACCCACGTTGCAGTCATCCAGCCCCCTTTCGTTTCCGTATCATTGTTTTTGGTGTGTGGGACAAGGACTTGGGGAATTGGGATATTTGGCTACTCTTCCTTTTGCTGTTTATGTAAGTAATACATTATATGAATCTAAAAATGGCATATTGTATCTTTACTGGTCAAATCAGTTGGGAGTTAGCCTTGGCCTTGGCCTTGCCTGCTGCTGTGTGTTTGACAGAAGAACAATAGAGAGAGTAAAAATATATGGTTAATTATGACAGACTATTCCTCTCCTCTTTCGTTTTCTAAAAAATTTTGAACCAAACGCTGATCATAGTCATAAGAGACCTTTTTTCAGGTGGATGATGACTTAGTCATCAGTTATCTGAGGGCTCCTTGTTCTGAGCTAAAACTCCCATAATTGTTTTGTCACCAGTTCAGTTTTCTCCATCTGGTCCCAAAGAAAATCATGGGAACATTTTTTTGTATGCTCAACCTTCCTAGTGATCTTTCCCAAGTTGAGTCTCTGCTTCCTTCTCAGCACTCACAGACTATCAGCTAGTGTCCCTTTATGAGTTATTCCAGTATCCTCTTAGAAACCAACCAACCAACCAACAAGCCTGGGAGTTCATCTGAGGTCTCCTTTGCTCTGTGACTTTTCATAGGTATGGTATCTGTAAGCTCTCAGTACCTGGGTAGCTATAACGCATCTGAACCTGTAGACTTGAATTCCTGTGAAGCAGACATCATCTTCCTTCCTTGTTCACCCAGGAGACTGAATATACAAATGAACAATGGCCAAACCATATAGAAAAATAGAACTCTGACCCACAATCTGCAGCAGCCCGTCCAGGAAACCAACCCACTATCTGCAATAACCAGTCCAAGAGTTCAAACTACTATCTGTAGCAACCAGTCCCGGAAGCCAAAATAACTCCTGTAGTAACCAGCCTCAAACAGCCAGAATTTGAATAATGCTTCCCAACCAATCACATCAGATGCTTTGCATCTAGTAAGCCCTCATGCCTACAATCTTTAATCAGAGCATACCTGAAGCCTTCCTTTTTTCCTACTACAGAGCTTTCCCACTTCTCTGCCAAATGCAAGTATGGTGGCTGACTTCCTTGCTATAATAAGCTCTGAATAAATAGCCGTTGCTTGTTCTCAGTTGGGAGGTCTTCCTTTATTTCCACAACTTTCTTTAAAAGCATAGCTTCCTGACATGCTGTGTGATGTTAGGTAAGTCGTTTCCTCTCTTTGGGCCTCACTGTCTTCAACTGAAAAACTGGTTCAACATTTAATCATGCTTTGATTCAACAAACATTCTATGCCACTTAAAGAAATTGGGCCCTAAGAGGTGCGAGACGTTGGGCGGATGTTAGAGGCACAAAGATGAACATATCAAGGACATAGTCTGCTCTCTGGGAATGTAGAACTTAGTAGAAGGAGGCAGATATGTGAACAGGCACAGTCAAGTGAATGCTATGGATGCTTATACCGGCATCCATCCTACAAAGGTTCAATGAGGTGGAGAAGAGTGGTCAGTGGGAAGAAAAGGGCCGGGAAAGGATTCCCAGAGGAAGCCTCCTCCCCAGCCTCCCCCCACCCCCACCCCCACCCCGCTACCGTTCTCCTTGATTTCTGCAGGGCCTGGAGCGCTCTGTGTCTCTGGGAGAGCTGGACCACTCTCCCCTCCCGACTTTGCGTGGCGAGAAGGGAGTACCATGGAGACGCGGAGCCCTCCACCGTCCTAGAAAAGCCGGAATGGCAAAAGTGCTGCAGCCTCCGCCTTTCGCATGCAGAGACCTGGCCCACGCAGAAAGTGGGGAGCTGGGCATGGGGCTGGTAGGGGCTTGGAGCCTGGCTCTTGTTCGGGCGGCTCCCGGGCGCGGGTGGGGGGGGGCCGCTATGTCAGGCCCGCCGGGGTCTGGAGCGTCCCTCCCTGACCCCGGGTAGTCCCCGGTCGGGCCCGGTGAGCGCTGAGCCGGCGCCACGAAGCTGGCTCGGCTCTGCCCGGGGCTCTAGGCCCACATGAGGGGCGGAGAGGAGGCAGTGCGGCTACCGATAAACCGGGGTACAGCCCAGAGTGGAGGGCCCAGAGGAACAGGTAGGGGAAGAGTGGATTCGACATCCCCCAGGCTTGCGGCGGCAGGGGAAGCACACGTGCAGATGCACAGGCATGAGCCAATTCTGGGGCAGAGGTGTCCCAGCACAGAGCGCTGTGTGCGGCGACGAATGGCCAGAATTTCCACGACTGGTTTTACAGAGCTGGTTTTGTTTGAGGTGGGTCTTGAGAAGTACATGAGCTTGCAGGAGTAGGAGAAAGGATCTGGATCTTCAGGTCGGGGGTGGAGGAGGGGTGGGGACGGAGGGGGGTGTAGGTCCAAGGATACAGATCTGGGCAAGGAAAGGGATTGGGTTCATAACGGAACCGTGACAGTATAGGGCATGAGGGTGGTCTTGCAGGGGATGATCCTTGGGAAGTAAGCTGGGTCCGTGAATGGTGACTGAAGTTGTCTGCAGTTCAGAGAAGCTGGACTTCTTTAGGCAGGCAAAAGTGAGCCAGCCAAAGTCTTTGAGCCTTGGAATGCTGGGGAAGTTGCTGTGAGAACATTGCCGGGCAAGGACTGATGGGAATGGACCAGAACTGGCCCCTCCATAGTATTGAGATTGAGACCCTGAATGAGGCAGTGGCTGGGAATTATAAGAAGTCTTGATGGCTCCAAGTTAGCACTGTTTGTGTTTCTCAAGGAAGAGAGTGAGAGAGAAAGGCAAGAAAAGAAAAGGTGCAGGAGCTAGGGCTCCGAGAAATACAGAAAAAGGAACACTGAGACTGGGATGTGGGGAAGAGAGTAGGGTAGGTGCGTTAGGGAGTAGTCAGAGTTGGGCTCTGCCCTGTTGAGTACAGCCTCTCGAGCAGCCTGAGTGTTCTGAGGGGCCCTTAGCTGCCTCTTTGGCTGGTGGCAGTGACTGGGAGGGAGAGAAGAGCAAGAGTCCTAGACAGGGGCAGCAGGTGTGGCAGGAGTGAGGATAGAAGACAGTGTGCCATAGTAGGTAAGAGCCAGAGAGTCCCACAGGCCTGAGTTCTGTCTCAGCCCTTTAACTCGGGGGATGTTAATCTCTGAGCCTCAGTTTCCCTTCTGTAAAATGGGTCTAATGTCCTTCTCACAGTCTGTGAGGCGTGCCCAGAGTAATATATGTAAAGTGCTTGGCACAGGCTCAATAAATGTCAGTTGCTCTTGTTATCAAGGGTTGGTGACCTCTGAAGGAGGATACACTGTGGAGAAAGGTTGGCACTTAGAGCACATATGGAAACGAAAAGGGAAAACTTGCAGAGACTCATGAAAAAGATGAGAGGATGTTTGCTGAAGTAAAAATGAAGAGACATGAGAAGATTGGTAGCTGATCCCTTATATCTTTGTAAGTAGGGGGCAAAAATCTGTTGCGAGTTCCCTTAGACATTCAGAATCCAGAAACTCAGTGGGCATCCCCTCCAGTACCTCTTAGTGCCTGGGTCTACCCAGACTCCAGGCCTGGGTCCTGGGATTGTCCTAGGGCATTTAAACACATGTTGTTTCAGGAGTCAGTGACCTTCGAGGATGTAGCCGTCTACTTCTCTGAGAATGAATGGACCGGCCTGACCCCTGCTCAGAGGGCCCTGTACAGGGATGTGATGCTGGAGGATTATGGGGCCGTGGCTTCCTTGGGTAAGGGTCTTTCCCTCTGGACTCTGCCTCTACCCTTTGGAATTTCTTGGCTCCTTCTTCCTCAAAGGCTCAGGAGTCTTTGATAACCTCAGTTGAGTGGCAGCTTCAGGCTCTTGTATTCTTAATGACCCAACCTTAGTGGTTGCTGGGAAGTAGGAATCCTGGTATCAATTCAGGCCTCACATAGGACTTCCTTACCCCCGGCTGAGAGCTTCTGTTCTCCTGACTCATGTGCTGTGGATACAGTGGGAGGAGAGAAGATTCCTGGTGCCCCTCTGAGCCCTCAGTTCCCACCACCTCAGTTTGGGAGACCCAGCCCAATACCAACCATCCTCATGCAGACGTCTGAGCTTGAGAGCTCTCAGAGAGGGAGAGCACAAGAAAGCTCAGTTCCTCAAAGAGTGAAGTCATCTGTTTGCTCACTCACACTGTTATTGAGCGCCCCTTCCTCTCTGTTTCCTGACCTTTGTGAGCCTCCAGGCCCCTCTCCCCTGGGTCTCCTGTCCCTTTCCCCTGACTTCTTTTTCTTGTTCTCCCTAGTAATTTCCCTTCTTTCCCCTCCCACCCCTGAAGACACAGGCCTGGGAGGAGCCCTGGGGTTGCTCTGTGTCACCCTACTCACCCACCTGTCCCATTTCCTTCCTGTCAAGCAGCATTTCCATTTCCCTCTGATTTTCAGCCGGCTCTGATTTTCCAGCTGGAACGAAGCACCGTGGAGCTTGGCTCCTCAGGGAGCTCTGGATGGAGAGGGCCCGAGGGGCATCTCCTCAGGTGAGTGAGGATACATGTGCCAGTCATCTGACCAGTTCCCTTGTCTTAATCTTTAAATTGTCACGGGTGTGTTCTCTTAACCTAGTGCTGTAGACACCAGTGGGATTCCTTGTTTTCCTCTGTGTTCCCATGGTTTTCCATCTTGAGTCCTTGCTGTATTCATCCGGGCTCTTCTGTCTGCCATCTTCATGCACCTGTTTTTCCTTTTCCCCATCTCCACTGTTCTTTTCAGGGCCGTTATGTATCTTTACTCCCTGACTTTTCTGTTTCCTTTCTGATCTGAGGTGGCCTTTCTACTTTCCTGGCCTGCTTATAATCTTCCAGCAGAAGATTCGGACTGCCCTTTGGGGTATCATGGCCTTTTTTTTTTTTTTTTTTTTTGCGGTACACGGGCCTCTCACTGTTGTGGCCTCTCCCGCTGCGGAGCACAGGCTCCGGATGCGCAGGCTCAGCGTCTATGGCTCACGGGCCCAGCCGCTCTGCAGCATGTGGGATCTTCCCAGACTGGGGCACGAACCCGTGTCCCCTGCATCGGCAGGCAGACTCTCAACCACTGCGCCACCAGGGAAGCCCTTATCATGGCCATTTTTATCACTAGAAATCAAGAAGTCTAAATAACCCTGAGCCAAATACTTCCTGTTCCTCAGGGATTTCTGGTGGGAAAGCCCTGGCATTTGTTTAGGCCCAACACAGGGCTTCCCTGCTCCTAATTTCCTACTGAGAACTGTGTCCTCTTATTGCCCCCTGGCCCCATTTCATCTTCTTCCCACAGAGGCTCTTCTGTGGGCACAGGTGACTTGAGCTGTGCCCTCAACTTCCCCATTCACACAGTTCCTTGCTGTGTCTGGAAGTCTTTCCATGTTAGGATACCGTTGATTGCAAGTAACAACCCAATTCAAACTGGCTTAAATAAAAAAGAGGAATTTATTGTTTTGTGTAATTGGCAAGTCCATAGGTAGAATGGGCTGCAGGTACATTTGGATCAGAATTTCAGTCTCTGCTCTTCTCTGTCTCCTCGTATGTTGGTTTTGTCTACAGTCTGGCTCCTCTTGTGGTTGTAAGGTGATCGGTAGTTGTAACCAGGACTGTGCTTCTTCACACCGATGGAGAGGAACAGAGCAGGCCTTCCTTAGGCTTTAACCATTGTGAATCACAGTCCCAAGTATTGCTCTGCTGCACCATCTTAAGTCTTATGCCGGCTCTAAATCGGTCTCTACAGCCAGGGAAAAGCTCTGCACTGATTGACTTGGCCTGGATTGCTGGTCCCTGAAAGGATCTCTCATGTAGTGAGTGGGATGGGATAACCTGTTTGGCTTAGCTCAGTGAGGGCCTGTACCAGGAGCTGGACTTGGGATCACTCCCACCCAAAGGGCCTGGCTACTCCCTAGTGGGGGAGGGGTAGAATGGATGTAGGGAGGCACCTACAGTGTCCTCTACATTCTCTCAGCATCTCAGTACCTACTCTCCCTGCCACTCAAGGGCATTCTCATCTCTGCTTTAGGCAGAAAGCTAACAGCTAAGTTATTCCTTGAGCAAAACCCTAACTCCCTGACTTGCAGCAGCCCTCCTTGGAGCTCATGTCCCTACTCAAAGTCTTAAAGAAGAGAGTACTCACGAGGCATATAGTCCTTTGCCTCAGCAGCATGAAAGGTCATCATTTTTTTTTTAAGTCCTCTCCATATATATATTTATTTATTTAATTAATTTTTTTATATAGCAGGTTCTTATTAGTTATCCATTTTATACATATTAGTGTATATATGTCAGTCCCAATCTCCCAATTCATCACACTGAAAGGTCATCATTTGGAAATTGCAGAATTGATCTGTTTCTTAGGAGGATTTGGTTGGGAGTTACAAAGAGACCAGTCTTAGCTAAGTCTGAAGAATTTATTAGAGTGGACCTTTGTAAATAGAGGTGTTTATTGTTAGAGCAAGAAGTGACTTCTGGGAATGGCTGAATGAGGCTATGAGGCCATTTCTTATGGATGCCATAAGACATGAGAGACCCATTGTTGATCCTTTGTGAAAAGAGAAGGCAGTAGATAAATAGATAGGAAGGAAGGGAAGTAAGAGGTGGTGCTTTCCCAACATAGCCTCAGGAACAGCTCCTTGCAGTTCTTTCCTATCCTGATACTTTGCTATGTGAATTGGCTTTCAGCTCCTAGGGGCAGGTGCAGAAGAGACCTTAGTCTTTCCTGTTTCTTCTTGACATTTTAAAATGAGTGATAACTTTTTGTATATTGGTGAACTGATGGAATCACAACTTCCCTGAACCTCTATTTCCTGTCCTTTATATTCTTATTACTCTCAAGTTTCAGGTCACTGTTTTACCAGTCTTTCCCCCGACCTTCATTCTCCCCTACCACTTCCGTCTCAGCTCCTTTCCTAATGGGCCCCACTCCTCCAGTTGAGTCAGCCTTATTTATATCTTGATCCTGGCAGGATATCCATTTCTAAAGCCTGCTGGGATCTCCCATCTTGAGCAGGTAGAAGAGCCATTGAAACCGAAACTGCAAGGAGAGGGTCCAAGCCTAATTTGTACCGGTAAGTGAGAGGGAAATGAGCACTTTTCTCCCAGTCACACATTTTTCTCCTGTCTTTCCTTTGTAAAGTGTTAAAATTCCATTCCATTTATGTTCTAAATAAAAGACCCTCTAAAAATCCCCAAATCAACTAATTAATCAGAGGAAATGTAAACTCTAAACTTCCAACTTTTATTTGGACAAGTGCAGATAATTAAATTTGGATGGATCTTTCATCTTAGGCTCAAACTGAACAGAGGGCTTACCTATCTGGCTGCAGTGGTCAATCAATATGTTAAAAGGTAAATGCTGTATTTTTCTCATTGTGTTCATTGCTAGGGATCAGAAATCAAGTAATATATGGCTCCTATCCCGGAAAGGCTCACAGTCTGATGAGACATTATACAAAAATGTATAATTATAACAAAATGTGATGCTGTAACAGAGATTTGAATAAGACACTATGGAACAAAGAGACACTTTGGCCAACACTGCCTAAAGTAATTCAGGGAAGCACTTTTCATGGTGGACCTGGTGTTTGGATTGAATGAGAAGACTTTATTTCCATTCAGTGTTGAAAAGTATAAGAGAGTCTTCTTTGTGCTCCCCACCGTGTGTGATAAGCTCAGGGTCCCCAGGTATACCACAGATATTCTTTATTTCTGAACAGGTCCTCTGCTCTGAATCCTGGCTAGTTCTTCTCATGTTATAAACTGAACTACCTAGAAGGAATTTTGACTTATCTCCCTTAGAATTCAATTCAACTATTTCCCAAGAGCACCCCCCGCCCCCAACTCCCCACCTGCCGGCCCCATGCTTGCTCTGGTGCTGGAAATCAGAGCCCTCAGCCCTCAGGGACTGTCTGCCTAATTTCTGCCTTTTGATTTTTGTTGCTTTCTGTATGTTAGCTCTGTTTCGCCGTTTTCAGCTACGTCAGGGCCACTTAGACACAGGGGTGGCACTTGGAGGAAAATGGACATATTAATCCCACTTGGTGACCTCAGTCACTCTGTCATGGGTAATGATGACATTTGCAGCTCTGGTTTCTTCTTTCAGAGTCTGTGTCCAAGAGTGAGAAAGGTTTTATTCTGAAGGAGGATACTTTTGAGGAGGCACAGGACCACATGGTGCTATCAGGTGGACCCCAGTGCTGTGGTTCCCAGGAATTCTGGTTTGGAAAAACCTGTGAAGAGGAGAAAAGCAGGTTAATGAGATGGCCTGCCTATCCCAATAGGGAAAGTGTGGAGAACACTACATGTGACATTATAGAAGTGATTGTCAAGGATGAGATGACCTCAGTAGGAGAGCATTTGAAAGATGCTGATGTTTATACCCACCTTGTACCTCAGAAAAGTCTACATGAGCAGGTATTCTATATATGTGAAGAATGTGGCAAGTGTTTTGTTCAAAATGAAGACTTTGATCAACATCAGAGAATTCATATTGGGAAGAAAGTCTGTGGATGTAAGGAATGCGGGAAGACTTTCAGTTTCAGATAACACTGCATTGTACATCAGAGGACTCACACTGGGGTGAAACCCTACGTTTGTCAAGAATGTGCTAAAGCCTTCATTTGGAAGTCAAACCTGATTGGGCACCAGAGAATTCACACTGGAGAGAAACCCTTTGAATGTAAGGAATGTGGGAAGGGCTTTAGTCAGAACACAAGCCGTACACAACATCAGCGAATCCACACCGGGGAGAAACCATATACATGTAAGGAATGTGGGAAAAGTTTTACTCAGAACCCAGTCCTTCTTCGACATCAGAGAATCCACACCGGGGAGAAAGCTTATGAATGTAAGGACTGTGGGAAAGGCTTCATGTGGAAGTTGGATCTTGCTCAGCACCAATGGGTCCACACTGGAGAGAAGCCTCATGAATGTATTGACTGTGGGAAAAGCTTCATTTGCAAGGCACACCTTACTCGTCATCAGAGAATCCATACTGGGGAAAGACCCTATAAATGTAATGACTGTGGGAAGGCCTTCAGTCAGAATTCTGTTTTGATTATGCACCAGAGGCGCCATGCTAGAGAGAAACCCTATAACTGTCAGACTTCTCACTTTCTTGAACATTAGAGAATGCATAATGGTGATACTTGTTTATAATTCTTATGCTACAGGAACCCCAGCCACAAGATGAGATGACTGCCCACAGTTTGCTGTAACTGTAATAGCCAGTATTGTCTTGCCCCTTCTCCTGAGTGGATACCCTGTCCTCTAGCAAGACTGGTCTCTCTGTTCAGCCATACTCATACTAAGCAACATTTAGTTGAGCACCTACTCTATTTCAGGTACTGTGCTAACCATTTTACATACATTCCTTAACTTTTCTTAATCCTATAAGGTAGGTACTCTTATCCTCATTTTACAAATGAGAAATCTGAGGTTGAAAGAGGTTATAAACTCATTCAAGTTCACTCAGGTAGTAAAGTTTAGAGTTAAGATTGGAACCAGGCCTATCTGACTCCCGAATCTATTGTTCTTTATCTGTGCACATTTCTGCTTCTGCCTATTTTTATTTGCTCAAATTTCCCTGGGCTAAAAGTCTCCTTTCCTCATCTAAGACTCAGCTCCTTCAGGTGAACAGACCTCTCTTCATTTTCTAATTGTAGTCAGTACCACCCAAGTTGGTATTTAATTATGTGCTATCTTCTATTTTTTCTAATAGTCTCATGCCTGTTAGTCTGGCTAAATGACTCTTTGAGGACCAACACTGCATTTCTTTATGTTTTTCAAATTTTGAAACGTATTTATTTTTGACTAGCTATAACATACTCATGATAAAAAAAAATTGAAATAGTTCAAAAAGGTGTTCAGCAAAAAGTAAATTTCCTTGTCACTCCTGTCTTCCAGTCCTTCTCAGAGACAATGCGTTGTTTCTGTGTCTTTCTGGGTACATGCCCGCACAAGTATTTATTAATACTACTTTCCATAAGTCTACCCCACTTAAAACCATATTTGATATAGTGATATTGCTATTACTTTGCCAACTCCAGGACCTTCTCTTCCTCAGAAGTTGTTGGCCTCCTTTAGGTCACTAAGGTAACTTAAGGAAAGCAATGGAGACAGTCTGGGTTGTGCAGTCTTGGGAGACCTGATTGCCCTTGTGTTATAAGAGAGTACTCTGGGACTGGGAAAATGTAAACCAACGGAATTTTTTTTCATAAAAATTTGTAGAGCTACAACCCCTCTCATAGCACCACTATCCTAAATTCTCTCCTAGTCTGTCCCCTTCTCATCACCATAATACCTACGTCCCAAGGTAAGCTGTGGGGCTATCACCAAAGGAGGGAGAAGTGGTCACTTCACGCTCCTTTGGGTATCCTCAATCAGCAGTGGCAATATAATCCAGTACCTTGGTGTCAGGGTCACAAATGCCCTGCATAGGTCCATGATCAAACATAAATGCTAGGCACTCATAGATTCTACGCAGCAAGTAAGGGGAAGGTGAAGAATTCCAAAATTAACTTGATTACAGACTTGAAATCAAGTCTGTAAAATAAAATATTTTTTAAAAGGGGATACAGGCTGTTAAAATATTAATTATGAAGAAATGCAGGATATTAATGAATGGTATGAACCATCTTAAAGAGTCAGAGAACCAAAGGCCCTATTCAGAGAAGAAGAACGCTGGCCAAAACAGATGAAACATCCATTCCAGACTCTCCACCTTTAGAGCCATTTTCCAGACTGCAGTTTGCTCCATTGCTATTTAGGCATCCCACTTTATAAGCTCCCAGCCAGTGAGTATAATGGTTGATAAAGGAGCAAGGAGGAGAAGCCAGAGGCCTGCTTGGACCAAACTTCTGCTTCCTGAAAAGTACAAAAATACTGATAACTCTGGAGTTTCTGACTGCTGAAGCCAAAGGCCATATAGTAAGGAGAACTTGGTCTGGTGTAGTCCAGCTAGAGTACCTCTAATAAGCAGGAAAAATTTTATTTTGTTACTACACAGACCCAGGAAATGGAAATGAGTGATGTGAACACGTGTTTTGAGGAAGTTGTTTATTACGCAAATATTACCGAGCACCTGCTTGTATGCAAAGCACTGTGCCAGGTGCTGTAAAGGAATGATAAGTCAGACCTGCCCCTGCCTTCCTGGAACATTAATCTAGTGAAGATTAAAGGGACCAACCAAAAAAAATCAAGTGAACAAGATTATTAAAGATTGCTAAGTGCTCTGAAGGGAATGAACAAGGTACAGAAAGTGGGACCCTCTTTCTGTAGATGCTCACAGGAGGCCTATCCTAAGAGGTAACATTAAAAGTATGACTCAGAGGATGAGAAAGAGCCTCTTGTACCAAGAACAGGAAGAACCGCAGGAAGAGGGAACAGCTGTGCAGACTCCCTGATGTGTGAAGAGTTTGGCACGTTCAAGAAAACAGGTTTTAGCAAGACGAACAGGGCATGTGTGGCACCAGCTGGGATTATACAGATCCATGGGCCAGATCATTCAATTCCACCCTAAGTGAAAAGAAGTCATTGAAGAGTATTCAGTGGAGGAATGACGTGTTTGATTCTGATTATAAGATGATGATGAGCACTCTGGCTGCTAATAGAAAATGGGTTGTAAGGGGACAAAAGTGAAAGTAGAGATCATGTTGGAGACTGCTAGCCGTCCAAGTTGGGGATGACGGTGGCCTGGAGAGGGTGGTGGTAATGGAAATGAAGAGAAGGTGGATTTAAGGTATATTTTGGAAATAAAATCAGTGAGCTGCTGCCAGTGGATTAGATGCAAGGATAATGGACAGGGAGGAATCAGGGATAGCCTTCTGGCTTCTGACTTGAGCAGCTGAGTTAGACAGTGGTGCCATTTACTGGAATGAATAAGACTGGAATGGGAATAGGTTTGGAGATGGAAAAGTCTAGAACTCTACTTTGGATTAACATTTGCAATAAGTGTGAGATGTACAATTAGAAATTTCAAGTAGGTGGTTTTATATATGGGCTGGACCTCTGGGTTAGTGATACCTGGAGCTGTACATTTGAGAGCGGTCAAACGAACAGAAGGTATTTAAAGCCATGGGAAGAAATGAATGTAATCTCCTAGAGCTGCACTATCCAATACAGTAGCCACTAGCCACGTGTGGGTATTAAAATTAAATTTAAAATGTATGTCCTTAGCCACACTGGCCAGATTCCAAGCACACAGTAACTATATGTGGTAGTTGGCTACCTTATTGGATGGTGTAGGCGTAGAACATTTTCATTGATGCAGAAGGGTCTATTGGACAGTACTGCCCCCAGAGACAGTACAGGCAAATACGAGGGCCCAGGATGAAGTCTTCTGGAATACCATCTCTACTTAGGGAATTGGACAGGGGGACACACCAAGAAGAAATGCTAAGAAAGAGCATCAGTGAGAGATTGGCAACACTACACTACCAGTGGCAACGTTATGCAGGCAGCAGTTGAAATAGGGTTGACTTTCCAATTGGGAATGTAACGAGGTGATCATTAAAATCCTAAATATTCAAAAGCTCCCAGAGTGAAGGTGACATATACGTTAGATGAGTTCAGTATTTTAAAATGGGAGAGAGAGAGAGAATGAATAAGAATAAGAACCCATGGAAATGGAACTATGAAAGAGAAGAAACAGTTTAGACTTACAGAAGAGGATCATGGGAGTTGATCAACCCTAGGAATTCTCTTTCAAAGATGGAAATATTTGTAGGCAGAGTGGTGGAATGGCAAGACAAATTTTAGAAGTATCACAATGAGAGAATTAGCAAAACATGGCAAAAGATAGGTGGTCTAGGAGGATTAAGAAATAGCACGTGGAAATGGATGTCCAGTAAGAGTCTCTAGCAGATATGAAAATATCCTGGGCATTCCACATGATCTGACTTAAAACACTGGTGATGTGGCAAACCCAAAATTCACATAGGTAGGGTAGGGGAATCTGGAAGATACCTCAAAGAGATTGGAAATTATCCACTGGAGAATCTGGAACTGAGAGTATATTTTCATCAAATTTGGAAGGTATGTTACGGTATGACAAACATTAGTCCGGTGGGATTCACGAAGTTAAGGTTAGGGCATGAAAGGTACCTATTTAGACACTTAACCTCCAAGCAACTGAGATGAAATACAAATGAGGAGCTTGTGTGACCACTAAGAGAAAATGTGATATTAAGGTGCTATACAAGAAAACAGTGCTTTCAAATATAAGCCAGGATCAGTATAATTAATTTGCAAATGACAGAAAACCCAAATCTAACTAATAAAAGTTGTTTATAGGCTCACATAACTGAAAAGTTCAGAGGTAGGACAATGTTCCAATACCTATTGAGAGGGACAGAGTTCAGACCTAGAGAAGATTCTCTGATGTTGAAAGACAATTCCTCTGCCCAGTGATTGAGATGTAAATTACTTTATAGAGTGGAAAATTGCTTCCTTACTTTAGCAGAAAGAGAAAACAAAAAGAACTGGCTTTAACCATTTTTTTTCTCCGAAAGAAGGACTATATTTGTCTGGTGGAAGTGATATAGATATTGGAGTTAAGCAACTGAATTGTTCAGCCTCTACCCCCATTTCCAGCATACGTAGTCCAGGCTAAAGTGTGCTTAGCATGAATGCAGCTGGAAACCCGATGTCTTCTGATTTCCACTGTATTGTACCCCCTAAAGTCGATAAAAACTTATTCATTGTCAAGTATATAACATAAACTTTATTCTGTTGATAATATCAAGAGAAATGAGAAAGAACTGGTGTGAAAGAAGAAGCCAAACAGTACATTTGTCTGGCAGACAATCAGCTGGTGTCTTGGGTTGTGTCTTACACTACAGATTTCTCTTCCCACAAGAGCACCCGGTAGAAAACTCGACGTAGGCTTTTCACTCTGCCTTTTCTTTGAGAAAATATTAACTCTGAGTGCAAGGGATCTAACTACCAGGCCCCAAATTTATTTTATTATTTTCCTAGGAGGCTCAAAGGGTATTCAGGCAAATGGGGCTAAGCTCCCTTACTATTTCTGCCTTGCGGGTGGCAGATCAGATTCCCTGATGTTCCTTTGAAAAATACAAGCCTGGGTGAAGAGGAAACAAGAAAAAGAGGGGAGTGATATATGCTGGAAACTGGTGGCAAATAAGATTCAAAACAAAAAGAACCCCCAGGATATATAAAGCGAAAGTATTCTGAAAAGGTGACAGATATACCTGAGGGAAGCCGCACATGGTGATGTTAATATGGAAACTGAAAATCAACTCAGCGCAAACATAAGAGGTGGGCATGGTCCATCCAGAGAGCCTCGAGGCCGGCTCCACCTGCAGGTGGGGCTGGAGGCTGTTGCCCTGCAGAGTGGGAGTTGTTCTGAAAGACTAGTTCTGGTTCATGACAGCTACTCTCTGTTTCTCTTCTGTCCACTAGCTCCTCAGCCCGTAGCAACTGACCTCTGCTCCCACCAAACTCCTTGAACTGAGGTTACTACCAGCGCCTGGCTTCCCGGGCTTCATCATCTACAGTATGTATCCCTGTTGATAATTTACACCCCTTGCAAATGTCCTCTTGGCTCTCGGGTCACCACTTTCTCCTGACGTTCCTGATTTGTTAGTTCCTGCCTCCTTTGAGTTTCCTCCATTTCTGTCCACCCTCTAAAGATAAGTAGTCACCTAGGGATCCAATCTTGTCCCTCTTCTAACTCTATACAGTGTCACCAGGTGACAGGATTATTTACCCATTTGGATTAAACTATATCTGGGGGACTTCCCTGGAGGTCCAGTGGTTAGGACTCCTTGCTGTCACTGCCGAGGGCCTGGGTTCAATCCCTGGTCAGGGAACTAAGATCCCACAAGCTGCGTGGTATGGCCAAAAATAAATAAGTAAAAATAAATTACATCTGGGAGCCACATGTACAAAAATGAACTTATTATCCTTACCCACAGGTACACACTAACCCCTGTTTTCTCCGCCACCTGCCCACTTGTTCAGCCCAGGAGCCTCATGGAAATCTTCAGTTTCTCTCTATCCTGCACCCTTATAAATAGACTACGTTTTAATGATTCCATTTCACAGATGCAGCAGGTTGGCCATTTCCTTTCCACATCCTCTGCTCTATTTTCCATAGTTACCACGTCAGAGTTTTGTGATAGCTGTTGTCTTTTCAATCCTCTCTCATTCTTAGATCAAGAAAATTTCCTTAAAATGAAAATCAAATTGTATCACCCTCTTTCTGGAATTCCTTTAATGATTCTCTCTTGTCTATAAAACAAAACCCAAGTTCCCTAGGTGAGTATTCAAAACTCTGTCAGTGACTGGTTATAATCTATGATTTTATGCTCTCTCTCCTCAATCTCCCACTTAAGTCTCAACAGCACCCATACTTCTCTGCTTCTCATTCTCAACCACATCTTGCTCTTTCAAGGAATGTGTGAATATATCAGTATAGGTCAGTGGTTCCCAACTGGCAGTGATTTTGCGCCTTTCTCCTAGAAGACGTTTGGCAATGTTTAGACACATTTTTTATTGTCACAATTGGGGATAGGGCTGCTACTGACATCTAGTGGGCATCTAGAGGCCAGGGATGCAACGAAATATACTACAATGCACAGGGAAGTCTCCCACGACAAAGAATTATCTGGCCCCAAATGCCATTAGTGCTGCTGTTAAGAAAATCTTGTATAGGGCAACCACATGTGGAAGTCTGTTGATCATATCTACTGTATCAGACAAATAGGTACAAAGAGAAATAGAACATCCATGTCCAAGGAGTACCTATTTATTCTATTTGCAAGAAATCACTACTTGTGTTAATATTGGATGGAAGCTCTGTGAAATGAGCTTTACGTGTGAGAATTTGTGTTGTGTTTTCTTTTGTGTCCTTCAGTTCATGCTTTTAACTACTCTTTGTCCTTAATAGTCTTTCTACCCACAAAGATGTGGTGTCTAGCATCATCTGACAACTTTTCCCATGACCCACGTGCCTCGCTTCCCTCACCTTCCTGGAAGTCTTTTTTTTATTTTTTATTTTTATTTCAATCTATTTATTTATTTATTTATTTGGCTGTGCCAGGTCTTAGTTGCGGCACGGGGGATCTTTAGTTGCGGCATGTGGGATCTTTTAGTTGCGGCATGTGGGATCTAGTTCCCTGACCAGGGATCGAACCTGGGCCCCCTGCAGTGAGAGTGCGGAGTCTTAGCCACTGGACCACCAGGGAAGTCCCCCTGGACGTCTTTAGAGTCAGAATACCATGAACTTGGCGAAACTGCAGACCTGAAATTGGGTTGTGAGATTTTTGTCTTGCTGTTCATGCATGATGTATGAGCAGAGGGAGGAGAACTAGGTGTGACAATAGCAATCATTTTGTCTCAAAACAAACCAGTTAAAGTGTAAAGATCCACCAGTTTTATGCAGTTGGGAATCTGTGGTCTAACCAGTGGCAGCTGTTGTGTTGCAGACATTGTCTTTAATGAGTGTACCTCGCGGAATCAATCCACAGCAGGATCCCTGTTTTCCAGTGATGAACTAAGTAGCTGACACAGAGTGGGATTTGGAAGTAGGTTACTATTATAATACTGTAATATTTGGGACATGCCTTATAACTTGGGATGTAATTTTAACATGACTACCATTCTTTTTTTTTTCCAACTTACCTTCTCCCCACCCTTGCCAGAGCGATAAAATTAATGAAGAATCTTAAAATCCATTGATATGTCTTAGGAAAAAAATAGTAGTAGGGAGTCATCAAAATTTATTGTTAAACCATCTGTAAGTCTTGTTTCAGTTTTGTTCCTTTGACTCATTGACTTTATTGTTGAAAAGGACATTTGAAGTTGTCTAGTCCAAGTATCTTATTTCTATACAGGAAAAAAATAGAGGTTGAGAGTTAAGGACTTTTTCAAGATCTTCCTGTGTTTGCCTGCATTTTTTTTTTTTTTTTGAGGAGTGATAGCATCTTTATTATTGCTGTTAATGGAACAAAAGGTACCTAATCACACCAGCTTCTCTTTTCAAAGAAAACTACAAATATCTTAATAACATCACATATCAAAGAGTCGTTACTTTTGCTGCCTTCTATTAAAAGCAGTTACATGCCAGGAAACAACACATTGCTCACACATTGCCAGGAGCATGGAGGGAACTGAATAGACCGAATAGCATCAGTCTATTCTTATCACATGAAGCCAGACACAGTCAACTCTCAGTAAGCCATTCGCACGGAGGGAACACTGATAATTCACAATAGTTATATCTGCCATTTGCATGCATCACATAGTTTGTTTAGGCTCCTATAAAATTAATTTAAATTAAAAATATGATCCTTAAGCCAGTGTCAACACATGACAAGGAGCATGAGGTAATGGTGCCGGGGAGGCAGGGAAACAGCAGACTAGTATTAGTACTGGGCCACTGGATAAACTAAAGGCACACCACACATACGTGGAGAACTTAGCCAAGAGTGGCTGGGAACTTCAGTATATTGTCACTCTTTCTAGATTGGTTTTATATTGGGAGCTATGTTTTTCAACACACCGTATGTACATTTTGTTTGTTTGTTTAGTGGGCAAATTGATTCATTCAGTTCTGTCACTTTATGAGTATAATTTTACTGGGTCGTATTAATAGAAATACATTAATACTCTACATAAGCTAGGTAGCATTGAGTACACAAGAATAAAGTACTTAAAAGGGCAAGATCACATCAATAGCCTTTCCTTGTCCTGTGGGACAGATAAGGGGATCTTGAATTGAGGTTTTTGATAATAGAGCTTTAATCAGCACAGTCATACTACGGAGAGATGCAGTGGTGTTGAAAAGCACAGGCTATGGATTCAGTCTCGCTCTAATGATGCCTGCATCATTAATAAACATTTTCCTATCTCTGGTGTGTAGTCTCTAGGGAACTCTGTTTACAGTTTGGGGGCTCCACATTTCTTCTTGGCTTCTAAATCCTGTATCCATTATCTCCCCCAGCTTCCTCTCCTGGATGCTTTCCTGCGATCCTGTGATTATGAATCTAGATTCATGGAACGTCCAGTTTTCTCAGGCTCCTTACTGGAATGATCTCTGCGTTGTCTCAGCATTCTGAGATGTGCCTGTTATCTTCCTCTTGTGAGCAGAGAATCATGCTGCCAGTACAAACAATGTTAAATGTGAAAACAGAACCTGGGGGAGAGGTTCTTTATGGGAGTTGCGATCAGTCCATCTTGCTGATGTATGATTCTCTGCCTTAAGCTACTGAGAATCATACTTTTCTCCATAAGAAGAATTGAAGAAGCTAGATGATGACAGGTTGTGTCCCTTAAAACCAAGCCTCAGGTGAGCTTTGTTCCCTTTGACCTCTGTCCACTTGAGTTTTGAGGTAAGCCAGTGCAGGTACTTCATGGAAACTGTGTCCGAGGTAAAGATGCATCCATCTATATTCACCAAAAGGAGCCTCTGAGAGGTTTCAGGTAAGACAAGATAGGTACAGAGAAGAAGTACACCTGGCCTGAGAGGACAGGATGAAGCCTGGAACCCGAGTGGTGGCAGCAAGAATTACCCTTAGGACATGGGTGTACATGAGGACAGGCATAAACTAGTCATATGGAAACTCATTCGCTTATTCTCTTATTAACCAACATTTGAATATATTGGCGTAACACCAAAAATGTGGGATATTCTAACCAACATTTAGAAATGTTGTAATTGATGATTTGGCGTCCATCGATCATAGGGTCAAACTAACAGCCGAAGTTGATTATATTTCCCCTTTGGATGTGCAAAAATCCTATTACAAACCTTCCAACCACAGACCCCAACACCTGTGTTTTGCTTCCTGCCCAGCAGGAGGACATGCCCACCTAACAACTTCCCACCGCTCTAGTAATAGAGGCTTTTGCCTGTGCTTTCTGCCCCCTCCTCTGCCTCCTGACTGACCCCATGGTGCTTCCCATGGGCCCCCTGCATGGCGTGGCATGCCCCCTCTTTTCAGGAACTGTAAGTACTTCTTCTTTCCAAGGCAGTTGTCTTCTTGTCTGTGACCTTACCATACATGATTTCTAAAACTCCTGGGTGTATGTTAAACACGGATGAACCCCACAATGTATAAATTTTTATGGCAAGTAATGGTAAATGCTATGAAGGATAATAAAGCAGGGAAGGGGTATAGAAAGGGATAGATAGAGTGATCAGGGACAGACTCTGATGAGGGGACATGTGAACAAGAGACCTAAGTAGGGAGCGAGATGTGCTGATATTTAGGGGCAGCGTTTCAGGCAGAGGGAATAGCAACTGCTGGGGCCGAGGAGGAGGGAACATGCTTGGACCGTGTCCATAGGGAGGTGGTGAGGCTTCGGTGCTTAGGCGCGGGATGGGTTCAGCATATGGCAGGTGGACTGAATTGTGTCCCCCCCCAACTTTATATGTTAAAGCCCTAACCTCCAGTACCTCAGCATGTGACTGTATTTGGAGACAGGATCTTCAAAGACATAATTAAGTTAAAATGAGGCTGTTACAGGGTGGTCGCTAATCCAGTCAGACTGGTGTCCATATGAGAAGAGGAGATTAGGACACAGACCCCAGGGGTGCACATGCATAGGGAGGTGACCGTGTGAAGTGGCAGCAAGAGGTTGGCCATCTGCAAGCCAAGGAGAGAGGCCTCAGAGGATACCAGCCAGCTGGCACCTTGATCTTGGACTTCCAGCCTCCTATACCATAAGAAAATTAATTTCTGTTAAGCCATCCAGTCTGTGAAATTTTGTCATGGCCTAGGGCTAAATCATGATGGCCAAATGTTACCTTGCAGTTATGGTTAGTTAGTCAGTGTGGGTGGAAGTTTGATCTGTGTTCTCCTGGCCCAGTGTGGTTTTCTCTAATCTTTTATATTGCTTATGTTTTCAGGTAATTTGCAAGCTTCGTGATAGCATTCCTCACATACCCCTAAGTTGGAATATCTAAGTTATTTGATTTAATTTTTTGTTTGACATTTAATTGATGAAGAGGAGTCTCACCAGCCCGCCCAACCCAATATCCTTTTCACTTTTCATTCTTTTTTGGTCTTCTGAGGCCATTCCCATGATCAGATTTCCATTTTCAACAATGTTACTCTCTTGGACCAACCATAATTATCCCGTCTTCTTTTGCATCTTTGGCCGTGAGACCAGATGTAGCCCCTTTCCCTTTTGGGTCCCAGGGCTTTTCCTTGTCTTTCTTCATTCCCTATGCTCTGTGAAACCAATTTGTAAACATACAAAAGCTGTGCATTTACAGCATACAGTTGTATCTTTGATGATCTAGTTCCCTCTCTAACATTTGCATTTATTATTTTTTCTCAGGTTGTGAAATCAGGGCTGAATTTGTGCTTTTAGGCCTCAAAATAAGACATTTCTGAGAAAAGTGAATCCCGTGGCTTGGCCTCAGAGGAACATTAAGAGACCTTCCCCAGGGACCTGGTTTTCAAGTTACCTGTGAATCAGAGAGCAAGATAGAGAGGCCTTCAGGAAGTCTCATAAGGGATGGAATGAAGAAAAATAAGAGAGATTCAGCAAAGGAGAGAGTAAATAATGAGAAAATTCCTATAAAAAATAGGAGTGGCTGCGCCCATGAGCCATGGCCGCTGGGCCTGCGCGTCCGGAGCCTGTGCTCCGCAACGGAAGAGGCCACAGCAGTGAGAGGCCCGCGTGCTGCAAAAAAAAAAAATAAAGAAAGAAAAATAGATGTCATGCACATAAGAGATCAGAAAAAAATGTTGGGGTCAGTTCACACATCTGCAATTTCCAGGTGTGTAAAGAGTGTGGCAAAGCCTTTAACTTCAACTCAGCACCAGCAAGTCAGCACTGGAGAGAAACCTTTTATTTTTTTACCTGTACGCGGGCCTCTCACTGTTGTGGCCTCTCCCGTTGCGGAGCACAGGCTCCGGACGCGCAGGCTCAGCAGCCATGGCTCACGGGCCCAGCCGCTCCACGGCATGTGGGATCTTCCCAGACTGGGGCACGAACCCATGTCCCCTGCATCGGCAGGCTGACTCTCAACCACTGCGCCACCACGGAAGCCTGAGAGAAACTTTTTAGATGCAAGGACTACAGCAAGGCCTTCAAGCAAAAAGTCAGCTTAAATCAATATCAATGGATCCAAAAGAAAAAAAGAAAAGGGAGAAAAAAGAAAAAGAAAACCCCAAGATCAATGGATCCACCCTTGGGTGAAGCCCTACAAATGCAGAGTGTGGGAAAGGCTTCAACAAGAGTTCAGGATTGAAGCAGCACTGAAGGCTTCATGTTAGAGAAAAACCCTGTGAATGTGAGAAATGTGGGAAAGTCTTCATTCAGAACTCAAATTTTATTCGTCATTGGAGAATTCATCCTGGAGAGAAACTTTTAAATGTAATCTTGTTCTGTGTGTCCCCCTAGTGCAGGTTAGCAGGCCCTCCCCTTCTTGGCCTGATTATCCCAATCCAGCTGTACCTCCTGCCCTCCCCAGACTCTGCTCCAGCCAGTCCTCTCTACTCACTGCAGCACACACTGTTTCAGTTTCTTCCTCTGAGCTTGTGCTTTTTCTGCTCCCCCAGATGCCCTCTCGCCATCTCTTCCCCTTTCTTTGATCCTATCTAGCCTTAAGACTTTTTGAAGCTTAGCACTTTGACCCTGCCTTTCTTACTACAGCCTCTTTTGTCTGTTTTCTTAAAGGCAACCTTACTACTTTTTAAAATTTTTGGCCATGCCATGCGGCATGTGGAATCTTAGTTCCCCGACCAGGGATCGAACCCACGCCCCCTGCATTGGAAGGGCAGAGTCTTAACCACTGGACTGCCAGGGAATTCCCAAGACAGACATTCTATTTACAATGAATTTATATGCTGGTTGTTTTGTTATTGTTGTTTTGTATTTTTATTTTTTGTTTTCCCTCCAGTTGACTCAATGTTATTTCCAACTCTGCAGTGGTGAGCTTCTCCATAGCAGGATTGGTCAGGAAGGTGGACTGTCCCCAAAGGAGTTGAATATAAGGAATGACCTTGAGAGTGTCTGTCTTTCCTTAGATTTTAGGTAAGTTGTTTGCCCTGAGACTTAACTCTCTGATGTGTTCAAGGAAAAATTTCAGATTATCTGGCTTTTTTTTTTTTTGGTTGTGCCATGCAGCATGTGGGATTTTAGGTCCCTGACCAGGGACTGAACCCGCGCCTCCTGCAGTCTTAATCTCTGGACTGCCAGGGAGGTCCCAGTTTGGCTATTTTTTGTTGTAAGGGTGGAGCCATATTCTTCAGGTTTTTAAAATTATTTATTTATTTTTGGCTGTGTTGGGTCTTCATTGCTGTGCGCAGGCTTTCTCTAGTTGCGGCGAGTGGGGTCTACTCTTCGTCGCGGTGCACTGGCTTCTCATTGCGGTGGCTTCTCTTGTTGTGGAGCACGGGCTCTAGGCACACAGGCGTCAGTAGTTGTGGCACGCAGGCTCAGTAGTTGTGGCGCACGGGCTTAGTTGCTCCGTGGCATGTGGGATCTTCCCGGACCAGGCTCAAACCCGTGTCCTCTGCATTGGCAGGCGGATTCTTAACCACTGCATCACCAGGGAATTCCCTTCTTCAGTTTTTCTACATCTTGAGAAGAGGTGGATTTTTGGATTTTTAAAATTTTCAAAGTGGACCACACTTAAAACAAAACACTGAACAACAATTTGTAGATATTCATTAGCAAGCAATGCAATGTGATGATTTTTGAGAGAGATGAGACACATAACATGAACTTAACATTCCCAGACCTTCTCCTTGGGAATATTTGCTGAGCTGTGGCCCAGAGAGTTACAGCCTTTCTCAGTGTGTGGAGGAGATAGAGATCAGACCTGCTATATGTTTTTCTTATTTTAACGTATTGTATAAATATGGAGAAATGTGTTGAAAAAGCACCAAGTAGTTGACAAAGGGGAGGAGTGTGTGACATTACCAGTGGCTGAATCTAGAGCCATTTCCAGGTCTATCCTTTGTGGTTGTGATCATCGTGCAAAGAGGAACTGGCCTAAGGGACAGATGGGAGTTGAAATCCTGCCCTTGTTCCATTTGCCATGTCACGCACCTATGGGATTGTATCTTTTTAGGGGCTACTGTTTCCTAATAGGTACTGATGTGCCTTATGGGCTATTCTGGCCTTTCCCAGCATTTTTCTCTGTTGCTGTCTAGAGTATAGGAAAGCTAGATATTCACATTTCCAGTCTATCTTGCATTCTATTGTGCAGTGGACATGGTAATGACTGTTACGCGTCACCTAGTCTCCATTCTCTCCTGCTTCCATAGAAATTGCTAAAATTTCCAGTTTTTTCAGCAGGTGTGTTTGGCCATGTGACCAACCTCTGGCCGTTGTGAAATGGTACGTGCAACTCTCTGGCCATGCACTTAAATCCATGCCCAGCACCACCATTAGACCAAGGAAAACAGGGTCCCACCCCAGGGCATGTGCCCAGGGTGTTCAGGGGGTCCTGCACTTAGGAGTTCCTTCCTCTACATTTTTTTTTATTGGTTTATTTTTATCCTTTTATTTATTTATTTATTTTGGCTGCACTGGGTCTTAGTTGCGGCATGTGGACTTCTTAGTTGTGGCATGTGAACTCCTAGTTGCGACATGTGAACTCTTAGTTGCGGCATGCAAACTCTTAGTTGCGGCATGCATGTGGGATCTAGTTCCCTGATCAGGGATCGAACCTGGGCCCCTCCATTGGGAGCGTGGAGTCTTACCCACTGGACCATCAGGGAAGTCCCCCCTTCCTCTACATTTTTAAAGTCATCTACTGTTGCCTGGGTGTGGCTAGGTCAAATAGGACTGTCAGATGGGGTGCTCCGAGAGTAGATTGTGATCTCTATGGGCCCTGTGCTCTGTTTGTCCCGTTTGGGGTGCTCTCTGAGCATTTACTCCGTGTGTGGGCTGACCAGGTGTCCTAAAGAGCTCCAGAATGCACACCTGTAGGGTTGTGCCAGGGCCCTATGGCTGGACCTCATTTCTAGGAGGGCGGCCAGCGTGGGTTTTTCCCACAGGATCACATGACACTGGGCCATCAGAATGATGCTGACTGATTCAGGGTAGCTCATTCATCTTAGGCACAGGTTTGAATTCAAGGCTCTGGGCTACTGTGGGTCTGCTGTCAACCCTTGGGGTGGGCTGCATGTGTGGGCCCCTGTGTCAGCTCTTGCTCTTCTGTGTTCCTACTGCAGTGCTGCTTATGGGCTACAATACCCGACGACAAGAGAGGTGGCAGCAAATATCCTTTATCTTGTGCATTCCCCACTCTTGGCCATGAGGGTGGTCACTCTTCCCCGCACAACATGTCAGGCAGTTCTCTGGGGGTGGCCACACCTCTCTCCTCTGAGGGCTTTCTGATAGATGTCCTCTCTTACCCCCCACTGATGCAGTGACGGCATGCTGTCCTGGGTCAGTCTTAAGCTGCACTGGAAGGGGACATTCATTTCTTGGGTGAGTTGAACTGCTCTTCTTACTCTTCACATGGGCCCATTGCTTATCCTCCCCGTTGGTGGTGGTGGTATGGAAGGGAGAAGGATAACCGACATTGAAAGACATCACATTCCAGGAACGCAAAGATTATAACAGTTGCTATGGTCTCAATGTTTGTGTCCCCTTCAAAATTCATACGTTGAAATCCTAATCCTGATGTGATGGTATTAGGAGGCAGGGCTTTTGGTAGGTGCTCTCATGAATGGGATTAGTGTTCTTACAAAAGAGATCGCACAGAGCTCCTTAGCTCCCTTCCATGTGAGGGCACCGCAAGAAGGCCCTGTCTATGAACCAGGAAGAGGGCCCTCACCAGAATTCGAACATGCTGGTGCCTTGATGTTGAACCTCCCAGCATCCAGAACTGTAAGAAATAAACTTCTGTTCTTTATAAGCTACCCAGGCTATAGTGTTTTGTCTAGCAGCCTGAATGGACTAAGACAGCAGTTTAAGAGCAGTTGTGGTTGTAAAATATGTGATTCAGTGATTAGACTATAACATTCCAAATGGTAAATTTAACATGACCAGGAAACCTATTACAGTTAATATTTTCCTGAATATTCTGCGTAAGACTTGTATTTGCACTTATTGTAATAACCTTTGAGGATGTCATTGGAAGCCAATATTCATGGGTGGCATGATGATTCAATGCCGTTAGTAATGATCTAACCAGCATTCAATAAATGGTATTAAAGAACTGAAGAGGCAAGAATATCTATATTGTTTCAATTCTGTGGTGCGTTCAAGGATTTGAGGGATGATCAAGAAAAGACAAGACCTGAAACATATAATATTGTACATCAACTATACCTCAATCCAAAAACATTTTTTAAAGAAAAAGAAAAAGATAAGACCACTAGATGGCACTATTGTACAACAAACTACATTGGGCGGCCTCTACAGATCGCAGGACAGGGGAAGTCCCTTACTGAAGGGCTAACCCTGCAGGGGCAGGAGGCGAGGGAATCCTGGGGAGGGGGTGGGGTGGAGAGGCGAATTGGAAAGGAGGTTTTCTTGTCTAGGCAGTGTTGCTCAACAGCAAGGTGGGAGTCTCTGCCCTTCAGAGAGCGTTGAAGGGCAGCAGCAGTTTGGGGTCTTTTACGGCCACAGAGTTTGTCTTATCCATGGCTGGCCGATGTTAGGTGCAGTTTCACGAATTATGCAAAGCAGGCAGGCTCTAAATGGCTAAAATTATGCTAATATGGGTTATGTTTAAAGCAATTGGATGAGTAAGAGTTTGTAAAATGTGTAAAAAAATATTGTACCCTTAAAGCTTGTAAATATTGTACCCTTAAAGCTTGATATAAATTTCCTATGTTTATAGGTTATTACACAATTACAACTGAACATTCAAATTCAATAATATTCAAATTGCATTAATTTAATATTAGGAACAGTGATGTTTTGCTAAAACTAGATTGCTGTTCTAAGATGAGTATTATGCTATAGGGTTTTTTGTTTGTTTGGCCTCACTGCACAGCTAGTGGGCTCTTAGTTCCCCAACCAGGGATCAGACCCAGGCCCTCAGCAGTGAAAGCTCACAGTCCTAACCACTGGACCACCAGGGAATTCCCTGGCATAGGTTGTTTTGATTTTGCCTTGGCAAACCTACCTAACCAAGTATCTTTGGTTGATGGGAATTGGGAATGGCCTACTCCAACTGTCAGCATGATTTCCAGGCTCCATATCTGCTACATGGAAAATATGTCAAAGAGTAGGAGCAGTGACTTACATCTGAGAACATCCCAGTGGGAGGGAAAGAGAAATCATGTTTACTCCTCAGGAATACCGAAGTGCCCTGGAGTAAGCTGACACTCTTTGGTAACAATGTTATCAGTAATGCTTTAAACTCCAGGTTCTTTTGAGCAGGGAGATCCTAACCCCTGCTCTCTCATATTTAAAGGTCTTTTGGAGGTGACCACAGACACTCCTATAAAGCTCTCAGGTTATGCAGACGATTGAGGACTTGAGGTTATCTTGAAAAGATGTGACCTGGATTCCACACAAGGGCCTCGTGGATCCCGGGGAAGTGTCGGCCTCAGTAGGATATGGCTGAGGGCTGGATGCTCCTCTGGACACAGCCTTCTTGGCAGCGTGAGATGAAAAGACTTGTAAACTGTGAGCCCCATGTGGGGCATCACAGTGGCCGGGGTAGGAACTAGACACATGAGGACATTTGGCAGTGGTGGACAAATGAAGTGGCGGACAAGTCTAAGAAAGGTTGCAGGACTGTGTGTAGGCTTCTAACTGGGGCCCGGATTCACTTCTCACCCTCCCTCACTCATTCATGGTGGCTCTCCCTATGCAGGACAGAAAAGCACCTCCTTTTTGACTTTCTAAGGGTCTTCTAGGTATATATTAAGATCGCTACTCTGTTCCTCGACTTTCATTCATTCAGCAAACGTTTCAGTGCCTCCTCTGTCTTGAGGTCTCCACCCCGTCCAGGTCAGGCCCTCAGCCCAGTTCAGCTGTCTCTCCAGGTCCCTGATTTCTCCTCTAGGCCCTGAAGGGAGGGACTCACCAGTAGGTGGAAAATCTGCCAGGCAGGGGCCGGGCCTGTCCCGGCAGGGAAGAGGCTCCTGCCTCCAAGAGGAAGGATGACCTCGCAGGCTCCACTGCTCATTGGCTCAGCTGGGCCCCGCCCCTTCACCCGATATCCAATGGAATGGAGGCCCTGCTTCCTTCTCCGGCCTTAAGGTTAGGACAAGCCAAGTCCTCTGCCTTGACTCAGAACGCGGAGTGTCATGGATTCCCTAGTGGTCCAGTGGTTGGGATTCTGCACTTTGACTGCCGAGGGCCAGGGTTTGATCCCTGGTCAGGGAAATGAAATCCCGCAAGCCGTGTGGCGCGGCCAAAAAAATAAAAACGCGGAGCCTGAGAGGAAGACACTACCTCGCCTTTTTTTCCTCAGGCTCGTCTGGTGGGAACTAGAAGGAGGAATCACCGAGATGTGGGGTCCTCTAAAATCACTAGAGAGAATTTAAGGTAAATTATAGGTTGACAGGTCACTGTGATGACGTACTTCCGGCTCAGCCATTGCTGTTAGCGCGTGAGGCTTTGGTTTTTGAAGACCCGCGAGTGGTTCCTCAAAGCTCTGTTCACTGGAAAGGGGCAGAGGCCCTCAGAGCCCACAGTGAGCGGGTCTGGCTTGGTCTGAGCACGACGGGAAGGACCCTGGGGGAGACCGGCGCGGCTACTGCTGCTCCCGGTGTCCTCACCCCAACGCCCATACTCGACTCGTTCGCATGGAGAGGGCGTGCTGGCGGGCCGGGGACGCCGGCCGCAGGCTCCTGACGCCTAGTTTCTCGTCCCCAGGACAGCCCGTGGCCTATTCAGACTTGGATACTGACACAAATTCAAGTGTTGACACCGAGGTTCTCAAATTTTTTTGTCTGCGCTCCCGGACGCGCTGTCAGCAGAGAACACTCCCCTCGGTCGCTCCAGCCCCGTCTTGTCCAGGCTGCGGAGACCCCACCCCTACCCCTAGGCCTGTGCACAATTACTTAACGCTCTTTCCCTTTTCAGGTGGTCTCAGGAAATCAGTCTGTGATCACTTTATTCGCCTTACTCGCCTGGCGAGGTTTAAACCCAATCTGGAAGCGATTCGTAGAGTACCCAAAGTTTTGAGAGGACTGAACTGGTTTTCTCCCCCCACCCCCATGGAGGATACTTCCTTCACAGAATTGGAGAACGTGGAGCCCTGGATTTGGATTGGCTCATATGAATGTTTAATCTAAAATCTTGGGACTTCCCTGGCGATCCAGTGGTTAAGACTCGGGGCTTCCGCTGCAGGGGGCACAGGGTTCCATCCCTGGTTGGGGAACTAAGGCGCCTCGTGCTGTGCAGTGTAACATAAATAAATAAAAATAAAACTCTCTTGAGGGGTTATATCTATCAAGCACCTAATATGTGTCTAATGTTTAGCATATAATATCCTATGCACAGTATTGGGGCTATGGAAACATTATTTATTTATTATTATTTTTTAAATTTTATTTAATTTTATTTTTGGCTGTGGTGGGTCTTCATTGCTGCACGTGGGCTTTCTCTAGTTGCGGTGAGTGGGGGCTACTCTTCGTTTCAGTGCGCGGGCTTCTCATTGCGGTGGCTTCTCTTGTTGCGGAGCACGGGCTCTAGGCATGTGGGCTTCAGTATTGCAGCACGCGGGCTCAGTAGTTGTGGCTTGTGGGCTCTAGAGCACAGGCTCAGTAGTTGTGGTGCACAGGCTTAGTTGCTCCGTGGCATGTGGGATCTTCCCGGACCAGGGCTCGAACCCGTATCCCCTGTATTGGCAGGTGAATTCTTAACCACTGCGCCAACAGGGGAGCCCAGCATTTCTTGATTTAGTTCTCTTCACATCCTTTATTTCACTCCTCATTACATTCTCTTAACGTAATTGTCATAACGTAATTGTTAAGGTTCACAATCAATCAGATAAAACATATGGTCCCTGCCATTAGTGAAGTGTGTTGTGATTTGTTTCCCACCTGGGCTTGTTGTTTATGCTTCAATTCCATAGCTATGGTTTTCCCCACAGGAAAGTAGGAGTGTTTTGTACTTTGTAAGGGTGGCCTCTGCTGCTGTTCTACTTCCAGATGCTTTGCTTTTCATAGTGTCAACTGTACAGATCACACCTTTTTGCTTAAGGCCATTTGTTTAATATGTCAGTAATATTAAGTATCCACTGTAAGGGATGTTTATTACAAAGATATGATGACAGTATCATGATTTAAGAGAATTAAAGTATACAACTACAAGGGGTACCCAGTTACTCACTATGAATCCCTGCTTTTGTTACCTTTGGACAAAACCATCCATGAGTTTAGCAGCATTACCTGTGTAGATTTGCATTGTGTTGTTTTATTTGTTTTTGTTTTTGACAGTGCCACAGGGCTTGTGGGATCTTCGTTCCCAGACCAGGGATCGAACCCAGGCCCCCAGCATTGGCAGCTTAGAGTCCTAACCACTGGACCACCAGGGAATTACCACACTGTGTTTTATTTTAAAGTTCTTTTGTTTACATTTTGTTTTAGTTTTTTTTTTTTTTTTTTTTTTGGTGGTATGCGGGCCTCTCACTGTTGTGGCCTCTCCTGTTGCGGAGCACAGGCTCCGGACGCGCAGGCTCAGCGGCCATGGCTTATGGGCCCAGCTGCTCTGCGGCATGTGGGATCTTCCCGGACCGGGGCACGAACCTGTGTCCCCTGCATCGGCAGGCGGACTCTCAACCACTGCGCCACCAGGGAAGCCCCCTGTTTACATTTATAGCTACTCTTCCCCGTCCATTCCCCGCCCCCCCCATCCCACCCCTGGAATCCCTGCAACTATCAAGATGTGGTTTTTAGCCTCCCCTGACAGCTCTTTCCCTGACAGCCTCAGCTTCCTCTACCTTCCTGGATAGTTTTCTGGTTTCACTAAGTAGGGTCAGTGGAGGAAAGGGCTATGTGCTGACTGTATAAAGTCTTTTGTCTGATGGACCCTGAGACTTAATAGCAAACTGCAGATAAGGAGTTGAAATGGAAGTTGTTTTTAAGTCTACGAGTGCATGCACTTTTATGCTTATTAACGATTTCCAATCTAACTGATGGTGGCTATTTGTATTTCAGGTGTCGCCTTTAATGTGTAAACCTTCCTGATTCATTCTGTAGGATGGCAGAAGGCTTATTTCCTAATGATGAACTGGTTAACTGACCTAGAAAGGGAGTTAGAACTATTAGTTTACAAATAAAATTGCTTGGCTTCCCTGATGCAACAATATTTAGAACTTGGAGTATTTGAGACATGTCATGAAGTTGATGGATCATTTAATATGGTAGTGTTTTTCTTCTCACCACCTATCCCCAACACTCTTATAAAATTGAATGATCATCTTATAATCAATCTGTATTTAGAGGAAAAAAAATAGTAGTAGAGAGACATCAAGGTGTTCCTAATATGGGATTTCCCTGGCAGTCCAGTGGTTAAGACTTCCCTGGCGGTCCAGTGGTTAAGACTTCGCCTTCCAGTGCAGGGAGTGAAGGTTTGGTCCCTGGTCCGGGAGCTAAGATCCCACATGCCTGTGGCCAAAAAACCAAAACATAAAACAAAAGCAATATTGTAACAAATTCAATAGAGACTTTAAAAATGGTCCCATATCAGGGCTTCCCTGGTGGCACAGTGGTTAAGAATCTGCCTGCCAGTGTAGGGGACACAGGTTCGAGCCCTGGTTCGGGAAGATTCCCCATGCTGTGGAGCAACTAAGCCCTGTGAACCGCAACTACTGAGCCGGCACTCTAGAGCCTGCAAGCCACAACTACTGAAGTCCGCGCGCCTAGAGCCCTTGCTCTGCAACAAGAGAAGCCACTGCAATGAGAAGCCTGCGCACCGCATCGAAGAGTAGCGCCCGCTCACCGCAACTAGAGAAAAGCCTGCACACAGCAACGAAGACCCAACACAGCCAAAAAAAAAAAAGAGGTCCCACATCAAATCTTTAAAAAAAAAAGATGTTCCTAATAAACTATTTTCAAATTCCATTTTGACTTTTACTACTGTCTGACTGTGTGGATTCTTGGGATTTTATTTTTTTTGGCTGCATCGTGTGGCAGGCAGGATCTTCGTTCCCAGACCAGGGATCAAACTCACACCCTCATGCAGTGGAAGCATAGAGTCTTAACCACTGGACCACCAGGGAAGTCCTGACTCTAGGGATCTTAATTGGAACTCCAGTTTTCTTTTCAACCCATAACATTCTCTCCACTGTACCACTGTATGCCCTAGTTTCCTTTTCTGTCCTCTTTCCTAAGATGTCTTCTTTGGAGTATTGAAAATTAGTTTTGTCAGTCCACCTTCGCATCTGTTCGCTGAACCAGTCAGCTGAATATGTACCTGGGAAATTGTATACTAATTATATTCTCCACACGATTTCTGTTTCTGTGTTCCCTCTTATGCCTGCTGTCTCACCTCTGTGACTTGAGAATTGCCACCGATACAAGGCAATAACTAATGAATAGTATTGATAGTTCATGTAGCCCCTAAAAAGAATGGGTCAGATGCTATATGCAAGAATTAGGGTCAGTAGAATTATTGTCACTAATGCTTCTTTCTTTACTTTCAGTTCCTGAGAGTGTTACCTTTCTCTGAGACAGGAATAAAAGCGGTCAGATGACGACAACAGTGTCCTTAACAACCTGGCCCCAGGTGAGCTGGGTTCCCTCTGCCCCTGCATGTATGCATGTGCATATGTACAGAAATATTTATATATGCACATATTAAAGTATACAAGTGTATATAAATATAAGTTTATATATATTACATATGCATATATAAAATATATGTAACATACTTTTATATATATAAATATGTAAATTTGCTTTCTCATTGAGGTATAACTTATAATAAATATAACTCACTGTATAGCTCACTTTTTAAAAATATACACACCTGTAAGACCATCATTCATATTGAGACATAGAGCATTATCAGTACCTCAACAGACTCCCTCATGCACCATCCCAATCAGTCCACCCCAAAGTTGACCTTTATGGGACTTCCCTGGCGGTCCAGTGGTTAGGACTGCCCTCACTGCCAAGGGCCTGGGTTCAATCCCTGGTCAGGGAACTAAGATCCCACAAGCCGCGTTGCCAAAACAAAACAAAACAAAAAAGATGACCATTATTTTGACTGCTATGACAATATATTAGTTTTATTTGTTCTTAAATTTCATGTAAATGGAATCATTCAAAATTTACTTTTTTGTATCTGCCTTCTTTTGCTCAGTTTTATGTCTGTGAACTTCACCCGTGTGGTTGCACATAGCAGTAGTTTGTACTTTTTCATTGCTGAATAGTTTTCCATTATATGATTATACCACATTTTATTTATTCATTCTACCGTGGATGGACATTTTGATTGTTTCCAGTTTTCAACTACTATGAATAAGAAGGCAGCGAACATTCTTGCTTATGCCTTTTGATGAACACATGCACTCGTTTCTCTGGGGTGTATCTTTAGGAGTCAAATTGCTAGGTCATAGGCTATATATTTGGTTAGTTTTAGTAGATGCTGCCCAACAATCTTCTGAAATGGTTGTTCCAATTTATACTTTTACCAGCAGTACAAGAGAGTTCCAGTTGCTCCACATCCTTGCAAATACTTCTCATTCATTCTTGATATCATATTAGGTTTTTTAAATTGCCTTTTCTCCACTAAGGAGTGATACAGAGCACCACTTCCTATGTTTATTGCATACGTGGATGTCCACTTATGTGAAGTCGCTGTTGAGATACGTTCCCATTGTTTCTTACATTGTGTGTCATTTTTTTCCTCCAAGTTGTAGTAATTATGGATATGAGTCCTATGTCAGATGTATGTATTATGAAATTCCTTTTCCCAGTCTGTGGCTTGCTTTTTCACTCTCTTATTAATTTATTTTTTTGGCCGTGCCTCGAGGCTTGCAGGATCTTAGTTCCCCAATCAGGGATGGAACCCGGGCCCCCTGCAGTGGAAGCGCAGAGTCCTAACCACTGGAAAGCAAGGGAATTCCCACTTTTTCACTCTCTTCATGTTGTCCTTTGATAAACAGACTCTTCTCTAGCCCATCTCAAGTAAGTGGTACTTTCCTATGCTTCTCTGACCTCACTACCTCTACGTGGGGGTGGGGAGTCATGGACAAATGTGAGAGCATTGTGCCTGGGGTCGTGAGAAAGGAGACAAGAAGGAGGAAGAACTTGGATGAAAGCACAATTGAGAAATGACAGGAATGTGAGCAGCCCAAATAATCTGCCAAATATACGAAGTGGGAAGGGGCTCAGAGCTAAGGGAGCAGCCATATCCCATTATATGTTAGTTTTTCTTTTATATATATACATTCATGCTCAGGCCCAAGCCTAGCTTCTATATTATAGTCTATTTGGAGGTCGCATATGTTTGGAAGCTCATAGTGAAGGTGTATTTTGTTCTAACTGGGAAAGTATGTGGAACTCTGGCTGGCTGTCTACCTTTAATTTTTGTCCTCTTCCTCTACACCTTCCAACTTTTACACAAAAACCTCTCAGGCACATGAGGGACCCAGTACTAAATATACGTCCTTGTAGATGCTGTTCTCAGCCTCTCATTGACAGTTTTGACCATCACCAAAGTCCTGAGGCCTGGGATAGGAGGAACTTGTCGTTTCAGGAATCAGTGGCTTTTGAGGATGTGGCTGTGTACTTCACTGAAAAGGAATGGGCCAGCTTGATACCTGCTCAGAGGGCCTTGTACAGGAGTGTGATGCTGGAGAACTCTATGTAAGGCCTTCCTAAGAGCCTTGGCCTCTCTGCTGCTGTTCTCTCTGGGCCCTAAGAAGTTAAAGGTTCTCTTGTAACTATTAACTGACCCCAAATGGCGATGTTAAGAGTTTCCAGGTACACAGAGCCCTGGAGTCTATTTGACTTCCAAGAAGGCTTTCCTTCTTTTTCCATCATAAAAGCTGTCCTCCCTCTGTACCTGCCTTAGAGGTGATTCTCTGGGTACACCAGGGCTCGAGCAGTCTCTTGGTACTCTCACCCTAGTATTGAACCTCCAGATTATCTTGAGAGAACTCAGCCCCTTTGTCTCCATGTCGGAGTTGCTCCTAGGAGCCATACATCCGTTTTCCACAGTTAGAGAATTTTCCATTCTTTAACAAGGAAGGTAAAACATTTTGTTTTCCTTTAAATAGATATTCGCCTCCCAGAGTGTCTCAGGCTTCCTTGGAAGCACTGTCCAAGATCTCCTCCCAGAACCTGTCCTGTACCTGTTTAGGGTACCTCTTACTCAGTTCCCCCGGGGTTACTCTCCTCGCCGAGACTGACCCGTGTGACTCTGTGCTTCACTGTGTTGTTTCTTCTTCCCTTCAAGCAGCATCGTCCACTTCCAAACTAGCTCTGATCTCTCATCTTGAGCAAGGGAAAGAGTCACGTTTCACCCAGCCCCAGGGACCCCTAAGCAGGAGGAACAGGAGAGCAGGTTCTACAGGTGAGTTAAACAAGGAATGCCCTTTGTTTTTATTTGATTAAAATGATTAAGTGTGTTCTCTTTGCCCAGCATCATGGAGTGTTTGGGATCCTTAATCACACTGTTTCTGATTGGTCTGTTTTTCATCTATTTAAATGGAGTATGCAACACCATGCTTCAGTGTCTTACATACTAGGATGATTTTATCCCTGGGGATATGTGGAATGATTTTTCGAAGTACTTTACTGGTTATGTGTGATAACCATTTACCAGTTTCTCCCAGTTTTACAAAAATGATAAACTCAGTGCAAGTATTATCTTGTCAACTAATCAACAAAACAAATAGAAAAAATTATTTTTGCTTTTCATGATTATTAATAAGTTAAACATTTTTTAAAATTTGATTCTTATTTTATTTTGGAGTACAGTTAATTTACAATGCTGTGTTACTTTCAGGGGTACAACTAAGTGATTTAGTTATACGTATCCATATACCGATTCTTTTTCAGATTCTTTTCCATATAGGTTATTACAGAATATTGAGTAGAGTTCCCTGTGATATACAGTGGGTCCTTGTTAATGATCTATTTTATATGTATATTAATGTGTATATGTTAATCCAAACCTCCTAATATATCCCACCTGCCCACCTTTCCGCTTTGGTAACCATACGTTTCTTTTTTAAATCTGTAGTCTGTTTTGGGCTTGTCAGGTAGTTCATTTGTACCAATTATTAGATTCCCCCTTACACTTCACCTACCCAGGCAGATGTCAACTCCTGCAAAACCGCTCTGCTGAGGGTTCGTCATCCGTACGTGGGGAGACTCTAAGGAAGGAGGCTGGAGGTGGAGACCTTACTGCTAGGAGACTTGGAGACTAGGTGACTTGTCAAAGCTCTTCGAGGCCAGCGGGTCCACCATCCTTTGGGTGCACTAGGCTTGGTTAAGCTGTAGGGCGGCCCGCCTGGATCTGGTGATGGTGGTCCCATGCAGAGGGCACCAGGCACTACAGGGCCAGCCGGAGCTCATTTGCTGGTACATCCTCCCCAGCTCCCTCAGCCCCAGGACCCTCCATCCTTGGGACCCAAGCCTGCGCAGGCTCCAGGGATGTGACATTAGCTCAGGTTACCAGGCCTGAGGGGAATATAGTAGGCATTTCGTTCCTTCTTCTTCTTCTTTTGTTTGTTTGTTTCTAATTTAACTCTTAGGTTATATTGGAGTAGAGCTGATTTACAATGTTGTGTTTATTTTAGGTGTAGAGCAACTTGATTCAGTTATACATATCAATATATAAATTCTTTTTCGAATTCTTTCCCCATTTAGGTTATTACAGAGTGCTGAGTAGACTTTCCTGTGCTATAGAGTGGGTCCTTGTTGATTACATATTTTCTATATATATGAGTGTGTGTATGTTAATGCCAACTTCCTAATTTATCCCTCCTGCTCACCCTTCCCCTTTGGTAACCATAAATTTCTTTTTGAAGTCTGCGAGTCTGTTTCAGGCTTGTGGAGTAGTTCATTTGTATCAATTTTTAAATTCCACATGTAAGTGATATCCTATGATATTTGTCATTCTCTGTCTGACTGAGTTCACTTAGAATGATCACTTCTAAGTCCATCCATGTTGCTGCAGATGGCATTATTTCATTCTTTTTTTTTTTTAATGTCTGATGGATACTCCATTGTGTATATCAACCACATCTGCTTTATCCATTCATATGTTGATGGACATTTTGGTTGCTTTCATGTCTTGGCCATTTTCAATAGGGCAATGAACGTTGGCGTGCATGTGTCTTTTTTTTTTTTTTTTTTTTTTTTGCCGTACGCAGGCCTCTCACTGTTGTGGCCTCTCCCGTTGCGGAGCGCAGGCTCCAGATGCACAGGCTCAGCAGACGTGGCTCATGGGCCCAGCCGCTCCGCGGCATGTGGGATCTTCCTAGACCAGGGCACGAACCCGTGTCCCCTGCATCGGCAGGCGGACTCTCAACCACTGCACCACCAGGGAAGCCCCATGTGTCTTTTTGAAATAGGATTTTCTGCGGATATACTCCCAGGAGTGGGACTGCCAGATCATTTGGTAGCTCTAGTTTTAGTTTTTTAAGGAACCTCCATACTGTTCTTCACAGTGGCTCTTAACCAATTTCCATTCTCACCAACAGGGAGGAGGGTTCCCTTTTCTCCACACCCTCTCCAGCATTTATTGTTTGTAGACATTTTGATGATGGCCATTCTGACTGGTGCGATGTGATAGCTCGTTGTCATTTTCATTTGCATTTCTCTGATAATTAGCCACGTTGAGCATCTTTACATGTGCTTTTATTTTCTTTTTCCCTTAAACAGTGTGAGTAAAAGTTATCTCTTGAAATGGGCTTCTGGAAAGTCTTCCCGTTTTTGAATTCTTCGATGACCTACCCCAGGACATTACTTGAGGGCAGGTATCACTTAACGCCCCTCAGGCCTTGTGAACATTAAGTGCCCAGCAGCACCGGGTTTATAGCTGTTGTTACAGGAAGCAGCCACAAGGCGGCAGGATTTCTTCATGCTCCAGTGCGGTGACTCAGGCGGCCAGAGCCTTAGGGAAGGTTGTGTTCCTGGCTTGTGAATGAGAGGGGAGTGTGCCAGCACAAAGACTCAAGGGCTTGTGCCTCACTCCTTCTTCCCCCTTAGCCTGGCAGATGGCAACCCCTGCATAACCACTCTGCAGAGGGTGCTGTCGTCCGTACATGGGGCTACTCTAAGGAAGGAGGCTGGAGGTGGGGACCTTACCACTAGGGGACCTGGTGACCAGGTCCCTTGTCAACGCTCTTTGAGCCCAGAGGGTCCACCATCTTTTGGGTGCAGTAGGCTTGCCTTAGGTGTAGGAGGGCCTGCCTGGATCTGGTGATTGTAGTCCCACCTCGAGGGGACGGGGCACTCTGAGTCCGGGCGGGGCTCATTTGTTGGCACATCCTCTCCCCGGCTCCCTCCGCACCAGCGTACTCCAGCCAGGGGACCCAAGGCTGCTCAGGCTCCAGGGATGTGACACCAGCCCAGGTCACTAGGCCTGAGGGGAATAGAGTAGGCATTTCTTTCCTTTTTTTTTTTTGTTTTGTTTTTCATTTAACTTTTACTTTAAATTGGAGTTGAGTTGATTTACAATGTTGTTTTTGTTTTAGGTGTACAGCGAATTGATTCAGTTACAGATATCCATATGTCTATTGTTTTTCGAATTCTTTCCCCATTTAGGTTATTACAGAGTGCTGAGTAGAGTTCCCTGTTCTGTATAGTAGGTCCCTGTTGATGATCTATTTTATATGTGTGTGTGTGTGTGTGTGTGTACGTATGTTAATGCCAACCTCCTAATTTATATTCCCTGCCCACCTTTCCCCTTTGGTAACCATAAATGTCTTTTTGAAGTCTGCGAGTCTGTTTCTGTTTTGTCAAGTTGTCATTTGTATCAATTTTTACATTCCACCTATAAGTGTTATCCTATGATATTTGTCTTTGTCTGACTGTGTTCACTTAGTTTGATCACCTCTACATCCATCCGTTTTGTTGCAGATGGCATTATTTCATTTTTTTAATGGCTGCATCATATTTCATATATATGTACACCACATCTTCTTTATTGAGCACCTAACGTGAGCCAAGTATTATTGTGTGGAGTTTATATTCTTTATCTCAATGGTATAATAGCTCTGTGCAGTAAGGGGTTATTATTGTCACAATTTTTTTTTCCCATAAATAAATTTATTTATTTATTTAGCCTGTGTTGGGTCTTCGTTCCTGCACGTGCGCTTTCTCTAGTTGCAGCGAGCGGGGCCTACTCCTCGTTGCAGTGCACAGGCTTCTCACTGTGGTGGCTTCTCTTGCTGCGGAGCACAGGCTCTAGGTGCACAGGCTTCGGTAGTTATGGCCCGAGGGCTCAGTAGTTGTGGCTCACGGGCTCTAGAGCTCAGACTCAGTAGTCGTGGCACACAGGCTTAGTTGCTCTGGAGCATGTGGGATCTTGCCGTGTCCCCTGCATTGGCAGGCGGATTCTTAACCACTGCACCACCAGGGAAGTCCTATTGTCAGAATTTTACGAATGAATACATGGGGGTTTACTGAGAGGTTTGAATTCATATTCAGTGAGTATGTCTCCACGTGTGACCATGGTTGCACCACTTTCGTTTTTCATCTACCTCTATTGCTGCTTTGTGCCCCACTCTAGGTTCTTGAGGTAGGTATCCCAGGCTTCTCTCTCTTCACTACTCCTGGCCCTGCTGCTGAAAGACCTCCCGTGACCTGGCTCCCGTACACGGAGCCTGTGGAAGGGCCAGTCGCAGCCTCTGTCTTCCCTTCCATACTCAGAACTGAAGATCTTACTCAGAGGCCTTACTGGTGACGAGTCAGACGCTCACAGAAAATAATAGGAACAAAAGACAGAAAAGTTGGGGAAAGCAACTGTAGAGTTTATCACAGCCTGGCGATGGGGAAGAAGGCTAGAGAACCATGTTGGCTGGCAATCGATGTTACATAAATGAATATGTATGTGAAGATCTGATCGTTTATGTAGCAGAGCCAACTGTTGAGATAGGCATGTATGACAAGAAGCTGATAGCTGCTTGGACTTGCTAAAAATTGAATTAATTTTAAGCAATAGTGTTTAGTGAGAAGTGGCTGTGCCTCAGTATATTTCCAATGCCAAGAATATGCTGGTACCTAATTAGGCACCTGAGTCTTGTGCCACCCTGTGATAGAATCTGCACTGCATGCCATCCGTGCCAGGAGAACCAACCACCAGTCCAGCAACTGGAATGGAGGAGAAGCCCTCAAATGGACACTATAAGGTGGAGGGTTATTGAGATAATACCTGAAACAATGTCCTGAGAGCACCATGTTGCTGGATTTGACTTTAATAAAGTTTTTGCTCCAGGCGTATTGATACCTCAGAAAAGCCTGTGTAATTATAACAAAATTAGAAGTTTATTTTTTCTTTATTTAGTGTTGTAGTACAATGGGAACCGACACAGCAAAATTTGTTAACATTGCTGGAAAGTGGGTTATGTCCTTCTAAATTGCACTGCATCTACCAACTTGTAGGCAATAGGGATATGGTACAACCAATTTAAATTTTATATTTTAAAATACCACTCAGAAATGTTTAACTTCATATGATGATTTGAGCACAGACATCCAACTCTCTAATTCCCCATCCTTGTGACTGATCTTGTCCTGAAAAGAATACAAAAGAGAAGAGAACAAATAGCAATATACTACCTTTTGCCTCAGTTCTTAAGGACTTTTCTTCATTCTTAAGGACTTGTGTAGATGGATCTGAATTGATCCTGAGGGATGACTCAAAGCCTTTTCTGAGAAAGTTTCTGTTTCTTAGGCAGCAAGTAGATTTGAGCAAGGTTTTATTAATGTCCCTGAGTTTGGAGGAGCTAGGAGGGCATACTGAGTGACTGTTGAGGGACCAGATGAGAATGTCAGTATTTGTTGCAATAGCTCAGTAGTAATAGAAACTCTATTAAACATTAAACAAAGCCAAAGATGGATGGGTCTTCTCTCTAACTATCCTATTCTGAAGAATAGGACAAAGAAGGAAGGTACACACAACATGGCCAGATCACAGGGCTTCTCGGTCAAAGATGAAACTGATAAAGCCAGTACCTGGTGGATTGGCATCATCAAATGTGAGAGACACTCTGTAGGTTCCCCTCAATTCCTGAATTCTGGTCGATCTTCGCACGGGAATGTTGACTCGTATCAAACAGTCCTGGAGCTTACTGTCTGCAGGGAGGACCGCTCACACGGGCAATGAGCTCATGTTGCCATTCACCAAAGAGTCACTTATTCTCTCTGCGGGAGGGTTATTCTTCACACTCTGTTGAAGCCAGGCTTGGCCATGAGACTTGTTTGGTCCAATGCAAAGTGACCCTGACCCAGCCTCATGCACAGCATCCCGTTCCCTTTGAGTAGAATGCCTCCCCTTCCCGAGTTGCCTACTTAGAGAGCTGCTACTCATCCCAAACAGTCAGCTGGCTCAGAAGCCTTAGCCCACCTCTTCAGGCAGGTGTCAAGAGCAGCCTTTATGATAGCTCTAGTCATAGTATTCATTTCCACACCTTCTCTCTCCCACCTGGAGATCCTTGTGGGCAGAGGATAATGTTCTAGTCATCTTTGTCACCCTGGCCCCTTACATAGTTCATGGCACGTAGGAGATACTTAATAAATCTTGGATCAAGAAGTGAGTGAGTGAAATGATTTCTGCAATCAGTAGTTACAGCGTATATTGGACAGTTCAAGCGCGTCAACATTCATTTATTTGGCAGGCATTTATTAAGCTCATTCTTTGTGCCAAGCATCGTGATAGGTGCCAAGATTACATTTGTGAATAAGTTAGTCATGGCATCTGTCCTCATAGTGCTTAGGAAACCTACAAGAAGATAGACAGCCATATACAGTGGAAGGCAGGAGTCTGGCAAGAAATACACTTTCATGAATCCCACCCACATTGAAAGATCAGAGGGCAGAATATAGAATTGGGGTGGGGTACTTCCCTGGTGGTGCAGTGGTTAAGAATCCGCCTGCCATTGCAGGGGACATGGGTTCGAGCCCTGGTCCAGGAAGATCCCACATGCCACGGAGCAACTAAGTCCATGCGCCACAACTACTGAGCCTGCGCTCTAGAGCCCGCAGCCACAACTACTGAGCCCGTGTGCCACAACTACTGAAGCCTGCGCGCCTAGAGCCTGTGCTCCACAACAAGAGAGGCCACTGTAGTGAGAAGCCCGCGCACCACAACGAAGAGTAGCCCCCGCTCGCCGCAGCTAGAGAAAGCCCGTGTGCAGCAACAAAGACCCAACGCAGCCAAAAATAAATAAATAAATAAATTTATTTTTTTTAAAAAAGGGACTTCCCTGGTGGTGCAGTGGTTGAGAGTCTGCCTGCCGATGCAGGGGATATGGGTTAGTGTCCTGGTCCGGGAAGATCCCACATGCCGCGGAGCGGCTGGGCCCGTGAGCCATGGCTGCTGAGCCTGCGCGTCCAGAGCCTGTGCTCCGCAACGGGAGAGGCCACAACAGTGAGAGGCCCGCGTACCACAAAAAAACAACAACAACAAAAAAAAGGAGTGAGGTGGGGCTTGCTCAGGTTAAGGTCTGTCCAATGCCTATGGCAAGAGGTTGTTGAATTAATGCCTGTTATGAAGCTAGGAGGCCCTAGAGGCACAGTGGGCTCAGAGCCACAGATCTTCTTGGTGAGGAACAGATTATGGGAACAACTGTACTCATTTTCCTGAGTGTGTCTTAGTTCTCTCTCCACCCTTGTGAAGCCAGGACATGATACAGCAGTTAGGCAAAACCCCAGGCTGAATCAAAGCACAGAACAGCTTCCATATGGAATGTTGGCCACGCAGGGGTGCTATTTACTTCTTCAAATCCTCATTATTTAAAACATTTCTCTTATACTGCTGATTCTGGGACTAGCCTACGTGGTCTCTGTCAAACTGCACCTGCCAGCCTTGAAGTTCAGTGCACTTCCTCATTTTTATGCCTTCTGAGGGGATTGCTGTTTGTGACTGGGGAGAGCAATTCAAGATACCCATTACTATGCGTTCTCGGAATTCATCCTCAGGTCTTAAATGGTGTGATCAGCTAGACAGTGTCTCCTGACCTTGAGAAGGAGCGATTGGCATTAGGAAGCACGATGAGCTGATGCTGCCCTTCACTTATTCTCTAGACTGCCGCTTGGCTCCAGGAACAAGGTAAGAGAATCATCATAGCTTTTCTGAGGGCTCTGTGAGCAAGGCCTTGATGAAGCTGGAAGAGAAGACAGCTGTCATTTGATGAGCACCCATTAGGTATTACGTTCCTTGCGTTCATTGTCTATTTAAAACTTTCTAATAAACTTCACGAGGTAGGCATTATATCCCCATTTTATAGATGAGGAAACTGAGGCTGGATGGGTACATTATTTGTCCAAGGTTATACAGCCCAAAGTGGTGAAATTCAGTTTTAAAACCAGGTCTGACTATCTCCACAGCTCCAAATTCTCTTTCTTCATGTGATTTGCAAGATAGAGCCCCTGCCCTTGTAGCATTTGTAACTTGCTTAGGGAGACAAGATTCCTGAAAGTATGTTTAACAAAAAAAGGTGACAGCAACTTAAACTTGATGAAAGAGAGCTACTTTTATTGACATGGGAATGGTCACAATATATTGCTAAGTAAGAAAAAGCAAGCTTGAGAATAGCAAGGTAGGCTCCAGTGGAGGCAAACAGTGAGGTGTATCGTGCCCCCTACCCGGATCAAGATAGCCCAGACGGCTTCCTCACGTCTTCTGCCTCCTCCCAAGGGTCAACCACTGTAATGATTTCTCTTACTATAGGTTAGTGTAGATGACAAACAAAATAATTCAGTATCTGCTCTTTTATGTTTAGATGCTTTTACCACCTTTTGTCTGTGAGGTTTATCCATGTTGTTACGTGTAGCAGAGGCTTTTTTAAATTGCTGAGTACTAGTCCGTTGCCTGAATATACCACTGGTTGATGGCTATTTGGGTGGCTTCAGACTTGGGGCTTTTGTAGATACTATGAACGTTCTTTTACATGCCTTTTAACTGACCTATTCATGTATATCTCTTGAATATCTATAGGTAGATAGATACATTTATATAATTTTATATTAATTATTATATGAGTGGAACTGTTGCATCATACAGATTAGGCATATGCTTGGCTTTGACGGATACTGCCAAAAGTTTTACAAAATAGTTGTAATGATGTATCCTGCTGCCAGCAGTGTATGAGAGTCTTAGATACTCTGCAGCCTCCTCTTCATAGTCTTTTCTAGTTCCCCGAACACGGATCGAACCCATGCCCTCTGCATTGGAAGCACGAGGTCTTAATCACTGGACCACCAGGGAAGCCCCTGGGTAGTCTTTTTAATATTAGCCATTCTGGTGTTAGTATAGATGTAACATATTGTGGTTTTAATTATATTTCCCTAATGACTAATTATGTTGAGTACCTTTTTCATATCCTTTTTGGCCATTTGGATATTCTTTTTGTGTAGGTAGTAGCATTGGGGTGAGGGTTCTAACTGTGCCTGCAGGGGCTGGCATGGTTTGAACTTCCACTGGCACCAGGAGAGGGAGCCCCCAGGGTTTCTTACAGGCCTGTCGAGGTGTGGAGCAATAGGAGAAGAGGGAGGAAAGAGGCTTGAAAGCTGTTAGTGATCAAATATCAATAATGAAGTTAGACTCTGTATTACAATGTTGCTCAGCTCTGTGGTGATAAGATAATAAATCTGAAATAGCCAATACTCACCTCGTTGCCTACACTTGGAACACAAGATAAATACGTATGAAAATGAGACACTGGTTATCTTAACCCTTTGGTCTGGACCAGGGAACTAGCCTTTAAATGTGATGTGTCCTGCTTGGCTGAGCTGTGACTGTTTTCCAGGTGAGAACTAGTGGTAGAATTTCAGGGAAAAAAATACAGTCGTGACATAAGCATGGATCCTTGACTCCCCAAGTAGTAATAAGCTTAAAGAATATGTCTTATGTAAGTTATTTCTTCTCAATTCTCACAGAGACTGTGGAATAGAGAGGGAAGGCATCATTTTATATTTGCTTTTATAAGGAATATAAATGTTAATTAGCTCGCCCGTAGTTACTGCTTTCTGGAGCAGTAATTTCAGACAAGGATTTTGAAATACAAGGTCAAAGTGTATTTAAACGTTTTAATAATGATTTCATTATTTTAACATTAAAGTACATGCTGACCATAAGGTGGTTTACAGCCTCATCCCTGGTCATGTGCCTTGAGTCTAAATTTTCTCTGACCTGCCATTAGAGACAAAGTTTAAGAATTACTGCATAAGGGATGCAACTCTTAATAAAACAAGGTCCTAATGTTCCAGAAACAAAAGGAGCCACCTGGAGGGCGCAAAGGGCAGTGGGACTGGCAGGCCCTAACTCGCCCCTCTATAATTTGTTGTCTTTCCCTGAGAGTTACTGAATTTTCTCCTCTCTGACAGTGTGTCTGACCCCTAGTTTACTCAGATATGGTTCCTCTCTAGCCAAGGCAAGGACAAAAATCCATTTTACACTTTTCCCCAATTCCATGAGTGGTAGAGCCTAGATTTTGAGGCTTACTTTTTCCATCTATAAAATGGAGACTATAACAGCTACTTGTGGGGCTATTATAAATATTTTTTAAAAAATTAAATGCGCGTGAAAAAACCTTGCACTATACACCTGATCATTGTGGACGCTCGGTAAGTGTAGCTAATTACTCGTTGAATTCATCCATTCTGGAAGTTGATATAACTGATATAGACTTCGAGCTTCCTTTAGGCAAGGGTGACTAACCCCCTGGCTTGCTCCGTACTGTCCCAGATTTAGCACTGAAAGTTTAGCATCCCAGGAAACCCCTCCTCAGGACACAAAAAGTCCCAGTTTTTGGTGATGGATGTAGAAGTCTGGGGGAGAATATAGAACCCCACAGGGCTACCTGAAAAATAGGGGCCGAAAGCAATGCTATTTTTAGTGTCAGATGGATATGGCGTAGATTATCTGCCTTCTGTAGTTGCTGTTGCTTATTTTTTCCCCTTACCATTGATGCAGGCAACCATGATTTATGGTTCACAAAAATGGAGCATTCATTGTAACATCACTCCAAATGATGTGACTTAAACGTCCACCTTAAGAGTGTTGTAATCAGGAGCACTAACAGTCTATTTTACATTTTGCTTGTGAATTAACTATTGGACTTTGTATTGAGATAGTGCTAGTTTAATTTTTGACACTGAATATCATGACCATGTTTTCTAAGAGTTCAGATAATGAAAGCAAGAATGATTATCCTACCAATGCCAGTATGACACAGACATCACTAAAAAAGAAGGCTAAATGACTTATTTTTTTATTGAGATATAGTTGATTTACGATGTTGTGCCAGTCTCTGCTGTACAGCAAAGTGACTCAGTTATACACATACATACATTCTTTTTTTTATATTCTTTCCCATTATGGTTTATCCCAGTAGATTGGATATAGTTCCCTATGCTATACGGTAGGACCTTGTTGTTTATCCATTCTAAATGTAATAGTTTGCATCTACTAACCACAAACTCCCAGTCCATTCCTCTCCCTCTCCTCTTCCCCCTTGGCAACCACAAGTCTGTTCTCTATGTCTGTGAGTCTATTTCTATTTTGTAGATAGGTTCATTTGTGGCATATTTTAGATTCCACATATAAGTGATATCATATGGTATTTGTCTTTCTCTTTCTTAGTATGATAATATCTAGTTGTATCCATGTTGCTGCAAATGGCATTATTTCTTTCTTTTTTATGGCTGAGTAGAAGTCCATTGTATATATGTACCACATCTTCTTTATCCATTCATCTGTTGATGGACATTTAGGTTGTTTCCATGTCTGGGCTATTATGAATAGTGCTGCTATGAACATAGGGATGCATGTATCTTTTCGAATTATAGTTTTGTCCAGGTATATGCCCAGGAGTGGGATTGCTGGATCATATGGTAATTCCATTTTGAGTTTTCCGAGGAACCTCCATACTGTTTTTCATAGTGACTGCACCAACTTACATTCCCACCAACAGTGTAGGAGGGTTCCCTTTTCTCCACACCCTCTCCAGCATTTGTTATTTGTAGACTTTTGAATAATTAGTGATGTGGAGCATCTTTTCATGTGTCCACTGGCCATCTGTATGTCTTCTTTGGAGAAATGTCTATTAACATCTTCTGCCCATTTTTCGGTTGGGTTGGTTTTTTTGGGCTTTTTTTTTGAGTTGTATGAGCTGTTTGTATATTTTGGAGATTAAGCTCTTGTCAGTTGCATCAGTTGCAAATATTTTCTCCTATTCCATATGTTGTCTTTTCATTGGTTTCCTTTGTTGTGCAAAAACTTGTAAGTTTGATTAGGTCCCATTTTTTTTTTTGTGGTACGCGGGCCTCTCACTGTTGTGGCCTCTCCCATTGTGGAGCACAGGCTCCAGACGCACAGACTCAGCGGCCATGGCTCACGGGCCCAGCCGCTCCACGGCATGTGGGATCTTCCCAGACCGGGGCACGAACCCGTGTCCCCTGCATCGGCAGGCAGACTCTCAACCACTGCGCCACCAGGGAAGCCCCATATTATTATTTTTAAATTAAATCTAGGTAATATCTGTTTAAGTAGTCCTATTACATTTCTGTTATCTTTTTAAGCAATCTTACATTTATATAGCTTAAGAATATACAATGATATAGTTTATATAAATATCCAATAAAGAGTTTAAATAAATTACTATATGAGAGGAGAGAAAGAAACCAAAATTTTGTTATATTTTTCTCACATATTTTTCATTGCTACTAATTACTATTGCTAAGTAGTCCTATTTTTGTTTTGTTTAAATAATAGAATTTATGAAACAAAAATAAATAATATAGAATAATAGATAATTTAATATGACATCTGTTTCTATATTTTTATGTTGAAGTAATAGCACATATATGTATAATAATTTGTTATATATTATGTTATTATGGGACTTTTTGGTATGATAGGGCTTTTTTTCTGACCTGGGAACCCTTTTGTCCTAGATTGACTCTGCAAGCGCTTGGCCCTCCTACCTGTATGCCTCAACTTTTACTATAATAATGTCATGGAACAAACTTCTCTAAGACTCAGTGATTTCCAGCCGCAGCGTTTATCCTCATGCCTCTGGGGCGGCTGGGTGTGACTCCAAGCAGTGAATTGGGCTCAGGTCTGTCCCACGTGTCTCATTCTAGGGCTCAGACTAGAGGGTAGTGGCTACCCAGGGCTTGTTCTTTACATGGTGAACCCCCAGAATGAAAGCCAAGTGATGCTGCACAAGCAGATATAATGCCTCTACTTGCTCGCATTCTAACGGTTATGGTGAGTCCATGGCCAAGCCAAACGACAGTGGCACAGACACATGCTCTGCTCACAGCAGGGCGAAGGGGAGTGAATATTTGCTGAGCGATAATCAAAGCAATGCCAGCCCCCTGGGAAGAGCTTCCTGTGGGCCCCACTCAATGACTTCCATTTACTTCCCATCGACTGTCCCTTTTCGCAAGTGGGGTTGTGAAATACGTAACTCTTTTGGCTGAATATACTGCTGCCCTCTAAAATACAGGGGTTCGGTGAGCAAAGATAAAAAGAGAAAATGTAAACTGGATGTTAGCCACAAAGGAAGCTTCTTTCTTATTCATTCATTCCTTTATTCATGGATTCAACAAATGTTTTTGAAAGTTTGTCATGACACAGGCTTTGTTCTGGATGATGTAATTTATATGAACCCATTATATGGTTGTAGGAATCCAGGGAGGTGGGCTGGGCAGGGATGATGGTTCTTATTTGTCAGGCGAGGAACGTGAAGCCATTGGAGCAGAGTTGCTTTACTGAGTACCCATAATTGGTGAGCGGCAGATTCATTATTGAACCCCAGTCTTCTCTCTTATTCCTTTATTCAAAAGCATTTACTGAGCAGTTACTTGGTGCTAGGCAAGTGGACACAGAAGGCCCAGAATGGTCCCTTCCTCTAGGGAGTCCAAGGTCCATGAGAGAGACCAACAAGGTAATAACTTCAGGGAACATGCTGTGCTGGGTCTTCAGAATAGAGAGGATTTGGGGGTGGGGGTGAATGGCGGTGGAGGTGTGTCCGGTTAGAAATGAGTGTATCAAGAAAAGGCTTTGAGGGACTTCCCTGGTGGCACAGTGGTTAAGAATCCGCCTGCCAATGCAGGGGACACAGGTTTGAGCCCTGGTCCGGGAAGATTCCACATGCTGTGGAGCAGCTAAGCCTGTGTGCCACAACTACTGAGCCTGCACTCTAGAGCCCACGTGCCACAACTAATGAGCCTGCACTCTAGAGCCCACGTGCCACAACTACTGAGCCCACATGCCACAACTACTGAAGCCTGCGCGCCTAGAGCCTGTGCTCTGCAACAAGAGAAGCCACCGCAATGAGAAGCCCATGCACCACAATGAAGAGCCGCCCCTGCTCGCCACAACTAGAGAAAGCCCACGCACAGCATCGAAGACCCAACGCAGCCAAAAATAAATTAATTTAAAAAAAAAAAGGCTTTGAGGTGGAGGGAATTGCACTTAAGAAGGTTTAGAAATGTGTAAGAGGCCTGAGAGGTCATCAGAAGTCAAACGCTGAAGGACCTTGAAAGCTATGCTGAGGAATTTGCATTTAATCCCAAGAGTTATGGGGAGCAGGCCAGTGGCAGGTCCACATTTACATTTTTGTAGTGATGTGCAGGATGGATTGGAAGGAGCAAAAGCAGGGCCTGGGAGTCCCTCTAAGAGTTCTGTGAGTGAGACAAGAGTTTGGGTCAAAGAAGTGGCAGTGAGAATGGATAGGAGAGAGATTCCAGAATCATTTAGAATGGCCATTTAGACGTGGGAGCCAAGAAAGAGGAGTTGCTTAGCTCAGCAGTTCTCAGCCTGGCTGTGCTTTAGCATTAATTATGGTGCTTAAAAAAATGGATAGATTCTCAAGCCTTGGAAATTTTGATTTAGTAAGTCTGAGTTGGAATGAGACATGGAACCATACCAAGGAGTGGGCCAGTTGTGGGAATTCCCTGGTGGTCCAGTGATTAGGACTCCTCGCTTCCGCTGCAGGGGGCACGGGTTCCATGCCTGGTCGGGGAACTGAGATCCTGCAAGCGCAGGGCACAGCAAAAAAAAAAAATAGTAGCCAGTTGGGCAGCTGTCTGCGGTACCAATTTATAAGGAGCTCTAAAAGTCATTAGAGCAAATTGTAAGTCTGACTCCTTGGGAACGGTTAAGGTGAAGATAGATTCACTCCGCGATGAAGTAGGAAGCTCTCTCTGGTGGAAATAGTAAAATATTCCTCACTAGCACCAACCTGTCTCAGTTGAATGTTTCTCACTTGCAAGCTCCACTGTGTAACCAGAGGCCCTACCAGTATCCTGGGAGCAGCCAACTCTCAAGCAGCCCAAGTTCTGAAAGTAAATACTGCCTGGAGAGCTGTTTCCTAGAAAGGAGGGATTCATTGGTTGTCTAAATTTAATATAACTTCATAGGATTTCAGAGCTGGAAGGAATCAGTGTCCATTAGGAGTTAGTGAAGAAAGGGAAGGCAGGAGTCTAGGCAGGATCTTGTGGAAGGCAGGTGGATGATTGCAGAGCCCACGTGCGTCCCCAGCTGGATAGCTTATCTGCTTCCTCAGCTGTGGTCATTCCTGGACACTGCTCACGGTCATTCTGGGTTGTAAAAGTGGCAGTTGTTCATTTACGAATGGAGTTCCTACATTCACCATCTGGGTAGTTGATCCTTCTCTGAGCAGAGTATCAGGTGAACAGAATGGTGCTGAGCTTGGGAGTCGGGCTTCAGAATGTAGGGTTTTCACTCCCTGTTCGTATGCGACCCTTCACTTGTCTGGACCAGGTCCTGGAACAGCTTTTCCCAAGGGTGTCCCATGAGTCCTGAGAGATGACTCCTCTGAAAAAGAGTTCTACATCCAGTAAACCTGGGAAAAACTGGGCACTATCCTCCTGTCTCAGAAAACCTCAACATATATTAGCATCAAAGGCTCTGGCAAGTCCTATTGCCAAAAACAAAAACAAAGAAACTGTGCTCAGTGTTCTCAAACTTGACCAACAAAATCCCTGCCTTTAAAATTCCTTTTCTATATAACAGATACATTCTGTAGAAGACCACAAAGCTCTTTGAAAACATTAAAGAAATGTCTCTGTTCTACTCTCAAGTACAGTGTTTTTCAAACTATACTCAGTAGTGGATGTTAGGGAAATAGAGTGATTAGAGACCACCGTTAAAAATAATTAAGATGTGGCTTCCCTGGTGGTGCAGTGGTTGAGAGTCTGCCTGCTGATGCAGGGGACACGGGTTCGTGCCCCGGTCGGGGAGGATCCCATATGCCGCGGAGCGGCTGGGCCCGTGAGCCGTGGGCGCTGAGCCTGCGCGTCGGGAGCCTGTGCTCCACAACGGGAGAGGCCACATCAGTGAGAGGCCTGCGTACCACACACACACACACACACACACACACACAAATAATAATAATTAAGATGGAATAGAATTGAACATATTGGAGTGCACTACGGGTAACAGTGATTTATAAAACTTTGTTTTAGTTACGTTTGTACGTGTATGTTTGTGTAAAAGGTCATGACAAAGAATGTACATCTTATGTGGGTTGCAGTCAGAAAAGGAGACTCAAAAGACCACATCGTCTCCCCAAACATCTGGAGAGAACACAAAAAAGTTTGTACTGTCTGTCCCTCTCCCCCGTCCTCTACATTCCTCAGCCAGCACTCAGATTCTCAGTTCTCTCCGTCCTCCCTATGCACAAATAAGCTTTGGTTTTCAGCACCGCATCCTGCCTCCTGTTCCTGGCTTATCGATTTCTTCCTCTTTCTCACGTGCTCTAGCAAATAGACTTTGGTTTACTAAACTACTAACTGACTATCTGGCCTCAGGAAAGTCACTTCAACTGCCTAATCCTCAGTTTCCTTATTTGAAAAATGATGGTAATAAAATTTCTCTCTTAGGATTGCTTGTGATGATGAAATGAAATAACCTCTGGAAAGCATCTGGAACAAGATAAGGACTGAAAAAAATACTTTCCTTTCCATCTGTTGTAGCCCCAGCATACACACACACACACACACACACACACACACACACACACACACACACAATTTAAGGAGACCCTCTTAAGAAGCACTGTCATCAGTGACAACCTCAAAGCATTCTGTAGCAGGGAACTTCTGGGAACATACCAGTTTTTGTCCATCTAATATGGTTTGTACTAGTTTCAATCTTGGAGGGTAATATTTTAGCCTGGTTCCCAGATTCTCTGAGTCCTACTGCTGACACTATCCCCACCTCCACCTTCTTGCCTGCAGGCTGTTAAGAATCCTGAGATACAACGTTGGGCTGCTTAGGGACACTGGTCTCAAAGAGGTCCAGGCACTGGTAGAAGGTCACTGAGCTGTTTACAGAGGGGCCAGCCCCCAATTCCAGGGCTATGGGCTCCAAGCCCAGTCTTCTCTCCAACAAGGAGCATGAAGACCCCGGGGACACAGGGCCCTGCGTTCGCATCCTTAGCAGAGAGGTTGGTATCAGTGGCTTACTGCAGCAACTTAAACACTGATTAGTTCTCAAGGAGAAAACCTGTTCATCGTTAATGATCTTAAGTGGTCAACGGATCCTCCTTCCGTGTTTCCTTCCAAATCGCCCTTGGGGACTGGGCCCAAGCAAGGCTATGAGATGCCAGTAAAGTTGTCTTTCTGAGGCTTTGCAGGGGAAAGCGATAGTTTGGGAGACCCTCCGCAGGAACCCCCGGGTTGCCAGGGGCTCACGGTGCACCGCACCCCTTGGAGGAGAGATCGAGGCGATGTCCCCAGGCCTTGCGCAGCGCCCCTCGCCCCCCAGCCTCGGCTCATCACCCAGCGGACCGGCGGGCGGGGCCCATTCCTTCCTAGCACCTGGGCCCCTGCTTCAGGCGGCTGCGGCTGCTCGAGCCCGGGGCAGGGCTTTTATTGTGAAAGGAGCTCCCCCCTCCCGCGCTTTCGGGGAAGTGGGGAGGCTGGGCCGGGACTCGACGCCAGGACTTTGCAAACTCTGCAAACGTCCCTAGCTGATTGAGGAGGCTCGAGGCTGCGGGAAGGCTACCGCAGAACGACAGATCCCGCGTGTGCATTCTCCTAGACCTCCTCTAACGAAGCCTAACCTCAGAGCATCCCGCCACGCATCGCCTGCCCCGGAATTGGCCGCTAGAAAGCTGTGGCCCCTCGGTCCGGATCCCGCATCCCGGGAAGCCCGGAGAGCCACGGTGCCGGGGGCGGGCCGGGGCGGCGGGATGAGCTGGCGAGCAGGCTGAGCGCGCCGAGGAGCCGGTCCAGCCACCGAGGGGGACATGGTAGGAACCACGGAAGGGGACGCGCGTGTGGGGTGGGCACCCAGACAGGTGACCGTGGGAAGCGCCCCCGCTCCGGGCGCGCGGAGCCTGCGCAGCCTCCTGGGGCCAGAATTGTTCCCCGAAAGTTGCAGGAGGGCGGGGACTTAGGACGCTGGCAACCGGCTTTTCTGTTTGCCTTGGGGGGGAGGACCGTAATAAGGCGGCTTTCTTTCTGGACCTGCACACCCTGGCTGCACTGTAACCCTCTGGCAGCGCTGCACAAACTCCATCCAATCCACAACGCAGGGAGAGGAGAGGATTCCGTGGGACACCCAAGGCAGCCTTTGGAGTCACTTTATTCCTCAGAAAAATGCGTGTGAATTCTGTATTAGCTTATATCTTAGCCATGTTTTAATATTAAGAAGTAATGCCTTGGGACTTTCCTGGTGGTACAGTGGTTAGGAATCTGCCTGCCAGTGCAGGGGATGGGGGTTCGATCCCTGGTCCGGGAAAATCCACATGCCGCAGAGCGACTAAGCCCGTGCACCATAACTACTGAGCCTGGGCGCTAGAGCCCGCGAGCCACAACTACTGAAGCCAGCACGCCTAGAGCCCGTGCTCCGCAACAAGAAAAGCCACCACAATGAGAACCCCGCACACCGCAACCAAGAGTAGCCCCTGCTCGCCGCAACTAGAGAAAAGCCCGTGCACAGCAACGAAGACCCAACACACACAAAAAAAAAGGAAGTAATGCCTTACACTTATTACCATAGAATTAATTTGGCCCTGGTAAAGTTCAAATGCCTGTCTCCCAGTGCCCCATTTCCCACCACCTCCTGGGACCACAGGGCAGGTATGGGAGCACTGGATGGCCTGGGGCATCATTCATGAAGCCAGGGACCTTGTGAACAGTGGCCCTTCCATCGATAAAACTCACAAACACCAACAAGCAGGAAAAATAGACCCTTTAAAAATGTGATCCGGGCAGCTTAAAGCACAGGTGCAGCCTCAGGAAAGCGGCTTCCCTCAGCACTGGCTGCTCTGGTCAGCTCTGCTTCCAGGTAGAAGCTACATGAAGCTGCCAGCCCCCCACCCCTCCTGCAGTTCACCGTCCTTCCCCGCGGGCAGGGGCTGGTGTCAGCGACTAGGATGACTTTGAACTCTGAAGGAACCCAGAGGGGCTCTCCTGTCTGCTTCTGTGGACAGCCCTCCCCCTCCCCACCCCAAGCTCATAGAGGGCAGATTGGAGCTCAGGGGAGATTCTCCTCAAGGAGCTTAGCTGTGGGGCTGGAGTTGAGAAGGTGCCCAGAGATTCCCCTGTAGGATGGATGGTCTCTGGGAGAATAGTTCCCTGTGTTCCAGGCTGTCCTGGCAGTGTCAGAACCAAAGGCAGGAGCCTGGTCACCAGGAGCGGGGGCCTATGAGGCTGGGTGTGTGTGTGTATTTCACTTTACCCCTGCATGACACCTTCTCCGCAATCCTCAGAGTTTTTTGTTTTTTGTTTGTTTTTTCCCCTCAAGGCTGCTAAAGAGGAATTAATAATGGAATCTTAAGGTTGGAAAAGGGGAGTGATCAGAGGTACAGGATGTGAAAAGCGTGGAGATTTTTTTTACCACAAAATTCCCTATTTGGTGGCCAGAGTGTTTCCAGAAGAGAGTACGGGCTAAGGCCACCCACTCAGGGCTGTTACTGCTGTCTACAGGAGTATTCTGTCCATGGCAGAGCCTCTCAGGCCTCCTGTAGTGGAGGCCGGTGCAGGAGGGAGAAGATACCTGCCTTCTGCTGGGGCAGCCTCTGGGCGCCACAGTGATGTGATTGCTCCACTGCCAGGGTGGGCTTCCTGTTTCCGTGAGCCAGCAGCCTCCTGGCTTCTCATCCTCAGTTCTGGGGTGTGTTAGGAAGAGGACTTGAGTCAGGATTTCACTGTGTCTGGGTGCACTTGCCAGAGAGAGGGGCCTGATGGGCAACCTCTGACAGCAAAATGGCCTTGGAGATCTGAAGGTTTCCTTTGCTTCTCCCTCTGAATGAAGGGTGTTGTGGTCCAGAGGCCTGGGGGCCCAGCATTGGCAGGAACCAGTATAGGAGGAGACAGGGGACCAGGAGTCCTCAGTTTCTTCCTCTGTAAAATGAGAGATTAAACTAGATGTCCTTTGAGGTGGCATTTAGCTCCAAAAATGGATGATGCCTGAATAATTCCAAGGTTGGACCCCAGCCCTGGTGTTGACCTCTTCTCGGGTAGCTAAGAGGGTGTGAGGGCGAAGTGGTTCTCAGCACTGACTCTCAGTGCTCCCTAGACCAAATCCAAGGTGGGACCCAGACCAAGAAGTTTTTAAAAACGAAGTCTCTCTAGATGATCGCAGTATGCAGCCAGGACTGAGAACCACCAGGGCTAGAGGGCTGAGGGAACAGAAACTGCGCCTACCCAGATGTCCCTGCATCTATGGAACTGCTACTCTTTGAGATAGTCCTAAAATAGAAGGCTTTGGTGAACTTCAGCTGGGAAATGATATATGTTATATGCCCCTCTTGGAGGATCTTTCCACAGAGAAACTTCTTTTAATTCATTAAAACTGAGACGTGAACTTCCCCAGCTTGTTTGAATATTCAGTAATTCCTTAACGCCATCTTATTACCGATCCAAGGTACCTAAAATGGGAAAGCCTGAGTTAGAAATATAAAAAGTCTGGAATCCTTAAATGTCTTTTTTGCAAAAGTGAACATTGAGCTGCGGGACCTGTAAGGGCATTTTTGATCATCATGAAGGGGCTGTGAGTCTCTGCCAGGGCTTGGTGTGTGTATTTCTAAAGCTAAGAGTGGGACACTTGTCCCTTTCCTTACAATAATGGTGGGAGACTTGATGTATGCTGAACACTTTGAACTTGGATGAAAAATATTGATAGAAGAAGTTAAGACTATTACTGCCAACTTAAAAAAAAGTTTTCTTTCTGGTCCTTGGGGGATAAAAAATATATATGATAAAAAAATATACGAAATATAATATATTTTATATAACAGCCATACTGCCAACTTCTACAGGTAACCTTGGTTATCATTTTGGTGTATCTTCTACTCTCTTTGAGTATTATTTTAAAGAGTTGTATACCAAACATGCAGTTTTGCAGTCTGATGTGTTTTACTTCACTTTTTGTCAAAGCAAGTTTCCATGTGTACATCTCTAAAAAGATCTTCATCGCTGTACTTTCAATGCTCAATACCATGATTTTGATAATCACCTCCCTGCGTGTGGACTTCAGGTCATTTCCACTTTGGGGCTGTTTTCAGTGGCATGGGGCCAGCTTCTGATCATCCATGGAAATGGAAATGGGGATCTGAGTGCCTGGTGAAGTGGCACAAGCACAAATTCCTTCAGCCTCTTCGTCAAAAATTTTACTGCAGCCATGCTTGAGGGCCCAGAGTGTGGGTGTAGGAGGAGTTTCCTCTTGTCTCTCTTCACTCTACTATGAGCATGTCATCACGCAGGCCGTGGAGAGAAGGGGGTTCCAGGAGAGCCCACACATAGGTCAGTTCTCCTCGGAAGAACCAAGACCTCAAGCCCCTGGAGGTTAAGACTCAGAGGGGAATCTCTAGGTGAAGGGGCTAAGGCCAGAGAAGCGGTGTGACCTTCTCAAGGCCACTCAGAGCCGGGCTAGAGCCCAGGTCTCCTAGTTCTTCACTCCCCCACCCCAACCCTACAGGTTCCATCAGACACTGTGGCTTCTTCATATTCTTGAGGCCTTTGGTGCAGCTTGGAGTGGTGGAGCAAAGGCACAGGGTTTGAAATCAGAACGAGGTTTGTGCCAGACTAGCTACCGTGCAGCTTTGAGTAAGCACTCTAGTGCTCTGAAGCCCAGGCCCCTTGTGTGTAAAATGGGCTTATACTAAGGGGTTGCTCTGAGGAGCAAAAGGAATCTTGGAGGTGAAACCACTTGGTACCCCAAAGGTGGTATAAGAATGGGGGTTTGACAAAGAACCCACAAAAATAAGTTTTCTTTTTGTCGGGACCTAAAACAAACAGTAAGGAAGTCATCGATGTATTTCATTCAGTACCTGACTAGGGGGTGCTTCTGGGACTCTAAGTGTGGAACAAGTGAAGACAGATTCTAACCTAAAGTAGTTTTCTTGCTCCTTTAGATCTCTCTTCTCACCAGGCAGGAAATACCCAGCCCGTAGGAGATGTTTGCCCTCTGTGTGCCCTGGGCCTCCTTGCTGAATGCTGGCTGGGTGAGAAGGCAGCCCCACTCAGCCGCAGCCCCTGAGGTCTAATGATGGGGTGCCCTGGGAAATCACCCTGCCGAAGGTCTGGGTGAAGCCCTCAGGTTCTCGGGCTCAGCCGGAGAAGAGAAGAGGTTAACCCAGTTTTGGAATCAGAACTGGGAATCAGGACTTCCAGCCCTTGGAGCCTGCCGGGAATTTGATACCCTCTCTTGTGGGCACCTCCCTCATGGAGCAGCTCCTAATACATACACAAGCCAGGTTCTATAGGGCTGGCTGGGGGGGAGCAGAGGGGTTTAAATAATCCACTGATCCCAACCTGACCAAGCAGGAGTTGGTCCAAAAACAGGGGGTTGGAAGGGGTAGGAGGGGGGTGGGGGAACTGATAGGCCTCGCAAAGAAGTGAGCAAAGGCCTTAGCAGTTTCAGGGGCCAGGGAGAGAAATGTGCTTCAGATGGGCCGCAAAGATGCTGACAGTCCCCTCAGAAGAGGTCTGGGAGGCTAGCCCTCCCTCCCTACCAGGGTGCTGACGTAGAAGCAGGGTGCTTCCGGTTTCTTTGAGGCCTGGGTGCCTGAGCCACCTGGGCTTTCTTTGCTTGGATTGTTTTTTTGATGTGACTGCTAAAGTGTTTCCATCTGGGGCCTTCGGGGTGCAATCCCTGTATTGTCTGAATGTGTCTACATAGGCCTGCGTCTGATGGGCCACCTGGCCTGAGAGTGAGGATGGAGCAGGGGTTTGTGGGTGACCCCCAGGCTGCCCTTCTCTGTGTGTCCCCCCTGCCGCACCATGTGCACATATTCTTGGAAGTGGCCTTGGGGCTCCAGAACTGCTTACTGAGAGGGAGCCAGAAGGTGCTTTAAGGTAGCAGCCGGTGAACTCAGAGGTGAAGGGGGGTAAGAGTGAAAGGCGGGGAGAGGACCTCCGCTGGTCTCCAGGCCTTGACTAGTTCTGAACCAACATGGGTCTCCTTTGGCTAGGGCCTGAGTCGTATTCCCTGTGGCTTTGGATTTTTTTAAAAATTAATTTATTTAATTTATTTATTTTTGACTGCATTGTGTCTTTGCTGCTGCACACGGGCTTTCTCTAGTTGCGGCGAGCGGGGGCTACTCTTTGTTGCGGTGCGCGGGCTTCTCATTGCGGTGGCTTCTCTTCTTGCGGAGCACGGGCCCTAGGCACACGGGCTTCAGTAGCTGTGGCACGTGGGCTCAGTAGTTGTGGCGCACGGGCTTAGTTGCTCGCGGCATGTGGGATCTTCCCGGACCAGGGCTCGAACCCATGTCCCCTGAATTGGCAGGCGGATTCTTAACCACTGTGCCACCAGGGAAGTCTGGCTTTGGAATTCTTGAGGGAGGTTTTTGGAGTGATGGAACTGTTGTGTCCTCATTGTGGCAGTGGTTCTATGCACATGTTCAGACTTATAGAACTGTATACAAAAATTTTAGTTTTACTGAAAAAATAATAGAAGAAATAGTTAAAAAATAAGAAGAAGAAGAGGGAAAAGCAGTCTAGCAGAAGGAACGACGTGAGCAAAGCCCTAAAGGCAAAGGTGAGCTATCAAAGTTGCCTGGGAGGGAGTTGGGGGAAACCTTCTGGAAATGGGGCACAAGTGGTGTAGCCAGGAGGGAATTGGTGTTATTATTCTGAGGACAGAGCGGGCAATGGAAGGACTTTGGAACTTGGAGAGGTGGGACTGTGTTTGCATTTTAGAGAGCAGTTTCCAAGGGAGGGGAGACTCCGGGGTGTTGCGTGGAGGGGGAGCGTCTGGGGAACGATTATGATCCCAGTGGACCAGAAGGAGGAATGGCCCTGTGGCTGGCCAGAGGGAGCAGGGGTGGGAGATATTTGGGCAGGAGAACCTCCAACCCTTGGCAACCTGAGGGCAAGTCAAGAGCAACTTCTGTTTCTTGCTCAGGCATCTGGATGCAGAGGTTTCTGTGCCTTTCTCCTCTCTCCTCATCTCAATTTTATTTATCTTATGGGGTCCTTTAACTAGTCACATTTAGAAGTAACCATGATATAGAAGGTACTTATTTAAAAATTATACTAACCATTTCAGCTGTATAAAATGGATCACTATGGTATATTCTTAAGAGCCACGGTGAAGTGTCTGACATTTCTCCCTTCATCCTCTGGATTGGTTTTGCCATTATAATCATAAAAATAGGCTAGAGGTAGTGGCAATGGTGAGTACGGTGTTATTTATGCCGCTCCAGCCGCCTTGCCTGCAGCCCCTGAGGCCCTCTGCCAGGCAGCGCAGCCACAGAGGTCCCCTTCCTCCTGGCCTCCAGGCCCTGCTGGAGGGTGGGCAGGGCTGCGGCTGCTCCATCTCTCCTGGCCAGCTTCCCTGCCTGCCATGGGCTTGGGCTTGGGTTTCTGCTAAGTGGCCGCAGGAAGGGCTATGTCATATGCTGTTTACTTGCGGCCAGTTTTTGTTTGGCTTTCAAGGGTATTTGCTTGCAGCGAGCAAACAGCTTCTTCCAGAACCATCTGGAGACTTCAGATCCTTCCATCTTGGCTTGGGCAGCATGGTCGTGGTTCCACGTTCAGAAGCCAAGTCGGGTAGGGGTTTTTACAAAAACGCCCTCAGCCAAAGAGCTGGTCAAAGACAGCAGAGGGGTTAGGGCTAGAAGAGAGAAAGGGAGAGAAAAAAGAGAAGAGTAACAGCTGGAGGTGTATGGATGTGAGACGAGTAGACTGAGGCTCAGAGACAAAAAGGACGGCCCCGGGGAGGCCCTTTCACCCCTCGGCAGGCGTGTGGAGCCCACAGGTGCCCCTCGAGGTCTGAGCCTGCCAGTCGGGGGACACAGGATCGGGGCTGCGCTGGGCACAGTGCTCCGGGCTGGATTTCAGCAGCGTGCTGCCCTCTGGCAGAGCAGTGATGCTCTCTGCTGGCCTGGCTGCCTAGGGCTGACGGCCACTGCCTCTCTGCGCTTCCTGTGTCCCCGTGTCTGCCCTGTGCTCCTGCCCGGGAGCTTTATCAGCAGAACAGACTTGGTCATCCAGCGGCTGGCCTTGCCTCTGTCCAGACTGGTTTCGCACCCATGCTATGAGTTGCCTTCCAGTGCGCTAGGTACCGGAGAATTCTCAAGACATTCTGTCTCTTATATCTCAGTCTCCACGTTTCCTGAAAGGAGTTTATCCATGAAAGTCCAATCCTCCATTCCAAGTTTCCTTCATATACACACACAGGCAACTTACACCTCCCTCAGTAATTTCTACAGCCTAAGTACTTAGTGCAGCAGTGTTGTGTATGGTCATGTTCTCATCTGGACTGTAAACTAAAGGCAGAGGCCGTGCCTTTCTTCTTCATTCTGGCCATGATTTAAAACTTGGCTTTAGTACTTTTAAATGCTTGGGGTCTTATTTGAGGTGGGAAGGGAAGACCCACATACAGTTAAACTTGTAACCTTAGAAGGTCATAATTTCAGAAAGTACAGGATCCGTAACCCCCTTCATCCTTTTCTCCAAAGGAAATGAAGGAACTCCAGCCCCAGTGATAATGTGATAACTGGTTTCCAGCCAGGTGGATGGAAGAGGCGGGGGGAGTAACGGACTCACGCTGTGCCCAGGCTGGGATGAGGGCTTTGGGTTGTGCTGCCTGGGATGCCTGGGCCCAGTGGAGGTGGAGGCTGCAGCCAGTTTGAGGCTGGGATGGCCAGTGAATAGGCCATTTGGATGCCCATCCCTGTGCTGGGAGGAGAGTGGGGGCAGGGCACACAGGCCTCTTTCTCCAGGACAAAGTGGCTCTGTTGTCTGTTCACACAGAAGCTCAGTGTGTACCTGTTGGGGGACCTGGTTCCCGGCTGGGGAACTGGCCACCGGCAGCGGTGGCCTCCTGGACAGTACTCCCTCCCGACCTCCCCTCACACCCAGCCACTGTCTGCAGGCCCCAGTCCGAGTCAGCTCCTACAGTTCTGTCTCCCCCTCCTCCCCCCTGCTCTCCCCACTTCTCCTGATGCCCTAGAGATCCTGTTGCAAATACAAAGATGCTATTGTATTCCTTCCTTTCAGAACATTCTCTCTTGAAACTCTAGTTTAAATCTCCTCATTTCCCTTTGGGAAGGGCGTAGGAAGGGCTGGGCAATGCCACCCTGTTCAGCCACTTCTCTGGGTGTCAGGAAAGCCTCCTGGTCCTTGTTCACATTCACCCATCTCCTGGGCAGTGGCCCAGGGTGACTGGGCTTAAACTGTAATTGTCACAATACCTTACTTGGTATGGTTTTAAAGCATGAAGGATTCAGAGGTGAGATGTAATCAGAATTGAATTCAAACCCTGCTTATCACCTGGGGCAAGTCAGTGAACCTTTAACCTCTCGGCCTCTGTTTCCTCTAAGATAACACTGCCTCCTTGTGGGGTTGTGTGTTCTACCTGTAATGAGCATAAAGCACCTCATACAGTAGTCATCAGCACATAGTAAGTGCTCAAGTAATGGGAGCTGTGGTTACCTTGTCCCTAGACAACAGATAGAAGATGCAGCAAGGCCTGGGCCACTAGGACTGTTAGTAGGATCCTTCAGTGCATCAGGGGAGCAGGAGTTGGGGGGTATCCTTGGACCCTAGCTCCCATGTAGAAGAGATTCTGGAGTGGGGGAATTAGGGAAATATGTGCTATAAAGGGCCTGCCTTTATATAAGCCATATGGATCTATGCCTATAACGGTGAACTAGAGAAAGGCAGAATCAGATGGTACCAGGTCAAGGGTACCAGTTCAAGGATTCTTGACCGGGATCCATGCCTAGAATTCAGAGGAGCCCTAAACTTGGATGAAGAAAAGTTCCATCTTTATTTTCTCTAATCTCTAACAGAAATTCAGCATTTCTTTAATAATGAATGTAGGCACTGACCACAGTAGCCTTAGCAAGACCTGTGACTTTGTCACCAAGAGGAATCAGAGAGTTTACAACGTGAAAGTAGAACCAGATCCTTTGAAATATAGTCTTTACTCCTTGCTACTTTGAAAGTGCATTGGTTATTAGATGTGCTGACAGATCTCATTATTTAATGGGTTAATAAAGAAGCACGTGCATTATTATATCACAAATTTGTTTTTTGGAATATTTTGATGACTGTGTTTCAGTATAATTGATTGCCTTTGTAACCCCATGCCTTTTATTTATACATTTAAAAAAAAAAAAAAAAAGGATCCTGAGAAAGAGCCATGTCTTTACCAGGCGGCTGAAGTAGTCTTTGGTACTAAAAAGATTCAGAAGTCCTGCTTCTGTGTAGATGTTTGTCTGGGTGATCTGATCTTGGAATATGCCAAGAGTCCCCTTTGTCTAAAAATGTCTTTCCTCACCTTCTACTCCGGGATCATTAAAAAATAATCTTCAACAAACTTCTAGTGAGTGCTGGCCTCTGTGCTGGCTGAGGGAAGATCATTCCCCCTTAGAGCTATTAACAACAAATACTTGTGTTGGGCTTTGTAGCTTTCTTATCCATTATCTCATTGAGTCTTTAATCCTTCAAGTGTTAAGGCTGGTATCATTAGATCCAATTTAGAGAGCAATAAATAAAGTAACTTAGAGATCAATGATGCTGTAATTGCTGAGTCATGCAGTTCATAAGTATGAAGGACTTTAAGGTGGGCCCTACAACCAGAAATCTGAGTCTCTTTCCACTTGATCAACCTGAAAATTCTCACACTTGCAGCTGTTTTCTTTTGGTAGCATCTATGGAAATTTTCTGTTGAAAGTAAATATTCTTGGAAATTAGTTTCTTGTGTAGAGCGTTACCCTGAGGGTCTGGGTCCCAGGAGTGTCTTGTTTAGACATAGGGGAGGGAAGGGCAGTGGCTGGAGTTGGAGCCCTGGGAGTGGGCGAGATCTGGATTCATGGAGAGGACAGAGGACAGCCTTGAGGGGCATGAGGGCAGGAGACACAGGCAGTGGGGTGTGTTGGAGTTTGACTCTCCTTGTGTGTTTTGCTTGGGGAGCCTCTAACACTTATGCCAGACATCAAAGCAGCATCACCATGACGGGGCTGAGAGAGTCCCGGTCTCTGGAAGCCTCTGAGGAGACTGCCTGGACTGGGCCGAGAGGGCATGCAATGGGCAAGCAGAGCATTTTCTTTGTATCATGAAAACAGAGACCTGCTCCTCTTCTCTGGCTCTGAGAGGGTCACTGTGACACCAGGGGGTACTTCCTGTCATCTCTTGTCGCTGGCTGTGGCTTTCTCCCTAGTTAGATAGTGAACCGCTGGAAGGCAGCAGCTCTCCCCAGAGCTCCCAATGTGGCACAGACGTAGAACCCAACAGGTATCTTCACTGGATGGTAGCCTCCACATCTTATATTTAAATCTCTCCAGAGTCCAGCCTAGTACGACTTTCTGAGATAATGGAAATGTTCTCCTCTGCGCTGTCCACCACGGTGGCCACTACTCCCAGGTGACTGTTGAGTACTTGAAATGTGGTTAGAACAACCAGGAATGGAAATTTTTAATTTTAATTAATTTAATGTAAATAGTTACACGTGGCTCATGGCTCTCATATTGGACAGTGCAGCTCTGGACCAAGAAGTATAAACTGAAGTGCTTATGGAGCCTGGGCTGCTGGCATAAGTGAAAGAAGTGGTCTGGGTATAATGAAGAAAAAAACAATCTATGTTTTGTTTTCTCAAATTGTCTTGAGCTGTGGTCAGAGAAGTGTTTATCTCCTATGAAAAACAATAAAGCAAGTGAGATTCCAAAGGCAACTGTCCTTCCTTCTCTTGGGAGACAGACAATAGGGAGTGGTGGAGCCTGTGGTGAATGGCAGAAGAGCATATCATTGAGAGAGGGAGCCATACTTGACTCCGGCCATATGAGAATGTGGGCCCAAGTTGTGGCTAGAACTTCCCCCTTTTCAGAGGAAGCCGGAAATCTGGATTTTTGTGGGAAATATCCTGGTTTTTCAACTTTGGCTCGAATTTATTCAAAAACACTTCAAGCCAAACAAAACACATCTGCAGGCCAGATTTGGCCCAAGGATCCCAGTTTACAAACTCTCCTCTAGGCCTTATTCTGGAGAAGTCCATATGACCTGCTGTGACTGGGATGGATTTAAGGCAAAGAGTGAGGTGGATTTTCCCCTTAGTGTCCCTCATTGGCTCAGCCGCGTGTTGTCACGGGTTTGGTTGGAATTGGGGGGAAGTGTGTATGTAGGAAACAGACCTGCTCCCCCCCCCCCACCAACTCTTCTCTGGGGCTGTGTCCTGGCCTCTGAGCAGCCAGAGAGTAGAAATCTCTGGAAGGCTGGCACAGAATGGCCCAGAGAGAAACTTTAGTTTTTCAGCCTCAATCCCCACTCCCAGGCCTGAGACCAAAATGTATGGCTGTTAATACCAAGGCAGCCAGAGAAAATTTCCAACAAATGGCAGGGTCTCAAATATTCCATCAGGCCTGCGGTGTTCCCACACTAGTGCTCTTGTGAGCTGGAACAAAATGGTAATTCAGTTATGGGTATGGAGAGGGCTCTTGGGGCAGCCAGTGGGGCTGGAAAAGCCCCAGCATATAATCAGCGTAGAGATTGGAGCAGAGCAACCAGTTGGCAGGGAGGGGGAGAGAAAGGACATGTCGTTTAGCCCCCTCCCATCTCGGGAGTTGGGGGTTCGCAGGCCCACGTGATGGGCATGTGTTGTGAGCGCAGGTGCCAGGAACCCTGCCATGGAGGTAACCCCATGGGTCCTGCTAGAAAATTATGATCAGTTATGAGTAAACATAACTATATTTCAGGTTCTGTTTTGCATGTTTTACCTACAATAGCTCATATAACTTTCACAGTACTTGGTGGAGTGATCTTATTTTTATGAGTGACAAGTCACATTTTTTTCCCCACCAGAATGTCACCATCATAAGGGGAGTGACTTTTGTCTGTTTTCATGATGTTTCACTTCTGCCTGGAGCAGTGCTTGGCTCAGGAATATCTGCTCAATGAGCTAGTGAATGGTCCACCCTATGAGGGGGGTGCCATTCTTATCGCCACAGTACAGGTGAGGAAATGGAGGCCCAAGTTCACACAGCCAGGATGCAGTGGAGCAGGAATCAACATTCAGGCAGCCTGCCTCTGAACCTATGTGTCATTAAGGGGCTGGTGGTGGTAGGTGAGCCTGGGGAGCTGCTGCATCCCTCTGGGACCAGAGATGAAGCTTGCCAAACAGCTTGGGGACTGGGGGAAGGTCGTGGTGAGCAGATTTGCCCTGGGGGTTGGTCCTGAGGTCAGGGACTGAGTGGGGCCCCCGGGGACATTTGGATGTGGGTGTTCAGTCCCTTGCTCAGCCTATACCCCCTTGCTCAGTGGGCTGTGGGCCGTCCTCACTAAGCCTGAGGGCAGGGGGCTCCCTGGAGAGTGTGCACAACCCCCAAGAGGCTGTTTGTCTTTCTGATGACAAGTAGGTCACTCTGTCCTGGAGCAGAGACCTGGCAGCTGTGCCCCTGCGGTGGGAAGACATCTTAAAGACTGTGTGGCCCATCCCTGCAGCAGCCAGTGTAGGGACTGTATTAGTTTCCCCTTGATGCTGTCATAAATTACCATAGACTTCGTGGGCTAAAACAACACAAATTTGTTCTCTTACAGTTCTGGTCAGAAGTCCGAAATCAGTTTCACTGGGCTGAGGTTAAGGTGTTAGCAGGGATGCTTCCTTCTAGAGGCTCTAGGGTAGAATCCTTTTCCTTGTCTTTTCCAGCTTCTAGTAGCCACCTGTATTCCTTGGCTTGTGGCCCCATCTTCTATCTTCAAATGGAACCACTCCAATCTCTGCTTCCGTCATCACACTGCCTTTACCTCTTCTGTAGTCAAGTCTTCTTTCGCCTCCCTCTTATAAAGACACTTGTCATTACATTTAGGGCTCACCCAAGTAATCCAGGATAATTTCCCCATCTCAAGATCCTTAATTTAATCACATCGGCAAAGTCCCTCTTTGCACATAAAGTAACTTTCACGCGTCCCAGGCATTAGGTCCTGGATGTCTTTGGGAGCCCTTATTCAGTTTACCATAGGAGTCATCCAGCCTCTGCTTTGAGGATCATGAGTTACTCCCCCCTCATCAGCTGGCCCTGCGAGGTCAGGCTCGGGCTGTGCTCTCCTAGGGGTCCTGTGGGACCAATATGACTTCAAATTCCCAAATCAGTAGTAATTAGGTATTTAACAAATAACTTCCAGAGTTAGGTTTACAGCTCTTCAATCGAGTTCTTTTTTGAGTCTGTGGAAACACAGGGAGCTGCAGAATCTCAGAAGTAGAAGGAACTTAGAGAGCGTATAAACCAGGGGTCTCAAACTGGTGGCCCCTGGGCCAAATTAACCAGATTTTCCAGGCTTGGTCCTTGATGCTAAGGAGAGATGAAGGAATCTGGGAAATTGTCTTTCAAGACAACAGCCTCATCTACAAGTCTGTGTATTTCCACATAATTCTATTTTGCATGTCAGAAGTTAGAAGGTCTAACTCCTTGTACCTTTTTGTAACATTCTTCTATATCATTCCCAGATAGATGGATAAGATGCAGCTCAGGGTCTCAGGAATGCAAACAGGAATTAATACTTTGTAAACACTATCCTTCTTACACTTGTTTTAGAGTGCTACTCCCAAGAGATGAAATGTATAATCATCTAACAAGTGGCTGAGGTTATGGACAATTTCGTTTTCGATGTATTTGGGGATAGAATGGGGGCATAGAGGACACTGAAGACTAATATCTCCTCCTTGCTAGTTTTGCCTTTTAAAGTCTTGCCCTGGACACACCTCCCTAACTACATTTTACATGTTCTTGCAGATGGGGAAAAATCTCATTCTTTTGTCATACACTGATGAGGTACCCAGCGGATGCCTGTCCCAGGAGGGAGATGGAGTTCAGCCACATTTTCCTGCCTAGGAGAGCTCTCTCCTTGGTTCCTCTTCCCTTTTTCCACTTCTGCCCCTCCCCCGGTGTGTCCACCGGACACACATCCCAGATGCTCCAGTGTTGGGAACACCCAGCACCAGATCTTCACCTTGGCAGAACTCTGTCTGACCAGGGCTCTGGCATGTTTGCTTGTTTATTCATGAATACAAAGCTGCAGATGGGGGAAACATCGACTGACTTTATCCCTTTCAAAGAGGAGAGCTGAGATTCAACGTGGGGCGGGGGCGACAGCTCCTGACTTCCAGAAACACCTGATTTTGCCAGGAGCTTCAGTGAGAAATTAGGGAAACAACGTAGGTAAAGGTGAAGGTGGGCCCCTCGGGTTGTCATCAGAGAGCTGGCATTGGGGGGTGTCTGGGGCAACATTACTTTTAAGAATTTACATGACCAGTGAGAGGGCAGTCAAGCTTGCTTTGGAGAAAGAATTTCTGCAGGCTAGAGAGGCTTCCTGCCAACTGGATCCTAGGCTCACTTTTTCCTCTTATCCTGCAGGCTGCTGCCCCTCTCCTCAGGCACCCTTTTTCCCACCTGAGGTTGTGTTTCCTCAAGGCCCCCAGCTGCCCTTGAGGCAGCTCCCTGACCTTTTTCAAGGTCACACACACCCCCCTCTCCTTTTTGGATTCTTCATATTACCAGAAACTGCACAACATGGAAACTCTGCTGATTAGAAATCTGGTGTTAATTATTGCTAGTCTTCTTCCAAATGTGAATGGAGCTAAGTGGGTCTGCATTCAGACCTCCCTCCCCCAGAATCTCTTGGTAGATGGTCCAAGTGTTTCTCAAGACACATGGTCTCAGAGGCTGAGTGTGCTACTGGAATTTCCCAACTCTGTGGTTTTATTTGTTTGAGACAAAAGACTCAGCCTGTGTTCTAAGGTTGGAGGAAAAATAGATGTGTATAAATTTCTTTCTTTCTTAAGGGATTTTCAAGGGTAGTTTTGATTTAGACTTCAGTTTTGCCTAATTTGCTCTATTAGAATCTAACTTTCCCATCAGCTGGAACCCCATCGCACTGCAAATTTTATGCTTGCCTTTGTGTTTGTGTTGACAGCTGCATTGGTCCAAGTGATCTGGTGCTGAGGAGTAAAGCATTAGGAAACATTGTATGTCTGAAACTGCTCTTATTTTACCCTCACAGTGGGATTGATAGTTTGGCTGAGTATAAAATTCTAAGGCAGAATATAAAACTCTAAGCCAGAAATCATTTTCTGTCAGATTTTGAAGGATTTGCTCAGTTGCGCTCTAGCCTTCCATGTCGCAGTAATGAGGCCAAAGCCTTTCTTATTCTTGATTACTTTGTATAAAACCTGTTTCAGTTGTTTTCTTTCTCTCTGGAAACTTGTAGGGTATTTCCCCCAGTGTTCTGAACTTTCACAATGATGATGTGTCTTGGTTTGTCTTCACCTGGGTTTCCAGTAGCTGAGCCTGAGGCAGAAAGTTTGTGTGCTATTGTTTTGTTGGAGAGTGAGTGCAAGCTCAAGGAACACACAGAGACGCAGGGAGAGATGTTAAGAGGATCCGTTTTTAAGCTGGCTGCTGCTAAGTGTAATGGGCTGCAGGATCTTACGGCCCTACCGAGATGCTGCACAAATTGAATTCAGGACCACTTGAATTTATCCACTGGGTTCATTCTCCCAGTGATCAAAGCTTTGCTCCACTCGACCTGAATTTCGCTGTGCTTCCAGGTTGTGTAGTCGTGGGTACCACCCACCTGCTAGTCATGGGGGCCAGGGGAGGGGCAGGTGAGAGGCATAGCAACTGTGGTTAGGCTGTCAGGATGTGCCTAGTGGTGGCTGAAAGAGCCTCAAGTAGCCACCGCTGTGGAAGCTTTGGCGTTGGATGGCTGCAGCAACAAACTGACTCCATGACTATGGGGACAAGCCAGGCCATCGCTAGGGCTGACCCATCAAAATGCAAATGTGTGAATGTGTGTGTGTGGTGGTGGGATGCAAATAATTGTGTTCACTACTACTTGGGTCTTCTTTTCAGCCATTTTCTTGGCTACTTGGGGTGGGGGGGGGGCCCTGCAATATTTCAATGTTCAGTGTGTAAATGCTTTCTTAAAGCTTCTCTTTTCTACTCTAGGGCAGTATAGTTCCCTGCCCTCAGTTGTGCCGGATGCTCCCCAGTATACAGATTCCCTGGCTTTCTCTCTCCAGGTCCTTGGCCAGGTGCAGGGGTGCGTTATCTGTCACTTTTTTTTTTTTTTTTGTGGTACGCGGGCCTCTAACTGTTGTGGCCTCTCCCGTTGTGGAGCACAGGCTCCGGCCATGGCTCACGGGCCCAGCCGCTCCGCGGCATGTGGGATCTTCCCGGACCGGGGCACGAACCCGTGTCCCCTGCATCGGCAGGTGGACTCTCAACCACTGCGCCACCAGGGAAGCCCAGGGGTGCGTTATCTGGCCAAGCAGCATGCTAGCTTCTTCTTAAGTAGACTTGCAAGCAGCCCTCTTGTTTTTGACTCACCTTCACCCCCTCCTCTGGAGGTACTTGGTGGCACCTCTGGACATGTTGGGGTGGCTTCTGCAGGGTAAATCGTGGTGAGTCTTACCCTTCCGCCTTCCTGTTTAGAATCCAGCCTTCGTGGTCTGCTAAGTCCATTGCCATTCACTCACCTATTTTCTAGCGTCCTGAATTTTGCTTCCATTGCCTCCTGCCCAGTTCTCTTTATCCTTGTGGGTTTGTCCCTTAAAAATAAGAGCCCTTTACTGTCATTTTTATGAGGTTTCAGGAGGGCAGAGAGGAATGGCATGTATTTCATCCACCAGTTTTAGATGAACACCAGCATTGCTTTTTCTAAATTGAATTGTTTGGCTCCAGTCGAGCCCTCACCTAGGTGACCCAATATCAGACAGAAAGCCTAGCTTAATTCACCTCTAGAAGCCTTGGCTTTTGAAAACAAAGGCTTTTTATTCTCTCTTGGGGCAGGATGAGGCCAGCTTTCCAGGTTTGCTTGCTTGCTTGCAGAAGGGTGGCAGGGAGGGAAACAACTCTTGTTCTTTGAGGCTCTGTAATAGCAGGGACAGAATTCTAGTTAATACACTGATGGAGTCAGCCAGACCCAGGTTTGAATCCCACCTCTGCCACTTAGCTATGAGGCTGTGAGGACGAGACGCGAGCTCCCTGTGCCTCAGTTTCCTCAATGCCTGATGTGAACAGTGATGCCTTCCCTAGAGGGAGGTTGCAGGCAGTAAATGAGCTGTTGTGAGTCAAGTACCTGGCATGGAGCCTGGCACAGGAGGTGCTCCACAATGCTGGCTACAGCCAATGTCATGGAGTTTCCTGGAGGGAGGACCTCCGTGCCTCCAAGACGGTTCTATCTGTGCCCCTAGACATGGCTGCCCACTTCCTCCCTAGTCCTTTTGAGCCCCAGGCCTCCTGCTAGAAGGAGCTCTATGCCCCATGGTTGTCGGGAAATGCCCCATGAGCCCTCCCACAGGAGGGTCCCTTTATTTCCCCTTCAGCCCACAGACTGCCCATCTGATAAACTTGCTCAGGTTCCAAGGGTAGCTTTGTTTTAACCCTCCCAAGGGCTAATCTTCAAGGCATTTCACGGCTGAGCCCTGCTCTCCTGCTGGCAAGCTTCTCTCCAAGAGTATTTAACCCTCTCTGGGGCTCCACAGCCGATGTCCAGAAGTTTGGGGCACTGGGCTGGCCAAGCTGGAGTCAGTGGCTGCTCTTTTGGTCACTTGAGCAAATGGTGGCTCTGAGGATATATCTTAGCATCAGTTCCTGAGACTTCCCAATGCGCCTTCCTCTCAACCATGACTCACCAGTCCTCAGAGTGCTGTGACTTAACCGTTACCAGCTGTTCACAGTTGGAGAGAGTGAGGCACAGGATAGTAACCTAAAGAAGGTACTGGAGTCGCAAAGCTCTGCAGGGATTTAATAATCCTGGGATTAAATAATAGTGCTGAGTAATCACGATAAAAATACATGCAGTGCCCTGTTCTTAGCACTTTATTAAAATTAATTGAATCCTCCCCACAATTCTTTGAGGTTGGTACCATTATCATACCCATTTTCCAGGTGAGAAAACTGATGTTATATGACACGCTCAGTAGTGGTGGAGCTGGGGTTTGGACCTAGAGAGTCTAGCTCATGTGTGTCCTCCAGGGTGTCCTTTAGGATTCTGCCTTTCTGAAGTGGATGTTTGGTAAGTATTTATTGAAAGATAATGAAGCCCATCATCTCCCGTGTCTCGGCTGGTATCAGGTTCCCAGCTCGTGTAATGAAGAGACAGACATAGGAATTTCTCAGGTCTTCTAAAGCCTTTTGCTGGCACTGGCTCCCCCATGTCAGCTGGGAGCATCAGAAGTACTTCTGAGAGAAAAACAAATACCGTATGCTAACACATATATATGGAATCTAAAAACAAAAATGGTTCTGATGAACCTAGGGACAGGACAGGAATAAAGACGCAGATGTAGAGAATGGACTTTAGGACACGGGGAGGGGGAAGGGTAAGCTGGGACGAAGTGAGAGAGTGGCATGGACATACATACACTACTGAATGTAAAATTGCTAGTGGGAAGCAGCTGCATAGCACAGGGAGATCAGCTCTGTGCTTTGTGACCACCTAGAGGGGTGGGATAGGGAGGGTGGGAGGGAGACGCAAGAGGGAGGGGATATGGGGATATATGTATATGTATAGCTGATTCATTTTGTTATACAGCAGCAACTAACACAACATTGTAAAGCAATTATACTCCAATAAAGATGTTAAAAAAAAAAAAAAGAAAATGCTTCTGGATGAGCACCCAAGGGCCTTAGCTAATCCTTCCCGCGTGTGTTCCCAAATCCCCAGGCCTGGCTCCTGTGTGCAGGAAAGCAGTTGGTCTCTGGAGGCTGAAGACCTGAGTTGGAATCCCAGCTCTTCTATTTAGTTGGTGTGCCACCTTTCACAAATGGCTAGGTCTCTCTGAGCCTCAATTCCCTCATCTGTAAAATGGGTATGGTGAGAATTCCTTCTTCCCTTCCAGGGTTGTTGTGAGAATGTCTGGAAACAACATCCTTCTAGCCATATAGTGAAAAACACTAAACAAATGTGAGATGTTATCTGACTGTGGTGGAGTCCTTGGGGAGTGGCACCCAGCTCTGCTCCCTGGCTTTCCATACTCTGCCATCTGCACCCCTTCAACCTTAGGAAGATAGATGCCCTGGATGTAGGCAAGGCCAGTTTTGTGGGGGGCTTTGGGGTGGCCAAAACAGGTTTGGGGCAAATGATTGTATCATTCACATTTTTACAATGAGACAGTGAGTTGCTTAAGGGCGGAGCCAAACCTTCCTCATGCTCATGTCCCTGTTTCCTGATCCAGTGCCTGCCCTATTGGGGTACGCAGTATAAAAGGGTAAGATTGTGATGTAGCAGAATTTGGGGAGCAACACTTTTCCTTGCCTCAGCCCTACACTGTCCCTTTGGAGGAAGTTGCCTGCCTCCTGCCCTAGGTACCTTGAATCCCCACATTTGTGCCATGAGGGTCTCAGAAGTGCCTGACATCACATGGCTCTCCCAGTGTCCTCCACTTCATGGTGCTCTAGTCACGTGTTGGTTTCCAGGCAGTTGTAGATAACAGCTCAATTGCCACTGACAGAAATCACTACAGTGAACGATGGAGACTGAAAAGGCAAACCCATGCTCAGGTGTTACCCAGCCAGAGCCTCCCTCCTGACGGGCGGTGTCCTCCAGTAGAGCTCTAATGCTTGCAAGGGCCACTTCCTAGGCTTTCTTTTTTTAAGTTTTTATAAATTTATTTATTTATTTTTGGCTGCGTTGGGTCTTCATTGCTGCGCACAGGCTTTCTCTAGTTGCAGCAAGTGGGGGCTACTCTTCATTGCAGTGCGGGAGCTTCTCATTGCAGTGGGTTCTCATGCAGAGCACGGGCTCTAGGTGCGTGGGCTTCAGTAGTTGTGGCACACGGGCTCAATAGTTGTGGCTCGCGGGCTCTAGAGCGCAGGCTCAGTAGTTGTGGTGCATGGGCTTAGTTGCTCCGCGGCATGTGGGATCTTCCCGGACCAGGGCTCAAACCCGTGTCCCCTGCATTGGCAGGCGGATTCTTTTTTTTTTTTTTTGGGTTCGTGGGCCTCTCACTGTTGTGGCCTCTTCCGTTGCGGAGCACAGGCTCCGGACGCGCAGGCTCAGCGGCCATGGCTCACGGGCCTAGCCGCTCCACGGCACGTGGGATCTTCCCGGACCAGGGCACAAACCTGTGTCCCCTGCATCGGCAGGCAGACTCTCAACCACTGCACCACCAGGGAAGCCCTGGCAGGCGGATTCTTAACCACTGCGCCACCGGGGAAGTCCCCTAGGCTTTCTTAAATCCCCAAATCTGAAAACACCTTACAGCCCCTTATGTCCTAAATAAAATGCAGCCAAGTGGGTGGAAAGAGTTGAAATTTCAATTTCTGTTAAAGTTCTTGAAAACTAAGTTTTATTTTGGCTGAACCCTTTGCTGAAACAATTTCTTGAATTGCTTTTCGTATTTTCATGAGGGTGTGGTGAATTCATTTGGATCATAGATGTCTGCTATCTTGAAATGTAACATTCTTCTCTTTATTGTTTTTAGAGCTTGTATTTTCTGGGGCTCTCCCCACTGTTTCTTTTCTTTCCCCGGAATGAGAACCGTCACTTTCTGAGATCTCATTTGGTCTTCCTTTCTATCTCTAGCACTAGCTATTGCCACTGTTCAACCAGGAAGTTTCCATCACATCACAAGGTTACTATGTGCCTGAAGTTATGCTGTGGAAGCTAAGCGGCAGAACCCGGGCAGAGAGCCATGGACTCATTTGCTTGGGGTGAATGAGATTCAGATCTGAGCCTTAGGAGAGCTTCAGTTTATCCCCTATCATGAACCTTTAGACCCCGTCTCTGCCATAAATCCCCCAAGGCTGAATACCTGTAGTGCCTTTATGTGTTCAAAATGCTTTATTTCAGGTGTGCCAAGGAGAGCATTTACTTGGGCAGATTAAGGAAAGGTGAAGAGGTAATGAAAAGAGATTTTCATTTTTTTAAAAAAATTGAGGTATAGTTGCTTACACTGTTGTGTTAGTTTCAGGTGTACAGCAAAGTGATTCAGTTTTATATATATATATATATATGTGTATCTGTATATACTTTTTCAGATTCTTTTCTGTTATAGGTTATTACAAGATATTGAATATAGTTTCTCATTGTTTATCTATTTTAAATGTAGTAGTGTTATCTGTTAATCCCAAACTCCTAATTTATTCCTCCTCCCACCCCTTCCCCCTTTGGTAACTGTAAGTTTGTTTTCTATGTCTATGAGTCTATTTCTGTTTTGTAAATAAGTTCATTTGTATAATTTCTTTAGATTCCACATATAAGTGATATCATATGATATTTGTCTTTCTCTGTCTGACTTACTTCGCTTAGTATGATCATCTCTAGGTCCATCTGTGTTGCTGCAAATGGCATTATTTCATTCTTTTCTATGGCTGAGTAGTATTCCACTGTATATAAGTACCACATCTTCTTTATCCATTCCTCTGTCAATGGACATTTAGGTTGCTTCCATGTCTTGGCTATTGTAAATAGTGCTGCAATGAACATTGGGGTGCATGTATCTTTCTGAGTTACACTTTTCTGCGGATATATGCCCAGGAGTGGGATTGCAGGATCATATGGTAGCTTTGTGTTTAGTCTTTTAAGGAACCTCCATATTGTTCTCCATAGTGGCTGTACCAATTTACATTCCCACCAACAGTGTAAGAGGGTTTCCTTTTCACCACACCCTCTCTAGCATCGTTTGTAGACTTTTTGATGATGGCCATTCTGATAGGTGTGAGTTTTGATCTGTATTTTTCTAATACTGATTAGTGATGTTGAGCATCTTTTCATGTGCTTTTTAGCCATCTGTATGTCTTCTTTGGAGAAATGTCTGTATATGTCAGATATGTTCAGTTTCCTGGCTACAGTCTTGAGAGTGCTTGAGCTGGAAGGAACTTGGGCACCATCTTCTTTTGGACGGAGCAGGAGACATAGAACCTGCGTGGTTTTGAGTCAAGCCCTAGGTTTAATTTGAGGGTAACAGATTATTAGAAACCCGCTTCTAATGTTACCTCTCAAGTACGCCCAGAGTTGAGTGGGTCAAATGGTGGCATTTTCTCACTGATATTCTTCTATGTAATAAAGTAGAGCATGAAACACAATAAATTATTTTCATTTTTAAAGAAGAATAAATGTAGCCTGAAAACGTTTTATTTTCCCTCAACTTGTCCCAGTGCAAAAAGGCTGTCACCTACCATTGATCTCACTCAAGCTTCATTTTACAGATGAACTGACCAATCCCAAAGAGCTAAACCTTTGAGAGCAGGGCCCACCCCTGAGACCCAGTGCAGTCCTCTGGAATCAGGGCTGGAGCAGGGGCTGTGGGTAGCAGCCCCTTTCTAGAGTGACCCAGTTATTAGGTCACTGGCTCTGGAGCCAGATGGCCTGGGTTCATGTCATGACGCTGTCCTCTGTGAAGTTTGGGTCGCCTCATTTCTCTATGCTTTGTATTCCTTACCTGTAAAATGGGTTAGTAATCCTCATATCTACCTTGTAAGACTGGCATACAGATTAAATGAGTTAATAGAAGTAAAGTTCTTCAAATAGTCTCGGGCTCATAGTGAACACTGAATAAATGTTAATTATCATTCGTTTGGGTTTCCCCTGCCTAGAGATTGGCTGGACCAGAAATTACAGGGGCAAAATTTCCTTTCTTGTCTTGAAGTTGCTGATGTGGAAGGAAAATCACAGCTCTCCAATGGAGCTGAGCAAGGGGCCTGGCTGGGTGGTGGCCTAGGAGACAGGCAGCCTGGGGTTCTGCCCACAGTAGCACGAACAATTCTGGCCTCCCAGGACCCAGAGATCTGACTGAGAGAGGGACGCCTTGTGCCTGGAGGGTCCGACTGGCTGTGCCTGTCGCCTTTGCCCCCAGAGTCTTGGGCCAGCCCAGCTCCCCCTGCCTAGGGCCTGATTCTGGGTTCACCCAAGAGAAGCAGACTTTGAGCAGGTCTAGCCTGCAGTGTTACTCACAGGACCAACATGTGGTTTTAATCCAGCCCTCTGAAAATATGCTTACGTATTTCCTCTCACCCGAGCCATGGTTTTGTTATGAAAATTATTTAACTGGTCTTTAAAAAATGGAACAGAAATTCCAAATTGCAAAATCTCTGCCAGTCTCACCCAGAGTCTGAGTAGTGATAAATCAGTGATCAGCCAGGGGGGGCTGCTAAGTAGAGGGCAGAGGTCGGGGGATGGAACAGAAGGGGCTGTCACACCTTAGTGATGACTCCAGAACTAGAGCCAAACTTGATTCTTATTACGCACACACATGCACACACACACACACACACGCGCGCACACACACACACACCCCCCCATGTGGCTTTCCTCTGCCCCTTCTCCCACCCAGGAAACTCCCACCAAGAAACACTGTACAAGTGCTTTGTGATTCTGTCTGTTGTGATGGGGAGAGGAACATGCGATCTCTGTATTCTCCCCACCTTCCCTGCCCTGCATGTTACCCCACCTGCCAAGGCAGTTCAGTGGAGGACCAGGTTTTCGTTGTCTTTTTTTGATATCTGGGAGTTGAGAAAAGATGGCTTTGCCTCTGTCCCTGCCAGCTCGTTCCTGTGCAGCAGCTGGTGAAAGTCATATTTGATGAGCCTGGGATGTCAGAGTTTACAGCAGGGCATTCTGGGAGGTAGTCTGGGAAAGGGAGAGCTGGTGCCCCAAAGTGAGGCCAAGTCCTGACTAATTTTCCCAAAGAAGAAGAGCTTTCCTTTTCCTGTGGCCCTTTAGAAATAAGAAAAAGTCTCCTGCTGGTGGTTACAGTACTAACTGTAATCGAGCCCTTTTCTCTAAATGTTCTAGTTTCTCAAACTGTGTCTGTACAAAGGCCACCAGTGTATGTTGGAATTTTTCCAAAAAGTTCTTCTCAAAAGACCGCTCTGGTTTTCATTTGACAGAAGGCATCCTCCATGCCATCTGCCCATCTCATGGGGGAAACTGGTTCACGGGATGTGTCCGTGACCAGGTTGCACCATCATCATCGTCAGAGTCTGTCATGCATCTGTAGTGACACCACTATGCCCTTATTAGTCAAGGGAAGGGCACTACATTACTAAACTGCCTTACTGTTTTCTGACAAAGGGCACACATTGAGCCCAAAAGAAATCACCAAAGGATCTGTATTAGTTAGGGTTTGCTGTGATCATGCTGCATAGCAAACAGCCCCACAATCACAATGGTTTACAACAATATACACCCTGATCTGGGTTCCAGGGCTGTGGGTATGCTGGGCCCAGTAGTGGGTGGCTGGGTTAGGTCCAGGCTGGGGACTGGGTTCAGGTCTGCTCCAGGTGCCTTGCCTGGGACATGCTCCTGTCATGTTGGAAGACAAGTTTGCAAGGTGGCAAACACCACACAAGCACAGTTAAAGCCTCCAGTAGGACGTGGCCTGTGTTTTGTCCACTTATATTCCATTGGCAAAAGCAAGTCACACGACCGACATCAAAGACAGTAGGTGAGGAAGTGTATTCCGTCTTCAGTGAAGCCATGGCAGGGTGAGGAGGAAGGAATAGTGAACAAATGATTCCATCAGTGGGGACTTCCCTGGCGGTCCAGTGGTTAAGACTTCTCCTTCCAATGCAAGGGGTGCAGGTTCGAACCCTGGTCAGGGAGCTAAGATCCCACATGCCTCGTGACCAAAACAAAACCCAGAAGCAGTATTGTAACAAATTCAATAGAGACTTTAAAGAAATGGTCCACATGATTCCAAAAGTGACACTGTCTTTCACTTCATGTTTATGAGCTGCCTGCACCCTGTATGGAGGGAGGCGATGATGGGGAGTTTGGTGGCGGCTCCTGTGTCCAGCCCAGCACAGCCCACAGCTTCTCAGTGGACCGGGCTCTTTACTACTCTCCCGGGTCCCCTTCCTACAGTTATTAGGGAAGCCAAAATCTCAGTCTTTTCCTTTTAGGCCTTGTGCATACGTCCTTCTTGGTTCCCACCCTTTCTCTCCTCAACTTCCCATATACTTTTTAAAAAATTTTTAATTTATTTATTTTTGGCTGCATTGGATCTTGTTGCTGCGCACGGGCTTTCTCTAGTTGCAGCGAGTGGGGGCTACTCTTTGTTGCGGTGCGCGGGCTTCTCATTGCAGTGGCTTCTCTTGTTGCGGAGCGTGGGCTCTAAGTGTGCAGGCTTCAGTACTTGTGGCATGCGGGCTCAGTAGTTGTGGCTCAAGGGCTGTAGAGCGCAGGCTCAGTAGTTGTGGCACGTGGGCTTAGTTGCTCCGCGGCATGTGGGATCTTCCCGGACTAGGGCTTGAACCCGTGTCCCCTGCATTGGCAGGCAGATTCTTAACCACTGCACCACCAGGGAAGCCCTCCCATATACTTTTAAGCCAAGTGATTCCTTCCTGTTCCATCCTGGATTATCTTTGGATGGAGCCTCTGCAGGGCAAGACCCTTCTCACTGCCCAGGTGGCCTCCTCCTAATTTATGCTTGTGGCTTTATGATGAAAGAGTTTCTCTTTCTGGCTCTGCCTTGAGCTGTACTTCCGAATGTCCCCATTGCAATATGCCAAAACTCAGGAAGGGGTGGTGGTGGAAAATTTTCAGATCCCAGAAATCAGAGGGGGTTCGGAAAGTGGGGACAGAAACCCTGATCCCACCATGTAAATGTACCAAACTATGTAGTGGGTGCTTTCTATATTTTGACTCATTTTTTTCTCATGCCAGTCTCTGGAGGGAGGAATTATCTCATTCTCGCCCATTTTATAACTGAGGAAATGGGCAGAGTGGTTGTGTATCTCACCCATTGTAACTCAACCCAGGAGGGCGCAAGCTAATCTAGAACTCAAATGTGTCTTCCCCAAAGTTTTTCTGGCTACTCCCTTTTTCACCCCGCTTCCTCTGCAGCCGTGAGTGGATGTGACTACTGGTCCAGTGGGCATCTTCTCTGAGAAGTTAAGGGGGGGAGTCTTGGTGAAAGGGTGGGAGGTGAGATTTGAGGAGGGAGGAGAAACAGAGCAAACTGTAGAACCAGACACCATTCTCCTTTCCCTACTGCCACCAGCGTCGCAAGAGACCGTGCGTGTGTTTTGGATGGGAGAATTGGGGGCGGGTTCCACTGGCCGGTGTGTAGCAGTGGGGTCAGTTGGGCTCCACCAGCAAACTTTCTAGTACATCATGCATCACTCCCTTTACTACTTTCTCTAAAGTGCTCTTTATTATTCAGCTGAATATTTCTCTTCAGAGGATGTTTCTACAGTTCAATCAAAGCAGCTTTTCTTTTCCCAAAAGCTTTGCTTGTGTGGCCCTACAGGGACATCTGCTCATGGCCGTTTCGAACCTTTTTCTCTGCACAACTGCACAATTGCCAACTTCCCCAGGTTGTCTGAAGCCAAGTGAGGCCTAGAGAAGGATCAAAACAGTCTGTCTTCTTGAAACATTTTTAAAAGATGATTTATTTTTCCCTAGTGGTATCCAGAACTTTGAGAGTCCAGATTGTGAATCCAACTTGAAAACATAGTTTTCTTTTTATTGTAGAAGGAAAAAACAAAACCAAACAGATTCTTTGTCCATGGCCATTTCTACTTTTAGTTTTAATTAAAAATACTGGTATTCTTGCCAGCTGTGTGACTCTGGGCAAATTAGCACTCTGGACCTTTCAGTTTTCTCATCTGTAAAACAGGAAATTGAATAATTCCCATTTCCCTACGTTGTTGTGAGGATTAAAGGAGATAATAACTCATATACAATTGAAAAGTTAACATCAATAATGGGGTCTGCAGTTGGTTGAATCTGGGGATGTGGAACCCATGATTATGGAGGACCAACTGTGTTATCTGGGTTTTTCATAGTGCTTATCTATGCATGTATTACACGTATGTGTGTGTGTGAAATAGTAGTAAAGATCATATTAAAATATATCTAATAAAGACAAAAATTTAGACTCTCACCTCAAAAGGATCATCAGCTAAAGGTGTCTTAGGGGGAGACAAAGATCATCTGTTTTATAGAAAAGAGGCTCAGTCCCACTGGGCATATCCTGTGGCATCATATAGGATACTTCTCAGAGTGGTCCCTTTGAAGGACGGAGGCTGGGCATTTACCCACTGACTTTTGTCACCTATGTGTTGAGGGTTGTCCCCAAAGGTGTTAATTTCCTCTGTGCCTCCCTGAGAGTGGGCAAGAAAGCAGGGAATGGTTCCGGGGCTTGAGGTGGGAAGCTGGCAGTGTACAGAGGGATTGTCCACTGTAGGGACAGCTGGAATCAGTCGGGGGCCCAGGGGAACATAACAGAGGGTACAAAAAGCATACTCTATAGAGAGGGGGCCCCTGGAACCCCAAAGAGAAATTGGAGGAGCCCTTCTGAGGATTTATCTGAAGGAAAAGAAATCTTGAAGAGATATCTGCACTCCCATGTTCATTGCAGCATTATGCCCAATAGCCAAGAAATGGAAATAACCTACATGTCCTTCAATGGATGAATGGATACAGAAAATGCATACATGTATACAATGCAGTATTACTCAGCCATAAAAAAGAAGAAAATCTGCCATTTGCAACAACATGGATAAACCTGGAGGACATTATACTAACTGAAATAATCCAGACAGAGAAAGACAAATACTGTATAGTATCACTTGTATGTAGAATCTAAAAAAAAAAACAAAAAACTTTCAGCTATAAAACGAATAAGATCTGAGGATCTAATGTACAGCATGGTGACTAGCTAGTATTGTATACTTGAAATTTGCAAAGAGAGTATATCTTAAACATTCTCACTACACACACAAAAAGTTCTATGTGAGGTGATGAATGAGTTAACTAACTTGATTGTGGTAATCATTTCACAATCTATACATAAATCATCATGTTTAATAATTTAAATATACACAATTTTATTTGTCAATTATACCTCAGTAAAGCTGGGGAAAAAATGAAAAAAAAAAAAAAAGGGAAGGAAAGGAAAGAATTCTTAGGGCTCCTAGGCAGGGTAAAAAGCCAGTCTAATCTTAGATTTCTCCACAGCATCATTTGATGTTAGAAAACTGTGGAGCAGAACCTACGAGCTATTCCAAGAAAGAAACTGTGAGCAGTATTTTATATCTTGCCAAACTTTCTTTCAGGTATGAATGCTATAGAAAAATAGTTTTGAACATGCAAGAACCCAGAGACTATTATACCCATGAGTACTTCTTGAGAAAATTATGGAGTTTTAACTTCAGTCAACCAAGAAATAATGGAAAACTAGGGCAAAAGGGGACAGGCGTATGCAAAGAATATGTTTAACTGAAGAACTAAGACCGAACAAATGTGAGTATTGGAGTAATAGAGTAGAAGGGACATGTTTTATATCCTAACAATATAGAAATGACACAAATAGAAAACTTTGGAAGGTGAATGAGGGAAAAGTGGGAGAAAGAACAAACATGCTGTTTGTGAATAATAGCTGGGGACCAAAGAATATCATTTAAAGTTGACAAAATACAGTAGAAACGTAAGCATTTTAAATTGTACAACGGCAAACATTAAAAAAGATAATACTAGTGATTAAAATTGAATAGCAAAAGAATGGTAGGGAATGGGGGGAAAGGAAATAATCGTATGATTATTCTTACTCGGGTTTAAGAGCTACTGTTTAAAGAACTAGACATTTAAGGGCATATAATCATAAAGGTAATCATTAGGACCCAGATCAAAATTTCCTAAATGTTATAAGAAATATACACCCCAAAGCCAAAGTAAACATAACTGCAAACATAGTGGAAGGCTTCAAAAATTATAAATACAAAAAATATACCATAAGATATTATGACAGAACAAAGACTAAACGTGTATGGAATCTCAAGTGATGGAAATGGGCTAAATCCACCCAGTGAAAGAAGAACAGAGAGCTGGGCCAGCTCAGGACTGGAACCAGAAGCTTCAGGAAGCTGGGCAGGTGCTCCCTCCTGTTTGGGTTTCTGGTTTGCAGCTGTTTCTTCTCTCTCCCTGCAGACTGGCTCTCAATAGCATACGGCCGCTGCTGTCATCGTTAGCTGGGCAGCCACGTGCCCCTGATCTCAAGTGCACGAGCAGAGCAAGCCAACCTTGCTGACTCGTCACAAGCCTTTGTTCCCGGGGCAAGGTTGGGGCTGAGGAGCGATTTGGCCCAGTGTAGATCAGGGTCCAGGATGGCCCCATCAGCTTTGGTCAGGGGTCAGGGTGCCTGGACGGATGTAGCTGCTGGGGTGTTGGAGGGGATGGAGATGGCGCCTCAGGCTCACAGTTAGGGGGGCTCCAAAATACAGTGGCTTAAACAGCTCTTGCCAGTTCTGCTCCCATGGGGTCACGCAAGTTCCCAAGTTCCTTCCTTCTGGTGGCTCCACGGTGCCCAAGCAGCAGAATCACCCGGAGAACTTGTTAAAACACAGGTTGCTGCGCCCCTGTTTCTGATCTAGTGGTTCCGGGGTAGGACCTGCGAATTTGCATTTCCCACAAGTTTCCGGGTGATGCTTATGCTGCTGGTGCAGAGATCACGTGCTGAAAACTCACTGCCCCAGGGTGTGTCCTTGCCAAGACGTGTGGAGCTGCCACTGCCACACCTGTGTGCCCAGAGAGGGGAAAGCCGGGGCAGCCAGCCTCCTTTTGGCTGCTTTGGGCCATAGGCAAGGACTTAGTCCCAGGGTCACACTTGGCTGCTAGGGAGGCCGGGCAAGGTCATCTGTAGCTGGGCGGCCGTGTGCCGCAGAAAAGGGAAGAGCGTGTTTGTGGGAGACGACTGCAGGTCCGCAGAGTGGGATCACGTGGAGACGAAACGACAGGGGCCCGCACTTGGTGGTGGGGGAAGATGGGGAAAGGCTCTCAGTGCGTTTGCTGACTAGAGTCATCATGGCAGTTTACTCAGAGAGGAGAAGCCTAGTCTGCCTGCAGGCATCGGCCAGGGCTGTCCTGGGGACAGAGCAGGCTGAGCTTTGAGGCAGGAGCGCAGCTGGCTCCCGGGCCTCTCGAGGACAGCTAGGCGTTACTCCACCTGGCTCTGCTCTTTCCCCTCTTCGTTCACCCACGATGTTCCTTCATCCACCGTCCTGTTGTCTTGTGGGTTAGGGCTGATGTTTTCGCAGGTCTCAAGCTTTTTTTTCTACCCCATCCCCCAGGCATCTTGGCTCTGGAGAAAGCTGCGTGGCAAGAGGCGGTTGGTGACGGCATTCTGCCTCTTAATGGCTCTGTCTGTGGTGGCTGTCACCCGCTTTCCTCCACAGCACCCAGCCGCCAGCCCAGACCCTGGTCCCGTGGAGCCCCAGCAGGTAACTGGTGCCCCTGTCCCCCAGAGCAGGCAGGCTCTGAGCTCCGGCTGGAGGCGGCGGGCAAGAAACCTGAGGTTCCGGAGAGGCTGGGCCTTGCCTGGGAGCTCCATCCTGGTGTGTGCTGAGGAGCAAGGCCACGGAGGGAGCGTGGACAGCAGCAGGCAGTCCCCAGGCATGGACAGCAGGCGTCCAGGGAGGGTCAAGAGGGGCATTACTTTGGCACCTCCAGGAGATCTGAGACTCAGTACCCGGCATCTGGTGCTCCTGAGGGCAGATGAGGTCAGGGGTCCAGGAACCAAAGACCTGGACCTCCCCTGGCACAGTGGTCCCCTCTGGGAGGCACAGAGCAAGACGGGCACCCCAGATGGCCCCCTCGCAGGGCACAACATGGCAGCATTACAGACTTGGAGAGCTACTGCTGGACCGACCCTCCGGCCTCATCCAGCAGAAGGCGGGGATCTGCCAGGACTGAGGAACAGAGCCTTGACTGGTGGACGACAAGCAGGGGGTCCCTCCCCGGCCACGGGGGCTCGTCAGTGGCCTGGCTCTGTTGGGGAGCTGCAAGGATCTGTGTGGTGTGACGCTGAGACCCCCAGGCTGTCGAGTGGCTTGAGGACCAGCGAACAGGTGCCCCCGTGGCTCACAGAGCAGGATGTACAGACCCTCCAGCTGCTGGCGCAGGGGCAGGTGGTGGGCAAAGCCAGGGTCCCTGGCCACGGGCAGGTGCTGCAGGTTGGCTTCTCCGCCAAGGGTGCCCTTCAGGACCTGTCTCCGGGGCTCAGCCACCTCTGCTCCCAGGGGCTCTGTGGCCTGATCAAGAGGCCTGGGGACCTGTCTGAGGTCCTGTCCTTCCACGTGGACCGCGTGCTGGGGCTGCGCCGGAGCCTACCTGCCGTGGCCAGGCGCTTCCACAGCCCCCTGCTGCCCTACCGCTACACGGACGGTGGCGCAAGGCCCGTCATCTGGTGGGCACCCGACGTGCAGCACCTGGGTGATCCAGATGACGACCAGAACTCGCTGGCCTTGGGCTGGCTGCAGTACCAGGCCCTGCTGGCACGTGACTGCAGCCAGCCGGGCCAGGCCGCATGCCTGGGCATCCACCGCACTGAGTGGGCACGCCTGGCACTCTTCGACTTCCTGCTGCAGGTAAGTGGGTCCAGGCGGGGCGGGGGTGGGGAGCAGTGGAGGTAGGGGATTTGAGGTGAATTGAGACGCCGGAACTGTCCACCTGAGGATGGACGGTGACTTTCCCCCTAGTCCTTGTCTTTTGATCACCAAGCACCCGTTTTTGTTATTTTTCTGCCTCTGAGTTCATTCATCCATTGGTGTGCTGGAACGAGCTCGTATAGGCTCACAAGAATTTCAGGAATTTTATGACCTGGCTGTGAAACACAGGCGTTATTAAAATTTAAATTATATAAACTCACAATATAATAAGTTATATTAGAAACAAAGGTAATAATACTCTGAACTCATCACTTCATAATTATTTTACATTGTACTATTATCTGAGCTCTTGAGGTTTTTTGCATCTACCTAGTAAATACTACATAATGATGAGTTACTGCATATCTCTTGCTAGCTCCACATTCATCCATGTTGGTAGCTTGAAATTGGCCAGCGTAGGAGTATTTACATCAAGGGAATCAGCAAATGCTACAAATCAGGACTCCTCCCTATTCCCTGAGAGCTGGTTGTTAAACATTTATCAGCACGCTACTGTTGGTAATGTTTTATCCTTGAATCAAGTAGGATTCAAGATGGTTGCATAATTCGGAAAAGAAAGTCGAGGTGGAGGAGAGACAGAATGGGAGAGGGGAGAGATAAAGGGATGATAATGGTCCAGCTTGGGCCCTGAAGAATGAGAAGGAAGCCACAGGGCCAGCTGAGGCCTCTGCTTGGCCAGGAGTTAACCCTGGAGTTTTCGGGGGTCCTGGAGAAGGGGTTGGCGATCAGGGCCCAGAGGTTAACAGGGGGACTGCAGCCATCAGCTATTTACTAAGTGACCTGTGAACAGCCAGTGTGGCTGTTCTGGGACCTGTGAGCTGGATGTCAGCCGTGGAGACACGAGTGGGAAAATGTGGCCAGAAAGAAAGACAAAAAACGATTAGAGTGCAAAGCAGGTGGATATGTGTGCTAAATGCACACCAAGGCAGCCCCCATTTCTGTAGGGACCCCTGTTGAGGAAAGAGATCAATACTAGCCCTAAATTTACCTACTGGGGTGAGTGGACGCACCACAGAACGAGTTCAGTGCCGTAACCGGGTAGCCAGGGACTGATGCGCCCTCTTTGGTCCATATAAGGTTGGTTCAAAATGTGTTTTAGAAAATTCTCAGACCACATTTAATACTCTGGAGATTTCTCATGAAATCCCACTCCCTTTGAAACATTGGATGGTTTAGTAACATGGGGCCTTCATTCCCACATGGCAGGAATCCTCCTGAGCTGAGTAGCTGCTGCCCCCTTTAAAGGCTGCCATACTCTCCTTTTGGCTGAAGACCATACCTCTTAATTGTCTAACACCCACCCCCGAACGCTTGGATGTTACCTGTCTGCCTGTGGATGTTTGTCTCCAGTCACTGGACTAGCTGGGCTCCCACGATACTCGCAGCTCCTCTAACCCTTGTCTCGTGGCTGCCCTTGTGGAGGGAGGAGTGTGGGCCCTGGTGGTTGGCATGGGCTTTGGCATCAGACAGACCTGGGTTTGAACCCCCTGCCCACAGGCCCCTTGCCACTGTGTGACGCTGAGCAGATTAGTTTGCCTCTCTGAGCTTCACTTCTCTCACCTCTAAAGGGGACCGGGTGTCCCAACCTTATGCCCTTGGGCACATGGTAGCTCTGAATTGCCAGCATCTGCATCTTCGGGCTCTGCGCCCTGAGCCTGCTCTGCGCAGGGTGTGACCAGCTGAGGGCTGGGAATTAATGCCCTCCAGACAGTGTGGCCTGCCATCTAGCCTGGGATGCAGGGGTTTCCCGGACCAGACTTACAGTCCTGGTTAAAGTGGGAGAGCTGGTCATGCTCCCTCCAGGAGCTGCCCTCCTGTGACTGATGGGAGCTGGTGTGTAAAAGCCCCTGGGGTAGCTCTGTGGTGCGATTCCATGTGTCTCTCAGTTCCCTACCAGGACCGAGCCCTAGTTACCCACAGTGGTCATTGCTGGCCCTCCCTGTCTCCCTTCCCTTCTCCTTGCTTGTGTTTTTGAATTAGCTCACAGATAAACTGGTTTTGCTTTGAATTCTTGTCTCAAGGTCTGTCTCTGGGGGGAGCCCAGCTTCCATCAGATAACACTGACCTTGTGTGCTTTGTGCATGCAAGGTCATTCACGTAATGTACTTCATACAGCGCCTGGCGGGTGGCCCAAGCTCAATAATAAACAGGCACTGTCTCCAATACTTTACAGGAATTAACTCATCCAATCCTCATGGCAACCTTACTAGATTGCCACTACATTTCTCCCTGTTTTAAAGTTGAACAGTTGAGGCCGAGAGAGGTTAAGTTACTTGCCCAAGGCCATGGCTAGTGGAGCTGAGATACAGCCTGGACGGTCTGACTCCAGAGCTTACCCACTTACTCACAGAGTCCTCTTCACCTAGCCATGAATGAGGGCAGGAAGAGGGGGTGCTTACAGGGATGCCCTGGGGCTTTGAGCTCGGAGGCCCCTCCTTGCAAAGCCCCAGTCCAGCTGATGTGCAGGCAGCAGCTTTCTGCCCACACAGAGCCCCTATGTCCATCTGTGGAGGCTGTGGTGTGGAGCCTTTCCCCAGCTGCCAAGCCCTGCCATGGGGGTGGAAGGTTCAACAGCCAAAGCACACACAGGTTGGGTGTGTGTGGTCAGACGCAACTCGGCTGGCCTCGTGCCACCTCTTCCTGGGTTTGCTGAACACCAGGCAAGTCAAACACCCCTGTCTGGAGGATGCCGCCTTCCTAGAAACCACAGGCAAGTTGGAGAGAGGCGGGGCTGTGGGTTTCCCAGCCCAGGAACCTGAGGTCCCTTCTGACCAGAAGCCAGGTACAAACTCCACATGCAGCGCACTCTGCAGTATGCTTGCTCGTCTGTTTTGTCTCATCCAATATAAACCCTTGTTATTCTGTGTTTATGTATCACAACATAACATTTGCCCAGACACAAAATACACAAACACTGTACTCAGACACATTCCTCGTATCCCACAAACCATACCCCGTGCTTTGCAAATCCCGCATAACACTCTGTATTAGTGATTGCTGAAGTAATGCCACGTAACAAACCTCTCCAAAACTCAATGGCTTGAGACACCAGCTCTTGATTTCTTGCTCCAGGGTCTGTGGGTCAGCTGGGCTCAGCTGAGCTTGGCCCAAAGCTGTGGGTTCAGGTCTGCTCGTCGTTTCTCATTCTGGAGCCCAGGCTGAAGAGGAAGCACCACCTGGGGCAATCAATCCTTCTAATGGGGAGTGGAAGAAGCCCAAGGGCTCAGCCAAACTGCAGAAGCACATTTAAGGCCTCTGCTGATGTCACTTCTGCTAATATTCCCTTGGCTAGAGTGAAGTCAATGGCCAAGCCCAATGTCAGGGAAGGGAAGTGCACTCTGTTCAGAGTAGAAGGGGGAGCAAATACTTGTTAGACAATAGTCAGATCAGTCACACACGCCCCCAAAACACACACTGTACATGAACTTACACGTGAACATAGCCACATACATGCTATAGCCACATATGTGCACACCATTCACATCAACCCACAGACTCTCCATGTGGTGCCTGGACACTGCTGTGGGCAACGGGCTCAATCCCGCTGAGACCTTTGGGGGAGTATGTAGAAAACGCCTCAAGTCGTCCCGCCCAAGGGCCAAAGAAGCTGGGCCACTAACTCCCAGCCATCGCTGGTTGAGACTGCTCCTGAGGGCATTGACTTCCTGGAACCTCTAGACTGGTCCATGCTCCTGCAGCCAGAAAGGGGCAAAGGCAGAGAGCTGCAGGCACTTGGGGTAGAAAGCCATCAGTATGCACAGGAGTAGTGAGTGCCAAGGAGCGGGGGTGGGTCCCAATAGCATCTGCTGCTGCCAGTGAATGATAAGTCAAAACCAAGTTTCAGCAGGCCAGCGTGACCAGGATGGTGTTCTTGATTAATAAACTGGTTTCTCTAAGAAAGATAAAGGACTGATAGTGAGTGGGTGCCCTCCCACCCCACCCTGGGCTGTGTCATCAGGAGAAGTAAGACCAAGAGAGAGGGTCAGTGAGAAGCTGGTTGTACTCGCTGGACACAGTGGGTGGGAGAGTGTGTATGTGTGTTGCTGGGGGGAAGGGGCTCAAAGAGCTCTACTCGCCTTCCTGCCAGGGCTACTTGCTGCCAGAGTTGCATTCACTCTGGTGAGAGACACAAAGTCCTCCTCCTCTTGGGACAGTGAAGGTGGCACAGCCAACTGTGTTTGGGAGGAGCCATGACCATCACATCCGCCGTAAGCCAAATCCAACCCAAGGGCTGTTGTGCCTGGACCCAAGAGGGCCTTCTACCCAGAGGCCAGAGGGAGAGAAGGAAGTGCTGGGGGCTTGGGCACATTTGCATTTTCCCCTTTTAGACAGGCTTCTTTTCTCACGCCCTGCTTCCTCTTAGGGGGCATGTGCTTGGCTCGGCTGGGTGAGAAGCTATGGAGAACTCGGACAGCCTGTGAGAGAGCAATGTTCGCTCACGGAAGTCATTCTGCAGCTTCTGCTTATGAAGGGCCTTCATGTTCTGGAAAGTCCAGACCCCAGAAAGCCTCGGCTCCCACCAACCTGGTCCAGGCCGCCATCTTTTCTTACCTGGACTTGTCTCCCCACCTCCGCTTATGTCCCCCTCCAATCCAGTCTCCTTACAGAAGCCGGAGTGATGTCTTGGTTTCGTTTCCCCCAGGCAGACCCTGAGACCAGGATTCCACTGTGGTGGTTCATCTGCAAGGGGACAGCAGGAAACACCTGTAGTGAAGAGGAAAGTGAGATGGAGGGAAGGCAGCCAACAAAGGGCGTCAACAAGCAGGTCACCACTGTGGGCGACTGGGGCTTAGTTCCACAGGAAAATTCTGAGAAACGGTATAAAATACACGTTCAGAGTTAGCCCACGAAGAGGTGAGGGATGCGAGGTATTTATAGCGAAATCTCCCCTTGGTCTTTGGTTGAGGGCTGTTCCTGGAGGTGTTAATTCCCTGGCATTTGGAGAAAGCCCCTGGGCAAAGCTTACAGCACCTGGAAGTTGGAGGGAGACCTCTGAAGTTCACAGACAACAGGTCAGGTAGAGAACATACCTCTTTTACGATTGTAAATCAGATTGTGTTACTTCCTCGTTACCATAAGGCAAAGCATCTCAATGCCCTCGGTATCAGGTTCTGCAAGGACCCACGTGATCCATCCCTGTCTGTTGTCTCTAGCCCCGCCTCTTGGCACGTGGCCTTGGTCAGTTTCTTCAGGTGCAAGAGCCTGACATGCCTCCGACTCCTCCTCCCTGGGGCCTCAGGTCTCCTGACTCTACTTCCCCGTTGTTATCCTCTTTCTCCTTTGTGCTATCCTATCTATTTCCTTTCTGACTCCCAGCACAGTATGTAAGTTTTATTTTATTTATTTGTTCATTTCTGTCTCTGTGTTTTGTTCACTACCACATCCCCAGCACCTAGCACAGGGCCAAGCTCTTGGTTTGGTCCTAGATAAGCACTTGTTGAATGAGTGAACGAGTGGATGAATGGATGAACAAGTCAATGAATGGATCCAGGGTCTCTGTATGACTTCCTATCTAGGTGCTGCTGTGTTCTGTTTCCTCAAATGTCACTCCTTCCTCTAGACTGAGAAGAATCCCAAGGCCTTCTCCATTTCTTTTCGGGTCTGGTAGAGAATCTTAGAGGCAGAAAACAATGTGACAGTCATTTGTCCAGCCCTTGCCTCTGGCACGTAATTAACTTATGCATCCAGAACAGATGACAGCATAAAATGCTGCCTGACGGCCTCCACATCAGGTCCCGTGCCAGCACTTAGTATGTGTTGATGCATAACAGCCCTAGGGGGGGCACAGTATTTTTAGCTCCTTTCCACAGGTGAGGAAACAGTCTTAGAAGGGCTAAGGAACTTGCCCACAGTCATGAGGCCTTAAGTGTTGGAGCTGGGATCGAATCTAGTGCGGCTTGGTCGTAGAGGGCATACCCTTGCCCTCTTTGCTGACTTAACTGACTCTGGAAAAGTCATTTCTTCTAGGTCTCTTCTGGGTTAAGGTTGGCCCATTTCCTTCCCGGGGAGCTGGGTTCAGTCATTTGTGATCCTGTGTGTGTTCCTTATTTTGTGTTCAAGTCTATGGTTCATGGCATCTCCTCTGGCTTGGGCTCCCTGGAACATCAGGTGTTGTGGCAGTTAGAGAGGATCCCAGATCTGTGACCACTGCCGACCTCTCAGGCTTCCAGCCGGTGACGTGAAATATAATAGTAGCTACCGTTTATGGAGTGCCCACACATGAGCTCCTTCAAGTCCTACAACAGACCCAAGAGATGGGTGCTGCACTCCTCCCTCCTGCACAGGTGGTGCAGCCAACGGTGGAGGGGCGAAACAGCCCGCCCGGACAAGGGTGTTTAAAGGGTGACATCAAGCATCTTTACATATATTTAAAAGCAGGACCTCGATTAGGGTGAGGTGTGATGGGCAGAATTCTAAGATGGTCTCCAAGATAACCACCCCCCTTAGCGTTAACTCCTGTCCTTGAGTAGGAATGAGATCTGCGAATAGATGGAATATCATTTCAGTGATTAGGTTATCAATCAGTTAACTTTGGGTGTTTCTTTTTTAATTGAAGTATAATTGACCTACAACACTATGTTAGTTCCAGGTGTACAACATAGTGATTTCATATTTCTGTACATTACAAAATGATCACCACGATAAGTCTAGTTTCCATCTGTCACCATACAAAGTTATTGCGATATTGTTGAGGTTACCAATCAGTTAACTTTCAGTTAATCAAAAGGGAGATTCTCCTGGGTGGGCCTGAGCCAATCAGGAGAGTCTTTCAAAGAGGAAGCATCAGAGAGATTTTCCTGAGGGCCTCGAGGAAGAAGGTAAACAGCCACGCTATGAACTGCCTATGGGGAGGGGCGGCCTCTGGAAGGACCCTGAGATCTCAGGGAACATAGTCTTAAAACCACGAGGAATGGTTTCTGCCAACAACCTGACTGAGCCCAGGAGAGGAGCCTGAGTTACAAAAGAGATACAGCCCCGCCTTGAGTTCAGCCTGAGACCCTGGGCAGAGAAACCGGCAGAAACGGGACAGAATTCCGACCCACGGAAACCGAGTTAATGAGTCATTTTTAAGTGACTAAGCTCATGGTCATTTGTTATGCAGCAATAGAAAGTGAGTTCGTGAGGCAAGGGAGGGGCCCCAGGTGCAAACATTTTAGGAGTGCCTGTCTGCTGTGCGTGTCCCTGGCAGCGAGAAGCACTTTCTTCTGCCTCACCCTCGTCCTGCCTCTTTTTAGATTTTTTTTAATCGTTCATATCCTTTGCCCCATTTTCTGTTGGATTGTTGATCTTTTTCTTAATGACTTTAAGAGCTTTATATAGATTAAGGAAATTAGTCTTTTGTTTTCATTGCATTGTAATATTTCTCTCAGGTTCCATTGTCAATTAAACTTTGTTTCTAGTCTTTCTGCTGTGCAGAAATTCAAAAAATTTTTTAATGTTGTTAACATTATCAGGTTTTTCTTTTATGATTTCTAGGTTAGTGTACTATGTTTTAAAGGGCCATCCTCATTTCAGGGTTATTTAAAAAATTCTCCCATGTGTTTACATATATTTTTGATCCATCTGGAAGTTATTTTGGAATAAGAGATCAGGTGCAAAACAATGATTTTTTTTTCAGATGGCAGCCCAAATGTCCCAGCACCATTTGTTGAAAAATCGTTCTTTCCCCCAGTTTGAAATGCTGTCTTTATCATATAGCCAATTTCCATATGTACTAAAAAGTCTATTTCTGGACTCTTCTGTTCCAGTAAAGGGTCTATTTATGTGTCAGAATCACACTGTTTTAATTATCATGCTTTATATTTTAAGTTAATAACTGGGAGTGCTCGGTCTTTCTCATTGCTCTTTTTTAAGGTTTTTCTGATATTCTTGCATACTATTCTTCTGTGAAATTTAGAGTCAGCTTGTTACTTCCTTTGCCTTCACAAGTCCTTTTGGGACTTTACTGGAATCAAATTAAATTTGCATGGACTAACAGAGAGAGCGTTTACATCCTAAAATACAGGGTCATTCTAGCCAAGGACAGGCTATGTCTTTCCATTTATTCCTGTTCCTCAGAAGCATCTTGGTGTTTTCTTGAGCTAGATCTTCACTTCCATGTTGGGATGATACTGTTATTTCATCTTCTTGTGACCACTGAAAATGGCCTCTTTCCTTCCATTATATTGTTACTGACCTGGGTTCTTGGACTCTTTAATCAATAGAAGTTTTTTATAACATCTTTATTGGAGTATAATTGCTTTACAATGGTGTGTTAGTTTCTGCTTTATAATAAAGTGAACCAGCTATACATATACAACGAAAAGACAACCTTCAGAATGGGAGAAAATATTTGCAAACGGAACAACTGACAAAGGATTAATCTCCAAAATATACAAGCAGCTCATGCAGCTCAATATCAAAAAAACAAACAACCCAATCCAAAAATCGGCAGGAGACCTAAATTAATAGAAATTGATAAGAAGTCAGATGAGAAATTCAGGCAAGGCTTTATTGGAGCTCGTGCTGCAGCACACGGGAGCGAAAACAAGAAACAGGTGCCCTTGCTCACTTCCCAAGGCGAGGGCGAGCTGGTCCCTTAAATGGGGTGAGGCTGGGGGCGGATGGGTGGGTTGGACAGGAGGCGTAGCTTAGGTGGTCTGCACACCCCCTTGGTGGTGCTGTGTGCAGGGATCATGCGCGCGGGGCCCTGCTTTTGCGGGGCCCTCCTTTTGCTCCCGGCACCTCAGAAGTGACAGTTGGTTTGTGACCTTTTTGTATCTTATTGTTCATAATTTGCCCCACTGAGCCTGTGTGCAGTTATTTTTAGTCCCTTATAGTTTCTTTGTATTGCAAGCACTCTGGTAAAGGGTCCCAGGTCCCAGCCTATCTCAATATGTTCTGGCCCGTAGCTCTTGGTCTGTGTGAAGGATATTGTTTTTGTGTCATAGTTTGGTTACTGGCCTCTTGCTTACTTCGTACGGCTTCTAACAGTTGCTTGGTTCATCCTCTGGGTTTTCCAAGTATACGATCATTTCTTCTGTAATGAATGCACTTTGTCTCCTCATTGCCTCTTCTTTCTTTCTTCTTTCCTCACTACAGTTGTGGTGCCTCTAGATTAATGGTAAATAGTAATGGGATGATGGACTTGACTTGTTTCTTTTTGGGACAATTTCTAGTGTTTTGCCATTAAACATCATGCTGGCTTTTGACTGAAGAACTATTTGCTACTCTTGCTTTATTAGAGTTTTTCTTGTCAGGAATGGATGTAAAAATTATATCAAATGCCTTTTGAGTATCCAGGGAGGAGCTCACAGTACTCCCCCCTCTAGTGTATTGATGTGGGGACGTTTTGTGAAAGGTGTTCCCATGGTGACTCATCCCAGCTTTCTTGATTGGAACCTATTTTGCTGTGGTGGATTCATCTTTTCACGGCTGCTGGGTTTTGTGTTGATGTTTAAAATGTAGGGTGATCTACAGATGTCTTTTTAGATAAGGTCTAGTTCTTCTCAGACCATCTCCTCAAAGCCCACCAGCCAGTCTATTCACCCACATCCAGAGCTGGTGCTGGGACCTCTGGCCTCAGGCTTGGGGCAGATGAGGCATCCAGATGTTCCTCCCCTGGGCCTCCGGGAAGGTTGCCCTCTGTCAGGACACCAGGGGAGAACTGCAGAGGGAGTCATCAGAGGAGAGTAAGAGTCAGTACAGAGTAACCCACACCTCCCCCACCCCTGACCTCCCCAAAGCCTCACAAATTCTTTAACAGACCAGCCTGCTGCCCTCCTTGGACAGAGATGCTGCCACTCTGGGGCAATCTGGCAGTGAGCTGGCCCGGCCAAGAGCCACCCTTCGCATCCAGAAGAACCTGGGCCTGTGACTGTCCCCAGGTGAGGGGAAGGTCCTGCATAGGGGGCAGGGCCACCAGGGACAGCAGGCAGTTCTTCTGGAATCCACCAGACTCAGATCAGGCACTGGCTGAGGAATGCATCTTGGCCCAGGAGCCTGGTGGATGGGTTAGAGGACTCGGGCCACCCCTCGTGCCCTGTGCTGGGCTCCTCCCAGACCTCCCCTCCCCCCAGCTGGGCCTGGTGTCCCTCTTGGCAGACTGCAGTGTCTTGTCCCACCAGATGTCCTGTTTGGGGACCCCAGAGCCAGGCCTCCCCCCGAAGCCTTCTGGTGTTGGTATCCTGGGCAGGGATGTGGGGCTCACCTGACAGGCAGGCTTTCAGTGATCGGTCCTCACGTGAAGCACCCCCCGATCCTTCCTGCTGTCAGCCAGCCGTGCGCTTCATTCATTCAGCCTTTCACTCAGAAAACCTCAGCTGAGTCCCATTGTGCAGAACAAGTGCTGGGGATCAGGTTGAACCATATCTTCTTTTTTGCATTGGGGAGCTTGTACTCTCTGGTGCCAAAAAACGTGTACCTGCCACCCAGTCTGACTCAGTGGTCAGAGCCAGACTTGCCTGGGTCTGAGTCTAGGCGCCACCGCTTTCTTTCTTTTTTTTTGGCCACGCGGGCATGTGGGGTCTTAGCGTGGCGTGTGGGATCTTAGTTCCTGACCAGGGATCAATCCCGCGCCCTCTGCGTTGGAAGCGTGGAGTCTTAACCACTGGACTGCCAGGGAAGTCCCTAGGTGCCACCACTCTCGCTCTGTGGGACCCTAGGCACGTTACTAGCCTCTGTGACTCAGTTCCCTCATCTTTGAAATGGGGATAATAACCGTATCTGCCTCCTGGCTGCTGGGAGGGGTTAAATGAGTGGTGATGGGTAAAGCACTCAGAGCGGTACCCAGCACAGAGTAAGGGCTTCACAACTGTTTAACTAGAATTAAACAAAAACTTCACGATCATCCAACTCTGCTAGGTTCATCAGAAAACCAAAACTGCAAAGGATTATCATTTTTTCTTGGTAACTCCTCATTTTTTCAAAAAGGGGGAAAAAAATCAAATCCTGAAGCGATTTGGGAATGAAGCTTAAGCTTGGTCCTGCTTGGCTACTGCAGTTTAAACTGAATTTCTCTTCAGTGGAAAAAAGTTCCCAGACAGCGTGGCAGATTAATCACACTGGCAACTGCACCTGGCCAGCCCCTTCCTGTTCAGCATTCAAATGGGTGTAGATTTGGGGACGCCAGCGCCGCCTGTATCACATGGGCTGTTATTCCTCGTAGCTTCCAGCATTTCAGCTTGCAACGCTGCAGCGAGTTGAAATCTGCACAGGGTCAGGGAGCGTTTGGCAGGAGAAAGGGGGTTTGGCTGGCTGTGCATCAGGCATCACGTGAAATCCAGAGCAGTTACTGTATTTCAGTCTTGCTAGAACTGTCCTGGCATTTATTCTCCCAGCCAAAGAGGACTTGGTAGGTGGTGTCCATCTCACAGATTTGTCTGCACTCCAGAAACCAGGCCTGCACGTAGAAGAGAGTGGCTAGATTGTCATGGCGTTGCTTTATTTCAGACTCTGGTTCTCAGGCCTATAGGTGGGGTGGGGCCGGGGCTTCTGGAGGGAGGAACCCTGAGCTTCCTCCAGGCCTTTGGGCCTGTCCCTTCCAGGGCCCTCCAGGACAACCACCCTTGCTTTGTTTACATCATCACCTTGTGTGGTCCTCAGTGAGGTCCTGAGGGAGCATCACTGCTCCACTTTGTGGATGAGAAAACTGAGGCGTAGTGGGGTTAACTAACTTCCTTAGGTCATGGAGTTAGGACACAGTGGAGCCACGATTCACCCCCAGATCAACTGGGCTCCAAACCAGGGTCACAGGCATGGCCCAGATTGTAGGCCAAATTCCCCTCTCTGCGTTTCTGTATGGCCCATGAGCTAAGAATGGTTTTAGCATTTTTAAGTGGTTGAAAAGCTCAAAAGAAGAATATTTTGTGACATATAAAAATTATATGAAATTAAAATGTCAGTGTATGTAAATAAAGGTTTTTTGGAACATAGCTATGACCATTTGTTTGCATATTAGGTAGAATACGTACAATATGCACTACAGAGGCAGAGGTGGGTAGTCGTGACAGAGACCATATGGCCTCCAAAGCCTAGAGTATTTACTGTCTGGCCCTTTATAGAGAAAGCTTGCCGACCTCTGTTCTAAACCTCTGTGTGGGCAGCCTCGAAGGCTCCTGCTGAGGAAGGCATGTGTGTGAATGCATGGAGGAGGACCACCCTCACCCGCTAAGTTCTAGGACCATATGGAGAAATATGGGGGCGTGATACTAGCCTCAGGTGGATTCAAAAATTGTTAGGGCAAATAGAGGTCTCTGGGGCATATGCCGCAGGGCTCCGCCCTCAGCCCTGTCCCGGTCAACACTTGTGTTACGAGCCTGAGCGAGGATACTGGGGCTCCGGTGCACCCAGCTGATTGCTCTCGTTCCTGCTGCACAGAGCCCTGGTGTGATTCACCTTCCCCCCATGCCTGGGCGCAGAGGTCTGTGCATCCCTGGCTGCCACTGGACCAGGGATGATCCTGTGTCCAAATATGGTCCAGTCAGGCTGAAAGGAAGGACTTCTATTCCGTGACTGTTGGGGGATAGCTTCCTTTTCTCTCCTCGCCTCCCCGCCCCTCCCTCCCTCCCTTCCTGTGTCTCTATCTCCTTCTCTCTAGACATAACAAGGAAAAACATACCCACAACAGCCACCTGCAGGCTTCCTGAGACAACAAAGGGATGTCCTTAACATTGTGCGGGTACAGTGAGAAGCAGAAAGAAACCCGAGTCCTTACCGTGACAGTAGGAGCTGCTAAATCCCCCTGCTGCCCCACCACGAGACTTCCTGCGGTAGATGATCTTAATTTCCCCTACAGTTAAAGCCATTTTGAGCCAGGCTTTTCTGTTACTGGTAATTGTTGTTCTCCAAAGTCTGGGAGACCAAAGCAGTGACTGTCTGCGCCGGGGGCTCATTCGTGGGCTCGCTGCCTGGACAGGGCTCTGGCCGTTTGCCCCCGGCCAAGCTGGGCCTGTCCTCCAGGTTTGGGACAGTAGCTGGGACTGTTTAACACTGTCTCGTTTCTGGACTCCGGTTTTGTGAGGTTGATTGGTGAATAGAACTATAGTTATTTTCTGGCTTGTGTAGAAGGAAATCAATTTTGTATTTCTTCAGAACATGTGAGAGTTTCCTACAAAGGGAGATGGAAATGGAGGGAGACCTTTTCCGGCCAGCGCTGAGCTGGGCCCGAGTGGACTGCGAGGGGGCTGGCCCGGCTTTGATGAGCGCCGCATCCTGGGGCTTATAGGTTGTGTCGTCCCCCCAACCCCGCCCCCGTCCCCTCTGCCATTTGTGGAGGGGGTTGGCTGCGTGTGGCAGAGGGAGGCACGATGGTGGTGCTGGCTAAAGCTGGATCAGATCTGCGGCTTGGGTTGGCAGAACAGCCTCCTTCACAGTTTTGAAAGCTCTTCTCCAGCCTTAACTAGTGTAATGATGGGGACCTCACTTGACCTCTAACTGGCTCACCCTTCCCGACCTTCAGGGAAGCAGGGCAGGATAACAGAGAGCACTGGGCTCAAGCCAGGCAGACCTCGGTTCAAATCCCAGCTGTACTGCTTTCACATGTAGGACCTTGGGCAAGTCTGGGGTCAGTGTCCCCCTGTGTAAATGCGGACAATAATGTTTCTATTGCAAGGCTGCAGTGAGGAGTGGGTGAGATAGAGATGCAGCAGTGGTGCCAGTCATCTGCGTGATGTCTTCTGACCCCACCAATTCTCCAACTCCAGCTGGGTGTACAATTTGATTCTGACACTATCCACCTGGACTCATTGTCGGATCCCACAAGTGAAGGGCTCATTCCCACAAGACTGCTGATTCAGATACCAGTCACAAATCCTGGGCCACCCGGACTTCTGACCAACTGGCTATAAGTTGGGGGTTCTCATGACCCCCTCCTCATGTTTAATAATTTGCTAGAATGGCTCATAGAACTCAGGAAAACGCTTTACTTTTGTGTACTGGTTTATTACAAAGGATGTAAGTGAACAGTCAGTTGAAGAGGTACACGGGGTGAGAGGTCTGGAAGGGTCCCAAGTATACAACCCTGTATGTCCTCATGGAGTCGGGGTGCATCACCCTCCTGGCATGTGGGTGTGTTCTCCAACCTGGAAGCTCCCCAAATCTCACTGTTGAAGACTTCTTATAACCCGGTTTCCAGCTCTCCTACTCTTCCCAGAAGTTGGAGGGTAGGGTTGAAAGTTCTGCTCTCTACTTGTCTATCTGGCAATCAGCCTGAAGTGATCTAAGGGCCCTGCTGAGTCATCTTATTAAACTCTGATATGGTCAGAGGGTTTATTATGAATAACAAAAGACACTCATATCACTGAGCAAATTGCAGGGGTTTTAGGAGCGCTGTGCCAGGAACCAGGGAAGAGACCATATTTCTTATTAAAGCACATCGTGATCATCCCTGAGGGAGCGTCATTGCTCCCATTTTAGGCATCCAGTGTAAGAGGAGCCAGGAACAGGAATGCTCTCCTTCCTGACTTTGATTCAGGCCTCCTGCAGGGTGAAAGCACTGTCCTAAGGCAGGAGCTGCCTGGATGGTCATTAAAAGATTTTTATCTCTGTAAAGGGAGGAACCCCTGATGTAGCATTTGCTGATTAAAGAGAAAGTGGTCATGTGTGGGTCTCCCCAGGCAGACCAGACAGTCAGCCCCAGGCTGGAGCTCAGGGCCAGTGGCAGAGATTAAGCAGTGAATGTTGGGTGGAAATCCACGCAGTGTGAGCAAGCAGTCCTGGTGCAGGGCAGGCTGGCTGAGGAGCACGCAGAAGCCCCGTCACAGCCGGAGGCCAGCAGCAGAGCTGACCAGCGCCAAGATCCCTGAGGATGGCCCCCAGCGTGTGGCCCCAGGGCTCTGGCGGCCCTAGTGCTGGGCCCTCAGAGGACGGTGTCCCCACAGGTCCATGACCGCCTGGATCGCTATTGCTGCGGCTTCGAGCCCGAGCCCTCGGACCCCTGTGTGGAAGAGAGGCTCCGAGAGAAATGCCGGAACCCGGGGGAGCTGCGGCTGGTCCACATCTTGGTATGTCCCCAGGTCGCCCCAGACTCAGGTCTTCCTGTCTCCATCAGCAGATGCTGTTGGCAAGTGTCAGAGATCACGTGACCTTGGGGTGTCCCAATCCTGTTCTTTTCAGCAGCAGAACCCTTTAAATGTTTTCAGGAAGCCTTAATATATAGAACTGACACAGGTGGAACTTTGAGGATGTGGTTTAGGTAGGTATGGGGTGTGGGCTGGAGCTGTTGTCACTAACTCCTCTGAGCCCTGAAGACTCCGGGGACGCCCTAAGGCTCCAGGAAGCAGAGTGTAATAACTGTGTGTCTAGTAGGATGTCCTCAATGTGCCAGTAAATATGGAAATTGGGGCCTGGAGCGGGGAAGGGGGTTTCCCAAGCTGCATGTCTGGTTGGTGGCAGTGACAGGGCGCTCTCCTGGCCCCTGATGGCTCACAGGCTGGGGCTGTTGGAGGAACACTGTGCTGCCTCCTGTGAAAACTACAGCCCAGGGTGGGAAGCCGTGTGCCGTGGCCATCGATGAGAGGCTGGTGGGGCAGAACAGCCGCTTCTCCTGCACGAGGAGCAAAGTGCCACCCTAGGGAGGGGCTGCTCTGTCTTCCCCCAGTGAGGCTGGTGTCCTCACCGCCTCACCTTGGCCAGCTGCTCTGGACGGTAGCCATCAGATGCTGCCCTGGGCCGAGCGTCAGGCAGCCCCACCAGCCCGCAGGCCAGGGCTGCCTCGTGGTGCTGCTGGGTGGTGGGAACTCTCCCTCCCCTGCCCCAGAGCCACCTCTCTCCTTCCCCAGTAAAAGGCACATATTCCTGGGAGAGGGAGGGCTTTTATATCCATCCTTTACCCCTGGTGGGCAGCTGTCTCACACATCCTTCCCGATATCAGTTTTTGGAGGGAGGAGTCATTGGGTTTCGAGAAATAGATGATCCCTGGTATGTGCAGGGGGGTGAGAGGTAGAAGAAGCAGAGAGAGGGGAAGCTGAGGTCCTGAAGACAAAGGTTCATAATTTAAGCCCAGGTTGCTGAAGAGAATTATGGGAAACTACCAGGGAATCATGGCAAATGTGTAAGAACGGAGTGTGTGCATGGAGGTGGGAGCCGGAAGAGATGGCCTCCTGTTCCCACCATACCAGAGTTTTAAGGTGCTAAAGAATTCCCTGCTGCTGATTTCAGTGGGTTTTTTTTTGTTGGTTTTTTGTTTTGTTTTGTTTTGTTTTTTGCGGTATGCAGGCCTGTCACTGCTGTGGGCTCTCCCATTGCGGAGCACAGGCTCCGGACGCGCAGGCTCAGTGGCCATGGCTCACGGGCCCAGCCGCTCCGTGGCATGTGGGATCTTCCCGGACCGAACCCATGTCCCTGCATCGGCAGGCGGACTCCCAACCACTGCGCCACTAGGGAAGCCCTGATTTCAGTTTTGAAGAGTTTTCAGAGGCCCTAAAACTGTGGGGACAGAGGATGGGCAGTGCTATCTGAGGATGGAGGGTGTCTTGTGTCCTCGGTGATGCTCAGGGGAACGCCTGGGACAGGGGCACAGGGCGCACGTGGGCGGGCATACGTGTATGAGGGTGTACATGTACGATACATCCCGCAGCCTCAGCCCCTGGGTGGGCTACCTCTGCCCCTTCCCATTTCCACCCGTGCTCCTCAGCCCTTCGGCCACCAGAACAGGAATCAGTCCCTCTGCCTTGCAATTTTGCAGAAGGTGCTGTGGCTTTTGGCTACGGGTCCAGGTTTGAGCCAGCCAGCTACTGATTAGCTGTGTGACCTTATGCAAATTACTTCTTTGTGCCTCTGTTTCTGTAAAATGAGGCTAATATCAGTGGCCACCTCCCAAGGTTGCTGGGAGGGTTCACTGAGAGGGTGCCTGGATGTCCTAAGCACGGCAGTGGCATGGAGTGAGCTCACTGCTCAGTGCGAGGGGAGCATCTGGGCGAGTAGCAGGCTGGGTGTTGGGACTGACAGCTCAGGGTCCCCCAAGCTGCTGAGCCCCGACAGAGTCCAGGGGCACTGGCTAGGCTGCTCCCTGACTCTCCTCTGTCTCTGTCCATGTTCTTGCCTGAGGTCCGGAGCAGTGATCTCTCTCATCTGGTCTACATCGATAACGCCGGCAACCTTCAGCACCCGGAGCACAAGCTGAATTTCCGGCTGCTGGAGGGCATCGACGGGTGAGGGTCAGAGCGGCTGGGTGGAGGTTCAGGGGCTGAGGCTTGATGGCCCTGCTGTAGACCTTGAACTGTGGCTCCAGAGAAGCCCACAGTCCCTCAGACAAAAGCTGCTGGGTGAGCCTCAGAAGGGGGTGAGGAGTCCTGGGAAAGCTGAGGGGATACAGCCAGCAGGCCCTTCAAGTCCATGATGGGCTGCCCCCTCCCCAGTATCCAGGGGGCCTCCTGGCCCTGCACAACATGGGCTGCCCTGCTGGGGAGTGGGCAGGCTGGCCCTTCCCTGGTAGGGAGCTAGCCTGGGAGACACCTTCCCTGCTCACACCTGCAGCGGCTGGGCCTTCCTAGGGCTCCTCCTCACTTCACCTGGGCCAGCAGAGTGGATTCACCCACCCAGGGAGGTGGGACCCATCGAAAGCTCTATCCCCTGCCTGCTGTCACAGCAGAGCGGGTGGAAGGGTTCCTGGATAACTAGTCAGCAGGTGGCCCCGGAGACTTTGCGGGCTGGCTTTGCGGGCCCCCAGCTGTGCAGGTTCTGGCCGACTGGCCTGGCCTTTCACAGCAACTCTCTGAGATGGCTTTTGCTCTTCCTTTCTGTTATGGGACTGGGGGACCTTCCTCCAGGTTTCCTGAGTCTGTCGTGAAGGTTCTCGCATCAGGGTGCCTACAGAATATGCTGCTCAAGTCGCTGCAGACAGACCCGGTGTTCTGGGAAAGCCAAGGCGGGCAGCAGGGCCTACGGCGAGTCCTCCAGACCCTGGAGCGGCGAGGACAGGTCCTGCTGAGCCACATCCAGACGCACAACCTGACACTCTTCAGGGACGAGGGCCCGTAAGCCCCCCACGGTCTGGGCGGGACTCTCACCTCACTGCAGGGGGAAGAAGCGGGGGCATCTCACGACATGACCTGAGTGGATAAGTGCCCATCCTCACGGCCACATTTTCTTGGGTTTACCCGCCTTGAAGACAAAAGGGAAAAGCCAGAAATCAGGAGGGCACCATGGATTCCACAGGATGTGTCATCTGGTTGGGATGGTGGAGGAGGTGGTAGGTGTTGGGTTTTCAGTCTCATCACGTTCTTTTCTGCCTGCTCAGCCCTGGCTATTTACTCCCTTGCACCAATAAATACACAAGAATGTTCTATGAACTGCCCCAGGTACTGTAAAGTCGTGCGTTCCACATGCACATGCGGAGCTGGACAACTCTGTGTGTGTGTGTGTGTGTGTGTGTGTGTGTGTGTGCGCGTGTGTGTGCGCGCGCATGTGTAGAGGTGTGTAGGTAGTTGTGCACGTGTGGTATGTGTGTATGCCTGCATGCATACATGAGATGAGCCTGATAAGGGATCTTCACAGAGTTGTACTTGTGGCCCAGAACTGCTCTGGCTGAAAGTGAACTCAGCTCCAAGAAATGAAACACTAAGCATTTTGTCTTTATAGGCTTTAGATGTTCAATCCTTATTCACTTATGTTTTTGGTTTAAGAATTATGAAAGTAATACATGCTCACTAAAAACAGATTCATAAATAATAGAAGCATGTAAGATAAAAAGTGAGAGTTCCAGAAACCCCCTAGAGATGTGATACGCATTTTAGTCACACTCACACAGCATGCAAATGAAAATATAATAAAGTAGGATATCTTTGTTTGTCAACTCACTATTTGTACTTTACTATATTTACTATGTTCTCTATCCACCATCTGGGTTGACCCAATTCTTATTCATGACTGCATGGAACTCCCAGGCAGGGACGTGTCACATTTCATTTAGCTGTTCTCATTATGATGAACATTTAGATGGTTCAGACTTTTCACCAATTCTGGACAGTGCTGCCATGAACATCTTTGCATGGTGTGCAAGTATTTCTGCTAGCTAGGTTTCTATGGGTGGGTTTCTGCATCAAAGTATATGGGCATTCTTTATGTTCAGAGAGACTGCTGAATCCCCTCCAAAATGGTGGTGTCAATTTGCCCTCATACACAGAGGGTAGGGGACTTACTGTTTTCCCTACACCTCGTCAACACTTGCTATTCTCAAACTTTTTGTTTTTAATTCATCTGATAGGGAAACCTATTTCTAATTTTCATTTTTTATTGAAGTATAGTTGATTTACAATATCGTGTTAATTTCAGGAATACAGCAAAGTGATTCGGTTATATATCTATAGTTTCAGATTATTTTCCATTATAAGTTATACAGGATATTGAACATTGTTCCCTGTGTTATACAGTAAATCCTTGTTGCTTATGAGTTTTATGTATAATAGTTTGTATCTGTTAATCCCAAACTCCTAATTTATCCCTCCCCATCCCTGTTCTCCTTTGGTAACTGTAAGTTTGTTTACTATGTCTGCAAGTCTGTTTCTGTTTTGTATATAGATTCATTTGTATTATTTCTCAGATTCCACATATAAGTGATATATAATATTTGTCTTTCTTTCTCTGGCTTACTTCACTAAGTATAATATTCTCTATGTCCATCCATGTTGCTGCAAATGGCAATATTTCATTCTTTTTTAAAAAATATTTATTTATTTATTTATTTAGGTTGCACCAGGTCTTAGTTGTGGCATGTGGACTTCTTAGTTGCAGCATGCAAACTCTTAGTTGTGGCATGAATGTGGGATCTATTTCCTCAACCAGGGATTGAACCCAGGCCCCCTGCATTGGGAGCATGGAGTCTTACCCACTGGACCACCAGGGAAGTCCCAATATTTCATTCTTTTTTATGGCTGAGTAATATTCCACTGCACATGTATACCACATCTTCTTAAACCAAATCGCCTGTTGATGGGCACTTGGGTTGTTTCCATGTCTTGGCTATTGTAAATCATGCTGCTATGTACATAGCAGTGCATGTATTTTTTTAAGTATAGTTTTGTCTGGATATATGCCCAGGAGTAGGATTGCCGGATCATGTGGCAACTCTATTTTTAGTTTTTTGAGGAAACTCCATACCATTCTCCATAGTGGCTGCACCAATTTACATTCCCACCAACAGTGTAGGAGGGTTCCCTTTTCTCCACACCCTCTCCAACATTTGTTATTGTAGACTTTTTAAGGTTGGCCATTCTGACCAGTGTGAGGTGGTACCACACTGTAGTTTTTATTTGCATTTCTCTAATAATTAGTGATGTTGAGCATCTTTTCATGTGCCTGTTGGCCATCTGTATGTCTTCTTTGGAGAAGTGTCTTTTTAGGTCTTCTGCCCATTTTTTGATTGGGTTGTTTTTGTTGCTGTTGTTGTTGAGTTGTATGAGCTATTTGTGTATTTTGGAAATTAAGCCCTTGTTGGTCGCATCATTTGCAAATATTTTCTCCCAGTCTACAGGTTGTCTTTTCATTTTGTTTATGATTTCCTTTGCTGTACAAAAGCTTGTAAGTTTGATTAGTTTCCATTTGTTTAGTTTTGCTTTTATTTCTTTTGGCTTGGGAGACTGACCTAAGAAAATATTGGTACAATTTATGTTAGAGAATATTTTGCCTATGTTCTCTTCTAGGAGTTTTATGGTGTCATGTCTTATATTTAAGCCATTTTGAGTTTATTTTTGTGTATGGTGTGAGGGTGTGTTCCAACTTCGTTGATTTACATGCAGCTGTCCAACTTTCCCAACACTACTTGCTGAAGAGACGGTTTTTTTCTTTTTCCCTTTTTTCCATTGTATATTCTTGCCTACCTCTGGATCTATTTATATTGTCTGATTTTTTTTCCTTCCACTGTCTCTTGATATCCTGGGAATTTTAGTTGAATGTCAGACACTGTGTATAAAATATTGCAGAAGCTCTAAATGAGCCCTTAGCTTATGGCAGGCAGGTAGAATCAGGATAGATTGTTTTAATCCAATCACAGAATGGATTGGCTATCAGTCTTTATAAGATTTGGTTTACTTTTTTTTTTAATAACTTTAAAAATAATTTATTTATTTATTTATTTTTGGCTGTGTTGGGTCTTTGTTGCTGCATGCGGGCTTTCTCTAGTTGCTACGAGCAGGGGCTACTCTTCATTGCGTTGGCTTCTCTTGTTGTGGAGCACGGGCTCTAGGCACGCGGGCTTCAGTAGTTGTGTCATGCGGGCTCAGTAGCTGTGGCTTGTGAGGTCTAGAGCGCCGGCTCAGTAGTTGTGGCCCATAGGCTTAGCTGCTCCACGGCATGTGGGTTCTTCCCAGACCAGGGATCGAACATGTGTCCCCTGCATTGGCAGGTGGATTCTTAACCACTGGGCCACCAGGGAAGCCCTGGTTTACTTTTAGTTCACTTTTATTCCTAGGGTTGCAGGCCTTTAGGAGTTCCATTTGAAAGCGTGAGGTGCTTACCAGAGTCTGTCTCTCTCTCTCCTTTTTTTTTTTTGGCCACGCGGCTTGCGGGATCTTAGTTCCCCAATCAGGGATTGAACCTGCGCCCCCCCGCAGTGGAAGCGTGGAGTTCTAACTACTGGACCGCCAGGGAAGTCCCAGGAGTCTTTCTTGTCAGGACTTCAAAATCGATTTTTATCTCCCATCCTTCTGAGGCCACAAAACTTCTGTTGGCTGCCACTTTCTGCTTTGTTTCTCTCAGCCTGCACTGTTTGTGAACTGGTGAATGCCTTGAGATAATAAACACGTCATTCTTCTGTACCACTGACAGGATCTTAGCCTCTCAAGCCGTAGCTGTCTTAAAAGCTTGGAACTCTAATTTTTGCCTCCTCAGACCCTCCTCAGACTGCTGACATCTTTGCTCAGATTCTGTGTCACTTAAAAGCGTTTCTTTGTTGCTTAGTCTCTTTGGCTGTACCGTCCAAGAACCCACATAGGCTTTGAGGGGAAAACAGCATAGAATGTCAGACTCACCTTAATTACTTTTCCATATATCTCTGATCTCAGATCCTCAAACTGTGACTGTCTTGGTAACTCTCCAGTCCCCAAACAGATTTGTTTTAGTCCAGCCTTTTTAGCTGTTTTCAATGAGAGGGTTTTTTTTTCCCTGCAACAAATTAATCTGACGTTATCCTCCTTTTTTTTTTTGTTACTCTAAATATTGCTTCAGTGAACATCCTTACACATAAACATTTGTCTATATATCTCCTATTTTCTTAGGGTAGACTTGCCATAATGAAAATTTCTGAGTCAAAGGGTACACATTTTTAAGGCTTTTGATATATATTGTCAAGTTACTTTCCAAAAAGATTGTATCTATTTACATTGCCACTGTATGTGTGTGAAGGTGCTTAACCCAAACGGTTAATTATTACTCTTTTATATAATATGCCAATCTTCATAATAAGCAAGGATAGCTTCAAATGCCTGGAACCAATTTACTTTTACCCTTAAAATCAGAGTCGATAATCCAACATTTGTTGAAGATGGGAGCAGATGTAGTTATTGAAACATGTAATGAGATAGGCATGTTATATATGTTACAAGAAAATATTTTGTTTTGTAGAGGCAGTAGGTTAGATTGCTGCCCCAATTCTTGACCTATCGCTACCTGTCTTCTTTGCTATGTGCCTTTTCACTTCAAAGCAGTGTGGTGTACATTGCTGATTCTGAGTTCAGCAATGTGACTTTCTTCGGCCAAAAGAATTGTTAGCAGACACGGTACAAGCAGAGGTGTGAGAAAGCACTTATATACAGTGGGGCCTGTGCTCTTGCTGTTTTGCCACATTCTTGAGAAGGTACACGCCTGCCCAAGTCCGTTGCATCCAGGAGGAGGGTGAGACATATGTAAGAGAACTGCCCCAGCTAAGCCGCCGCAGTCAACTCACAGACGCATAAGCAAACTGACGGAGATCAACCAGGGCAGTCCCCTGCCTGACATACACACATGGGAGTTGTAATAAAAAATGACTGTTACTGTAAGCCTCTGAATTTTGGGGTGGCTTGTGGTGCAGCAATAACCAACTGATAAGAAGGTAGCATTGCATGCATTTTACAGAGGAAAGAACTGGGGCTTAGGTAGGTTCAACACGTTTCTAGCTTATATTATCATATTAAGATGTCTCAGCAACCTATGAAATACATCCTATTAATATTATTACCATTTATGGAGAGCAAGCAATTTGCCCAAGGTCACACAGTTAGTAAGTGGTGAGTCAGATGTTGAAGCCAGGCCTCTCTCATTCTAAATTCCATGCATCACCCACCTCATCGTGCTCCTTCTACTAAAGTGGGTATAAAAGGGTGGTGTGACATAGGTAGAGGCATAAGTTAAAAATCTTGCACCCGCAGAGCTTACAACCCAAACGAGAAGACAAAGTGTACAGACACAAAACATTAAAGTATACGGTAATTTTATATCAGTGCCGAAGACTTTCAAGGCCGTGTCTCAAGACCACTTCCTCTCAGCTTCCAACATAGTGATCTACAACTACCTGCTTGACATCTCTTAGATGTCTCAATCGTTCCTCAGACTCAATATGTCCAGAACTGACCTCATCATCTTTCCCTACATAGTCCTCTGCCAGCCTTCCCCATCTCAGTGACTGTCCACACATCCAAGCAATTGCTCAAGCCATTAATACAGATGACAACCTTGGTACCTCCCTCTCCTTTCCTCCCTGTATGCAATCCATCACAACTATTGCCAGTTACCTGCTAAATATCTGTTAAATCTGTTTACTTTTCTCCATCTCCACCGTCTCCATCAACTTGGTCTAAGCCACATCGACCCTTATTTTATTTTATTTTATTTTTTGCGGTACGCGGGCCTCTCATTGTTGTGGCCTCTCCCGTTGCGGAGCACAGGCTCCGGACGCGCAGGCTCAGCGGCCATGGCTCACGGGCCCAGCCGCTCTGCAGCATGTGGGATCTTCCCGGACCGGGGCACGAACCCGTGTTCCCTGCATCGGCAGGTGGACTCGCGACCACTGCGCCACCAGGGAAGCCCCTCTATTTACTTTTTGACGGATATTTGGGTTTTTCTACTTTAGCTATATGAGTAGAGTTGCTGTGAACATTTGTGTACACGTCTTCGTATGGATGTTTGCTTTCTTTTATCTTAATTAAATACCTAGGAGTGAGGGCTTCCTCTTCCTCTTTATATATTCTAAATACAAGTCCTCTGTCAAATATATGTTTACAAATATTTTCTACCAGTCTGTGACTTGCCTTTTTCATTTTCTTACCAGTATCTTTTGAAGAGCAAAAGTTTTTTGTTTTGTTTTGTGTTTTTTTTTAAGTTTTTTGTTTTGATTAGGTCCAATTTATTAATATTTTTCTTTTAAGGGATATTTTATAGGGTTATCAAGTTATCTGTTTTTTCTAGAATTTTGATACTTTGTATCTTTCAAGTTTCGATGGTTTTTAACTCTTATTGTCATTCAATTGTTCATAACTTTTCCTTATCAACCTTTTAATATCAGTGAAATCTGTATGATGTCGCCTCTCTCATTCTTAGTATTGGTAATCTTTTAATGTTTCTTTTTATTCTGCTCAGTCTTGCTAAAGGCTTACATATTCTCGAAGAATCAGCTTTGGGTTTCATTGATTTTTCTCTATTTTTCTGTTTTCTATTCCTATTTCTACTGCTGTTCTGATCTGTCGTTTCCTTTTCATCTGCTTACTCTTGTTTTAATTTTTTTTCTTTTAAGTTTCTCAAGGTAGAAGCTGAAGTCATCAATTTGAAAACTTTTTTTTTTAAAACCTAGGCCTTTAGTGCTATAAATTTCTCTTTAAGTACTGTTAGTGACATCTCACAAGTTTAGATTGTTGGGTTTTTGTTTTCATTCATTCATATTTTCTAATTTCCTTTTTGATCCATGAGTTATTTATAAATGTGTTATTTAGTTTTCAAAAATTGGGGGGGTTTCCAGGTATGTTTTCATCATTGATTTCAGATTTAATTCCACCTTGGTGAGAGAACCTACTTTTAACTTGAATCATTTTAAGTTTATTAAGACTTATTTTATGCACCAAAATATTGTCTGTCTTGGTAAATGGTCTATGTTCATTTGAAAAAAATGAATATTCTACTATTTGGGGTATTCTTTAAATGTCAGTTAGGTCAAGTTGGTTGTCTTTTATATTTTTACTTACATATTCAGGTCTTCTACATTTTCAGTGATTTTCTCTCTGCTTGTCTTATTAATTATTCAGAGGGAGGTTTGCAATCTCCCAGCCCCATGTGAGCTCTGGGAACTATTCCCTCTAATCCTTTTAGGTGACTCTTTCTTTGGCCTCTGGGAGTTTCCTCATACACATACACTGATCGATATTCAACCAAAAATTTGAGGGGGACCCTATCCAGAGCTCTAGAACTCTCTCTTTTATTTTATTATGTTTCAAATTGAAGTATAGTTGATTTACAGTGATTCAGGCATATAGCATAGTGACACATATATATATATATATATTTCTTTTTTAGATTTTTTCCATTATAGGTTATTACAAGATATTGAATATAGTTCCCTGTGCTATACAGTAGGTCCCTGTTGTTTATCTATTTTATATATAGTAGAGTGTATCTGTTAATCCCAAATTCCCAATTTATCCCTTCCCCCGACTTCCCCTTTGGTAACCATAAGTTTGTTCTGTATGTCTGTGAGTCTATTTCTGTTTTATTTCTTTTTCTTTTTTTTTTTCCTACGGTACGTGGGCCTCTCACTGTTGTGGCCTCTCCCGTTGCGGAGCACAGGCTCCGGACGCGCAGGCTAAGCGGCCATGGCTTCACGGGCCCAGCCACTTCGCGGCATGTGGGATCTTCCTAGACCGGGGCATGAACCCGTGTGCCCTGCATCGGCAGGCAGACTCTCAACCACTGCGTCACCAGGGAAGCCCTCTGTTTTATAAATAAGTTCATTTGTATCATTTTTTTAAGATTCCACATATAAGTATTAGCATATAATATTTGTCTTTCTCTGTCTGACTTACTTCACGTAGTATGATCATCTCTAGGTCCATCTGTGTTATTGCAAATGGCATCATCTCATTCTTTTTTATGGCTAGAACTCTCTCTTTCTGTTTGAGTTCTCTCCAGTACTCCGCCCTTTGAACTCTGGCTGCTCTGGCTCCCCAAGACTTCCAGCTCTTTTTCTCAACTCAGGACTCTGCCTGGTTTCCTTTTCTTTTGGCCTAGAAACTCTCCATGCAGTAAGCTGGGGAAATTATAAACTCTACCTCATTTGTTTATTCTCTCTCAGGGATCACTGTGCATCATCAAGCATGCTCGATGTCTTAAAAACCATCGTTTCATATGCTTTGTTCAATTTTATAACTATTTCAGGCTAGAGGATAAATCCAGTCCCTGTTACTCTATTTGGGCTGGAGCAGAAATCCTGCCATCAACTCTTGACTTCATGACTTCTTCCACTCTTTCCTACTCTGACCCATTCTCTGCCCAGCAACTATCTTTTCTCTTTTAAAAATCTAATTACATCGCTTCCTAGCTTAACAATCTTCAATGGCTTCCACTGCTCTAGAACAGAGACCAAAACCTCGAGCACAGCTCACACAGCACTGCACAGTACGTTTCATGCTCACCTTTTCAGCCTTATTTAGCCCCACATCTTCCTCTAGCTCTTTGACCTCTAGCCTCACTACTGTGGTCCCTGGTGCCTCAGGGTCTTTGCACATGCTATTTCTTCTGCCTGAGATGCTCTTCCCATCTCTCTCTCACCTCTAGTTAGATAACTCTCACATCTTCCTCAAAGAAGCCCTCCATGATTTCTCAAGCCAGAGTATGTTTTCCTGCCATCCTTTCCCTGAACTCACAGTTCTTTTATTCTGCCTCACTTTTTCACTGATTTTATTATATACTTGCATGCTTATTTAATCAACATGAGACTTCTTTGCTAGATTTTAAGCTCCAGGACATTGCAGATAGTGTCCGTGTTGTTCTTCATTGCAGCTACAGGATCTGGCACAGGGCTTCACACAGAGTGATGAGTTAGTGAATAAAGGAGGGAAAGTACAGCAGATGCTGTCATTGCCAACCCACATCCCCTCAACCTTCCCCACTCCCTTGTATAATGATGGTTTCTTGAGGAACACCCCTGGGATTCTCCATCTGAGGGCTTTCTCCATGAGTGCAGGGAAGGAAGTTCTGAGACTCCTAGAAACAGCTTGTGCAAAATGGATAGGAGGTGAAGGATAAAAGCCTTCATTCCTACCCCACTCAGGGAAGATGACAGTGAGGTGGGGTCTGTGCAGTCTCCAGAGCTCCCCAGTGGGACTGAGACACTGATTCCCACAGTGGTGGTATTAATTCCCCCTATATTAGCTTCCTTCCCTTCCTGTATCACTTCTCCAGCCCTTGGCTGGAGCTTCCTGGTACCGCCTCTCAAACTACTTTCTCTCAAATTCTTGTTTTGGGGGAACCCAACTTAAGAGAATGATACAACAAATGAAAGTCATAGAGGAGTGAGAGACTCCTGTAGGTGCGGATGATCCAGATGGTATATGCAGCATCTGGTGTGTTCGCTGGGTTTTGGAAGTCTGGCATCGGAGGAGGAACAGGGGGCGAGCTCTACGTGCAAACTCCAAGGGCAGGTGTGGGAAGTGAGCAGGCTGTATCGGATTTCCTTCTCTGCCCCAGGAATGGAATGACTTTTCTGTTCCAACAAGCTATCTTCGTTTTGTTTTAAGCATTCTCCTCTCTCATCCTCAGGAATCTCATCTTCATCTCCTCTCTCCTTTCTCTTCTGAACTGATGAATCTTCATATGCCAGTGAGATCATTTGCTCTTTAGGCCACACTGCTGACATCAGCCCTATTACTACTGCTTTTACAAAATGTCTGTTTCACAAGCCGGGATTAAGTTCTTGACAGAGGAACGAAATATGGGACAGAGCGCGTTCAGAGCCTGGTCTTCATCCCCCGAAACTCAGGCCAAGGGCTGGCGATTTCTCCTGTGACGGCAATCTAACGAGAGCAGGACAAACAGAGGGTTTCTTTTTCCTCCAGAATGATTTAGAATGTCTTGCAGATGATTGCCCCCTTCTAGCCTGGCTATGAATCAGGTAGATTCAATCAGACTAGAAGAGTTTTTCCCAAATTAAAGGAAGCAAAGCCAGCAAGCCTTCAACCTTGTCTTTGATGAATGTAAGACAACTCTAAGACATTTGGCTCAAATGCCTTCTCTGAGGTTATGCAGTCTGAAAATACACATTGAAGATCCCCCCCCAAACACTGATAAATACCCGCAAATGATATATTGCCCAGAGTGTTTGCTGAATGAAGGAAATTGTTGAAGGATGGTGTTCCCCATGTAGAATTAGAGACCCAGAGCTCCTCTTAACTTCAGTGGGAGACTCCCAGCAGCGAGCAGTGGTGTTGCACGTCGCGTCTGCGTGAAAGTCAACTTGCCTATAGCTGGGCCTCCACAAACCAACTGCCGCCCTCATCAGCAGACATTCTCTTGCTAGAATTTGTGTGTGGTGCACAGTGGATTGTTTAGGTAGTTTGAAAAAAAAAATAGAGTCTCCTTGGGCGACTAAGCAACTGAGCTCATCTGGGGCACCATCCCAGGCAGAGACGTTATCCATCTTGCTGTCTCTCTGAGGTTTCACCTGGATATAGTGCATTCTCTAGTCATGCTGCCTCTGGACAGTCAACCAAACAATGGTGAAGGCTGATGGAGATACACAGAAGAAACTAAGTCAGGGACTACCGACAACTCTGGAGTCTTGTGAAGGGCTGGCTCATTCAGAGGTTTCAATAGGTAGAGTCGATGGTAGGTGAAGTTGGTCATTCTTGCAGAATGAAAAGACACTCGGGGAGAAGTGAGATGGACCACAGGAAGAAAAAAATTAAAGATGAACACTTTCATTAATGGATCATCCCCCTGCTCTCTTTGCCTGTTCTCCTTAAGCACCTTGGGTTGGAACTCCCAGCCCCCAACCTTGAAGGGCCAGCTGGAAAGGTACCTCCTTACTGGTTAATAGTTAACATGTACTGAACACTTAACCGTATGACAGACATTGGCCAATAGCTTCACAGCCTTATTCTATCTGATTTTCATGCAGCCATGTAAAAAGATAAAGAAAAATGTCTTAAAAACTGGCAAGAGAATTCCTCTTATGAGAGGGACTGTCTTTTGAAAAGCAACTACATGAGGTGCTTGGTGAGGGTAGCAGATACAGAAGTCTGCACTCATCAGGATCTCACTCTGCCCTCACTCCAACCCCCTTCCACCAGGCTGCCCACACTGGAGATGGAGAAATACAAACTCCGTCTCCCAGACTCTTTGCAACAAGGGATCCCTGGGACCAAGTCTCCACCAAACAGATGCACCCTATAAAACGTGGAAGAAGAAAGAGAATGCCATGAGGTGGTACCCCTGCCGGGGGAAATGGTGGCAGAGGACGGTGGTTTCTCTATAGCTGGCAGAGTCAGTGGTATTTTCCATCCCATGGCACAGCAGCATGATCCCAGAGGTGGGGAGGCAGCTGCTCCCTCGGCAGTTCGGTTCTCAGACATTGCGGGAATTGTTCCTAGAAAACCAGTCTAGAGTCTGTTCCTCATCCATTCCAGTGAACCTCTGAGTCACCTAATATTCCTTAATAAATCCCATTCTGTGTCCTCCTAAGGGCTGCAGAGAAACATTTATGCTCCCCTCCCTACTTCACTACTTTGGCTGAGACGGAACCCCCAGCCACATTCCTGTTCCCTGTCTCTACCCACCTCCTCCAGGGGAAGAGAAGTTGCTAATCGGATGGGTCAGAGCCTGACATTCACTGAGACATTGCATGTAGTGAAAATGCATGTCCATGAATCCTTTCCTGCTGTAAGAAACAGCTGTGGTGTGTAAGCATATGCACATATATGAGAACACATCTCCAGTATAAATTCCTAGCAGGGGGATTTCTGAGTCAAGAGGTAAGTGTATTTAAATTTTTAAATTTTGATAGCTATTTCTGAATTGTCCTCCAAAAAGTCTGCACCTCGTGGCAGCCTACCCAATATCCATTCTCCCTTACTCCCTTAATAATGAAAAAGCTACATTTGGGGGCCTCCCTTGTAGATGGGGTGGCCAGTGAGATGGAAGCAGAAGTTTTGAGTGAGACTTCCAGGAAAGTCCTTTTTGCTTCCAGTCCTTTTTCCTCTTCCAAATGGTCTCTGTTGTGATGGCAGGAGCTGCAGCAGCCTTCTTGTAACCTTGAGGATGGACACCGTGCACTAAGGAGGGGGGAGCAGGGAGGCCAAATGAGTCTGGGTCCTTGAAAGCCCTGTTAGAGCTTTCAAACAGCTCTGGGCTGTTTCTCAGACCTGAGCAAACAAAGTCTTAATTGTTCTAAGCTACTGCAGGCAGCCCTCTGTTGCTAACGGCCCAAAGCAGTCCCTGACTTATTCACACTGATTTATATTCTCATCTGTAGTGTGTGACAGCACCTTTTCCCTCATACCCTCGCCATCTACTAGGTATTACAACATACCCTATTGTTTTAGCATTTAATTAATTTTTTATTGAGGTATAACTGACATACAACATTGTATTAGTTTCATGTGTACAACATAATGATTCAATGTTTGTATATATTGTGAAATGACCACTACAATAAGTCTAGTTAATATGCCTATACATAGTTACAGAATTTTTTTTCTTATGGTGAGAATTTTTAAGACCCGTCTTAGCAACTTTCAAATATGCAATACAGTATTATTAGCTAATCACCATGCTGTACATTACAGCCTCATGACTTATTTATTTTATAACTGAAAGTTTGTACCTTTTGACTCTATACACCCCTTTTGCCCACCTCCCACGCCCTAGCCTCTGGCAACCACCAATCTGTTCTCTGTGTCTATGAACTTGGTTTTTTTTTGGGGGGGGGCGTCCTAGATTCCACATATAAATTAGGTCATACAGTATTTGTCTTTCTCTGTCTCGCTTACTTCACTTAGCCAATGTTCCCTGTTTTTAACCTCTAAGTTTCCAGCAAAATTATCCTCCAAGAAATTCAGGACATCGGGTGGGAGAACGTGAAGTAAACCACTGAGTTGGAGATTTCAGAAGCAGCCATGTTCAGGGGGTAACTGCAGCTATTTGCATAAATGAGCCAACAGAGGAAGACAAGCAAATGACCCAGGACCGTCCTGTAGCAGGTGGGGCAGCCAGTTTGCCAGATTCTCAGTTGGGTATTCCCCACGTATGTCTACCAAAGGCACTGTTTTTTCTTTGTAACTGTGAGCATTTGCCACTAAAGGATGTGTCTTCTCTCTCACATTCAGAGTGAAATCTTCTTCTGGAAGCATGAGCAGGACAATTAAAATAACAGTCATTGGCAGGAGCAAAAGGAAAAAGGCAGTGTTGGGGGAGAGGAGATGAAAGAATGGGATGATTTTGAATTATACAAATTTTACATCTTCCTCCAAAACTTAAAGTTTATTTAAGGCAATCGTTTGAGCTTCAGTTTCAGGAAATTAATGTGTCTTTTATAATTATCCCTCTTCCTAGGTAGCACTTAATTATCTATAGAAGTCAGGGTGTCGTGGGGGAGACTCCCCAAAGCTGTGATTATACCTCCTGCTTATCTGCGGGGAGCGCCCCCTGTGGGAGGAGAAGTGGAATGTCCCCATGGCAAACAGGCTTGGAGAGCCCAAATACTAGCAAAATGTCTTAACATGCCATCAGTGAGCTGGGCAAATATAACCTAAAAACATACACTAGGGGAGGTTTACAAAAATTGTATTTCCTCAAAAGTAATTATTAAAATTTTAAAAACATTTTTTTAATGAATGGTTAAATTTTTTTTTTTTTTTACATATATGTTTATTTATTTATTTATTTTTGGCTGCATTGGGTCTTCCTTGCTGTGCATGGGCTTTTTCTCTAGTTGCGGAGAGCAGGGGTCACTCTTCATTGTGGTGCACGGGCCTCTCATTGCGGTGGCCTCTCTTGTGAGCACAGGCTCTAGGTGCGCAGGTTCAGTAGTTGTGGCTCGCAGGCCCCAGAGTACAGGCTCAGCAGTTGTGGTGCACAGGCCCAGTTGCTTTGCGGCATGTGGAATCCTCCCGGACCAAGGCGCGAACATGTGTCTCCCTGCATTGGCAGGTGGATTCTTAACCCCTGCGCCACCAGGGAAGTCCTAAAAGCATATTTTTACAGCCATTGAAAACCTCATTCCGCTTCCATAGCCAGAGAAACCAGCCCGGGATTAACGGCTGGGTAGAAGGGCTCTTGTTCTCTGCCTCTTCTCTTAATCCAGCTCTCCGGGGCCTTGCCCTGGCCTTGTTTTCTGATCTGGGCACAGATTCCACTGAGATTATTTGGCTTCCTGTTTAGCCATTTGCTTTGAGCGTGCAGATTCCTTTTAAAGATCCTAATACGGTAGATGCATGGGTTTCAAACTGAGTACAGTAGAGCTATAACAGGTTGCTAGAATTTCTCCCTTAATTTAACCAATGTGTATTTTTTTTAGTCATATTTTTGGGCACCACCTTGAATCAGGACAGTAGAGGCAAGGTTGGAAGAGGATGAGGGGGAGGATAAACATGGCAGGAATTTACACAACTTGGTGGTGAGGAGAGAGAAGGTGAAAGTGACTTGGAGGTTTCAGGGCCCTGGAGAGTATGGAGAGGCTGGGATGGAGTCACACCAAGCTGGGTTCCGTCTCCCTCCATTTGCTAGCTACTTGCCCCTGGGCAAAATGTTTACTGATTCTTAGCCTTTCTCATCTATAAACTGGGGACAAATATAATCTACTAGGAAACCATAAACAAGACAAAAAGACAACCCTCAGAAAGGGAGAAAATATTTGCAAATGAAACAACTGACAAAGGATTAATCTCCAAAATATACAAGCAGCACATGCAGCTCAATATCAAAAAAACAAACAACCCAATCCAAAAATGAGCAGAAGACCTAAATAGACGTTTCTCCAAAGAAGATATACAGATTGCCAACAAACACATGAAAGTATGCTCAGCATCACTAATCATTAGAGAAAAGCAAATCAAAACCACAATGACGTATCACCTCACAGCAGTCAGAATGGCCATCATCAAAAAATCTAGAAACAATAAATGCTGGAGAGGGTGTGGAGAAAAGGGAACCCTCCTGCACTGTTAGTGGGAATGTAAATTGATATAGCCACTATGGAGAACAGTATGGAGGTTCCTTAAAAAACTAAAAATAGAATTACCATATGATCCAGCAATCCCACTACTGGGCATATACCCAGAGAAAACCATAATTCAAAAAGACACATGCACCCCAATGTTCATTGCAGCACTATTTACAATAGCCAGGACATGGAAGCAACCTAAGTGTCCATCAACAGATGAATGGATAAAGAAGATGTGGTACATATATATACAATGGAATATTACTCAGCCATAAAAAGGAATGAAATTGAGTTATTTGTAATGACAGACCTAGAGTCTGTCATACAGAGTGAAGTAAGTCAGAAAGAGAACAACAACTGCTAACTCATATATATGGAATCTAAAAAAACGGTACTGGGATTTCCCTGGTGGCAGAGCGGTTGGGAATCCGCTTGCCAATGCAGGGGACACGGGTTCGATCCCCGGTCTGGGAAGATCCCACATGTCGCAGAGCAACTAAGCCCATGCACCACAACTACTGAGCCTGTGCTCTAGAGCCTGCGAGCCACAACTACTGAGACTGCGTGCCACAACTACTGAAGCCCGTGCACCTAGAGCCCGTGCTCAGCAACAAGAGAAGCCACCACAGTGAGAAGACTGTGCACTGCAACAGAGTAGCCCCACTTGCTGCAACTAGAGAAAGCCTGTGTGTAGCAACGAAGACCCAATGCAGCCACCCCCCCAAAATAAATAAATAAATTTATTTTAAAAAATAACGGTACTGATGAACATAGTGGTAGGGCAGGAATAAGGACACAGACGTAGAGAACGGACTTGAGGACACAGGGGGAGGGGAAGCTGGGACGAAGTGAGAGAGTGGCATGGACATATATACACTACAAAATGTAAAATAGATAGCTAGTGGGAAGCAGCTGCATAGCACAGGGAGATCAGCTCAATGCTTTGTGACGACCTAGAGGGGTGGGATAGGGAGGGTGGGAGGGAGACACAAGAGGGAGGGGATATGGGGATATATGTATACATATAGGTGACTAACACAACATTGTAAAGCAATTATAATCCAATAAAGATGTGAAAAAAATAATCTACTGCATGAGGTTGTTGTGAGGATTAAATGAGATCATTTCCATCTAAAGCCAAGCACATAATAGGTACTGAACAGATGGTATCTCTGATTATCATTATGGTAGCCAGCCTCCAAGAGGGTCTTCAAAGATCCTTGTCGCTTGGTATTTGTACCCTTGCACAGTCCCTTTCCACATGAATCAGTGTCAACCTATGTGACCAATAGAATACACAGACGGGACATGGTATGAGGCCTCTGAGGCTAGGTCACAAAGGGTATTCTTCTGCCTTGGTCTCTTCTCAGCTTCTGCCTTGGTCTCTTAAATCACTTGCTCTGGGGAAGCAAACTGCCTGGCCGCGGGGACACTCAAGAGGCCGTATAGACAGGTCCACATGGAGAAGAACGAACTTTCCAGCCACGTGAACCAGCCCTCTTGGAAGCAGATCCTCCCGTCTCTTGTCAGCTTTCAGTTGACTGCAGTCTCAGCCAACATCTGATTGCAACTTTATGAGAGACCCTGAACCAGAACCAATGAGCCAAGTCATTTCCAGATTCTGGCCCCAAAGAAACTGTGAGATATAATAAATGATTATTGTTGCTTTAAGCCAGTACGTTTTGGGATTTGTTATGCAGTGTTAGACAAGTGTAATACAAGGATATTATTTATCTAATGTTACATAACCGTATTCCAAAACATAGCGGCTTGAAAATCACAAAACTCATGTATTACTTATTGTAATTTCCGTGGGTCAAAAATTTAAACAAGGCAGCAGGGACAGCTTATCTCTGTTCTGTGATGTCTGGGGTATCAGCTGAGGTAGCTTGAAGGCTGGAGGGTGGAATCACCTTAGGGCTCATTCACTCACATATCTGACAATTGCTACTGGTTGTCAGCTGAAGGCCTACCTGGGGCCGTTGCCTGGTACACCCATTGTTATGGAATGAATTGTGTCCCCCCAAAAATTCATATGTTGTAGTCCTAACCTCCAGTACCTCAGAATGTGACTGTATTTAGAGATAGGGACTTTAAGAGGTAATTAAGCCCAAACGAGGCCATTTAGAGGGGCCCTAATCCAATCTGATGGAGTTGTGTCCTAATAAGAGAGGAAGAGACACCAAGGATGCTTGTGCACAGAGTAAAGGCCATGGGATAACACACAGAGAGGGTGGCCATCGGCAAGCCAAGGAGAGAGGCCTCGGGAGAGAAACCAAACCTGCCACCACCTTGGTGTTGGACTTCTATCCTCCAGGAATGTGAGAAAATAAATTTCTTTTGTTTAAGCCACCCAGTCTGTGGCAGCCCTAGCAAACTAATGTGCCCATGCATGTCCTTTCCATGTGGCCTGAACTTCCTCATGACATGGCAGCTATGTTCCAAAGGCTACCAGAGAGACAGAGACAGAGGTGTAGATGCTGTCTTTTTTAAGACCTAGTTTCAGAAATCACATCGTATTGCTTCTGACATATTTTATTCATTAGCAGTGAGTCATTATATTATGCCACTAAGTGAATCACTAAGTTATTCAAGGGAAAAATAATTCAACTTCATCTTTTGAAAGAAGGAGAGTAAAATAATTTGCAGATCTATTTAAAATCATTACCATCATCGTCATGTTCATCACCTAGACTTTAAGATGCTGTCAGGTAAGCCAGGTAGAAATAGGCCCCAAGCAACTTGATCGGAAGTGTGGATCTGGAACTCAGGACTAGAGATGTGGATTTGGGAGTCATCAACATATAGAAATAGAAAGGGAATGTGACCCCAGAGGAAGGGAGAGGACTCAGTCATGAGAATGCCAAACCCAGCTTGGTGCTGCATAAATACTTGATTTATTGAAAGTATTGGTTAAGGCTTCAAAAAGACAGCTACTCAACCCACCTTGGGTATTTACTACAAAGGAAAGTACTTGTTTTCTCCCAGTCTGTCAAAGCTTCCTACCAGCAACTAAAGCACTACCCAATGCTCCACAACCAGAATAGTTTTTAAAACATGATTGGCTTATAAAATGAAACATCATCCTTGTCTGCAAACTGGGTCCTAGGGGACCCACAGGCTACGTCCTTTGGGATCTTAACCAGAAGACTGCTTTGTCCAGAACTCAATCCCTTCCCACCTTTAGTAATGGGCTGCTTTCTTGGGCTGCTCGGTACCTCCTTCCATCGGCTGACCACTGCTGGCTTTCTTGTAGAGCAGGGTTCCCCAAGCCCTGGGCCTTGGACCAGGACGGGTCCGCGGCCTGTCAAGACCCGGGCCGCACAGCAGGAGGTGACCGGCGGGCAAGGGAGCAAAGCATCACTCGCTGTACCATGTGAACCTATCCCCACCTCCGCCCCCCTGCCCCCCGCCCCCGGCCCCGTCCGTGGAAAAAGTGTCTTCTGCGAAACCGGTCCCTGGTGCCAAAAAGGTTGGGGACCGCTGTTGTAGAGAACCGTGAACTCAACCTAGGAGCTTTTTTTAAAACTAAATACGACTTAAATTTAAACCCTAAATTTAAAATACATGTTCATTGCGGGGGTGGGGGAGAAATACATATATATATAGGTAATTAACAAGATGAAAATAAAAATCACCTATAATCTCACTACACAGGGCATGTGCTGACATCCTTCTGGACTCTTTTGCACAAATATACTCTTTTTAAAAAGGGGTCACTTTGAATGTTTTGGTACTTTTTAAAAATTAAATATGATATAATATGAAATATCTTCCAAGTGTTAAGTGAATATTATTTTGCAACATTCTTTTAATAATTTCCCAGATGGTCCATGATGTTATTTAATCAATCCTGTATGGCTAAGGACCTAAGTAATGTCCATGGTTTGTTTTTTTTATTTGTTTGTTTGTTTCTTTTTAAAAACTTTTAATTTTGAAATAATTATAGATTCATAAGAAGTTGCAAAGATAGTAGAGAGAGTTTCCTTGGAACCTTTCATCCAGTTTCCCCCAATGGTTACATTTTACATAATTATAGTACAGTATCCAAACCAGGTGTTTGACATTGGTATAAAGTTGTGTATGGTTCTGTGTCATTTTATCACATGTGTAGATTTGTGTAACCACCACCACAATCAAGTACCTGAAAGATCTCCCTCCTGCTACTCTTATATAGTCACACTCACCACTTCCCCCTCTACCCCATCCCTAACTCCTGACAGCCACTAATCTGTTCTCCATCTCTACAGTTTTATCATTTCAAGAATGTCATATAAATGGAATCATATATATGTAACCTTTTGCAATTGACATCTTTTCACTCAACGTAATGCCTTTGATATCCATCCAAGTTGTTGCCTGTATCAATTGTCCATTCCTTTGTAGTACTGAATAGTATTCTATGGTATGGATCCACTACGGTTTGTTTAACCATTCATCTGTTGAGGAACATTTTGTTTGTTTCCAGTTTTGGGGTATTACAAATAAAGCAGCTGTGAACAACTGGTACAAGTTTTTGTGTGAGTTTTCATTTCTCCGGGATAAATGCCCAGGAGTGTGATTGATGAGTCATATGGTAAGTGCATGTTTATTTTTTTTAAGAAACTACCAAACTATTTCCACCAGCCATGTATGAGAGATAGAGTTCTCTGCATACTCACCAGCATTTGATATTGACATTATTTTTTAATTTAGCTGTTCTCATCATGGTATTAATTTGCATTTCCCTAAGGGCTAGTGATGTTGAGCATCTTTTCATTTTTTATGTATTTATTTGCCATATATATATATATATATATATATTCAGTAAAATGTCTATTAATGTCTTTTGCTAATTTTTATATTTATGGTCCAGGATAGAGTTTATTTTAATATATATATTGCGGGTGTTGGAAAAAATGTGTATTCTTTTGTTGTTTAATGGCGTGTTATGTTATATCAATTAGATCCTGTTGGTTTTGGTGTTGTTGAGCTTTTCTGTATCCTTGCTGACTATTTGCTTAGTTGTTCTATCAGTTGTTGAGAGAAGGATGTTGAAGTCTCCAACTGTAATTACAGGTTTGTCTATTTCTACTTTTAGTTCCATCAGTATTTGATTCATTTATTTTGAGGCTCTATTGTCAGGTACATTCACATTTAGGATTATTATGTCTCGTTGGTGAATTGACCCTTTTGTCATTACATAATATCCCTTCTTATCCCTGATGATTTTCCTTGCTCTTGATTCTACTTTGAAATTAATATAGCCACTCCAGCCTTATAACTTATTATCATTATAAACAACACTGTTCAGCCTTTGCACTCATCCACATTTATTAGAATTTCTTGGTTAGAGGTCTGTATGTTTTTAAAGGCTTTTGACTGTATTGTCAAATTGCCCTGCATAAATTTACGAACTTTTACTGCCTCACCACTTGGGCATTATCATTTAAAATAATTATAAATGAAATATAGGGTTTTCCCAATTCGAGAGACAGAAGTGTTATCTCATAGATCAGCGGAGGTGCAGGTAGTCATAGTTGGTACACATCTAAATGAATAAAATTTTCATCTATACTAGCAAAAAGTCAAGAGGTCTAAAATTCATAAATGAAGAAGTAGGGAGATATATATATTGATATATATGTCGATATATATATATATATATATATACACATCTCGACAGTCGGCAGTAAATGCCAAATGCAGCAGCCATAAGACTTGGGAATATTGCCCTTAAGGAGCAGGTCGGTCCTGGTGGGATAGAGTGGGGCTGAGGGATTGGAGCAGAGGAATGGTACTTTTGTACGTAAGTCCCCCGTAGTATTATATGTTTTTTAAAAGCATGTGAAAATATTAATTACTTTGATTTGATAAATGACATCTTCTTGTTGGTTTAACTTGCATTTAAGTTTATTATCAGGCCTCCCATAATTGTACAAACTTTACACCAAGCAAAACCGCTTCTCGTCGGGCAAACTACAACTCCCAGGATTCCGCGGGTTGAAGGAGCGTGCTGTCACCGGACGCAAACTGCAATTCCCAGAATTCCGCGAGACAAGGAGGTGGGTCTGGCCTCGGGCTCAGGAAGCTGAACTCAAGAGCCTGCGCACGTGCACAGGTGACGCGCGGACTCGCCAGCTGGGCAGGCGCACGGAGGCCACCTGCGAGCCCCGCGGCGGCTGACCAGACGGCGCGGCGGAGCCTGCACTCCCTGCCTGGACCTCCACGGCTCAGAGTGGGCGGCGGTGGCGGGTTCGGCCAAAGCCAGCTCCTCGGAGGGCCGGCCTGGAAGCTTCAGCCTCGCGGAGCCCGGCTGCGGGGTGCAGGTGAGATGCGCGTCCTCGCGGCGGGCGAGGGTTCCGCCACCCGGCTGCGTTTGGAATTGAGGGAGCGGCCCCCTGACCTTCCTCGGGTGGGAACGACAGGAGCGCTGGGGTGGAGAGGAGCCCAGGGGAATTTGCAGATCGGAGGAGTGACGTGTGATGGGGCTGAAGGAGGTGCGGGAGGTAGGCGAGGGTGAGGGAGGTGGACCCTCGAGGTCCAGGTGCCGCGGGCCCTGGCGTGTCAGCTGAAGCCCTTAGCTCGGGACTGGCACTGGCAGCGGGTGCCCATGCCCTTTTGCTGGGGAGATGGTGCGCGTGAGGCGCGGGTGGCGGGGAGCCAGGCAAGGTGCACGGAGGGGGCCCGGGGCCTGCTGAGCTCCCTTTGAAGGCAGTACCTGGGCAAACCACAACTGATTCCTGGGCTCCTTGGGGTTCCATAGGGTGCCTACTGTGTGTCTAGTGATGAGAGCCTGCCACGGCCTGCTTGACAGTGCTGGGGTAGCCTCTGAAGGAGGGACCCGATGGACTCCCGGCCCTATCGTGTGTAGGAACCCGTCTGCCGGTCACTGATGGGAATCCTCTGCTAAGGTCTAGGGTTCTCAGGCCAGAGTCCTGCACCTGGTGGTGGGCGGCTAGGGTTGGCTTACTTTATGCCAGCCAAGCCTCAGAACATACTTTTGGGGGAAGGGAGAAGGGAATGGAATTGGTTATGGGGTGAACTTGATAGGACTTGGTGGCTAAGAGCACAGGCAGAACAGGGTTCATTCACCAAATGTTTACTGTTACACGTGCTGGGCATTCAAATCCTGGCCCTCATTTACTAACTGTGTGCCCCTGAGCAAGTCACTTATCCTCTCTGAGCCTCTGTTTCTTTTATGGAGATAAAAGTACCTTCATCACAGGGTTGCTGTGAGGATTAAATGAAATCATGCTGCACAAATCCGAAGCCCGGTGTCTGGTGTACAGTGAACGTGCAGCAAATGTTATCACTTATGGTTGCTAACAACAGAAGATGTTAGAGGTGAGATTGGAACCCAGGTCCGTCTCACTGGAACTAGCTGCTCCCTCTGACGCTCGTGCATCTTGGAGATCTTCAGCTCATCCTTTCACATTACAAATGAGAAATCTGAGTCCCACTGGGTGGCAGAGCCAGGAAAGAGCACAGGTCTCCTCTTCCCTGGGGACGGACAGCACATCAGTCCCTGAGTCTTGGGCCCCTGGGCGGGGTGGGGTTGGTGGCGAGCAGCAGAGTGGAGATCCTCAGCAAAGGGGAGGATGGGGTGCTGGTGACGGTGAGTGTGGCCCCCCCACACTGTGGCATGTGAGCATTCTGGTGGCCTTGAAGTGGCAGGTGTCAGAGTGTCTTTCAGACTGACCTTCTGGTTGGCAAGTTCTTGCCTCTGAGCCTTGCTTTAGAAAATATTTAGCAATAAACACAGGCTTCTAGTGAATATGGAGCTAACCAGAAAATGAAATTGCCAAATGCTCCAATCCCCAAGGGTCCTCGTTACTCTCAGTTGGTTGTCAGTGGATACTCTCCCCCAGGACCTGCTTATCACCTGATAGGTTTTTTAATTGGGTAAGATCATGAACAGAAAGGCAGAGACCACAAATGTCATCGTAGGCTTTGAAGTCAAACTTGGGTTGGAATCCCAGCCTCACCACTTAATGGCTGTGCATCATTGGACAATTCACTTAACGATTCTGAGCGTACTTCCTCAAAGGTGGAATGAAATTGGTAACACCTGTTTTAGATTTGTAAGAGGGAACAAATGAGATAATTCATGTCAAGTACTTAGCATTGTTCCTGGCCTAGAGTAAGGGCCAGTGAATGGGAGTTATAGCATTATTATGATTAATAATAATTCTATAAAATAATTGTCAGGCACTGTGCTTTGCCTGAGTTGTCTGTTTGAATTCACAAAACCACCCCCTGAAGTAGGTATAATTGTACCTTTTTTCAGACCAGGAAATGGAGGCTTGCAGGGGTTAAGAATTGGCCCAGGCAGACACAGGACAAATACTACATGATATCACTTAAAAAATAAATGTAAAATAGTCAGACTCATGGAAGCAGAGTGTGGAATGGTGGTTGCCACAGATTGGGGGCGGCGGGGGGGGGATGGGAAGGTATTAGTCAAAGGGTGTAAAGTTTCAGATAGGCAAGGTGACCAAGCCCTAGAGATCTACTGTACAGCATAGAGCCTATGTTAACAATACTGTATTATATACTTCAAATTTTGCTGTGAGGGTAGAGCTTATGTTAAGTGTTCTTATCACAAAGAAATAATAATAAGAGGGCAGAGAAAACTTTCTGAGGTGATGGATAGGTTATGGCATAAATTATGGTGGTGGTTTCATGGGTATATACTTATCTCCACACTTATCATGTCGTATACATTAATCATGTACACCTTTTTATGTGTCAAAAAAATAAAAAGAAGAACTGGTCTACAGTTACGCAGCTGCTAAGTGTCAGGACCAGAGCTCATATCCTGGAGTCTCAGCTGCAGAACTGCTGCCCGGGGTCTTCACAGTTCTCAAAGTCCACCTGTGACCGGGGGCAGCCTCCAGTGTTACAGCAGGGGGTCTTGGACCGCCTGGAGAAGAGGCAGGATCCTGCAGCCTAGCTGAGTGTGCCTCGTCTCCAGGTCTAAGGTTAGCCGAGGCTGGAGGGTGAAGCCTTAGGAAGAGGCAACCAAAACGAGCCCTGTGGCCCCCAGAGGCTCTCATCCCTGGACCACAGGGCTGGGGAAGGGCGTAATCTGGGTGAGACCCAGAAGCCTGGTTTTGAGAAGAAATGATCTTGTCTGGGGGCTGGGAAGAGTCCTGGAGCCACGTACTTCTGGGCCTGATGTCTGCTTTGGGGAGGGGGTTCGCCTGCGAGCTGTGGGTGTGAGGAGAGCCAGCACCCTCCTGTTTTCGGCTGCCTGTGAGAGTTCCCACTGCCTCTCAAGACCTTTTATAAAATAAAGAGTTGGAGCAAATAATTTCTAAGGGCTCTTTTAGCTATAAAAAGTGGTTATGGTAATTCTATATAGGTGGATTAACCCTGTCAGCACAGCACCGGGGCAGGTGGGATAATTGTCACCCCACTGTGCTCTCCAGACCTTCCTTGGGGTGAGAGAATGGCCCCAGCTCCCTGAGCCACCTGCCACCGCCGGGAATCTCTCTGCCTGGCCGGGTGGGGAGTAGTTACACAAGAGAAGCCTTGGTTGCTAAGTTACAGTTGAGGGCCTGTGGGTCTGCATCCACACCTGCTCTGCCATTGAGTGATAAAAGCTTGTTGCTCTGAGGCCTACCCTGCTTCTCCATCACCCATTGTACCTCGGAGTCTGAAGCCCTGTGGACCCTGGAGTCAGACACAGCTTTGAATTCTGGTGGTCCTGCTTGAGCTGCAGGACCTAGAGCAAAGTACTTAACCCCACGAAGCTTTAGTTTTTCATATTAAGAGAAAATGGAGATAATACGAGTACCTGCATTTTGTATCAGATGTGCACACCCGCAGGCCCGCAGACAGAAGGCAGGTCTCCTGAGAAATGAGCTCCTGAGCAGAGAAGGCTGGACTGCTTCTCTGGCTCATCTGATACATGGCTTTTGTGAGACTTAAGTGAAAAGGGTCAGAGAAAGGGCTTAGAACAGCGCGTGGCACATAGTAGGTGCTCGGTAAAGTAAGATGGTGGTAGCATTAACGTCCACCCCCTGCCCAGAGGCCAGCATCCTCTTTTCCTGACGTGTTCAGAAGAGCTATCGATCCTTCCATGTTGTCTGGCTCCCCTGGGTACATACTCAGGGCCCAGGCTCTATCAGGGAGTCACACCTTTCACTCTGCCAGTGGTGATGACCATCGGTACGGTCTTAATGCTAAGAGTTGTCTCCTTTCTCTACTTTTAATTTTTTTTTTTTTTTTGGCGGTTCGCGGGCCCCTCACCGCTGTGGCCCCTCCCGTTGCGGAGCACAGGCTCCGGATGCGCAGGCTCAGCGGCCATGGCTCACGGGCCCAGCCGCTCCGCAGCATGTGGGATCTTCCCGGACCGGGGCACGAACCCGTGTCCCCTGCATCGGCAGGTGGACTCCCAACCACTGCGCCACCAGGGAAGCCCTCCTTTCTCCACTTTTAAAAGCTTAACAGAGGGCCCCTTCCTGGCTGGGCAGTGGGTACTCAGCCCTGGGCCAGGCTTCAGGGAGCGGTTGGGGACCCGGTCTGCTGTACTGTCACTATTACTGTTGTCCCCAGTACAGACCCTTGGGTCTGGTTGTTTTAGACACACCCAGTGACGAGACATATCACAGCCTCCTTCAGTAGTGGGGGGTTTGTGACAGGAATCATGGCACATCCTGGGGGGCTTCAGGGGTTACCACCGTTATGCTGGGTCCCAGAGCTTCCAAGAGGGATGTACAGTGGCCACTGTGAGGAGCCAGAGAAGCAGTCCAGCCTTTCTCTGCTCAGGAGTTCATTTCTCAGGAGACCCGCCTTCTGTCTGTGGGCCTGCGGGTGTGCACATCTGATACAAGCGCCACCACTGGATCTGACCTCTTCAGGGTCTCCCACCAGTGGCTGCTTTACACCCAGGCTCCACTCGCATCCGTTTAGCTGTGGCCTAGAGACCTGGGCTGTTTTTTTTGCCACTTCAGCATTATAAGTGATGCAGCTTGTGCGGGAAGGTGTCTGTTGGGGAACCTTTTCTCAAAAGGGGCTTAGAGTATGGCAGCCTTCTTAGTGTGCCCCAGAGCGTAGGCTTATGCATTGTCTTAGCAGAGGCTGGGAACAGGATTTACTAGCCTTTGTTGAAGGGGAGGGTTGTCCTTGGTCGTTTACCCTGGGTTGGACAGAAATGCCCTGCTGCGTATTTAGAAGCAGGGAATTGCAGAATTGTGGAGTGTTAGAAAAACCTCAGAGGAGTTCTTCTTAAAATTGAGTGCACACTAGAATCACCTGGAAGCTTTTTTAAAAAACACAGGTTCCTGAATCACCCTTCAGAGGTTCTGGCTCCGCAGGTCTGGAGGGGGCCCCAGATTCTGCATTTCTCATATCCCAGGTGATGCTGATACTGCTTTGGGGGACCCCATGTCCAGCCCCCGCCAGCCTCACAGGTTGACCTCGGTTTACTGGACCACTGCCCAGCAGGGGAGAGTACAAAGTAGCCGATCCCTCAATGTTAGAACAGCTCTAACGCTTAGAGAAGCCTCTTCCTGCCTCCCACTCTGGAGTCCCCCTCCCTGTGACTGCCCTGCAGGCCTTACTCTAGTGCCCTGGAGCGGCCCACACCAACGTGCTAGGTGCAGAGTGGCAGCCAGCTGCTGGGAATTACAGGTACCTGGAGTCCGCCCTTCAGCCTGGGGCCTGGGTTGCACATGTCACCGTCACGCACATGTGTCCACTCTGTTAGAGAGGGGTGCAGCCCCCGCCCTGGAGCAGCCTCACCCTTGCTGCACAGCCCCTCAGGTGTTTGAAGAATGCCAGGGTCCAGGGGCTTCTCTTCTGCAAGGAAGGGGCCCTACTCCTTTGAGCATCCTACACAGGATGGGGTTTCTGGATCCTTCCTGATCCTGGCTGCCCCACTGGACGTTTCTCAGAAGGACTCACATGGAATAGTCTCATATTAACAATTAAGCACGTAGACTCTGATTCCTGACAGAGGTTGTATCCTCAGTCTAATCATGAGGAAACACCAGACAAGCCCAAACTGAGGGACATACTAGAAAATATCTGACTCTATTAAAAATTGTCAAGGTCATAAAAGGGAAGGAAGGACTCAGAAGCTGCCCAAAATAGGGGAGGCTAGAGAGAGATGCCGCCTGGCCGCCGGGCTTCACCCTGGTTTGGACTCTGCACCACAGAATAGAGACCACGGATTCATAACAGTATCATATCAATATTAATTTCCCGATTTTGCGTGATACGAGAGAATGTTCTCATTCTTAGGAAATAGATGCTGAAGTGTTAGGGTTAAAGGGGCAAGACATCTTCAGCTCATTTTTTAAATTTTTTGGCTGTGTTGGGTCTTTGTTGCTGCGCGCGCGGGTTTTTCTCTAGTTGTGGCGAGCGGGGGCTACTCTCGTTGCGGTGCGCGGGCTTCTCATTGCGGTGGCTCCTCTTGCTGGGAGCAAGGGCTCTAGGCGCGCAGGCTTCAGTAGTTGTGGCACGCGGGCTTCAGTAGTTGTGGCTCACGGGCTCTAGAGCACAGGCTCAGTAGTTGTGACGCACGGGCTTAGTTGCTCCGCGGCATGTGGGATCTTCTCGGACCAGGGCTCGAACCTGTGTCCCCTGCATTGGCAGGTGGATTCTCAACCACTGCGCCACCAGGGAAGTCCCTCCGGCTTATTTTTAAACAGTTCAGAAAATGAGAAAGAGAGAATGGTAAAACGAATGTGTCAAATTAGCAGTTGTTGGATCTGGGTAAGGATGTAGGAGAGCTCTTTGTATTATACCTACAACTTTTTGTAAGTCTGGGATTATTTCCAGATAAAAGGAAAACAGATAACAGAGATGACAGACCCTGTAGCCACCCTGACTGCGTTAGCGTCTCAGTGCTGCTTCCTGGGTGACCTTGGGCAGGTTTCTAACCTCTTTGCCCTTTGGTTCTACCATCTATAACATGACCATCATCACGTAGATTGGAGAACCTGGCACCTAGTGACTGGTCAGCGGATGTTGGCTCTGATATGATGATGAAGGAGGTGGTGGAGGTGGTGGTGGTGATGGTGGTGATGAAAGGGAGGAGTTGAGGGTGACACCTTGGTGATGAGGCCAAAGGAAAACCCAAGCTGAGCCCTGTCACCTCCCTCCACTCACTAATGCTGGGCTCCAGGCAGGGAGGGACTGCTGTGACCTAGACACCGCACGGCTTCCCCCTGCAGAGGGCTTCGCCAGTGGTCACCTGAGCCCGGGGGGCTCCACTGGGTGAAACACAGGTCTCCTGGCAGCTTCACGCCCTGCCTTCTGGCACTGGCCACAGTTGCCCCGCAGCCTGAGCGCCCCACTGTCTTATAAAGACAGTGCCCTTTCAGCTGTGCATGACTTCGGGCCTGGCCGTCACTGCCCTGGGATGGGAGAGGAGTCTCTGCCTTGGTGGCCTCATGACTTTCTTGGTGGGCAGATGTGAGAACTGGGCACAGTGATGTCTGCTGTGGCTGGAGGTTTGTAGCAGTCACTGTCAGCAGGGATGTGTGGACACCTAACAGGGATACTCATCTTAGCCCCCAGACCACCAAAACACCTCCAACACCTTGCTCAGAACTCCCTCACCCTTCAGGCAGCTTCCGTGGGTGGCCTCAGGCCCCACCAGCACCATTTCCTGTCAGGCACACTTCTTCGTTCTTCTTGGTGAATGTTTTGTGCCTCTTGTAGTGAGTGGCCTTCTGACCCTCTTGATGAATTCAGTCTTCTTACATTGGACCTGAGGGCCCAAATGGATCTGTGTACACACTGGGGACTGTGCATTTCCTGTAAGAATTGTTTTTGTTTGAATTTGCAGTTTCAGTAGAAAACCTGATGCAGGCGTGTTCTGTGTCACCTGGGTGAGCATCACAGCAGAGACACACGATTCTGTTCTCTGTTGCATCCCTGTTTGTGACCACATTGGTGTGTAGTAGTGCTTATCTGTTTTGCCAGAAAGGGCCAACGCGGACAGCTCTAACTTGCAAGTGACCCATGGGTGCCAAGCAAAAGCCAGGTGGTGACACAGCAGGCTGTGCGAGCGAGGGTTTCCGCGTCGGTGGCAGGCTGGGCTCACTTCCGTCTCTTCAGCTGTCCCGCCTGTGCTGAGCGCCGTGGAGCCCTGGCTGTCCTCAGCAAAGCCTGCCACCGCCTATCATACCAGAGTCACACAGACTGGAACTCGCTTGCTCCTCTGCCCGCCCCCACCCCAAGGAGTTCCATCCCCTTTAATTGATAAGGAAGTAGAGTCACTATCTTTAGCTTGACCCAGGATTAAAGTCCGCAGCTTTGCCTTGGTTCGCCTGTTGTACTAAAGCAAGGAGTTGTTATCCATGTTAAACTAACTTTTTAGTCGGAGCATGGGAACTCTTAACTGAGTGTTAAATATGCCCGGGCAATTAAATGTTAGGTTTGACAAGGAGTACTCAGAGGCTGCCGACATTTTGCCAGAGGGTAAATGCTTTTGGCAGAAAACCTGATGTCTCGTCAGTGTTTCTTCAGGTTTGTCAATAGCATTGGATGGAGATCTAACTTTGGAGCCCATAGAAGCAGGATGGTAGGAGTACCAGTTCTACACACTGCTTCTGGTAACAATAAATAGGAAGGGGAGGGCGCAGGGGGAGAGATCATTATGAGGGTGTTTGAGTTATTAGAACTTGTTTGCTTTTCCTAACTCACAACATGTGAGACACGTCAGTGCAGGACAGAAAGCTTCCATAATTCAGCACTAGTAATTCAGGCTGCATTTGGGCTAAAAGCATTTTTTTTTCAATAAATGACAAAATAAGAATTCTATGATTTTCAGTCGGGAGTATGAACAACCCTTAAAAGTAAGATTGTTATACTATTAATATAAAACCTTCTGCAGGCGCTGTTGCCACCCCACATCTTGCCGTGGGCACTGCTGGTCTTCTGAGCCTGGGTCTGGCAGGTGCTGGCAGTCCCAGCTCCCCCCACCCCCACAGCCCTGCTCCTGGGGGAGTGGCCGGTGAACAGCTGCTGGTCCTGGTAGTTGGGAACCCAGTGCAGCTGGCGAGGCCAGCAGGAGAGGGCTTCACTTTAGACCAGAGCTTACATCCTTGGTCCCGTTGTACCAGCAACAATAAGGCCAGCAGCCCCAGCCCTTGGGCCTGCCTGTCATCTTCACTCAAGTTGAATAGTTACCAGAAATTACAGATTAGGACATTTCACATTTTAAATGGATTTCTGGCTTCTCTGGAAAAACCAGAAGGGTAGTGTTACAGACTGAACTGTGTCCTTGCGAATTCATGAAGTCCTAAACCCCAATGTGACTATATTTAGAGAGAGGACCTTTAAGGAGGTAATTAAAGTTAAGTGAGGTCACAAGGGTGGGGCCCTAGTCCAATAGGACTGGTGTCCTAATAACAAGAAGCAGAGAGACTAGAGATCTCTTTCCCTCCAGCACACACAAAGAGGTCATGTGAGCACACAGTGAGAAGGTGGCCGTCTGCAAGCCACGGAGAGAGGCCTCAGGAGAAACCAAACCTGTCGACACCTTGATCTGGGACTTCTAGCCTCCACTACTGTGAGAAAATAAATTTCTCTTGCTTAAGTCACCCAGTCTGTAGTACTTGGTTATGGCAGCCGGAGCAGACTAATACCAGTAGGTACCACCGGGCCACTTTCCTGCCAGGCCCTCATCAGCTTGAACTTTAACCTTGGCGTTTGGTCTCCGGGTCACACTGCTCGCTCCTGGCTTCACTTTCCCCATTGGCTCTTGGCCTTAGCAAGCATGTGAGTCTGTACCCCCGGCTCTAGGCCTGGAATTCCTGGGGCTTTTACTCCTTATCAGATGCCTTTTCTGTGCCTGTGTCTGGAGCCGGGCAGGGCGCCCCAGGAGGGGAGCCTGCACCCAGTGCTGGTTGAGCAGCCTCGGATGGGAGCCTCCACACTGGTGGCTCCTCCTGCTGCCCGGCTCTTACTGTGTCTGCAGGTGTGGCAACATCATCAGCACCTTCCTCCGGTGCTTCCTGGAATACATGGGATCCTGGAAAGGAGGATTTCCCGTCTGTGGGAATCTGATAGTAGGTATCTGGTCTAGGAGCTGAGTAAAGCAGGTTTTGGGGGGTGAATTGGCAGTATCCTCTATCTGCCTCAGTTTCTAGAGGGCTGTTTTAAGCATGTTTTTAATCCCTTATTTCTTTTTTCCCCTTTCTTTTGAAAAATATTCTTGTTTTTTTTTTTTTTTTAGCTTGAACCCATTCTTCTATTTATTGACTTGTCAGCAAAATTAAAAAAACAATAGCTAAATAAACCTCTTATATCTCCCAAACTTAAGTAGAGCACATTTCTGATGAAAATATTTTAACACTAAAAATATACCATTGAAAAACATTCCTGTTCTATCATTCTTTGCCCTGGCTAAGCCAGTAAGCTCTTTGTGCCCCATATCCATTGGGTCCTAAATGTGGAGCCCGAGGTAGAGGAAGCAGACAATGACAAACGTGGTGACATTTGAGTCCCCGGGACCTCTTTGCCCTGAATGCAGAGAAGATGAGGTCCCAGGGGTGCCTGGGCTGTTAGCGGAGACAGTGCTTACGCGCTCTGTGTTCAAATCCTGACGCCGTTCCATGGGCCTTGGGACACGTTACTTAGCTTCTCACCTCTGTGTCCTGATCTGTGCGATGGGGAAAATGTCACTGGTGCTTTGCTAGCTGCTTAGCTGTTGGTTTTCCGATTAAATGAGGAAATGCATAAATAGTTTTTAAGTACCCTGCCAGCATAAAATGTTGAGGGTGGCAGGGGTTCTGCATGTTAATTTTGTACTGAAAACTGGCTGCTCAGACCAGGCAGAAGCGTCTTCTAAATTTATGGGGCCATCTTCACAGAGAAAGGAAACAAGTCATTAGGAAGAGGGAGCAAAGCTGGGAGATTGCGAGGGTGCTCCCCAGAGCAGTCGGGGGTTCAGCCCTTTCGGGAACTGGTCTGAGGCTCTACAGTTTGGTACCTGTTTTCGTTCACTGTTAATTTTAGGAGCCCTAATGGAAATATAATTATGACAGCTGATGTGCCTTGAGGCCTGTTTAGATACTCTACATGCTTTAGCTCACTTATTCTTACAACACCCCGAGGAGGTTATTCTGCCCATTGTACAGATGAGGCCATTGAGACTTAAGGTGGTGGAGGGACGGACGTGCCAAGATCATAAAGCCAGCTCACATGTGGTCTGAAGGAAGGTGAGCGTGAACAAGAGCCTGGGAAGAATTCTTGACCACCAGCATTAGGAAGGAGGCTTGAAATCTCCTCTGCCGTCTTGTGTGTGTCCTGACACCTGCACTCGCCCAGACTGAATGCACTTCCGTGGTGTGGGAGAGCTGCCAGGGTTCCCAGCTTCCTAAGCAGACTCTTCTCTCATCCACCTGACGATGCTCTTCCTCTAGGGAGCCTTTTGGGTGAGACCAGTGGGAAACAGATTTTTAAGCAAAGGCCAAATGAGTGTCTCATCAGGATGACCCAGGAAGTGATCAGAAGGGGGGTCGGGCTGGTCTCACTGGACAGGGAAAGCTTGTCGCCTGTACTGAGGGCCTCTCTGACATTCGTGGGGCAGGAGGAGTGTGTCTAGCAGGGGGGGCCCGGCCTCACCCCCAGCAGTGAAGATGCTTCCTGCGTTAGCGCTCCCGAGAATGTGTTCCCTGCCTCTGTGACAGCTGCACCACGTCAGGTGTTCACAGCAGCCTCTTGTCTGCTCTGCCACAGGGAGAACCTTGAGGATGGGGTGTCTTTTTTTTTTTTTTTTTTTTTAGTGTTTGTATCTCTTGCTCATACCCTGCTCTAACTTAGGCTGCTGCAGAGCCTCACTCCCGTTTTCTGCATGTTCTCCTAAGTCTTTGGACTCAGGTTCATGAATAGATACAGTTAGAAATGGATGGAGATGTGGACATATCTTCCTTTGGGTGAGTCAACCGGAAGTTCAGGCTGCCCTGCCCCGCACCCTGCCAGTGCTGTCCCCTGGGGGGAGGAGCGCCGTGGCTGGCGTCCATCCTGCTTGGCTGCTGGCTGTGCCGTAGTGGGAGTTACGTAAGGTCAGTGCACTGCCTGCCCACCTCTAACCGAGCCTGTTGTCAAGAGACTGAAGGAGGGAATCTCAGGACCTACATCATGGACGACTCAAGGGCACAGCTTTCCACCATGTGCCACAGAACCGGGCCTCAGGAGGGGTTGGGGATCTGTTCAGAGCTTGCCTCCTTGCTGGAAGACAGGTGCTCTGGGCACGTGCCCTTTGTAAGCCTTGAGGCCTTGTTCTGTCTTAGCATGGCCGTCCTCCCCTGGTCTCCCTGCCGCTTACCTCTCCTGGGAGAGGGTCCACTGCTCCAGACCAGGCTTTGGGACAGAGTGGCTTGACAGGTAACTTGAGACAAGAGTGGTCTGCTCATAATAAGTGACAGGCTCCTCCCCTCCTGGGACCCCCAGGCCAGGGAGTAGGTGTGCTGAAGACAACACCATCCAAGCTATTGATGCCGCACCTTAGAAGTCCAAGAGGGACTGTCTTTTCCATGTAACAAGTTTATGTCCAAAGAACACAGTTCTGTAGTCAGCCCTCGGCACCACGAGCAGAGAAGGTGTCTCCCAGGCCATTGAGTTGGCCCCTTTCATTTGCCTCCTTGCCCCTGGCCAGTGGTGCGCTTAATCTGCCTCTGTAACGAGACTCCACTGGGGAAGGCAGCAGGGACACTGCCCTCCTCTTCCAGCAGCCTGGTACCTGGTCCAGAGAAGTTGTATCTCCTCGGCCAGCAGACAGGACTTAGGAGAATCTTGGCTTTTTAGAGCCAAGGGTGTGATTAATGTACTCTTTGTCTCCATCTGTTATCTTTTGAAAACATTTCTGAGGATTTTGCCTGATCCTTCTTCTGGCATCTGCAGGCTGCTGCGGTACAGTTGGGGGTGGGGGTGGGGATGGACAGACACAGAGTGGGGACCGTGGGGAACAGGCTGGGAGGACTTTATAATAAGCAGTGACTGCCTGAGTTCTTGTTGGCTTTCTCACTACCACACTTTGGCTATTTCACAGCAGGGGAGAGTACAAGGGCAGCTTTCCATCTGTCTGCACAGGGGCAAAATACAATAATATCTGCGTTAATTAACATTCCCCCAGAAGCAGATTCTGAGACAAGGATTCGAGTGCAAGTAGATTGCTTGCACTTGATCGCAATACACATGAACAGGGCAGTGGGGAAATGAGACAGGGTGGGGGAGAAGGCCAGTTCCCGCTGCGGGCAACTGTGTAATCCACTTAATCCGTTAGGAGCTCTGGGAGCCAGTGTAGGACACGCCTTGGGCCATCTCATGTGGGGAGGATGGGATTGGGGGATTTACGTGACCGTTCCCATCAGATGTTGGCGCAGCCCGCTTGGCCCGTAAGTGGTAAAGTTAGAAACCCAGGCAATCTGACCTCAGGGCCCCATGCTTTAACCACCATGCTTTATTTCTAGGGAGATGTTCTGTCCATCCCCAGCAAACCTTTTCTCCCATTTTCCCTCTTGGAAGGGTAACTGGAAAGCCTGAAGCGTCCATGAGAGGTCCACGTGGGCGAGTCTGTATTTGTCCTGCCTTCTGTCAGCACCATTCCGGCAGGGCCTGGGGTGGGTGGAGGACTTACCATCTGATTAGAAGCCGTCCTTCCCATTCCCCAGGCCCTAAGGCTGGTCTCTGCCTAGTTGCCTGTTGGCCCGCGAGGTCCCTACCACCATGTTCCCTGGTTCCCATAAGCTTTGCCCCAAGGCCTGCAAGCTCAGTGACAGCTGGGATTGGCTGCTGCACACACATCCCCCGGGTCCTCCTGCCTGCCTGTGGCCCCTGCTCCACCTCTCCACCTGCTGCCAAGCCTGCCTTTCACCGCAAGGACACCTGGGCGAGGGGCAGGTAGCAGAACGCTGACTAGAGAGGCGGTGAGTACCTGGGGGCCCAGATGCCTGCTCAGGTTGGAGGTGGGTCTCTCCTCATTTCCTGGAGGTCTTGCGTTCTGATGTTTCCCGGGTGTGTGTTTTAGCTTTAGCTGCTGTTGGAAGCCGTTCTTGTCTACGGTCAGAGCAAAGCATGCGTCGGCTCATGCCGCACCCATCTGCCTCCCATCTCTCCAGGGAAAGCTTTATTTTATTTTATTATTTTTTTCTGAGCATTAACTTATTACTCATCCACTATCCAGTATTCTTTCATTTTGTAATAGTGATCTATTTGATTCTTTGTTTCCTTTTTAACTTTTTCATATGCAAAATGTCAAACAAACTCAAAAGGGATCAAAAAAAGACCCCATCATCATCTTCAACTACCAATATCCTGCTGTCTTATTCCATCTCTCTCCATGCCTTTTTTGCTGGAGTATTTTAGAACGAACCACATACATGTTATTTTACCTATAAATACTTATGTCCTCTTGTTTCTTAAGTTATCTAATTTTTTAATAACTTTTTATTTTGAAATAATTTGAGATTTACATCAGAGTTACAAAAAACGCTTCACTCAGCTTCCCCTAATGTTAACATCTTACACGACCACAGTATAAGTATCAAAACCAGGAAATTAACACAGGCTTGATACAGTACCATGAACCTTATTCAGATTCTGCCATTGTCCTACTAATGTCCTTTTTCTGGCCCAGGAGTCCACATTGCATTTAGTTGTCTTGTCTCCTTACTCTCGTCCAATCTGGGACCTCCTCAGTCTTCCCTTGTCTTTAATGACTTTAACTCTGGAAGAGTCCTGGTCAGGTATTTTGTAGAATATCCTTCAATTTGGGTTTAATGTTTTCTTTATTAACTAATCTATAGACCATATTCAGAGCTAGAACTGGAACTAGAACCAAGTTTTCCCCATTTAGAAATATAGATCGCAGTTACGTAGTTCGGGCAAGAAGGCTCCAGAAATGAGGTAACTTCTTAGCACATCCTATCAAGGGGTACACGATGTCAGTATATTGTTACTGGTGATGTTAATGTTGATTATTTGGTTCAGGGGATGTCTGCCAAGCTTCTCTGCTGTAAAATGTCTATTTTTACCTTTGTCATTAATATGTATCTCATAGGGAGATACTTGGAGACTATGCAGATTTCCTGTTTCTCATCGTACTTTCACCCACTAATTTTAGCATCCATCAGTGGATCTTGCCTGAAACAGTTATTGCTGTGATGTTTGCCAAATGGTGATTTTCTTTTTCCATCATTGCTTCTACATTTATCAGCTGGATTTCTGTAAGGGAGATCTGTCTCTTCTCCCCTATTTGGGTACACCAGGTTTTCTCTCTCGAGCCGCCTTGGTACTGTCTGTACCACGGTGGTGGTAAGGATAGTTGGTTCCCGTGGCAGGACCATAGGACACTGGTTGGAAATTGTCAACTCTCAGCAGTTTAACGTGGTTCAACCTTATAGCAAAGCAGTTCTTAGCTGGTGAGGCTGGGTGGAGAATTTCTAGGTGGGGACACATATTTGGGAAAGTATATGCAGCAATATTATTTTACATATTACAGATATAGATAGAAAATACGAACTTCAGAAAGTAGAAGTTGATGAAATCCTGTTGTCTTGGGGAGCAGATATTACAGAAGAGAGTCTTGTGTGTGAGAGATTCTTGGGGGAAGGGGATGCTGGACTTTACAGGTCAGTTTGAGGCATGAGAGAGTTTCTCTGTATTATTAGTGGGTGCATGGGTTTGAAAAGACTGAGAAACGCTGACTGATGCTTAAACAGATTTCTCAGCTACAGGGTTTCTGGGCTTATAGAGACCCTGCCCTAGAGATGAACAGGGCTGACTGAAGGTGCAGTGAAAAGCCAGCTAAGAAGGCAGCTGCCCCTGCCCTGTTCTCTCACCCCATGGCTGGTGTCAGGTGTTACCCGTGCTGTTCCTGTGAGGCCTGAGGGTGAGATTCTTCGATCGTTTGAACAGTCCTGGGCCTCAGAGCAGGTATGATACCCTTCCTGGTGGTATGGAAAAAATGGGAGCAAATGCCCACAGCTCAGCCGGGCCTCCCCGTAGGTGTGTGTATGTGGGACAGGAAGTTTAACCCTTTGGAGGTTTTGCCTCAATATACAAAACCATTGTCAGCGGTGATATTCAGACACAGTTCTCTTAGTGGAGCACTGTGGGGACAAGTTTCTACCCATCTTTTCATGGAGATCTAAAAACCAGCAGGCGTGGTTTCCAAACAGGAGCATTAAGCAAGAACAGATGTTCCCTGTCTCCCCCATGCGTGTGGCGTGTGTGCCACGTGTCCTGAGAAGGGGCATGCGGGGTCCTGGTGTGCAGCCTGGGAACTGCGCTCACAAGCCTTCTGTCCCACATGTGCCCATGGTAAGGTGAAGTCCTTACCTTGCAGTACCGGGAATGTCGGGCCCTTAATGGGGATTTTCCCTGAGGCCTCTTGTCACAGATACCTTTGCTGGTTATCTTTTGCTGCAGCAGCGCTTCATAACAAACAGCCCCAGAATTTCAGTGACCTACAACAAGAAGCACTTATTCAGCTCACGTGTCTCTGTGTTGCCTGGTCTTGGCTGGGTTTGACCGGTGGTTCTGATGATCTTGGCTGGACTCAATTACAAATCTGGGGGTCAGCTGAGCCAGACTGAGCGTGGCTGGAGCAGCCGTGCTCCACACACAGATCTCTTCTCCTGGGACCAGGAAGTTAGGCTGAACACATTCTTCTCATGGCAACATCCTAAGTATAAAGAGGGCAAAGACAGTCACACAAGCGTTTTTCAAGCTTCTGATATGTTCTGTCTGCTAACATCTCATTGGCCAAAGCAAGTTATGTGGCCAAGCCCAAAGTCCAGGTGCAGGGATGTATATTCCCCCATGGGAGCAGCAGGGGAGGGAGGGGAGTGAATATTTTTGAACAACGGTCTAGCCTACCGTGTCTTCAAATGTGCAGAGCGACGCAAGGATCCAGTGCCGTAGCAGAGCCCAGCGCAATGCCTGGCGCAGAGCGGGCGCTCGGGGTGACTCCAGACACACAGTGCAGACACCTTTTCCTTTTCCTTCTCTCCTCCCGCAGGCCTCTGCTGGTCCTCCGGGTGCCTGCAGGGATGGGTAAAGCCCGCCAGGCCCGAGGTGCTTTCCAGGGGCCGTCGTCTCACTAGGGCCTCACTGCGGCGCTAGGATGCACCTCTCGGCGGTGCTCAACGCCCTCCTGGTGCCGGTGCTGGCAGCCGTGCTGTGGAAGCACGTGAGGCTGCGCGAGCACGCGGCCTCCCTGGAGGAGGAGCTGGCCCTCAGCAGCCGAGCCCCGGAGCCCGCCCCCGCCATGCGGATCGACTACGCGAAGGCCCTGCAGATCCTGACGGAGGGTGGCACGCACATGGTGTGCACCGGCCGCACGCACACCGACCGCCTCTGCCGCTTCAAGTGGCTCTGCTACTCCAGCGAGGCCGAGGAGTTCATCTTCTTCCACGGCAACGCCTCCGTGATGCTGCCCAGCCTGGGCTCCCGGCGCTTCCAGCCGGCCCTGCTCGACCTGTCCACCGTGGAGGACCACAACACCCAGTACTTCAACTTCGTGGAGCTGCCGGCCGCCGCCCTGCGCTTCATGCCCAAGCCGGCGTTCGTGCCTGACGTGGCCCTCATCGCCAACCGCTTCAACCCCGACAACCTCATGCACGTCTTCCACGACGACCTGCTGCCCCTCTTCTACACCCTGCGGCAGTTCCCCGGCCTGGCCCGCGAGGCCCGGCTCTTCTTCATGGAGGGCTGGGGCGAGGGCGCCCACTTTGACCTCTACAAGCTGCTCAGCCCCAAGCAGCCCCTCCTGCGGGCGCAGCTGAAGGCCCTGGGCCGGCTGCTCTGCTTCTCCCATGCCTTCGTGGGCCTCTCCAAGATCACCACCTGGTACCAGTACGGCTTCGTCCAGCCCCAGGGCCCGAAGGCCAACATCCTCGTCTCGGGCAACGAGATCCGGCAGTTTGCCAGGTTCCTGACGGAAAAGCTGAACGTGAGCCACGCAGGCAGCCCCCTGGGCGAGGAGTACCTCCTGGTGTTCACCCGCACCCACAACAGACTCATCCTGAATGAGGCGGAGCTGCTGCTGGCACTGGCCCAGGAGTTTCAGATGAAGACCGTGACGGTGTCCCTGGAGGACCACGCCTTCGCAGACGTGGTGCGGCTGGTCAGCAACGCCTCCATGCTGGTCAGCATGCACGGGGCCCAGCTGGTCACTGCCCTCTTCCTGCCCCGCGGGGCAGCCGTGGTGGAGCTCTTTCCCTACGCCGTCAACCCTGACCACTACACCCCCTATAAGACACTGGCCACGCTGCCCGGCATGGACCTCCAGTACGTAGCCTGGCGGAACACGTTGCCAGAGAACACGGTCACGCACCCAGAGCGGCCCTGGGACCAGGGGGGCATCAGCCACCTAGACCGGGCCGAGCAGGCCCGGATCCTGCAAAGCCGGGAGGTCCCGCGGCACCTCTGTTGCCGGAACCCTGAGTGGCTCTTCCGAATCTACCAGGACACCAAGGTGGACATCCCGTCGCTCATCCAAACCATACGGCGCGTGGTGAAGGGCCGGCCGGGGCCGAGGAAGCAGAAGTGGACGGTCAGTTTGTACCCCGGCAAGGTGCGGGAGGCGCGGTGCCAGGCGTCGGTGCAGGGCGCCTCCGAGGCCCGCCTCACCGTCTCCTGGCAGATCCCGTGGAACCTCAAGTACCTGAAGGTGAGGGAGGTGAAGTACGAGGTGTGGCTCCAGGAGCAGGGGGAGAACACCTACGTGCCTTACATCCTGGCCCTGCAGAACCACACCTTCACCGAGAACATCAAGCCCTTCACTACCTACCTGGTGTGGGTCCGCTGCATCTTCAACAAGACCCTCCAGGGACCCTTTGCAGACGTGCTGGTGTGCAACACGTAGCGAGCGGTCCGGCCAGGCCTCGGGAGGGTGGCTACTCAGGCTTGGTGTCCCTGGGCGCCCCAGCTCCCAGGGGTGGCTTCTGGGAATTATTTATTTATTGAGCAGGCCTGTGTCTCGGGTCATCTTGTTGCCTCGGAGGTGTGGGGTTCTCAGCGCGCCTCTTTGCACAGGTGTGATGGTACCTCCCCACCCGTTTCTCTCATCCTGAGCGCCCATACCCTGGAGAAGGTCCTTGAGGGGAGGAGGAAGAGGAGAGTAAGAATCCCAGAGAACCTCTTTGGCTAAGTGATCATGCTGTTTCCTACGGCATCTTTCTGGTTGGTGTCGGGTTTCTGGAAACTGCTAGTAATTGTGGTCGTTTGGGTGGGTGGTACATCAGCTTCCGTCATCATGAAATTCACCTGTAGCCCCATGAAGTGTGTGTTTGGAACATTGATTAAATGATTATAAACATCTCGGTCAGGTCTTTTATTGGACGGTGGGAAGGGGGGCTCGCAGTCGATACCTAGATGCCCTTTCATCCGGGTTGTCAGCCAAGCAGATGTGGCAAAGGGGAAGGCATCGAGGCCTGGGAGGCAAGGCAGGCTGGCTGGATTTCATCCCGCTGAGGGATGAGTATCCCATTTCCATCTGTGTGGGATGAAAGCCTGGAAGTAGGTGGGAGAGGGCTGCGGGGAGGAAGATGGGTGTCTGCCAGAGTCTGCTTAGGCTTCACTACACGTTCAGACACATAAGACTGTGGTACACACGCCCGGCGTCGGATTCATTTAGAAGGACATAACACAAGATGCTCAGAAGGCCAGCACGGCTGCATCGAGTGACTTCTTCCACAGGAGGAGTCCTCACACCAGTCCAGGGGCCATTCTGTTACCCTCTTCCCCAAGTGGTTGCTCAAGGGTAAGGAGATGGCACCCGCATTGGTGGTTGCGGGGGCCACTTTGGCTTAGAAGCCCCATAGGAACCATCATCTTCTAAACAGCCCATAGTCAAGTAAGTTCCCAGGGTCCCGCGAGGAACCTGCCTGGTTATAGGAGTTCTCGCACTCAGGGGAGCCTCGGCTCCGGTGCCCTACCAGATAGTTGAGTTAATTCACGCTCCTTCCAGTCCAGATCAGAGGTCCACCCGACATCGAACCTTTATCCGGCTTCCATGGCAACAGAGCTAGAAAATTAACTCACGATCAAATTCATCCTCAGAGAAGGAGAAAGAGTTTTAGCCTTTTCTTCTTCACAGGCAGATGGTGATGCTGGTCTGACTCCTGCGGAGAGAAGAAAAGGGGGCCTTGGGGAGGTGGGAGCTCGGGCCGTAGTTTGTTTATATGAGCTGTGCCAGGCTGATCGGGAGTCCCTGAGGCAAAGCTGTGCGTTAGATGAATACCCTGGTCACTGGCTGAGAGTTATTCATCTGTAGGGTGAGGATGATACAGCTGGGATTGTTGTAAGGCATTCAGGAAATCATCTGTGTAAGCCTTTAGCACCATGCCGGATGTGTGATATATTAGACATTATGGGTCCGGAATCCATACCCAAACCCTGGAGGGCAGATGTGATTCCAAATTCTGAAATTTTCAGAAAGTAATCTGGTGCCTATACCGTGTATTATGCAATATTCTCAACAGGGTCTGAGATTACACCCAATAACCAAGCACACTGGGCTGTCCACAGTGAACTGTATGCATATTCATGCTGAGTGGGACATGAGTTTTGGCACCAAATATATGAAAAGCTTTTGATTTTCAGAGCTTTGGGGATTGTTGGAATTGCATCTAGAGGGTTGTGAATCCTCCTCCTCTCCTGCTTGGAAACGCCATCATTTTCCTTGGACCAGCCCTTTGCGGGTGAAGTGCCGAGGAACAGGGTCGGGCCCGCGGTTCGGCCCGTGATGGCCTCGACAGAGCCCCTCAGCCTGCCTTTCTTAAGGCTGATTCACCTGCAGCTGAGCAGACCCCCACGGCTCCCACACTGCAGATGCATCGTGGCTCCTGGCCGGGCAGCCTCTCTAAGGTGGATGGGGACATTCTGATTCACCATCCCCTGCTGTTTGCTTCCGTTGGCACGTCATTCTCATTCCGGAGGTGATGGCTGGGGAGGCGCGGGGCAAGCAGCCCCGGCACGCACTGAGGCTGAGAGTGTTTTTTGAAAAGGGTAAAAAGTGCATGAAGTTTCAAGTTGGCAGAAGGGACACAGTTCACAGACTGAGCAGATTTTACAAAGCAAAGCGCGATGGGGAGGGAGTCAAACACATGTGAATGTGCTCGGCCAGAGTCACAGTTTGCTGCTCCTACTCCAGGGAACTGGCCCTGCCTTGCCATCAGCTCTGAACCCAAGGGGATTAGAGGAAGAGGAGCTGTCAGAGCGGTGGGGAGGGCAGTGGGAGCGCCTTTGAGTGGTGGTCCTGGGTTTAAGGCTTGCTAGCACAGTTCCTGCCTGGGCTTGAATTCCGGCCCTTGCACCTACCAGCTGGGTGACCTTGGGCAAGTCACTTAACCCCTCTGTGCCTCGTCTGCGAAATAGGGATAGCAATCATCACACCTACCCATGGACGGTGGTGAGGTCAAATGCCTTGATCCATGTAAACAGGATCACAGTACCTGGCATGTAGTCATCGCTCAGTAAATGTCTGGTTATTATAGCCAGTGCTCGGAAGCATTTGTGACCAAGCCCAGATCTGAACCCAAAACTCCTGCATTCAAGTCCAGTCCTCTGAAAATCAAAAATATTAAAAAAAAATTTTGAGGATACGTAAGAAAAAAAGACTTTCAGAGGCAGAAGGTAGGGACTCAAGAGACACCTGCTGGGCTTCCCTGGTGGCGCAGTGGTTGAGAGTCCGCCTGCTGATGCAGAGGACACGGGTTCGTGCCCCGGTCCGGGAGGATCCCACATGCCGTGGAGTGGCTGGGCTCGTGAGCCATGGCTGCTGAGCCTGCGCGTCCGGAGCCTGTGCCCCGCAACGGGAGAGGCCACGGCAGTGAGAGGCCCGCGTACCGCAAAAAAAAAAAAAAAAAAAAAAAAAGAGACACCTGCTGAAGACCAGCACATTGGGAGGCCTCTACCCCCAAACTGGAGCCATTCTCATCTGAGAGTAGCCGAGGTGGGGGCTGGCGTTTGACCCTGGAGTTCTGTGGACTTGGGCAGAGCTGGGCTTGGAGCCCCCCTCCACACACGCACCCCCAGGGAAAAGGGCCAGTGTTGAAGGGAGTGCCCGAGGTGGTGTCTCCACTGGGTGGGCTAAGAGGGAGAGCTGGACCCTGTCCCACGGTGCCATGGGTGGTGGATGTGCGCTGGGAAGGCTGGGAGGGGCCACACAGTGCCTGCCGTGTGTCCCTCCCTTCCTGTGCTGAACAGACCTGTCCACATCAGGATGCAAAAGTGTTTGCTGGAAACTTGGGGCCTTGCTCACGGAGAGAAAGATTCTGGCTTGGTGTCCAGAGAAACTTTTCACACACACACACACACACACACACACACACACACCAGCCAACCCACCCACCCACACGCTGGGCAGATTTCCCCTCCTTTCCCAGGCAGCCACCCAGACCTATTTCAATGTAAAGGGAAGCTGCTGTGAGCTGTGGCTCAGTTGCCTCTCTGTAGGTCGCTGGCCAGCTGCCTTCACCTCGATTGCCCTCGAACTTTGTTTAAGCCTCACATGCAAGCAGTATGAAAATAAAGACCACCCAGATGAGATCACCCAAATAGAGGCTATTTATTCAGAGCCTGCTCTAGCAAGGGAGTTAGTACCATCACTTGCTTTCAGCAGAGACTCCAAGGCAGACTGAGGAGTGGGAAAACTTTCTAGTGGAAAAAAGGGAGGGCTTCAGGGGTGCCCTGATTGGAGGCCGTGGGCAGGGGGAGCTGCAGGTTGGCTAACTTGAAGAGGGACATCCTATGTGCTTGGTTAGGGGAGCATATTTGACTTTCTCTGGTTGGTCTCGAGTTGAAAGCGGGGACAAAAAATAGTGAAGCTGGCAGTTACGGTCAAGTCCTGACCATTCTGGGCCGATTGCTACAGATGTTGTGGTTTGACTTCCTGAGCTGATGGCTGCAGAGGCTGTGGGTCAGAGTTCTGTTGTCATAGGTGTCTGGCCATTGTCTGTTTGTATATTCAGTCTCTCAGCAGTGAGACAGTATTAGCTCTTAGTTTCTTGAAAGGGGCAGGTTGAGTCACAAAGGTAGAATGAGTCTCATCCTGACATGGGAGCCCTAACTCTGCTTTGGCAGTGAAATGTGTTTCTCCACATTCCTCTCTCAACATTTTCCAGGGTGACACCTGTCTCAGTCCCACCTCTGGCTGAGTGTAGGTCCATCAGGCGGGAGGGAGGGAAGGGACACTTTAGCCAGAAGGCAGAGCAAGGGCTGTTAAAGTGAAAAATGGTTGAGTCCAGGAGGGGCAGCATCACTTGATAAGAGTATCCTTGGGAAGAACCGAGAAAAAGAGGAGAAAATTCAAGAAGTCAAAGGAAGACGAATGTGGTGGTGATCTTAAGAGAAGTACCTGAATCATCTGAAGCCATACTCCCTCTTCCAAAGGCCTGAATCTTGCCCAGGACACATCTGCATTCCCATGCCTGCTGAATATGCCAGGCATGAAAGTTGATTATAGGCCCCCAACTGCCTCTCTCCCACACTAGGTTGGAAGCACCTTAGAAAGGTCGTAAAAGATCTAGAGAAAGGCACAGGGCCCAGATGGCTTTATGGGAGAGTGCTATCAAACCTTTGAGAAGGTTTGCTATCAAACCTATGTCAGTTGTTCCAGAGCATTAAAAAGATGAAAAAAATATATTTCCTGAGGCCTGCTTAACTTTAATAGTAAGGCAGCCATGGAGCACACAAAAAAGGAAGACCTTAGACCATATATCAATATATATGCAAAGATTCTAAATAAAATATTAGCAAATTAAACCCTATCATTCCTAATATACCTCAGCCAGATAGTTCTATTCTCGAAATGTAAAGATGATTCAGCGTTAGAAAATAAATGAGAAAAACTGTATGTTCTATAGACATTAAATAAAATTCAATCCCTACTTTTGATTTTTGAAAAATTCTTTCAGTAAGCTAAGAATAAAAAGAAATTAACTTGAGTTAATGAAAGACATTTATCAGAAACTATTTCTTTAACCCTAATAATAGTCAGTGGTGAAACTCCAGAGGTGTTCTCTAATTACAGTCAGGAATAAGATGAGCATGCTTGCTGTTGTTGCTATTATTCATCTTTCCTCCAGAGATCCCAACCAAAGCAGTAAGATGACAAAAATAATCGAAGATAATATAACATGCACACATACATATGCACATGGTGCAACAAAAATGTAAAATTATCATTATTTGAAACTATTTTTACTTAAAAACTCTGATATGCATCTAGAAATCTATCTAGAAAAAAATCTAATCAAGAAAAATAACTCATTCTCAATAGCAGTAAAAATTGTAAAGTATCTTATAAAATGAGTTTGTTGAGTAAAACTTTCATATTTTACTAGAAGTTCTGAAAAAACAAATGGATTGATAAACCATATCCCTGAATGAGAGCACTCAATATTGCAAATGAGTCAAAATCCTACTAATTAATCTATGAAGTCATTACAATCCCAGTCAAAACACCAATGGGATTTTGAGGACAATGGGAGGGGGGTGGCATGCTTCATAGATTGACACTATCATGTGAAAGAAAAAGGCACAAAAATAGCAAAGAAGAGAATTAAAGTAGAATAAAAAGATGAGAATTTGCCCTACCAAATAACAAAATAATAACATAACTTTAATTAAAACAGTGTTATATTTATGCCAGAACTGAAAGAAAAAATCAGTAGAACAGAAGAGAGTTTACAGATGGACCTCAGTACATGTGGAAATTTAGTGTATTGCAAGAGTATACTTTCAGATCAGTTGAGAAAGAATAGACTGTTGACTAATGGTGTTGGAACAACTGATTATTTTTGAGGGGGAAGAATAAAACTTAAGTTAGATCCCTAACCTCACCAAATTCTCAAATATAAATTTTATATAGATTTAGAGTAAATGTAAAAGAAATGCTGTGTAAATGCTAGAAAAAAACATAGGAGATTATTTCAATAATCTTGAAATAGTGACAGCCTTTCTAAGAAGGCATGAAACTCAGAAGAGTTAAAGGGAAAGATAAACAGATTTGACTGCGTGGAAATTAAAATTCTCCACTTGGCAAAAAACTCCGTAACCAAAGTCAAGAGACAAATGACAGGCTGGAAGAAAACATTTACAACATAGCTAACAACGAAAAGACTGATTACACTAATTAGATTCAAAGATCTCTAACAAATTAACAAGGAAAGAACAAACATCTCAAAAGAAAAAGACCACTCACAGAAAGTAGAATACAAATGACTAGTAAATAATTGGAAACATAACTTCATTAGTGATTAAGTGAGATGCAGTTTAAAAAATAGGTTTCCCTAAACCTTCCTGCACTGTTGGTGGGAATGTAAATTGGTGCAGCCATGTGGAAAATGGCATGGAGATTCCTCAAAAAACTAAAAATAGAGACTTATCCAGAAATATCCAGAAATCCCCTGGATATGGGATTGCCATATCCAGAAATCCCACTCCTGGTCATATATATGGACAAAACTACAATTCAAAAAGATACATGCACCCTTATGTTCATAGCAGCACTATTCACAATAGCCAAGACATGGAAACAACCTATAGGTCCATCAGCAGATGAATGGATAAAGAAGATGTGGTACATATATACAATGGAATACAACTCAGCCATTAAAAAGAACGAAATAATGCCATTTGCAGCAATATGGTTGCAACTAGAGATTATCGTACTAAGTGAAGTAAGTCAGAAAGAGAAAGACTAATACCATATGATATCACTTATATGTGGAATCTAAAATATGACACAAATGAACTTATGTACAAAACAGAAAGAGACTCACAGACATAGAGGACAGACTTGTGGTTGCCAAGGGGGAGGAGGAGTGGGGAAGGGATGGATTAGGAGTTTGGGATTAGCAGATGCAAACTATTATATATAGAATGGATAAACAACAAGGTCCTACTGTATAGCATTGGGGACTATATTCAATATACTGTAATAAACCATAATGGAAAAGAATATGAAAAAAATATATATATGTATAACTGAATCACTTTGTTGTACAGCAGGAATTAACACAACATTGTAAATCAACTCTACTTCAATAAAATAAATTAAAAAAAAATAGGTCCAGAGGTGATTCAGATATTAGTGTTATCAAACATGGTCTTTAAAATTCCTGTGAATACTATGTTTAAGAAAATAGATGACAAAGTGAAGTTTTATCAAGGAAATGTATTTTTTTTTAAAGAGTCAGATGGAGATTCTAGGATTAAAAAAACATAATAAAGGAAAATTAAAGGGTAGGTTTAATAGCAGATTAGAGATATCTGAAGAGAGAAATAGTAAATAGTAAGCCAGTAGAGAATACCCAGATGAAACATGAAAAAAGGAAAAAAAAATGCAGAAGAAATTTAAGAGACATATGGGATATAGCAAAAGGTTTAACATATATGTAATTGGAACTCTGGAAGGGAGAGACAGAATGGCACCGAAACAATATTTGAAGAGAAAATAACAAAGTATTTAACCAAAAATACTGATAAAAGACATCAAACTAGATGAGAAGCATCAAGAAGCTCTATGAAATCCAAGTACGGTAACTACAAAGAAAACCATGCATAGGTAAATCATAGTAAAACTGCTGTAAAGCAAAAATAAAGAGAGGGCTTCCCTGGTGGTGCAGTGGTTAAGAATCCGCCTGCCAATGCAGGGGACGTGGGTTCAAGCCCTGGTCCGGGAAGATCCCACATGCTGTGGAGCAACTAAGCCCGTGCGCCACAACTACTGAAGCCCGCGCACCTAGAGCCCGTGCTCCACAACAAGAGAAGCCACCGCAATGAGAAGCCTGTGCGCTGCAACAAAGAGTAGCCCCCGCTCGCCAAAACTAGAGAAAGCCCGCGTACAGCAACTAAGACCCAGTGCAGCCAAAAATAAATAAATAAATCAACTCCTTTAAAAAAATAAAAAAATAAAGAGAAAACCTTAAAAGCTGACAAAGGAAAAAAAACACATTCCCTTGAAAAAAGTAATGTTAAGAATGACAGGGCTTCCCTGGTGGCGCAGTGGTTGGGAGTTCGCCTGCCGATGCAGGGGATATGGGTTCGTGCCCCTGTCCGGGAGGATCCCACATGCCGCGGAGCGGCTGGCCCCGTGAGCCATGGCCTCTGAGCCTGCGCGTCCGGAGCCTGTACTCCGCAACGGGAGAGGCCACGACAGTGAGAGGCCCGCGTACTGCAAGGAAAAGGAAAAAAAAAAAAAAAAAAAGAATGACAGCTGACTTCTCAAAATAAATAGTGGAAGTCAAAAGACATCTTTAAACATTTAAAAAAATTTAATTAAAAGTTAGAGTTAAATGTTAATTTAAAATTACATATGTGTGTGTGTATATATATATATATATGTATGAATGTCTTCATTAAAAGACAAAGATGATCAGACTGGATTAAGGAAAATAAAATTTAATTACATGCTGCTTACAAGAAAGTACAAAGAGTGAAAAAGATATACCACTGCAAAAAGTTATACCACTTTCTTTTTTATATTCTTCAAAGTCTCTACACTTAACTCAGTGCATCTTGTTTTAGTTATGGAAAACAGTGTTTTAAAAGATTTATGGATGCCATAATAATTAAAGGCAGGAAAAGCTCCCTCATCTAATCAAAGTTTCTACATATACAGAAGCCTAAAAACATGGGGGAATCATCCCTTGTTTTTCTGGGGTGCGTGGGGCAGGCATTGTAGACAGACGCTGTGGGTGCGGGTTGGGCAGGCAATACTGGCTCGCACACAGCCCTCCCCACCATCCTGGAACAGAACCTGCTCTTGCTGAGGACCCCTGGAGCTCTGCTGATAAAATGACCCCTGGGACACAGTCTCCTTTCCACAAGGCTTATACTACTCAGGATGTACAAGTTTGGAAATAATAGGTTTTTTGAAAAACCTTTTGTGTTTCCTTTATTGAGGCAGTAATAATATGTTCATTGTGGGCAAAAGTAAAAGCCAGTATAAGCTAAAACAATTTAAAATTACCCTTAATTTCATCATCCGGAGAGCACCACAGTTAGCCTTTTGCTGTATCACCTTCCAGACTGTTTTCCCTGCATGGGTACATCAGTATGCAAAGTGAGGTCACACTGTGCGTATTGTTTTGGAACCTGCTTTTTTTCACTTGCCAATAGGTCATGAGTGTCTTGGTACGAAGAGTATTTGGGAAATGACAGCAATTCTCACAGGAATCACAAGTAGATTGCAATGAGGTTGCTGACTCATCTGCCTTGGCCAAAACCACTTTCCTTTAAGTGCCTTCGAGATGAATGCAGACACTTTTAAATTACAGTTTTCTAGTTTTAATAAGCCCATGATTTTCTTTGTTGCCATGGGTGCAACAAAGAAATCTTGTTCAAGATTAATATATTTTATTACATTAGGGTGAGTCTAATTATACTAGTAATGTGAGCTAATTGCTCACTCTTTTAGATCATAGGGAAATTATTTTATGGAGCTTAAAGAGAATTTAGTAGTGCTTTTAGTCCAATCCCCTATTTTATGGGTCAGAAAATTGAGGTCCATGATAGACAGAACTGGACTTGGGTCATAAAGCTTGGGCAAATGACACATGTTAAGAACCCAGAAATGGTTTGCACATTTTCCAAATGCTTTTGCCTTCTGGGAGTAGTGTAACCAGAAATATATGAGAATGTTGTAACATTGTGACAAGATAGGGATGTGAACACCCAATTAAAGGCCACTCCCATCTGAAACCTCCTTTCCATTGCAGAAATCCGTGCAACCACAGTAGAAACTCCAGTCATGTGGGCTGATGACGGAATAGTATCCCTGGGCTGGTCTGGGGTCCAGTGAGGTTAGGGCTAATGAAAAGGAAAGAAGGAGGGTGTGCTGAGGATGAAACTGGGGAAGTCAAATTACAGTCAGATCCATGGAGAAGCCAGTGATCAGGAGCTTGTAACCACAGAAAGAGAGTGGGAGGTGAGGGGCAAGGCGAGGTCAGAGGGAAAAGGTCTTGGATGCTGGAAGTATCTTTCTGAGAATGGTTTTCAATGAATTGTCCTCAAACAGCAGCAGCAGCAGCACCACTTGGGCCCCATCCCAGAGCTACTGAATCAGAAACTCTGGTAAACAGCTTTTTTTTGTTTTGTTTTTTGTTCTGTTTTTTGTTTTAACAAGCCTGTTGGGTGATTCTGATGCACATTTAAGTTTGAGAACCACTGGTCCAGCACAGCGGTTGCACATTTTAAAATACCCATATCTGGGCCCTACCCTCCCTCAAACATTCTGATTTGACTGTTCTGGTCTGGGATCATTTCTGTCCCCCAAGGTTTCCAGGTGTTTCTAACGTGCTGCGGGGGATGAGACCCACTGATGTTGGCAAACAAAGAGAGTTGGACTGGCCCCTGCTGGGGTTTCCACGCTGGTTTCTCTGTGGTAACTTTCAGCTGGTACCCCCAGGGACAGATGGGTGACGGGGAGAGGGATGGCTTGTCCAGAAGCTTTTCCCTGAGGTTCTTGGCCTTTCCTGTGACTACTTTCCTTTAACCTGTCCTCCGCAGAGCAGCACAGGCAATTTTAAAGGGGATGATTTCTCTTTACAACCAAGAGAATAATGCAGCAATTACAAAGTGGCTTCTTGTCCTCCTGTCTCTTCGTCAATTTACTCCTGGCTCCCTCTCTTCCACTTCCTTCCAGGCAGATAGATTTTCCTTTGACTTAAATATGTGGGGCTGTATGTAGTATCAGGGGAGAAGGAAGGAGGTATCCAGGGTGGGGACAACTTCCTAGAAGACAAACACCACTCTAATTGCTCTGATTGCAGGAAGGTGGGGTAAAAGTGGTATGAAATCAACCATGCCAATAATGAGTGGTAAGTTACTCTGTGATTTGGTCTGCAACAATATACAAATCACACCATTTTCATCAAGGTAGAAAATATAAATTGAAGAAGATCTGGACACATTTCGTTATGGCTCAGTGTCAAGGACAATGAGTTATGCCAGCTCCAGCCAGCTGGCGCTTACTGCCTGTACAGGGTTGTTTGTGCTCATCAATGTGTACACAGAATTTACAAATCAGGGTACACAAATATCTTGCTCTCCTCCAGCATTTTCATCTTCAGTAGTGATTGGTTGTAGTTTGTGTTTCTTAATTATTTGAAAATTCTGTGAAAACACAAGTACATTCCCGCCTCCCCCTGCTCCCAGCAATCTCAGTGGACCCACTTCTTCAGCAGCATCTGTACCGATCTCTCTCATTTTCTCTTTCTACTTTTTGATCTCCCCAGATATCTTCCACTCTCCCTGTCTTCATTCCACCTGGCTCAGAATCTCTGGAGAGATTCAGGAGGAGACTCCAGTGTTCCGGGCTTGGGAGAAGCAATCATACCTCAGAAAGCAAGCGTTCAGAACAAAGGACAGCAGCCCACAGGTTCTGCCCTACAACCTTCCTCCCCCGTTCTGATCACACTAAACACCCAGGCCTTGCTTCTCTGCCTTCTCTTCCTAGTGCATTTTGCTTCCACACCAGGCCTAAGCTAAATCCTCTCTCACTTCTGGGGATCCACGGAAAGAACCCCCCTTTTCCATCTGAACCTCAGAGGACAGTTTCAACTGCCTTACTGACAACTACACCCCATGAACTCCTATCTCATGAGCTCTACCCTCAGAAATACTTTGAGCTTCTGTCTCCTTGGTCGTTGGTTTTATTACTATTCTGGGGCCAATGACTCCAGCCCGTCCTCTGTCATCCAGTCCTTCTTAGTTTTTTACAGTCTCTTTTCCTAGTTCTCAACAATGCTCAACAAATATTTATTGGCTGTTTACTACTTGCCAGACCCTGTCCCTGCTTCAGGGCACACAGTACAATGGGGAGCAAGACAGACGTGGTCCCTGCCGTGGTGGAGATCACTGTCTACTGGGGTCTGTTGACAGATGCTAATAAGCAAATACAACACAGGATGTGATGGGCATCATGATGGCACTAACCCAGACCCGGAGCTCAGGGATGTGCTCCCAGAGGGACTCCTATAGGAAGTGATGTTTAAGCTGAGAGTTGAATAATGAGTAGGAATTGGACAGATGAAGAGAGTTGGGGGATGGTGGTGAAGAAGAGTGTATCGGGAAGAAGGAACAGAGAATGCAGAAACCTGCCAATGAGTCAGAGCAAAGAGGTTGTTAGGAAATGGGAGAAGTTGTTAAGGCTGCAGCACAGGATAAAAGTGGGGAGTAATGAGTCCGGAGAAGTAGGCAGGGGTCCTCATATCGCCAGTTGTATTTGATATCTGCATATCAAATTACCCCCAAAGTTAGCAGCCCAAAATACCAAACATTCATTATCTCACTGCTTCTATGGGTCAGGAATCTGGATACAGTTTAGCTGGGTGCTTCTGACTCAGGGTGTCTCATAAGACCGTAATCAAGGTGTTGGACCAGGGCCTGCTGTTTCACCTGAAGGCTTGATGGGGGTAGGGTTTGAGGGATGGGGAGATGAGAGTGGAAAAGGAGGCAGGGGTCTTGAAAACCAAAGGTCTTGAAAACCAAATTAAGAGTTTTGATTGTATCCCTTTAGCAGAGCTTCTCAAACTGATGTGCTTGAGAATCATCTGGGGATTTTGTGAAAGTGCAGATTCTGAATCAGTGCCTCTGTGGCAGATCCCAAACGCCTAGATTTCTAATAACCTCCCACATGATACTGATGCTGCTGAGGACCATACTGAGTAGCAGTCGTAGATCCCTGCTGTCCCATGTGGCAATGACCAGCCACATGTGGCTACTGACCACTTGCAATGTGGCTGGTGAGACCGAGGAGCGAGATTTTAAATTTTCTTTAATTTTAGTTCATTTAAACTTAAGATTTAAAACATACTCAAGTTGTTTTTTTAAAATTTATTTTATTGAAGTATAGTTGGTTTACAATGTTGTGTTAATTTCTGCTGTACTGCAGAGTGATTCAGTTCTATATATATCTATATATATATTCAACTTAACATTCTTTTCCATTATGGTTTATCCCGGGATATTGAATATAATTCCCAGTGCTGTACAGTAGGACCTTGTTGTTTATCCCTTCTATATGTAATAGTTTGCCTCTGCTAATCCCAAACTCCCAATCCATCCCTTCCCCACCCCGCTTCCCCCTTGGCAACCACAAGTCTGTTGTCTATGTCCGTGAGTCTCTTTCTGTTTTGTACATAAGTTCATTTGTGTCATATTTTAGATTTCCACATATAAGTGATATCATATGGTATTAGTCTTTCTCTTTCTGACTTACTTCACTTAGTATGATTATCTCTAGTTGCATCCACGTTGCTGCAAATGGCATTATTTCGTTCTTCTTTATGGCTGAGTAATATTTCATTGTGTATACGTACCACATCTTCTTTATTCATTCATCTGTCGATGGACATTTAGGTTGTTTCCATGTCTTGGCTATTGTGAATAGTGCTGCTATGAACATAAGGGTGCATATATCCTTTTGAATTATAGTTTTGTCTGGATATATGCCCAGGAGTGGGATTGCTGGATCATCTGGCAACTCTATTTTTAGTTTTTTGAGGAACCTCCATACTGTTTTCCATAGTGGCTGCACCAATTTACATTCCCACCAACAGTGTTCCCTTTTCTCCACACCCTCTCCAGCATTTGTTATTTGTAGATTTTTTAATGATGGCCATTCTCACCGTGGTACCTCAGTGAGGTGGTGCCTCATTGTAGTAAAACATACTCAATTTGTTATTTAAAAACTTTAAAAGTATGCTTGGATTAACTTGAGTATGTGACTTGACCATTTCAACTGTAAATTTTACGAAATCACCATCTAGATCAAGTATTTCCAATGAGAATTTACCATCTGAATTGAGAAGTACTTTAAGGGTAAAGTACACACCAGAATTCAAGGATTTAGTATGAAAAAAAGAATATAAAATGTCTCATTAATTTCTGTATTAGTTACGTGTTGAAATGGTATTTTGGATACTTGGGTTAAATGTAAATTATTAAAATTAAGTTTACCTGTTTCTTTTAACTTTTTAAAAATGTGGCCGCTAGAAATGTAAAATGACGTGTGTAGCCCGCATTGGTGGCTTGCATTCTATTTCTATTGGACAGCGCTGTCAAAGATGAAGGGAGATATTGTTGCTTAGCTTGCATCTAAGGAGAATTCCTGGGAGGGGCTCGTGGTTTTTCCGCTGGAGAGTTGCTCACACAGTGAATTCTCCCATTCCCCACATGTGGGCACACGAAGGTGTGGGGATCTCGTATGATGTGTCCTGGGACACCACCCTGGCTGCTGGAGGAGAATGTTTATTATGAAGAGCCCTTGGCTCCACCTTTCCCTGGCCTGCATTGGTCCACAGGCTACGCCTTGCTGAGAAATGGTACTCATTCTCATTACCTTTCTAGCCTGGACAAGAAAACAGATGGATGTCTCTTTAAGACATGCAGCTCTAAGAGCTCAGAGCCCAGGCTGTCACAGCTCACTTGCAGGTTCACCTGTAACCATGACAACACCATTGACATAAGTTGCCATGGAACATAATTTAACCTGGATCAGATTTTTTTAAAAGAAAGAATGGAGGAACACTCAGCTTTGTCTCAGGGGACTATCGGAAATGGGCTCTCCCGTGATACGCGCTTAACTACCATTCTCATTTAATTACTTTTGCTTGTGATTTCCCTGGGGAAGCATTTCTGCCAGGAGCTATTTCCTGGGAAGGCTGGGAGTGTTTGCAGGGAACCGTTGGTGTTAGGGAATCCAGTGGTTCAGTGACCTTGAGCTGGTCCCTGCTAGGAAGATTTTCACCACATCCCCTCAAGTCCATCTTATTTCCTCTACCTAAGCTTTAATGGGGGAAATATCAGACTTCTCATTACGTTTCAGAACTGGAAGGTGCCCAGATGGGAAAGTAAGATGAGGAGAGTACAGGATAGATCTGAACCCACTTGAGTTTAGGTCTTGGGTCTATACAACCAAAATCAGGAAGCATAAAAAGCTGGGGGTGGGACGTAAGTAGAAAGAGATACAATCAAAGAAGTAATGGGAAGACACTGTGATATTAAATTTAAATAGGAAATATCAGTAACTCATTACAGCATTTCTTTTGTTTCTTTCTAAAAAGAAGTATGCGTTTCCTAGCTTTATTTGCTGACAAGGTCTAGTAGCAGCAAATGGCCTTCATGCCTGAATTGTAGTCTCCAAATACCATTTCCCACTCAAACCATTTCCTCGAGAAATGGTTGCTTCCACACGAGAGGCAGAAAATGCGCCAGATGATGCTGGGGCATGTGGTTATGCTGGAAAAGGAAGAAGCTGTCAAATATTAATGGAACCATAACAAAGGCACCCAGGGGTCAACTTGAGGGTCTCCCACTGGCTAAAAATGGAACAATTTTACATAAGAAATTAATGCAATAGACTGAAATTACAGTTGACTGAATTAAAATCCATCAATTTATCATGATACTTACAAGAAGAAACCTTTACTCATCAATCTTTGAATGTTGCTAGGGTTCCCAACAAAGAAAGGGAAGGAATCAAAGCATTCGTCCTGTCTCTCCTGAATGAACTGTTGTTCAGGGTAACCGAATAGATGATGAAAGTTCTTTGTAGAGAATTCCAGCTAATGGATGCAGACGGAAGGATACATTTAGTAAACCTTTTAAAGTGATGTATTTAGGTACCAATCATTAATGGTTGCTGAAACCATTGGGTGAAATGTCGGCAAGGAACTTTATAAGATGTAGATTGGTTGATAACACCTGAATCCACTGATCGTAGCATTACTAAAAGTGGAACAAGCAGACATATGTGCCAGAAAGCAATCTTTGTCCCTGCAGGCCAGAGACACCTTTCCCCTAACTAGAGGCAGCAGGTGGCTGAGGCTGGGAAAACTTCTCTGACCCCTCAGACAGTATCAGTGGAATCCCCCAATGGCACTTGGATATACCAAGCTGGCCAAATTGTACCACAAAGTGTCTAAATATTAAATGGTCATTGGAACCACAGCCCACGAAATTAGGCCAAAGACTAGTGTCATTATAAGAGAGCAGAAAGAGGGATTTGGATATAGAGACACAGACACGGAGGGGAGAAGTCCAAGAGAAAATGGAGGCAGAGACTGGAGTGATGTGTCTACAAGCCAAGGAATGCCAAGGATTGCCAGTAACCACCAGAAACCAGGAGGGAGGCATGGACTGGCTCTCAGACCCTTCAGAAGGAATGAACCCTACTGATACCTTGATTTTGGAATTCTAGCTTCCAGAACTTGGAAAGAATAAATTTCTGTTGTTTTAAGCCACACAGTTTGTGGGACTTTCTTATGGCAGCCCTGGGAAACAGGGATAAAAGATAGATGGTTCAGTAAGCATGCCTGCCTAAGCTCGGTAACAGCCCCCTGTTTGTTCTACTTCTCACGTCAGCTTGGCTGTAGAAGTGATGAGAAGAGGCTGAGCTGATCATTGATGCAGAAGGAGACTTCATACATCCCCAAGGAATGGAATGATGGCTGCTACCAAAGATTGAAAAAGCAGGATGTGTCACTGGGCCCAGAAGTACAGGAGAATCCCAGGAGCCGTGCCGAGTCTGAGAAGGGGCCTGTAACCCGCGGAGAGTGGCAAGGAGGTGGTGGGATTCTGCAGACCACGCATTCTAAAGACCACGCCTGCCCGCTCATCCATTCATGCAGGACCTACTGAGCATGAACCATGTGCCAGGCACAGTCACAGGCGCTGAAGCTGAAAAGTTGGGCAGGACAGCCTCCCTGCCCTTAGGGCGCTCACCGTCCAGTGGAGGAGCGAGCCAGTACACAGTGCGCCATAGCACAGTGCGGTGAGTGCTGCAACCAGGGTGGGCACAGATCACGGGAACACACAGGCAGGACACTGTGGCAGATTTTGTGCCTTCCTGCCTCCGCATTCCTCCTTCCAGTCAGCACCCTGGAGTTGCCTCCCTTTGTCATGACGGCATTGGGGGTGTACAGTCTTCGAGGGGCTGTAACCCAGGGGCCCAGTTCACTCTTATCCCAGGGCCAGTCACGTGGCCCAAACCAGTTGTACTTTTCCCAGGCCTCTGCAGCTTGGAGGGGTGACATGGGACAATGGATGGAGCCCACCTGTTCTGGGGACAGCATCTCGCCTGGATGCCTGGGTTGTTTCCACGGCCCTTTTCCCACAGCTGATTCTCCAGCGTCCTGTCTGCACTCAGAGACCTCTTACGTCCCTGCAACAATTTTCCGTTTGCTTCTGCCAGTCAGCGTGGGTGTCTGCTATTTTAACTGAATCGGGATCTGAACACAGGCTTGGGCGAACAGGGAAGGAATGGGAGAACACCCAAAGAGGGTAGGCCTAGGAAGCCGAGCCCCAAAGCACGAGAAGGAGCTGGCAAGGGGACAGAAGGGCAGGGGGCCTCCGGGGAGAAGGGGCCGCATGTGCGGAGACCTGGAGGTGAGAGAAAGCCTGGCTCAGTTAGGAAGTGCAGGCAGAGGTTGTGAGAAAAGATGTTAATGTTTATAAAACGGACCCCCAGGGGTCTGTTTGCTGAAACCCCAGAGCACAAGGTGTGGGAGGAGCACAGAGCTCTGTGGGTTTATCTATGAAGTCCCTTCCAGCTTCCAGAAATGAGACCCTCAGTCAACAGCTGAGCACCAGTCCTGAGCTGCCCTCCTTGGAAGCTGTGACTGCACCTGGTCACTCTCAGGGGGGTGTATTCAGTCGTGTTCCTGTTCCCCTGGGGTGGGGGAGGCAAAGCTGAAACGGAGTATGAGGTGATGGTTTGAGGACGTGGGTGTGAGGATAAACACCAGTGCAGGTGCCAGAGCAGGCGGGGTGACAGGGGCACACGGCCTCCAGTGGCTGCACAGGCAAGAGGCGTGGGGTCCAGGTGCCTCTACAGGAGGCAAGGACCTTGGAATCTCCAGGGATAGGGGACCATCAGGTATCAGAGGACACAGCAGTGGGAGATGCACCAGCTCACATTCTGACAAGAAGCAATCCGAGTTGTGGTGTTCACAGCCCTCCTTCTTTTTCCTCTGGAAATCCTTCTCTGTGTCTGGGGTGCTCATTACCCAAATTCTGCCAACACCTGCCGTTTACTGCCTGCTGCCATCTCCTGGCGGCCCGTGGAACTACAACCACTGCAACCCTAGGCTTATTCTTCAGAGGATGAATAAGCTGTTGGCTGAGGCAGGCATCCAATGGGAGGGTGTCAGAGCCCGAAGGGGTAATTTTGTTCAGCCACCACATTTCACAGATAAAGAAACTGAGGCCCACCGGGGGCATATGACATATCCTGGGTCTTAGGCCACATTAGTGGACTTGAGCTTCTTCATCTACAGTCACAGATGATCTCCATGGCCCATCATCACCTGCAAACCTGGGGAATGGGCTGCCCCTGACAAGGCGCCCTTAGAGTTTAACTACAGATATTATGGAAACTTGTTCACGATTAGCCTTGTGATTTTGGCTAGTTTATCACCCCAAACTCGTTGCATTGTAAGGAATCTGAGCCCCAGAAGAAGATTGAAAGGACAAATAGAGACCTGGTTCCTTACCCCTCAGGGCAAGACTCCAACTTCAGATACTTCTAGCGTCAAGAGATGCAGGGAGAAGGAATGGGACAGAAGCTCCTGAAGGATGTGTCACTGCTCAGTTCCACACCTTTTAGGAAGCCAAGCCAGCATCCTGAAGGGTGAGATCGGAAAGTCCTTCTCATCTGAGTGGCCACAGGTCTCCTCCACTCTCAGTTCCGGACACAGCCTTTCTTCTTTGAAATCCAGCCACACAGGCAAGTCTCTGACCCTCAGGCAGTGCCTGGTTTGTCTTGGAGGTAAACTGAAATCTTCATAGTCTATGGGATGCTGAGGGTGAAATGTAACTCTATTTCTGGCCACCCTCCCTCAGAAGTGCCAAAGTGCTGGAGCTGCCAGGCCAGGTAAGACTACGCCTTCCTCCTGAAACGGTTATAAACTGTGGGCAACAGCAGCCCCAAGGTGGCAGGAGTAAAAGGGGAGAAAAAGAAGAGCTTTCTGTGTTCAAACGCTGATTTGGGGGCCTTGGGTATTACCTACCCAAGATGGGTAGTAAATGCCTACAGGAGGAGCTTTATAACTGTGAATATATTATACATTGTTGACCCCATAAAGGACTTACTATAGTCAGGTGTGTCTCCCAGGCTGAGACAAAGCAGGAATCCAGGAACTGGTCCATAAGCAGAACGTGGGTGATGTCGGAGGAGGGCAGAGTGATGGTGCCCACAGAGCACCTACCTGGACTCGTAATGCTCCGATACGCACCCATCCTACTGAAATGGCAGGTAGAAATTCGACCAACGGGTCTTTATAGAGCATTGATCTGTGTCAGGCGGTGTTCTGTTTGCTGGGGAATCACGAGGAACAAGACGATTCACACGTCTGCCTCTTCTGAAGGAGAGAGAGAACAAACACTAGGGCGTGATAAATGCTAGGAAGAAAAAGAAACAGGGACCAGGGCTTTGAGAGTGGCAGCGGTCAGGGAGGGCCTCGTGAGGGGGGTGACAAAAGACCATGACACAGATGAAAGCACTTCCTCCCCGAGCACGTGTTCTCTAGTCCCCTCTCCCGAGGCAGGAGGATACTGTGCTCCAGCATCAGCTGTGGACCCAGCGTGGCACCTGGTTGGCACTCAGCGAGCGTTGGGTGGTAGGTAGCTGTTGCCGGTGGATGGCCGGCTCTGCCTGACGGGCTTCCTCGGGGCTGGCAGCATATGCAGTGTGGCAGCAGAGCCCAGAGGACCGTCTGGCTCTTGCTCTGAGAGGGCAAAGGAGATGGGCAGTAAGCCAGGGGGCTGTGGCTCCTGACTGTGCACACGGAGCTCGTACCCCCAGAATGGCCTTCCAGCCACCAAGAGATGGAATCAGATTTGTCCTCAGCCTTTCAGACGAGCCATTCTTTTAAAAAGGAGATCTGGAGTTAGATACTAGATGTCCTCCCATGGCTTCGGGTAGCGCCTGGCCTCCTATGTCAAACTTAGGGCAGGGATTTTCTCTTCTGAACTGTAACCATCTGAAAACCTTCTGGAGCTCAGCTTAGGCCTGTGAGATTGGTAGTCAGGCAGACGTTGGCTCAAGCCCTGTACTGTGTGCTTTTGGGTTCCTTATAGACCCTCTCTGAGCTCAGACCTGAAAGATGAGTATCCCAGGCTGAGGGAACAGCCAGTGCAAAGTTCTAGGGTAGACATGAGCTCACATGTTCAGGGAGCATTTGTGAAAAGGGGTAATAAAGGCACTTCTCTTCTAGGGCTGCTCTGAGGGTCAGTGCAACCAGCTAGACCTCTGGCTTTATCCCCCAAACATGACTCAAAAAGGACATGATGCCACCCGGAGCAAGCCTGCTGATTCTCAGGTGGGAGAGCCGTTAGGGTCCCCTAACCCCAAGAACTTGCCTGTCCCAGGTGAGGGCCCCCCACCAGACTCAGCCTCCCCTGCTCTGCTTTAATCCTCCCTGAAAGTGGCCTCGTGTGTGCAGGGGGGTACTTTGAAAAATACTTACCTTTAAGTTTTGCTTTTACAACAGCAAAGAAAGTAAAAGTCACCGTGCAGCCCACATTCTAGAAATAAACTTCCTAATTCTGGGGTGTATTTTATTCCGGTGTTTATTATCATAAATATTTTTACATAGCTGAGAAATAACTATACTTTTTTTTCGTCTTTCTGCCAATTTGTCGATTTTCTTGGCCTGCCATTCCCCATGAAAGGTGCAACATATGGTAAAGGAATTTTCCTCCACGGGTGGTTTTGGAACTAGTTCAAAAAGATTCTTTGGCCATTGTTGGCTGAAATATGCGGTTTTTTTTAAAAAACAAAACCTGCTACTTAGAATCAGGGGTCATAAAACTGAACATAGTCCAGGAAACACAGATTGACTCTTGCTACAAAACCCCTCTCCCACAAAGGAACGCTGCTGGATGAGAACCCAAATGTCCACCACAGTAATCACGCCTCAGTGCCTCCTTCGCTCCTTTTTGCTTATTTGTACTTTTTGTTTTTCTGCAATGAACATGTAATGCTTGTATAATAAAAATATTTTTAAAATTCATTAAGATAAGGGGGGGGAAGGACAAATAAAGGCATTTTACGTGTAGCACACCTAGTGTGCTAGAGGATGGTAATGGATGCTTCATCACGAAGAGGTCTAGTGATGAAATAAGTTGGGAAACACTGAGTTAAAGCTAACTGGATTTCTTCCCTGCAGTACTTCTCAGAACCTTTAAGACGCTGGAGGATGGTCTGACCCTTAACAGGGGGCTGTACCCAGCAATATTACGGACAGTATCCGACCTCTGAACTCCTCTTGTGAGGACTATCTGTGCCCACTGATTGTCTTTGGGACGCGTTTTGGAAAACCCTTTTCCGAAGCCCGGGCTGCGCGCAGAATCGGACGAACGCCCCAGTCCCGTTAGGCCACGTTCTCGCGACATCTGCACGGCTGAATTTCGGGAAATTTGAGGCCGTGTCAGCTCTCAGAGCAGCGACGCTGCTGCAGTCTCACCGGCGGATTAAGAAGGGTGGCCAACTCCATTATGGATTTTATTATCAATTAAGAGATCTGGAGAGGAGAAAGACTTTCGGAGGCATCTGGTTGGTAGGATCACTGAGCCGTTTGGTTCAGCAGAGACTGTAGGCCATGAATAAACAGAAGACAAACGCCCCTGAGTTCCAAGGGCATGAAATATCCCTGCAAACGAAACAGTCCAAAGGAGAATAAAGGGAGCAATGGGGAGTGGGTGCAGCAGAAAGGAGAGTGGCTGCCCGTATCCAGTGGGGCCTCACCATGGCAAGGGCTGGCCCTCCAGCTACCAAGATCTGTATCTCTGCCTGGCGAGGCGAGGAGTGCCTAAGAGTTGACGGACAGCAGCCTGCAACCAATGAGAAGCTCGTCTGCATCTCCGGCAGGATGACTGAGGTGCAAAGTCCACACTGGCTCCCAGAATTCCCCAGTGGGCTGAATCTCCAGTTGCCCATAGTGGCCTCTGGTTTGATAACAAACGCTCTATCAGCTGCCTTTCCTTCCCTGCCTCACTTTCCCCAGGAAACAAGGTTAAGTCCTGCAGGAATGTCTTTGCTGGTAAGATTATTAGTAAGAGGGCCTGCTTTTCCGGGTTGCCCTAATTCTCCAAGCCAAGATTTGCTGCACTCCAGCGAATGAAGAACAGTTCCGTCTTATTTCTGACAGAGGGCAGCATTTAGTTTTCTACCGCAGGGAGCTATGTTTCTGGGGGTTGCAAATGACTCCAGCTCAAAATAAAGAAAAACAAATTGAAATGAGGATTTTAATCACTGTGAAGGGAATGAAAGGCTGTGTCAGCGTTTCCATGGTAAGTGCCGTCTTTCAGGGATTTATCATCCCAGCTGTAAAAACATGCTTTATGCTAGGATTTGGCAAGAGCAAGGCTTCAGTCACTGAAAATGTATATGTTATTAAAGATTCTACTTGCAGTCAAGTTGGAAGCGTCACTCTGTACAAATGGCACAGAATGCCCCGGTGCCCCTTGGGGCTGCCAGCTGTGCTCGCTGCCTCTCCTGCCAGATGCTCGGCACCAGCTTGGGGAAGTGGCAGAGGCACAGCCCCTGGCCTTCTCCAGAGGCTGCTTTGCATTCCGGAAACGGTTACACTGAGGAAGGTGCCTGGTTCTTTGTGGAGGAAAAGTGGTGGTCCCTGCGGAGTCCTGTCTGTGTGGCTGTAGGTGACTCTCCTCTGAGCACTGGCTCACGTCCTCCGTCTCCCTCATCCCCGGTCCCAGGGCCACCGAGGGGAGAGCGGGGCGTCAGCACAACCACAACCACACAGGAGGCTTGGTCCCCCAGCTCGTGACGCACAGGCCCCTGACAGAATCACAAGTGGAAGAATCGCAGGCTGAGTTGACCGGAAACCTTAAACTCGTTCTGATTTTAGCTCGCAGCCTGAGCTCCGGGGTGTGAGGGGAATAAAGATCACGATATCAGCCAGAGAGGAGGCAGTTTGGGTAAAACAGAACCCAGTCTGAACCTCTGTCGCATCACCTCAAAGTCACCTCTGCTTGGTTTCAAACAGGACCGAATTTACAGAAACTTCGGCCTGCTCTTTATTTGAAACAGGCCGGTGCGGGCGGAGGGGAGCTGTTTACAATACAAGAGCAAAGGTAAGAGCAGGAGGGTAACTTTTTATGACCTGAAATGAGTCCTTAGTAAGTGCCAGTCGGTGTGTTCATCAGGTCTTAGGGATCAGCAGTTGACTCTTCCCCCAACACAGTGGTAGGTACTGTTACTCCCATTTGAAAGATGAACAGATCGACATTCAGAGGTTGGGGAACTTGCCTTCACGGAGGTCTCAAGGAGAGCAGGTGGCAGGGTGGGGCCTCGAGGCCAGTCTTCCTGACTCCGATCAGGTCAGAATTCCCCTACCTTGACACCGTTCAGGGGCAGCGCTTTGGGATTCCCCCAGTCCATCTCCTCATCCTACCCTGGGTCATGGGCAGCCTGGCACAGTGCTTGGCATGTATGGCAGCCCAGCAGATTTCCTGCTGCTGGGACAGCTGATGGCTGCAGAGGGCAGGCCTAGGAGCACTGGCTAAACTCGAAAAGGGCAGACTTGTATTTTTGTTTTGTTTTTTTTTAATTATTTTTTTTTTTGGCGGTACGCGGGCCTCTTACTGTTGTGGCCTCTCCTGTTGCGGAGCCCAGGCTCCGGACGTGCAGGCTCAGCGGCCATGGCTCACGGGCCTAGCTGCTCCGTGGCATGTGGGATCTTCCTGGACCGGGGCACGAACCCGTGTCCCCTGCACCGGCAGGCAGACTCTCAACCACTGTCCAGGGAAGCCCTGTTTTTTTAAATTTTTAAATTTTATTTTTTTATACAGCAGGTTCTTATTAATTATCCATTTTATACATGTTAGTCCCAATCTCCCAGTTCATCCCACCACCCCCTCACCCCACCCCTGCCACTTTCCCCCGTTGGTGTCCATACGTTTGTTCTCTACATCTGTGTCTCTGTTTAGGGCAGACTTGTTTTTAATGCTAACATTTTTTCAGGGCTTACTGTCTACCAGGCACAGTTGGAAAGCTGTATATATGTTATATATTTCATCTCATTCACAACCACTCCAGCAACTGCCTGAGCTACATACCAGTATTGCCTCCATTCTACAGATGAAGAAAATGAGAAAACAGAGATTGAATAATTCGCCCAAGGCCACATGCAAGCCCGTAGGAGATGAAGGTGGGATTCCAGCCCAGGCAGCTTGACTCTCAAGACCAAACCAGGGAATGCTGCCTGGGGGAGGGGGAGTTTCCCCAGGCTCAGATTGTTCACTGGTAATCTGATCATAAGTGGCTGGGCTGGTCTTCAGGCCATCTGGTCCTACCCCTCATCTTCCTGTTGACCAAGCTGATTCTGCAGGAGGCAAGGTGGCTGCTGTAGGGTGTCCTCCCTTCCTCCAGGGGGCGGAGCCAGGATGACAGCCTGAGTGATGGGACCTTGTGATGGAGCCTCACTGAGCAGGTAAGACGGTGTCCTCCTGCACTTTGTCTCCGCAATGACTCAAGGCGAGACAGCCCCCGGAAAGCTGTGGAGGGTTGCATCCAGGGTCTGGGCAGGGCTGTGGCAGGCTGTCCTATGCCCCTTAGGCAATCCAAGTTATCCCCGCCTCCCGCCCATCTCTCAGTCTGGAGAAGGAAAAAGCTAACAAATAGCTTTGGGCAGGATGGACATAATTAGTGGTTCTTTTCTTTCATAAATTTATTTTATGTGTTTATTTTTGGCTGCGTTGGGTCTTCGTTGCTGCGCGCGGGCTTTCTCTAGTTGCAGCCAGCAGGGGCTACTCTTCATTGTGGTGTGCGGGCTTCTCATTGGGGTGGCTTCTCTTGTTGCGGAGCGTGGGCTCTAGGTGTGCGGGCTTTAGTAGTTGTGGCTCACGGGCTTAGTTGCTCCACAGCATGTGGGATCTTCCTGGACCAGGGATCGAACCCGTGTCCCCTGCATTGGCAGGCAGATTCTTAGCCACTGTGCCACCAGGGAAGTCCCTAATTAGTGGTTCTTTTCTTTTCTTTTTTTTTATTAGTGCGGCTGCTTTGGAATTCCTATTTTCTGTGTTTTTGATAGTGGCCATCCTAATGGGTGTGAGGTGATATCTCATTGTGGTTTTGATTTGTATTTTCCTCATGATTAGAGATGTTGAGAATCTTTTCTTTTTTTCTTTTTTTAAAAAATATTTATTTACGTATTTTGGCTGCGCCGGGTCTTAGTTGCAGCACGTGGGATCTTCGTCGTGGCACGTGGGATCTTTTTTAGTTGCTGCATGTGGGCTTCTTAATCGTGGCTTGTGAACTCAGTTGCAGCATGCATATGGAATCTAGTTCCCCAACCAGGGATCGAACCTGGGCCCCCTGCATTGGGAGCGTGGAGTCTTACCCGCTGGACCACCAAGGAAGTCCCGAATTAGTGGTTCTCAAGTGCATTTGGAAACAGAAAAACTGATCCTGTTGGGATGAGAGTGTCACCCATGCCACCCCAGGAAACTGGGTCTGTGCAAGCAACGATACCAAGCAGAGATACCCCTGATGGTAAAGCTGCAGTATTTTGGTCGCACCAAGATGTTTTGTTTTTGCATTTCTGAGTTGGTCTAAAACAGTTTTCCATTGGCACTTAACCATATTGGATTACAAGGCAATTAATGGGTGGAACCTTCCAGAGTCCAGGCCCTACACTGGGGATGGGGGAAGAGGAGAGAGGAATGGACAGGGGCTATAGCATGAACAAAGGAAGAGCAGAAATCAGGAATGAAAGTGGGGCTTCACTATTGACCTTACAAAAACAAAAGGGTTTTTAAGGGACTGCTGTGAATAACTGTATGCTATCAAATTGGATAACGAAGATGAAATGAATCAATTCTTAGAAAGACACAAACTAGAAAGACGAACTCAAGGAGAAATAGACATTGTGAACAGACTTACAATAAGTAGAGAGATTGAATTAGTAATGTTAAAACCTCCCTCAAAGAAAAACCCAGGCCCATATGGATTCACTGGTGAATTATACCAAACATTTAAGCAAACAGTGGTCTCTTAGACACGACACAGAAAGCACAATTCATTAGACTCGTTAAAATAAAAGCATTTTATTGTTGTTGTTACAAATGACACCACTAAGAAATGAAAAGACAACCCACAGAATGGGAGAAAATATTTTCCAATCATATATCTGATAAGGGACTTGTATCCTGAGTATATAAGAACTCTTACAACTCGGCCATAAAAAGGCAACCCAATTTTAAAACGTCTGAATAGACATTTCTCCAAAGAAGATATACAAGTGGCCATCAAGCACATGGAAAGATGCTCGGTGTCTTAGTCGTCATGAGGCATTAGAGAAATGTCAATCATAGCAACACACCACTTCACATCCACTAGCATGGCTATAACCAAAGCCGCAGAAAATAGCAAGAGTTGGGGGACACATGGAGAAATTGAAACCCTCATACCTTGCAGGTGAGAGTGTAAAGTGGAGGGGCCCTTTTGGACAGCAGCTTGGCGGTTCCCCAAAAAGGTAAATGTGCTGTATCATATGGCCAGTCATTCCGCTTCTAGGAGAATTGAAAACGTGTTAAAAGAAACTTGCACGTGAGGGCTTCCCCGGTGGTGCAGTGGTTAAGAATCCGCCTGCCAATGCAGGAGACACGGGTTCGAGCCCTGGTCCGGGAAGATCCCACATGCTGCAGAGCAACTAAGCCCGTGAGCCACAACTACTGAGCCCGCGCTCTAGAGCCCGCGAGACACAACTCCTGAGCCCGTGTGCCACAACTACTGAAGCCCGCACACCTAGAGCCCGTGCTCCGCAGCAAGAGAAGCCACCGCAGTGAGAAGCCCGCGCATCGCGATGAAGAGTAGCCCCTGCTCGCCACAACTAGAGAAAGCCCTCATGCAGCAACGAAGACCCAATGCAGCCAAAAATAAAATTAAATAAATAAATTTATTTAAAAAAAAAAACTTGCCCGTGAATGTTCATAGCAGCATTATTTATAAGAGCCAAAAAGGAGGAAAAACCCTAATGTCCATCAACTGATGAATGGACAAACAAAATGTGAACTATCCATACAACGGAATATTATTCATCAACAAAAAGAATAAAGTACGGATTCGTATTACCACATGGGTGCACCTAGAAAACAGTGTAGTAAGTAAAAGAAGCCAGACACAAATGATTCCATTTATAAGAAATGTCTAGAATAGGCAAATCCCTAGAGCCAGAAAGTAGACTAGTGTGGTCGCCTAGGGTTGGGAGAAGGGGAAGGATGGGCGTGTGTTTTCTTTCTGGGGTGATGAAAATGTTCTGAAATGAGATTGTAGTGATGCTTGCGCAATTCCGTGAATATATACTAAACCCCACTGAACTGTACACTTAAAGTGGATGAATTTTATGGTACGTGAATGTCAATAAAACGGTTAAAGATTATAGGGAATGAGTTAAAAAATATTGTAAAAGTATATCATGAATTACTCTGCAGCTGCTTAAATTAACCATGTGATTGATATATACTAGTATGGAAAGTTATCCACACTATAGTAAATGAGGCATAAAGCGGATTATAATTCATTGTAGCATGATCTCAGTATTATAGAAATAAACAAAATGTGTGTGTGTGTACAGAAAATAAAATTTGGAAGGATATATATCGAGGGAGTGATTTTCACTGAGTCCTACAGAATAAGCTGTTCTTTTTCAGATTTTTATTTAATCTTTGAAAAAGTAATACAGTCACATGGCATAAAAATCCGAAGCTCTAGAAAACTATCTAGTGACACATCTCCTCCAAGCCACCCAGTTCTCCTTCTAGAGAGCAACTCGTGTCGCCCGTTGGCCGAGCTCCCTTTGGGAGAATTTGGCGCAAGTCGACAATGCTCTCACTCTGTCCAGCACCTTATTTTTCTCATGTAATTATGAATCTTGTCCATACTGAGATATCACAAAAGTCCTCAGTCGTTTTTATGGTTGAATAGCTCTTTATCCTGTAGATGTACTGTTTGAAAGATTCTTTATGTTCATGCATTTCCTAATTTATTTATTTTTTTTTGCCTTTAGCATGCATTTTACTTGTAATCAGAAAGAAATCTAGCTATTTCTCCAAAAGAAGTCCCTGTATTGAGGATTCAGATCTAAGAAGAGTGAGCCCCCAGGAGGGTGGGCAGGTTGCACGCGGAGACCCGGAAACCCCGGACGTGAAAGCAGGTCAGCGACGGGGCGGGGGCGGGGGGTGCCCTCCACCATTGGGCAGGGACCCAGGAGAGATGCTGGAACCTAGAAGGGAGTCCAGACAGCATTTAAGAATCATTCCTTCTCCTTTTTTCTACTCTTAATCTCCCCAAACATGAGGAGCATTTGAGATTTACCGGGGAAGTGGAGCCAGAATTCACCTCCCAAGGGCTGCTCCTGACTTCACACCCGCTCACCATCTTTCCAGTCCAGCCCTCGATAGGACTTGTTGCCTCCCCACGGTGCTGGGTGCTCTGAGAGCCTTCTGGGAACCTTGGCGTTTACTCCTTCTAGAGCTTCTGGGGTCATTTCACCTGTACTGTGCAGAGGTTCTAGAAACCGCCTGGGTTTGACTTCTGCTTCCCCGCTCCTTGCTGTGTGCCCTTGAACACATTCTCCAGTCTCTCTGTGCCTCGCTTTTCATTCTCACCAGCAAGAGGTCAAGGGGTGTATTTAGCCATCGTCATTGTCACCCTGTTACTAAAGTAGGGCTCACAGATGGGACTCCTGTGTTGGCTGCACACAGCCCTTTGGGGAGCAGAGGGAAGGGCCGGTTGTGTGGGAGAGGAGCTAAAGGGATGGGGGAGGAAGGGCCCCTTTGGTGAGTGAACCCTCCCTTCTCCTTGAGGGACTCGCCCACACCCCATGTCCTTCCTGCCCTCTATTTGTTCGACCTCCGGAAGGCATTTCCTGCTGGCCCTACCTGCCTCCGTCCTGCCCCTTTCCAGCTTGGTGGCCACCAACCCTGCTGTGAGTGGGACCAGGAGAGAGGGAGAATGGAAGAGATTCTTATAGTGGTGACTCTTACTGAGAAAGGCCAGTTCCCAGTCCAGTCCATGCCCTGCACCTTGTTTGTTTGTTGACTGCTTACTGAATCAAGACAAAAACAAAACCTGGCAGGCCTCATGGTCTCCCTACAACTTTCCTGTTATTCTTCAAATGAGCTCTCTCCTCCCCTGCCCGTCCGTTCCCACCCGTCCCACCTTGGCCTCAGTTCCAATCTGCCAGAAGCCCGCCTCAGTGACCTCTCACAGTGCTGGCCCTGGCTGACCTCCGGACTGGGCCTGCCTTGGTTCTGCAGGTACAAACTTCTTTCTCTCTTTGCCATCCTGCATCCCCGACCCCGGCCATTGCACCCCTGAGCCAGTGACTTTGGAGGTTCTCACAGGAGCCGCCCTTCGTCTGGGCTGGGCAGAAACACTTGGTTCCTGGCATCCTGAGCCTCGACGGGCATGTGGCCGTGGTGAGGGCTCAGCCCGCCACCCTGGAGCAGGTTTGCTGGAGATTTCTGATTAATACGTGGTCAAATAGGAAAAGGAGTCATAAGACCCAACGTCCCAGCTGAGGAAGAAATTACATTTCTGGAAGTTGGCCCAGGATAAGGACCGGATATTTTCTTCCACAGGAGTTTACACTTGACCAAGCTTAGAATCTCATGGAGATTCATTCTGGAGCTGGTGGCAGGGGCTCAGGACCCATCCTTCCAATGAAGACGACTCCAAGGACGCACAGGGATTTTCACTGGAGCATCTGTAAGGGCTTTCGAAACAGCAGTGAATCTTCACAGAAGCCTTCACAGAAAGGCAGGCAGGAAGGAGACTTCTCTCTTTGGAGATGAAGGTACCAAGCTGGGCAGTGATTTATCTGAGAGCGTGAAATGCCAATGACCAAGAAGGGAACGCTTTTCCAAACACCCAGTTGAATCCACAATTCTTGGACGCTGACAAACCACTTATTTGAAACAATGCTGACGAACAGCATTTATTGAGCACCTTCTATAGGCTGGGCTCCGGGGAAGATGCTTCGTACAATTCAGCCTCACAGTATTCTTTTTTTTTTTGCGGTACGCGGGCCTCTCACTGTTGTGGCCTCTCCCGTTGCGGAGCACAGGACTCTCAACCACTGCGCCACCAGGGAAGCCCTCTCACAGTATTCCTAAATGCTGGTACCATTATCATGCCCATTTTACTGATGAGGAAACTGAAGTTCAGAGAGGTTCCCTGACTCAGTTTACACATCTGGCAAGGGGAGGAACTGTGATTGTAACCCAGCTCTCTCTCTGCCCAAGCTGGTTCCTTTCCCTCTGTTTTACTCCTCAGTCTAGCAAGCAGTTTAAACTATGTATCGACAACCTCAAAAAATGTTCCTGCTCTTTGATCCAACTAACTCCCTTCTGACAACCATTCTCATGAAATGATGCTAAGTGCAGAATAAGTGTCATACAGTTCAACATGGCTAAGCACACAGTGGTGTGTACCCCTCTTCTTCCCTAAATTCCACTGAAATGACAAGAAATTCAGAAATAAGAGTGCTCGTGGTTGTGGGCAGTCAGGAGGAATGGGATCAGTGTCCAGGAGATTAAGAAATTTCCGGGAAACATAAGACAAATATAAGAACAAGTTGGTGAAGAAATTAAAACGAAGCTGTAATGCCACAGGGCTAAATGCACAATCATCACAGAGTGAATTTTCCCAGCAGAGTTCCAGAACAGAGGCAACGTGACCTGGGTGAAAGAGTGAGCTAGAGATGGACTGTAGGGCGGTGAATGGTTCCTTTCCACTGTCCACTGAGCACTCTCTGCACACGCAGTCACCTGAGGCTGGCTCCTGTATCAACAGCTGCATTCCCTGCCAGAGGAATGGGATTCTCATGGGGGTAAGGAAGTGTCCCCCAGCCACCAATACTGTTCAGCCCAGATGGTCATCTACAATGTTAAGAGCTACGTTAGAATTGCTAGATATTTCAGAAAAGCCAGAGCCTGAGAGAGGCACAAAAATAGAATGGGGGCTTCCCTGGTTGCGCAGTGGTTGAGAGTCCGCCTGCCGATGCAGGGGACACGGGTTCGTGCCCCGGTCCGGGAAGATCCCACATGCCGTGGAGCGGCTGGGCCCGTGAGCCATGGCCACTGAGCCTGCGCGTCCGGAGCCTGTGCTCCGCAACGGGAAAGGCCATAACAGTGAGAGGCCCGCGTACTGCAAAAAAAAAAAAAAAAATAGAATGGACTTCAAGAAAACAGACTACCCAAAACAGAAGAAAACTGTAAGGAATTAAAATGAATATCCCAGAGAGAGTTAAGAGAATATCACATCCACCTAAAAAATAAAGCCTCTATGAAAAAGATATAATAAGAGTTCTTGGGAATTAAAACCATGACTGACAAAGTTTTAAAAACTCAATAAATGTGCTAAATAGATAACGGAAAACCTAATTAGTAAGCTGGAAGATCAAGCTAAAGGATTCCCTAAAAATGTGTTAGGAAAAAAGAAAGATGCCATTGTTTTTTAAGTTCTGTGACATGAGGTGTAAAGTCAAGCACAGATACCTTTCTTATGGAAGCTCCAGAGGAGAGAACACAGAGAATGGAGAGGAGGAAATAAAAAGATATATTAGAAGAAAATATCCTAGTGCCAAAGAAACACTTCAGATGGAAGAGGGCCCACTGAGAACAAAGCAAGTCTCTTAAACTCAAGTTTCAAAAAAAAGGCAATAAATCTAATAGAAAAATGGGTAAAGGGCACAGATAATTAATTCACAGAAGAGAATATGAATATGGCTAGTAAACAGATGAAAAGAGCTTAGTCTTACACATCACCAGGGAAAGGCAAATTATACTTTACATCCATCCACCCTAATATCCAGTGTTGGTGATGACATGATAAGTCAGCAATTTCAAGAACGTCATTTGTGACAGCTTCCAGAGGGCATCTTGGCACCAGCCATGAAAATCTCAGACGTAATTCAGTGCTTATATTTCTAGGAATCCATTGTACCCACTAAGTGGTGGAATCTGGTTATTGTTTAAAAGGTGGTCGCAGGTCTTTCTATATTCTGGGGCTAGTCTGCCCAGCATGGTCACCACCAACCATGTGTGGTTACCGAGCGTGCAAAAGGTGGTTAGTCTGAATTGAGATGTGCCTTTAAGTGCCACACACCGGATTTAAAATAGCTTGTCATTTACCGGAATTAAAATAACGCATAATTTTATGCTGAGTAAATGTTGAACTGATAATACTTTGGATATATTGGGTTAAGTAGAGCATATTAAAAATAATCTCACCTGTTTCTTTTAATTTCTCTTAAATGTAGCCACTGGAAAATTTCACATATTGTATGAGTTCATATTCTCTTTCTACCGGATGCACTGAGTCAGTGGGAATCCGCTGGAGAGAGAACAGCCCTTTGGTTGGAGAGAGCGAGTAATTGGACCCAGACCTGGAGGAGACTTTGAGGCAAACGGGAGCTCAACTGCTTCGTGTGAGAAAGGAGAAGAGAAAGTAACAGACTAGGACGAGGACAGGCAAGTGTGGCACGGGGCTGGGTTTCAGGGGACAGAGAAAATGAAGAGAGGATGGGAGGGAAGCCCAGGAACACGACAGTAGCCGGAGACCAGGGAACAGGTGGCTGAGGAAGGACTCCCCGAGCCCCTGGGGCAGGGCCAGCAGTGAGTTTTGCCAGCAGTGAGGTCAGCTGATAAATTTTAAATGGGTTACTGATCTATGCCATGATACTCCTCTGCTGTCCCTGCACCCCAAGGACAGACCGTGTGGGGCTGGGGACGCCGTGCCCCTGTTTGGACAGCAGGGCTGGGTGAGGACGGTGGTGTGCCAGGCAGTGGCCCGAGAGCCCAAGGGGAGGAGGGAAAGTGAGGAACAAGGGTGCCGGACGAGGGGTCAGGCAAGGACGACGTGACAGGTACCCAGAAATGCTTGGAAGGATCCCCAAGAGCCCTGAGCTGCTGCTGGCAGGGAGGTGCAAGGCAGCTGAAGATTTTCACTTGGTTTTGAAGGGAAGGAGCTCCCCAGCCGGCTGGCTGACACTGGGACCCTTCGCCACGTTACGCAGGGCGTTGTAATACCCTCTGGGGTGCTGGGCAGCAGCGGCTGAGAAGTTTGGTGGCAGTGCTGGCGGGGAAGGTGAGGAAGTGGAACCAAGCAATGCTAGTAGCCACCTCAGCAAATAACGTGGAAAGCACTCCGGGATCAGCTGTCCCGGGGCAGGGGTGGGGCAGGGTGTCCTGCATGTTCTGCGGGGGCCCCCCTGCGAGACACCCACACCCCTCTCAGCCTGCTCTGGGTCTCGGGAGGCTGGCTTGTAACGTCTACACACACAGGCCTCTTTGCCCCAGACTCCTGAGGTGGGTTGGCCGACGGGGGCCCTGCTGAAGATCCAGGGCATGAGTGGCGTCTGAGGGCAGGTGTTTAGTCCCGGGCTCCTTCCCTGCATTGCGGTTCCTTGTCCCTCCACCTTGAGGCCTCTCCACAAAGTGCTGTCTCTCTCTGTCTCTCAATCTCTGGCTTCCAGCATCTCCTATCTCTCATCCCTGCAGGCTCTCCATGGTCCCCAGCCCTGGCGAATTTCACATTCCTATTCCTTCCCCCCTCAGCCAACCACACCTTTGTCAACAGCCTTTTACTAACTCTTCTTCACTTATCCAGCTCGACTCTGCCATTCGCTTCCTACAGAGACCCTGACCGATACCAGGATGTACCATACGCTAAAACTTTTGTACACTTAAGGGAGAAGACAGAGTGAAAATACACGTTTGAATGTACAGAAAGGAATATGGGAAAGGTACATGAGAAACTAATAACAGTAGCGGGTATAGTGGGAGGAATCAGTGAACTGGGGCAGAGGTAGAGCGAGATTTCCCATTGTATCTAATTTATATTATTTTGATTTTGAACCATGTGAATTATTATCTGTCACAGCGGTCCCCAGCCTTTTTGGCACCAGGGACTGGTTTCTTGGAAGACAGTTTTTCCACAGACGGGGTGGGAGGGCAGGGGAGGATGGTTCAGGGGGTAATGCGAGCGACCGGGAGCGGCAGATGAAGCTTCGCTCGCTCACCTCCTGTGTGACCCGGTTCCTAACAGGCAGCAGACTGGTACTGGTCCGCTGATCTATCACACAAAATTAAACTGGAAAGAATCTTCTCTACCCCCCATTGGATTATTTGGGAGAATTGTAGACTGAAATAAAAACACACCACGTGAGAGCTGTGACTTTCAGTTTTATTTGGGGATTTACCGAGGACTGTAGCCCAGGACACAGCCTCTCGGATGGCTCTGAGAAACTGTTCGGAAGGGGGGAAGGGGTGGTCAGCATATATGTGATTTTGGAGAAGGGTACCTGCCACCAAGCACACGTCTCGCTAGAAGGTTACCGCTAGCCACGGGGAATAGACATCTTACTTAAAGATTTTAGCGCTTTTCCAAGTATGGGAAGATGCAAGAACTTGTGTTCATAAAATTTTCTCCTGAAAATATCTAACCGAAGGCTGTTCTGCCAGTTTTCCCAGAGCCCAGAGCACCTCATTCCTGATCTCCACCCTGAACTCCTTTCAGAGTGTGTTGAAGATCAGTGACGGCAGTGGTGGATGACTCAATCCTGGTACAGCTGGATGGCGAGCGATATTCTTGGGCTGGCAGAATTGGTTTAATCCCATCTAGACCTTTCACCGAGGCACCTCCAGATCTTGAGTGGGAAAAGCCACAGCACGGAGGGAAGTGGCCTCTCCTAGCTGGCTCCGTGCAGCTGGGCCACAGCCGCCCCATCTGCCTCTCTCCCTCCTCCTGTCCTTCTAGGGCTCTGGCTTCAGCCACTAGCGTCCTAGAGGCTTTCCACCGAGAGAGACCACAAAACCAAATCACATAAGTGGAGAGCAAGGGGGGCCAGCGCTGAAAGCCAGCATCGTGGAGAGACAGCTTTCATCCTGCTCGCTCCAGCCTTGACAGGTACTGTTCAGTCTGTGGTTTTTGCTACTAGAAGTTTCCAGAAGGCCCAGCAAGATGCATTCCTTTAGCTGACTTGCCATGTGAAATGCCCCAGGCACGTGGCCAGAGCTTGGACGATGTTCCCTCTAACCCCCCTTTTCTGTCTGACTCCAGGGCCTCACCCCAGGTGAGGGTGACACAGACACGGAGCTCAGAACCACACCCAGTGAGGACCTCAACCTCCCATAAAGAGAACGTTGACCTTTGCTATTTCCCATCGGTTTTGTGGAATAATCAGAGGGACTAGCTGGGGGACAAAGCTGCATTTACCAAGCTTAGCGCTCGTTTCCTCCTTAATCCTCCGAGTCACCGTTATGAGGCAGGGAGGGGCCGGTGCTGTTACAGCCTTTTAGCCACAACAGCGGGTAATGACCTGCCTGTGTCGTGCATGAGTCATGAGCAGAGTGAGAGCTAAGCCCTGATCTCTGGACCCTGGTGCAGCATCTCTCCTCACCCTCAGCTGGGCACCAGCTGTAGGGGATGCCCTTCTGTCCCTTCACGTGGCTCTCGGCTTGCTGTGGGAAGGCAGGCATAATGGACACACAGATTGGCCTAGCAGGTACCTAAGCGGTGTGACCTCAAGTTCAAAGATCTTCCTTCCGCCATGGGCCGAGACTGGTTACCATCTGTCCCCCTTTGGGGAGTTGGGCATCGTTCTTGGCAGCTCTGGCAGAAGCGAGCACCTGGTCCAGATGTTTGGGAAATACTGGGCGAGTGGCAGCCTGTGCACCCCTGAAGCATTGTCTCCGGGCCTTGATCAGATGTCACCTCACTCTGTTAAAGTGTCAGCCAAGGTTAGTTCGTCAGTCCGGCTGAACCCTGTGCAGAGACCGGCACGGGTGGGTTTTACTTGGGTAGGAGGGAGTCACAGAAGCGTCCGTGGAGTGGCGGGGCCTGTCCATATCGGAGGGAGATCTGAGGGCAGGAGGAATCCACGGCTGAGGCCAGGGCTGTGGAGAGAGATAAGGGAGAAGCAGGCCCTTCACAAGTGCTAAGGACACACCGTGCCTCACACTACACTTAGCTTTGGGCAAAAGGCTTATCCCCTTATTCCATTTACTACGCCTTTATCTTGCGCCAGGCTGCGAACGAAACCATCTTCACGTGATCTCACAGTTTCCAGGTGGACATCTGACACTCGGGTAAACTGCCTGTGTGTGTAGAGCCCAGAAATGGTTGGGCTGGCCTATGAACCCCTGTCTGCCTGGAGCCTCAATGTCCCCACTTTCCAGAACATTTCTGCACATTTACCCACAGATCTGAGCAAGTTGTGGGGAGGGAGGAAGGGAGAAATGAAGGGGACCAGCTCAGAGGCAGAGAGGAAACGGTGAGGTGGAGGCACGGGAAATCCTGGCCGTGGCCACGTATGCCGTCAGCACAGAACTGTAACTGGTTTAACGTCAAGGCCAGAGGCGGCCTCCACAGAATGGCAAGGGCAGAATGCATGTACTTCGACAGCTGGCCTTTAAAACACATGTTCCTTCAGCAATTGGAGACCAGGTGAACATCTGGATCTTCCTAAAGCCTTTGAAACAAAAATAATTTCAGGTGACAAAGTAAATATGCCTCATGCTTTGTAGCTAGAAGTCTCCAGATCTCTGAGATCCAGGCTGTTCCTGCTCACCTGGTCCCTGCCTTTAATGGATTTGCTGGAAGGAGCTCCAGAGAAGAGGGGACGTCCTGATAAAGTTTGGCCCAGGAAACGAGGAGGAGGAGGAAGGCAGACCCAGCAGAAGCTGATGGCCACGAACCTGGCAGCACCTGCAAAGTCCCTGAGTAGTCAGCCTCATTTGACTCTTCTGTGTTCCCTGTGGGCTCCCTCGGCAAGGGGGTCATGGAAGGTTCTGGAGCCATGTCCGCTTTGGGGTGTAGGACTCACATCCCCCCTCCAAAGTTCCATGGGAAAACTTACCGTGCAAATCAAGTTGCCCACCAGTCACTGTGACAGTCGCTTCCAGCTCTGCCATGCTGGCTGACTTGAGCCGGTTACATAACTTCCCCGTGCTTCTGTTTTCTTATCTGGAAGATGAGTGTGACACTAACATAACCTACCTCCTAGGGTCATGATGGGAATACAATGTGAGAAAGTATACGAGGGGCACAGGGCGCTTTGCAAGTGCGCTGTATTGCGTGTCCTGGTGAGGCTGTGGAGATCGTGTTGTGTGTGGGGGGATTTATCGCACCGTGCTTTATGTCAGAGGTCTTAGGTGACCTCCTTCAATGCCTTCAGTGATCCTTTAGGAAAGAGGTTATTGGCAGAGTTGACAGATAAGGACTCAGAGAGGACAAATAAGTCTGCCCAAGGTCATGGAGTTGAGCGGCCAGGGCTTGAACACACCTGGGCCTGGCTTCAAGCACTGTTATGTGAATCAGGCCCCGCCTCCTCCCAGAAGCCCCCGCCAGGCCTGAATTTATATCCCTGACACCTACTTAGGTTGCCTGGTGCGACCACAGCCCTGGCAGTAAGAGCCAGGAGCCTGGCCACACTTCACTCGTACTCCCCAAGCCCCCGTGGGTGGGCCTTTTCTGTCGCTCACAAACAGTTGGTGGCCCAGTGGGGTGTGTGGCCAGAGGAGTTACACCAAGGAAACGGAAAAGTGAGTACAAAGCTAGAAGAGGAGTTGGTATCCGCGGGCCCAGTCGTGAAGGGACACATTCCAGCAGAAACACTTCCCTGTTTTCTGCGTGATCTTTGAATCGCCTCCTGGGGGAACAGGTCCCAGGCACAGTGATAGGGGAGGCAGGCGTGTGGGGACAGCACGTGGGTGACGGAGCACCTCGCCTGGCCGGTCCTCACGGCTGTGATCTCACGTAACCTCCACACCAACCGTAGGAGCTGATGATCAGTGTGCATTTTACAGACCAGGCAGCTGAAGCCCATTAAAGTTAAACAAGGTGCTCAACGTCGAACAGCTGAGGAAGATTTAACCCTGGTCTGCCTGGTCCAGAGTCTCCAGGTGCCCTGAGTGAGTCTCTGGGTGACCACCACCCTCAGGATAACTGCAGTGATGCTGCTTGGATCACAGATGATATGTGACCTGCACCTGCCAGACCTGGGCTCCTCACCGTGGCTAGAGTCCAACATTTCGATCCAGTGGCGTAAGGAAATAGGCAGAGCTGGGCTTCCAGGAGGAAAGGGATTGGAGTGGAAGGAAAGAGGGCGACAGAAAAGGAAGAGGAGAGAACAGAAAGAACTTAGGGAAACAAGGACTTCGAAGCCCTCCTTCTGGAGCCAACTGTGGGAGTGCAAGGTAGCTAGAAGCTACAGCAAATGACGTCTTAACTCGCTGTCTGCTTGCAAAACAACAAAACAGACGTATTTAGCAGCCGAAGAAATGACTGCCTTTCTCCTGCCTCCGGGGGCTCAGGGATGGGAAAGCTCAGGAGAGAAACACAAGCTGTGGAAGAGTTTCCCAGATGGTGGGGAGACTTGGGCTGGGGCAGAGGAGGCACCCAGTGCAGAGACAGGTCTGATTTGATCAGACCCAGGGGGAACCTGCAAATGTTGGCTGATGTGATGAGGCCATGACAGATACAGACAGGCCACAGGGCTTGGGTTCATCCTCCCCAGGCCTCCATCCTGGGCCCTCCTCTTTGTAACCCAAGGCTGGACCCTGTCATGCACCCCCTCAGGGCTCCCATACTTGCCTCTGGCTCACGTGCTGGCTTTGACCTTGATTCGAACAATGAAAGGCTCTGGGATTGGCTTGTCCAGCTCCCGCATTGTTTTCAGACAGAGAAAGAAGGTAGGAAAGGGCCTTTTCTTGGTCCTCAGCAAGCTTGCTTTTTGTTTCTGTGTGACCTTATTTCCCCGAAGGGTTTGAAAGCCTCAAGGGGCTCTTCCGAGGGTGGGTCAGGCCCTAGGACCTCACTGCCACCTCTTTGTCCCAGATGGAGACCAGAAAGAGTCAGCCTGAGAGCGAGGTCAGTGTGGGGCTGTGTGGGTGGCGGCATTGCTGGTCACTGGTCACGCCCACAGGCTGAACTTCGGGCAGATTTGCTCTTTGCTGGGCGGGAGTCAGGCTTGTCAAGATGTTCCACAGCTGGGAGCACTTAGGTCAGACCAAGGTGGAGCTTCCAGGGAGGGTGGCCCGAGTCTGGCCAAAGCTGATGGGCAGAGCAAGCCCCAAATCCAAGGAGATTCTCCTAAGTCTGCCCAGAACAGAAGGAAAAACAACTCAAGAGATCGAGGAGTAAAGGAAGGCAAGAGTGAGCAGTACAAAGGGATGGGAAGGAAGTTCTGGTTCTGTTGCCCCAGGGGGAGGCAGGAGGGGGTGTTTAAGGAAGCTGCAAATAGATCCCATCACTGCCCCTTCATCTGTACCGGTGGCTGCCTATCAGAATCACGGGGCAGCTTTGGAAAACTACAGATTCCCAGGCTCTGCCCTCTACCACCCCGGATTTGGCACTGGTACACTGCACAGTCTCCCCAGGTGATCCTAACGTGAAGCCAGAATGGAAAATGGTCAGGTGTAGGTCAAGGCTCCTGAAACTTCCATTGCATACTGATCAACCAAGGTCTCATCAAAGTGCAGATCCTGACTTAGCAGATGTGGGAGAAGACCTGGGAATCTGCATTTCCACCAAGCTCCAAGGTGATGATGTTGCTGCTGCTGCTGGCGTGGGGACAACTCTGAGAAGCTCGACTGTAAGCTAGACATCTGGGACAAAACCCAAGGAGCCCCAACACCGGAGGTGGACACAGAGGCTGGGAGAGGCCACGTAGCTCAGGAAAGGGCCAGCCACCAGCTTCTTGACGGGGAAGGGCAGCACAGCCGGACCTCACACACAGTAGCTTATTTTTTGCTGCTGAAAGGCTCCAGGTTTCCGAGCAGAGTATTGAGATGAAGGAAGAACTTCTCTGGGAATGCTGAGCCACAAGTGGTCCCTTTATGGCTCAGAAAAGTCCTTTGGACACTCACGCAGAGACAGAGGGGATGAGATTCAAACACCCAAGTTGTTCCCTTGTGGACCCCTCCCATCTGCTTCAGCCAGGACCAGGGATAGAGCAGGGGAGGGAGGGAGGCAGGGCCTTCAGCCCAGAATGCTCTGGGAAGGGACACTGTGGAGCCTAAGTGTGGCGAGTCCTCCCTGTGAAATAAGGAAGGTTGAAGACCGGGATACAGAGTCAGTCACTGTCAAAGGTCATGACTCTAGAACAGGCCAATTCTCCAGGGAGCCTCAAACCCTTTCAGCTCTGGGGCCCTGCCCATCCTACTGCTCCCAATTGGCCAGTCTCTCTCTCCTGGGTGCCTGGGGCATATGCTGAGGGTGGTTGGCAGACACCCCAGCTGACAAGTCTGGCCACATCCTAGGAGCTGGCCAAGGCTCGGACTGGGCCCTCACGGCCGTAGTCTCAGCAAGTTGGGGAGCAAGTGGCTTCACTCCCCCAATGTGGGGCTCAGCAACCCCACCCTCCCTGCGGGTCCCCCATCCAAGCATCTTTGGCCATGTTGGGAGGACTGTGTTGGTCCTGGTATTTTTCCTGTTTGTCCTCAGGTAGAGGTGACAAAAATGCCCCTAAGAAACTTCCTGTGAACAAAGTTATATTCTAAGGCTTTGGGAAGAAAGAAAAGGGGTAAAGAAGAAAGAAAGAGAGATACAGGAAAAAGAAAAAGGGCTGGAGCTTTGTAACAGGCATGCCATCTGTTTGCAATAGGAATGTCAATAACAGAGCTCTTCTGAATAGCTGTGTGTTGTTATTCTAGCTAAAATTAATCACCTGGGTGACAAAAGTGATGCGGACGAACAGCAGCCCGCCGAGCAAACCTGGGAGCTCACGATCCGTCAGGCTGGGAGGACTGAGTTAGTACATGTGAAACCCCGAGAACGGGCCCCGGCCCACTGTGAGTAAACATACCCGCTCAGTGTACAGCTCGGAGATGAAACAGGCTCCTCCTGGTTTTCTTCTCTTCCATCACCTGTCTCTGTGGTCACAGCCTATCCTGCCCTTCCTGGGTGGGCAGGGGCCATGTCTCTGAGCCCTGGTCCTCCTCGGCTTCCACCCTGAGCTGAGTTCACTCTCCTTGCCCCCAGCCACCTTCACCAAGCCAGGAGAGCCCCCAGCCTGCTGTCCCCCTGCCCCAGGATCCAGACGTGGACGCTGCTCTGCCCTCTGACTGTGACCTGTGACTCAGTGTTATGTGACCTGTGTCTCAGTGTCCTCCTCTGTAAATGGAGGTGAAGCACCACCTTGCAAGGGTGATCTAAGGTGTAGTGTCAGGCACCTGAGTGTTGTATAATCCTCTGCTACTTTTATTAATAATATTGTTATCGTCATGGAAGTTTTCTTAGCTTCTCCAGGGACCAGCTTCTCACCGTTGTTGCTGCCTACATGGCTGACGTGGTCTCGCACGTATTCATTCATCAAATTCCTCAAATATTTACCGAGTGCTGACTGTGTGCTACACCCTTGGGACATAACGATGTTAGAGATGTCCAGTGGTCCTTTTTTATTGAAGTATAGTTGATTTACAATGTTGCATTGGTTTCAGGTATATAGTGACTCCGTAGTTTTACAGATTATACTCCATTAAAAGTTATGACAAGATAATGGCTATAATTCCCATCAATATATCCTTGATGCTTATCATTTATACATAGTAGTTTGTATCTGTTAATCCCATACCCCTAATTTGCCCCACCCCCTCCCCTGTCCAGTGGTTTCTTTAATCCATTTCTTTGGGATCCTATTGTCTCCACTTGGTGGTATTGATGCTAGAGTACCATCTACCGCTTTGGGGGCACTTACCCTGTAATTAATATGCACATTTCCTCAGTTAGATCCTTACACAACCCTGGACGCTAAACTCTGCTCCCTTCATTTTCAGCTAAGGACATTGAGGCACAGGGAGGTCAGGTAACCTGCCCACACTCCCACAGTGAGGGCGGCGGCACTGGGCTTTGAACAGAGGCCTGTTTTTACCCTAAGCTCTCCACCATGCTCTGGGACGCTTCGTTTTGTGGAGCCCACCTCCCTGTTCTGGGGGGCCGCCTTTCCTGGGCACGGTGAGACCCTCCCTCAGTTCTTTCCCCGAGAAACTGAAAATCCTTCTGCAGCTTTTAGTCTCAGCCACCAGAAAAACGTCCTGCCACTGGGAGTATCGGCAGTCAGCTCTTTCCGTGGGGCTGTGTGCACTCAGATTTTCTTTGGAGGTGCTGCGTGGAAAATATTAGCCTGTGAACTAAACAACTGTTCAGAGATGCCATTCAAAGAGGCATAAGCATTCCAGGAATTGTTGAGTGTGAAAATGGCACACAAGGGTCCAGGTTCCAGGCACAGACTTGGGGACAAAGCAAATGCCATGTGTATCCTTGAGCCCACAGATAGCTGTTCTGGAAGCGGGTCATCTGGGAGAATCTCATGACAAACGAAGCCAGGAGATGTTCCTTTTCTGATTTTAGATCCACTCGGGGGCAGAGGGAGAGCAGGGGCGGCTGGCCTGGGACCCACCATGTCAGCTGTACCAACCAGGAGAGGCCCCTGCTCACCCTTGAAAATGCACTTGCCTTCGTCACGTACAGAAGACCCAGACCTACCATCCCTTCCCATTGCTTCTCTTCAGCCCACCGGCCCACACACAATGAGCTGAAGTTCTAGCGTGCCCTGCCCAGTGCAAGGGCCTGTGGGGGACACAGGAGGTCCAGTGTGGGAGCCCACAGCCTACAAGGGAAACTGGTTCTTTTGTCCATTCTTTTTGTCCTTTGCATTCTGGACTTGCAGAATTTTGCAAACTGTAACCACAGTGTTAAAAACATGCCTGCCTTTTAACCCAGCGATTCCAATGTCAGGAATTTAGCTTTAGGAATCAAGCACGTGAACCAATTTAGCTACAAGAAGGTTCAGACCATTTTTATTTTAATTATTTATTTGTTTTTAATAGTAGCCAAGGATTGGAAACAAGCCAGATGACCAACAATAGGAGGTTGGTTACCAAAAGATGGGTATACCACACAGTGGAGTGATATTTGGCCGTTAAAATGATTTTGTAAAAGTATGTTTACTGAGGGCTTCCCTGGTGGCGCAGTGGTTGGGAGTCCGCCTGCCGATGCAGGGGACACGGGTTCGTGCCCCGGTCCGGGAAGATCCCACATGCCGCGGAGCGGCTGGGCCCGTGAGCCATGGCCGCTGAGCCTGCGCGTCCGGAGCCTGTGCTCCGCAACGGGAGAGTCCGCAGCAGTGACAGGCCCGCATACCGCAAAAAAAAAAAAAAAAAAGTATATTTACTGAAAGCAGAGTCCAGATATATTATCAAGTGAAAGGAGCAGTTGTAAAATATGCTGTGATCGTACGGCATGATCCTGTTTGTGTGTGTGTGTGTGTGTGTGTGTGTGTGTGTGTGTGCGCGCGCGCGCGCACACGCATACTCCTCTCTCTGCACAGCAGTGTCTACACATGCCATGATGTTTGGTGTTTCATCATCCTGACGAGAACTGTGCAGGGCCCCCTTGCTCACCACTGGAAGAGTGAATCCCCACTTCCAAGGGGTCTAAAGGGGTCTTTTGTCTTTCAGAAGGTGTGTTGCTGGGGGACTGGGGGTGGGGATAGCTTTTTTCCCCAAGACGCTTCCATCCAAGTGGAGGCAGCGCCCCTGCACTCTCTCCATCCCTCCAGCTACCCCATCCTTGTCACCCTCCCTGGAGGGAGGGGCTTAATCAGATTGTGAGTTTGGAAGGAGAAGCTGGGTGGGAATCGCCCAAACCCTCTTGGGTCTGCTCTCCCTTGTGGTAAATCTCACAGGACAGGCCTCTTGGTGATGATGCGGTGAGTGAGATGCCTTATTCTGGGATTCAGGATTTGGAAGGACATGTAGCCAGTACACCCCTCTCCAACATCAGTTTTCTCTGTATCAGTGACCTTCTAGTCCCCATCTGCCTTACTATACCTTTGTTTATTTCTCAATTGGATCAGGACTCAAGTGAGGAAGTAAGAAAGGGAGTGCTATTCGCTGGCCCCCCTCAAACACCTCAACATTCTGGGCCCCTTTTTCAAAACAAGCAATACTATACTGTAAGAAAGGGAGTGAAAGCAACTTGCCCATCTCACATTTCAGTTCCATCTTCAAATACATCAAGACGCCCTCTCACCTCACCACCTCCCTTATCCTGCTGGTCCAGATAACTAGCATCTCTCTCTTGGATTACTGCAATAGCCTCATCACAGGTCCCTTGCTCCTACCTTTGCCCGCCTGTAGTTTATCCTCAATGTTCAGTCAGACTGTATAACTGCTCTGCTCGAATCTCCTAGTAGTGTCCCATCACTAATCAGAGGACAGCCCGATCCTTTCGCTGGCCCTCAAGGCCCTGTACGTTCAGGCTCCGTGACCTCCCTATCTCATCTTCTACACCCCATCTACGCTGACACTCTCTTCCAGTCACACTGACCTCCCTGTTGTTCCCAGCATATGCCTGGCACACTCCTGCCCCAGGGCTTTTGCACGTGCTGTTCCCTCTGCTGGAACACACTTCCCTATGGTCTCCAGATGGCTCAGTTCTTTGTCTCCTTCAGGCTGTTGCTTTCAGACTTTCCCTGATCACCCCATTTAAAATTTCAGCCTGCCTAACACTCCCAAAGCCCTTTCCCTGCTGTGATATTTTCATGGCGTTTATCCCCAGCTGTCATACTATTTTTCTTGTTTGTTCGTCTGTCTCCCCCGATTAGAATGTCAGCTGGACAAGGGCAGAGACGTTTGTTCTCTCACTGCTATTTCCCCCGCACCTGGAAGAGTGTCTGGCACATCATAAGCATTCAGTTAATATCTGTTGAATGAGTGAATGGATCTAAAAGGTGGGTGACTGACATAGTTTTAATTTATGGGAAAGATAAAAGAAGTCTGATCTACTGTGCACCAAAATGTCATGGAGAAATTCACAGCAAGTACACACAGACACAAAATGAGGCTTCATCAACATTAAAACATTATAGTGGTTTTCTCTGGGTGGGGGGCTGCAGGTAAGTCTCTCTCTCTCTATCATCCTCTCTCTCCAACCACTACTTCTAATAATCTACAGTAAATATATTGTTTGTGGAATGAAGTAGAAGTAGAGGATTAGTTGTTGTTGTTTTTTTAAGTAGTGCTTGCTGTAAATGATAAGGGGCTCAGAGGCAAAGATTGTGTGTAGGCATGTGGGCATTTCTTTGTCCCTCAAATAGAGACTTTCCATAGCCTTAGATGCTCCACCTCTTGCAGGATGGCTAGTTCTCTACTCATCAGGTGGTCTTTTTCTCCCCCCCACTTATTATTATTTATTTATTTAAATTTTTTTATTTAAATTTTTTTAAAAATAATTTTTTGGCTGCATTGGGTCTTCGTTGCTGCATACGGGCTTTCTCTCTAGTTGTGGCAAGCGGGGGCTACTCTTTGTTATGGTGTGTGGGCTTCTCATTGCGGTGGCCTCTCCTGCTGCGGAGCACAGGCTCTAGGCATGCGGGCTTCAGTAATTGCGGTGCGTGAGCTCAGTGGTTGTGGCTCATGGGCTCTAGAGCACAGGCTCAGTAGTTGTGGCGCATGGGCTTAGTTGCTCCGCAGCATGTGGGATCTTCCCGGATCAGAGATCGAACCCGTGTCCCCTGCATTGGCAGGTGGATTCTTAACCACTGCACCACCAGGAAGTCCCTCATCAGGTGTTCTTTATGTGCACCAACTACATAGCCTCTGGCTGTACATGAGAAAGAGGCCCCAGAGTGTTTGGACTAGTGCAGTAGTCAAGCTGCTGTCACCAAGAAAGGAAGATACATAAACACTCGGACAGCCAATGGATGCCTCGCTTGACATTCATGAGTAGACAATCATAAATTTCACTGGGCTCTGTGACTGACAAAGCATTTTCATATACATCGTGTTACTTGGATCTTTCCAATAGCTTTGTATGTTACCTGTCATTTCCTTCCCCAAGGAGGCTTAGAGAGTTTAAGTATTTTGTCCAAGATACCACAGCTGGTTTCTCCCACAAACAGCCAGGAAGTAACAAACAGGAGTATGGTCTGTGGACTTTCCTAAAAGGAGTAGCGTTTGGGATGAGCCGATTATAGCTAAACCCCTGGATTTCTTAGAGGAAACTGAGATGGAGAAGCACAGTAGGATATGTCTAGGAAAGGAGAGGCAACAACCCTGTTATCCTAGCAGTATGGGAGTGCCTCTTGGGCAGGGGAACTACCTTTATTTGGAAAAAAGACCTTAATAAATACTTGGGGTAGAATGTGAGGTCTTGAAGTTGAAGCCACTCTGCCGTACCAAAAAAAAAAAAAAAAATGTGGGAGGCATTTCTTTAACTACTAGGAGAGTCTGGGAGAGAATAAAGGAAAGAAGAAGGAGCAGGGGAAAGGGCAAGATGGAGAGAGGTGGGAGAGAGCAGGGAAGTGTCCGTGTGCGGTGGCCAGAGGCCACTTGAGGATCAGAGATGCTCTCTTGTTGGATTTTGAACTTGTGTTTCTGTGACAGAAATCTGTTCTTATTCTCCCCTTCTAGTCCTTTCACTACTGAAATAGTTGGCAAATTCTGCTCAGCTCACAGATATTTTGTGTGAGAGGGAATCTTGATAAACTTGACAAGAGTTGTGGCATGTAACAGCACAAAATAAGGACCACACACATAGAAGCAAACGTCAGGGCAGGGCATGGGAAGACAGAAGAAGCCATGAGCACGTGAGCCCCCTTAGGATGTGCAGAAATCTTGGGGGGTGGCTCTAGGTTTCTAAAGGTCATGAATCTGATGGCTCAAGCCAGCTTTACCTGGATCTCCACCAGGTGGGGGGAGGTAGCTAATAATCTGGGTTACATTCAAAAGGAAAATATTAGGGTTACGTTTGGTGGAAATTAATTTTTTCCTCTAATCAGGTTCCCTTGCTTGAGTCAAAAAGCAAGAATAAATAAGTGGAAAGGACAACAAACTTTTCCTGCCCCATTTCCTGCCTTTCTTGGGAACAAGGCTTAATGGACCATTTTTCTTTTACTAGACAGTGTCACGTGATTAGTCATACAGAAGGTTTATTTACCAGGGCAGATTTTCAGATTCCAAAGAACTTGAAAAATGCTGCACAAATAAGTAGCATTTGGGTTTATCCATCACTCCCCTGTGAGTTTGGTCAACATGGGTCAGTCTCCCTGTTTGCCCGTTTGTTCCCATAGATTGGCCACTGCCAGCACTGGACATAAGCTGGTATTTTCCACTGTAAACCTTTTCTTCCTCCTAGGATTGGGCTCAGGCATGAGACAACGCACAGCTCTGACCATATCAGAAGGAACACAAGGTCCAGCCTTTTATATGGAGCATTCCCAGGAGGCAAACCCAGAGGCATTCTCCCCTCTCCTTTCTCATTTCACCCGTCCTTGTTGTCACTCCTCTCCAAGGAGCCTGCAAGAAGGGCCTGTGCCCAGAACAGTCAGGATTTCTACTTCAAGACGTGCCCTGGGACCATAGTAGGGACATGGCTTTACACCTTTCCAAATGCGGTCACAGTCGTCATCTGACGCCACCCTACAACTGGGATAAGAAACCACTTTCTCCAAGTCTCGTTCCCCGTCCTGTAGGGCAGGATCCTGAGGCATCTCAGGGTGGGATGCTTGGAGATGAAGACACTGGGGAAGCCGACCTGCCACGTTGGCCAATGACACCTGCTTTACTTCCACCATAATCGGCGCATCAGAAGAGCAGCCTCAGGCAGGTGCCCAGAATTGGGGGAATTTCTCTCAAAGAGGATCACCCTCTGACCAACCAATATAATATCTATCTATCTCCACTCTTCTTCGAAACTGCATTTCTCAGCACAAACCCACAAACTGGCAGGTGAGTTTGACCATCTGTCTCTAGGGATCTAGATTCCCATTCATCAGTCCCCCAAAGCCTCATTCAATTATTTCAGTCTTAAAAAGCATTTGAATGTCCATCCATGCATTAATTCATTCGGCATTGAATTGCCTGATATTATGAGGCACGTGGTGGAGCCGGTGGACTGGGGACTGAGGAGAAGGCTGTGCTGCCCACCGGAGGCTTAGGGGCTTGTAGAGGGTGGAGGACATTGAACAAGCCTGTGGGGGCGGGGACACGGGAGGAGCTCTGACAGCTGTAGGAGCGGGTCTGCGTGTGTGAGCGAGGGGCTTCCGGAGGGCAGGGTGTCCTCCCTGCTGTGTGCCCCTCCTCCCTCTGTCCCTCTCTGCTTCTCTCTGTGCCCATCTCCCTTCTTGTTCCCTTTTCCCTTCCTCCTCTGTCACCCAGTGACCATTTGTCCCCTTGCTCCAATCTCCCCACTTCACACAAAAAATGTTGTCCCTCCTCTGATTCTCTTTTCTCAGCCTGCCCCCATCTTTACCACACATCAGCCAGTCCCTCCAAACCAATAGAAATTCTCCCCAATCAGAGGCAAGGAGGAAGCATCCATCCCAAAAAGGCAAGGAACAGAACCAGCGTGGAGAACCAGAATCATGTCAGACATTTCCCAGGGGAGAGGAGAAGGCCATAGATGATAACAAAAATGTTGCTCGCTGCCATGACAACCGCAGCCATTCAGCCAGGGTACCAAGGGTTTGGAGGCAACAAAATCAATTGCATGTTTATTTCCCCAGCATGACCAGTATCCCTAAGGAAGAGGAAGCCAAGAAGTAGATGCCTTCAGTCCTCTGCCTGTCACCTGCCAGAGAACCAGGATGCTTGGTGGGGCTGGCCTTCCTTTCTCCAAACTGCCATCAGTTGTGACATCACTGTCAGCTGTGCCCGGTGTCTAACTTTTCATCTGTATCAATCAGCATTGAGAGTCCGCTGGGTGCCCAGGTGGAGAGGCTCGGCCCCAGGCTAGTGTGAGTAGCCCCTGTCTCGAGGCACAGACAGAGCCACAGCCAGCATCGGTGGGGTGGCCACAGGCCAGAGGGCTCAGTGCCAAAAAGTTACCCAGATTATGTTTGCGGACGGGAAGGTGGGAGGTGGAGCCCCATATAACAAAACAGGAAGCAGCATCATTATTAAGAATAAAGGCTAAACTCAACAATGGGAAACAGAATAATCAATAGAGCCCCTTTCCCGACTGCAGCCCACATCACACAGCTGAAGATTTAAAGGGCCAGTTAAGAAAAGGCCATGAGGGGATCATTTAGCATTTCTGTCCCAGGTCATTTATGAATGTGGACACGAATGTCCTCAAGCTGCGTTGTGAGCCAAGCCGGCCACAGAGTCAGAGGCAGGCTGTTTCTGAGGGAGTGGTGACGCCCTCTCCAGAGAAGCTGTCACCTGCTCTGAGGCTGTCAGCAGGTCCAGCAGTACAGGAGGGCCCTGGATATCTGATCTCTAATTGCTTCTGCACTGTTAGGATGACAGAGGAGGCTGGAGGGTGACTGGGCATTCTCCCCACACCGTATTCCTGCCCACCTCCCCAGGCATCATGCGGCTTTCAAGGGTCTCTGTGCTAACATAATATTGCCAAGTGCCAGGCATCTCAAATTGTGTGAGATATTAGCAGAAGTATAAGAAATATTGACTGCCATAAGGAAGCTCCTTTAAGAGACTCCATCTGTGCTGGGCATTGGGGAAGGGGGAAGGAGGCAGTGGAGATAGATCGCACTGCCGCTGCCCATTCTATTAAATATGACGCCTGATTCAGAGCCGCACAGGCATTTGTGAATCCCATTCCTCTGTTGGCTAAATGGAGCTCGATTTGTATGTGGATCAAAGAAAAGCTACTTATCCCTACTGGATATCTCCTTCTAACTCACTGGCATTGTTCAGCAGGGAAAGGTGAAACAAAGGCTGAATTTATTCACAGACAGGAGCTTCAAAGCCCCAACATCAAGGAAATAGCTCAAAACTTCAAAAAAACAGCTCTGACCTAAGTTCTCCAACATTTTATATTTTCAACAATCACAAGAAACAGATGAGCTATCCAAAAAGAGCAAATTTCACTTCAATTTCCATTTAAATGCCTCAAAGCAAAAAAAATCCAAGAGTTCTGTCTCTGTTTGCACTGCTGGCAGCCAGGCTGGGAGCCCCTCATATTCTTTTCTCTTATTTCTCCACCTTGTGGTGAAGGTCTACTTTCCAGACTGGTGAGAGCTGAGGTTAATCAATGTGACAGTTGCTCAATGCTTCAGCAGAAGAAAAGTTGAACATTTACATCCAAACCCCTCAGATTTACCACACCACCACATGGATCCAAAAACAAACAAAACCAAAAAAAACTGGCTTTAAAACAAATGCCATTAGAAAACAGTTTCTTTAAGAGTTATACCTACACCTATCATACGTTCTATCCCTAATTACTTATCCAAGAAAAAAGAAGGCACGTGTCTATATAAAGACTTTTACATAAATGTTCATAAGAGCTTTATTTGTAACAGCTAAAATTGAAACAATCAAAATGTCCATCAATAATGAATAAGTAAATATGGTATAAGCAAAATAACCAAACAGATTGTGGTATATCCATACAATGGAATACTACTCAGCAATGAAAAAGGGAGAAACTAGTGATACAACCAACAAGGTGCCTGAATCAAAATAATTATGCTGATTGAAAGGAGCCAGACAAAAGGAATTTATATAAAACTTTAGAACATGCAAACTAATCTGTCATGACTAAAAGCAGATCAGTGGTTGTCTGGGAGGAAGGGTCCAGGGAACCAGAAGGACAGATTGCAAAAGGGGCATGAAGAAACTTTTGGAGTGATGGATATGTCCATTGTCTTGACTGTGGTGATAGTTTCATGTGTATACATCAAGACTTGTCCATTTTATACTTTAAATGTATATATATATATAATGCTTCAATAAAGCTGTTTAAAAAGTCAAAGAAAACATATGCCATGATGCAGTAACAGGGACTAGATATATATCCCTCCTTAAACAACTAGAAAACCGGAAAAAATATATGAGACAACAATTTCAACATTGGACAACAGTCAAGGTGAAAGAAAATAAGCAAGATGGGTCTTGCAGTGGCACCAGCTCACTGTCTAGAGAGAACCCAGATGGTGGGCTTGCGGACTTGAGGAGACAGAGTTCAGAGTTGTGGGAGACCAAGGAAGTTCACGTTTTCAGGGCAGAATGCCAGAGTGAAGGGAGTTCTACACACAGAGAAAAACTCCAGACATTGTCAGGTTAGAAACCTTGTCTTTGATATCTGATCATCACCTGCATGTGAAAAAGTTTCTTGAGGCAGAAAAAAGAGCCCCATAAAAGGAGCAGCTGGAACAATTCCTGGAGTTCTTACAGGGCTAGAAAACGTTGGTATTTTCATCAGCCGAAGTGCAGACCCTGTAACGCATGGGTTGTGTTCCAGAAGGGTATTGCCTTAATCATAGGGCTAAATTAGTCCTAGACTAAAGCATAAGAAAGCATAGCATAGCATAACAAAGTTTAAAAGCAAGCCCTGAAAAGATTAAACTGTTTCCAAGTAACTGTGTGCCAGGGCAAAGTCCAACACTCTCTCAAGGAATAAAACAAAATCTGATACCTAATACTGTTACCTAGCATGGAATAGAAAATTACCAGGCGTGCAAAACAGCAGGAAAATATGACTTATAACTGGGAGTAAAATAAAACAGAAATATGCCCAGAAATGGCAGAGATGATGGAACTAGCAGGCAAGGATATTAAAATTGCTGTGATAAATCTTATAAATATATTCAAGGATGTTAAAGGAAAACACAAACTCAATTATGAGAGAAATAGAAGACATTAAAAAAAAAAACCCAAATGGAACATCTGGAGGTGGAAAATACAATAGCTGAAAAACAAATAAATTGTGAACAAAAATCATCATCTCATTGTTAGTGGAACTCACTTTCAGGCTGTCAAGTGATAACTGAATCATCACTTCTTTGGAGATGCCTCCCTGGCTGAAACAGACTCAGTATTCTGTGTTCACACAGTGCTTCAACCTCCTCTTCAAAGTACTTGCCGTGGTTGTAATATTTCCATTATTTGTGAGGCTACCCAATGTTTGTCTTCCCTACGCTGTAAGGTTCATGAGAGCAGAAGCATGTCTTTGCTTACCTGTTCACCAGTGCCCAGAACAGTGCCAGGCTTCAAGAAAGCACTCAATAAATATATTATGAATGAATGAATGAACTGCTGTCATCAGCTTTGCACTGGATTCATTCAGCAGCTCTTATTTAAAGCATCACCTCTGACTGCCTTGATCAGTGTAGTGACCCAGGTTGACCACGGGCTGCGATTCTCACACGGCTTCGTAAAATGGGCTTCCTGCAGGCACTGTTTAGCGTGAACAGATGATTCACTGAGTGACCTGGGGTGAGTTACTTAATGTTGCTGACCTTTGTTTTCCTCAGCTATTGAATGAGGATGTTGAAACAGATGATCTCTAAGAACTCTCTCAGCTCTGATGTTCCAGGATGCTGTTATGGTCCAGTCTCCAAAAACGCTCTTCCTCCCTACAGGGTCCTCACCTACGAGTCCCCGTGCCCTTGAATATGCTCTCCCTGCCTTGAATCAGGACTCCCTGTGTGATCAGTAGCGTAGGTGGCAGAGAACAGTGTGTGACTTCTGAAGCAAAGTCATAAAGGGCATCGTGGCTTCTGCTTTGGTCTCTTGGATCCCCAGCCGCCATGTCGTGAGAACACTCGAGCAGCGCCTCAGGAGAGGTCCTCGTGGAGAGGAACTAAGGCCTCCTGCCAGCAACCGTGTGAACAAACCATCTTGGAGCCAGATCCCCCAGCTCCAGTCAGACCTTCATCTGACTGCAGCCCAGCCAACATCTGACCTTAACTTCATGAGAGATTGGAGCCAGGCTGCTCCCGAGTTCCTGACCCACAGAGGCTGTGAGAGATACTAATTGTTTACTGTTGGGTTTGGTTTTTTTTTTTTTTTTTTTTTGAGGGGATAAACATTTGCCATTTATTTATCTGACAAAAGGCTCTTATCTAGGATATGTAACTCATGGCCTTAAATTGATAAAAATACCAGCAATCCAGCAGGAAAAAATGGGCAGAAGATTCGACCACGCATTTCACAAAAAAGATATCCAAATGGGAATAAGTATATGAAAAGGTGCTCCACATTACCGCCCGTGAGGAAAAGGCAAGGCAAAACCACAATGAGATGCCACCACGCACACACAACAATGGCTAAAATCAAAACCCTGACAATGTATACTGTTGTTTCAGACCTCTAAGTTTTGAGGTAATTTGTTACGCAGCAATAGATAACTAGTACACTGGTACTGAAAGCTGTCCCTCCTTCACTGTCTCATTACTTCTGCTGTGAAGAAAACCCTAACTCATTGCATAAGTGAAATCTCCAAAACGGACATCTTTCCCAGTTTGGAGACCAAGTTGGGGGCCTGGAATCTTGATCAAAAGTCTCGAGGAATACAGAAGCCCCTCTTTTCTTCATTTGTCCCCCGCAGATCTGATGCCACACTGTCTTCACTAAACTCACCCCCCCTACTCTTTTCCTTCTTTTTTTCACCAGCCATTTTTTACTCAGTTTCAACAATTTCACTCCCACTCTGCATATGATTTTCTGGGTGACCGTGGGATACAGGTCCTGCTATCCTGAATGACTTTCCCAGGTTCCGTAATCAGTTTTGAATGTCCTCACAGTACCTGTGGGCACATAGCAGGTGTTGAACAAGTATTATTATTTACTGCCTTGGTCCAGAAAGCTGACCCTGAGCAAGGATTAAGGTTCTAATGACTTGGTTAGAAGGTGCAAACCCAGGGCGATGGAGGTGGAAACAAGGAAGTGAGACAAGGAGTCACGTGATGCCATGTACCATGTCACCGTGGTGGCCTTGTTTCACCGTGAACTCCCCTGAGCAGTGAGGGGACACCAGGTTTACTCAGTACGGAGCTTCTCTAGAAAGGCTGCAAGAAGGACTCATGATCCAGTGTCATTCACGGGAGAACGGAAGGTGGAGGAATTTATCTGCCCTGCTCCTACCTTCTACCTCCTAGGTTAACATTCACCCCAAGGTGAGTGAGCTCCCTTGCATTATCCAGCCCCTGATGATGGCCCATGAAGCCAGATTCCGTGCCCTATGGTGAGGGATTTCATCTGCGTTCAAGGTGAAGGGCTTCCAGGGGCAGGTGGGACAGCAGCTGAGAGAGGGAACAGTCATCGAGGAACTTATGAAGATATGCAAGATGGGTATCTCCTATAGTTACTTTCTTGGCCCATTTTCTAATTCCTTAGATACTAGCTTGCCAGCACAGCTGTAGGAAGACCTGGCTTCTCGTTTTGACTGCATCAGTTCCTCAAATGTGTGATGTGGGCAGAGATACAGTGTAGCTGCATATTAATGGGAGCTGACCCTTGCAGGCTTCAAGACAGATGGACACACTCAAATCCTGGCACCCGAAAATGTGAGACTTCTTTCTGCAGCCGGCTGGAAGGAAGAGCTTGTCTCTCAGCTGAGGGGGTCTCTGAAACAGTGACACCCACCAGCTTAGAAAATGCAATTTAATTGAGTAAAACTGGAGTTTTTGAGCAGTCCCTGGGCTGTTTTAGACATATTAAAAGGCCCTAAAGCACCCTTTTTTTTTTTTTTTTTGCTAGAAAGAGAGGTGTTTCCTCCCAGCAGTTCTTCAAACTTCTTCTTAGAATCAACCCCAGGAAAGTGGCCGCAAGCTGATCAAGATGGAGACCCCATGAGTCCCTCAGAATCCCAGTGTGCCCAGAGGCCCAGTCGGGCTCTCATTAACAGAGGAGGATGGGTGGATGGATGGGTGGGTGGGTGGGTGGGTAAATGAATAGATGAGGTAGCTGCTCAGTTTGTAAAAACCTAAGAGGCGCTGTCCAGGCACCTCACGCCCTCAATGCCTGCTTTCCAGCAGGCAGTCAAGGAGATCATGGCTGTGGGTTTTTACTGTCTGAGTCTCTCCACCATGCATTTTTCCTGTCCCTGACAGAGCCGGCCTCTCCAGTCCCCCACCCTCTGGCTTCTTATCAGCTCCATGCTGTCTCTTTGCATTAAAGTGACAAGAAGCAGCACAAGGCTGCCGACAGGAGTCTGGAGCTGTAATTTGCACTGACATTCACTGGCGTTATCCACTTATTGCCTGGTAAGCCAAATAGGAGATCTGTCTGATTTTGATCCCAGGAAGAGAAATAACAACCCTGCTCTGCTTCAGCCATTTAAAGCAAAGCACCAGGCCGGTCCTCGGGCCTGAGTCCTGGCTGGCAACTCCCACCTTCATGATGCGGGTATCATCTTCCTCTGGCTGGAACTGCCTTTCAGATCTGACATCTGGCAAACACTGGATGGTTGGGGAGGGGGGAGGCCATGCCATCCTCTCAGCTGGTGACAGCACTGACCACAGGTTGCCAAGGGTCCTTAAAGGGGCCTCTGGGGGATTTAAGTGCCCCTGGGAAGTCAGGCCCCAGCTGAAAATACCTCAGCAGCTCTCCTCTGCCTCCCCAGCCCCTCCCTTTAAACTCTCCCGGCTGTAAGAGAAATGAGGCTGAATGAGAGGTGAGAAGAGCACCAAGCAGTCGGCCTGTGGGCACGGCCCGCTACGTAATTTACAAAATGAAAATGGGGGGCCCCTTGTTCAAAAAAGCAGGAAAAGTGTCGTTAAAGGTACTAAAATATAAGGCCTTCTCCTTTTCTTTGGTGGCCTCTCTCTGATTTGTCATAGTATTTTTTATTTGCTATGTAGTACTGTTCCAAGTATAAATAGATAAATAAATATTATTTACTAGCACGATCTTTACCCTTCATCTCTAGATTATACAAGGACAGTTTTAAATGCACATGGAAGAGCTTTTAACTCAGATGTGGAATCACCAAAGTGACACAAATCGTATTTCCTAACTCGTATGTTCATCTCTAGTTCATCGCTACCAGAACAGTGGAAATGCTGCATAGAACTGTTCTTATTTCACTTCTCGATATACAGACTTTTGACCAACATCCTCCGCCTTCATCTTAAGGATGAGTAAGGGAGGACTGAAGGGAAAAGAAACCGAGTTGCCCTTTCTTTCCTTCCATGTCATCATTTTCAGAGTAAATAGTCAATACAGAGAAGTAACGTTAAGAACGTGGTAGAGTTCCTTGACCTTTCTTAGAACACGATCGTCTTCTTTCTGTGTTTAAGGCAAGTTGTGGAGTGCCTACAGTGGCCAGGCGTGTCCAAATGCTCTGTATGCTTGAACTCATTGGATCTTCTTGACAACCCCACATGGCAGGTAAGTTACTTATATTTTTCAGAAAATAATTGGAGGCACTGGGAGGTTAAATGACTTGCCCAGGGTCCCGGACCATGCCACTGGCAGAGCCGAGATGCAGGCAGGAGGGGTCTGGCCCTGGAGTCCCAGCCCTGCCCACTAGGGTCTCCTGCTGCTTAGGACAGATCAAGGAAAGATCTGGGGGGAGTCCCACCCTTCTTTTTACCCCTGTGTCTGTCAGGTCTATGTACCAGGGCTGGGGATTGGGGGTGGGAGGGACAGGGAGCGTCTTTCCCTTCGAGTGTGAGTCACTTCTTTCAGGTGTGTCACTTCTTTAAAATGTTACCTTTGGGTTTCCCTGGCGGCGCAGTGGTTGGGAGTCTGCCCGCCAATGCAGGGGACACGGGTTCGTGCCCCGGTCCGGGAAGATCCCACACGCCGCGGAGCGGCTGGGCCCGTGAGCCATGGCCGCTGAGCCTGCGCGTCCGGAGCCTGTGCTCCACAATGGGAGAGGCCACAACAGTGAGAGGCCCGCATACCGAAAAAAAAAAAAAAGTTACCTTTGCTCAAGCCCAGATCAAGGGGCTTACTGACATTTTAAAGATGACGAGGTGGGTGAAGTTCACAGTGGGACGCCTTGGAGTCTGCTGGGTCCAGATAAGTTGGGAGAGGGCAGCTGGGGGTCTGAGGAAGCCCCTTCCTCCCAGCTGTTGTTGGACTCGGGAGTGGGGGAGTTGGCACGGGAACCAGCCAGCGAAGCCCTGGCTTGGTTTCCCTCATGCCTCAGTGAAAGGCGCGAGTGTGCACACACGCCCCAGCTCTGCCTCCAGCCACATGCTTAGAAACCGTGTCCTTTCACCCCCAGTCTCCTCTTTCTCGAAGTGACTCAAAGGTGTTCCCCACCCGCTGCCTGGAAAGGCATTGCCCGGCAGGTTCACCGGGTCAGAGGAAAAGCCCTTGGCATCCGGAACACGGAACACCAGCCTGCAGACGTCAGCAGGAAGCAAGGACGGCCAGGAGGAGGGAAGTGACAACTCCCTGTCGGGCGTGGCGCTTGCGTCGGTAGGAAAGGGCAGGGAGGGCGGGGAGGGCCGGGGTCATGGAGCAGAATGAAGGGTCGGGGAGCGCACAGAGGAGGGAGGTGCAGCATCGGATGGGCACTTTGCCCATGGTCCCTGGAAGATGGAAGGAGCCCTGCGATGCCCAGTGGTTTTACAGTGGCCCTAAATGGTTCATCATCACCCAGCCATCCAGTCCTGTTCAGTCATCTTTATGACATCTTTATAGCAAAGCTAGTTACCTTTGCCCCAAGTAGCGTGTGCTCTCTGGTTAGCCATCCAAACGGGGTTATGTCAGATGGGAGTCATGTCTCCCCTCTCTTAGCACGCAGGTTACGGGGCAGAAACCCCCAGTCCCGCCTACCTTAAAGACTTCTGTATCTGGTGCATTGATACACAGTTGGAGGTTTGTTCCCTAAACATTCCTGCAGACACGAACTTAAACGTCCCATCATTTAGGAATTAAAAACAAAAAGTACAGTCATCCCTCAGTATCCATGGGGGATTGGTTCCAGGACCCTGCGGACATCACACTCTATAGATGCTCAAGTCCCTTCTGTAAAATGATGTAGGACTGGGGCCCTCCATATCCGCAGGTTCCTCACCCCCTGAATGTGGGATTGAGGACGGGGAGGCCGCATTACAGAGGACCGACTGTGCAACATAGCAGGCTATTGACTCCTACAGACTGGATGCCTGGACCTGGAGAAAGGACATCAGTGAAGGGAAGCTATGGCTTAAAGCGATGCTTTCACAATTCTGCTAGCAGTTTCTTTCCACTGTTGGTGTTTCCTTTTCCCAGAATGCAGAAGGCTTTGTCTGCTTTTCTCCATCTTTGCTCTGTGCTGTCCAGTGCCTTTAGGGGAATCTTACTGATCAGCGACAGTTTGGGGCGGGGGAGGCCGGTGGGCAGAGCTCTCTTTCCTCTCCTGTTTCCTTTTTTGGGTTGTAATGCTCTATTTCTCTCTGGATATATTGTTTGGAGACCATCAGGCATGTGTTTGATGCATGACGCCAATGTCATGTGGTGTTGTTAACGTCACACAGTTGACAAAAGAAGACGAGGAAAAGGATCCCAGCAGATGGATCGGTATTACATTTCGTACGACACACAGTCCATTCCTGACGGCCCAAAGCAAACAGCAGTCACTCTGTCAGTGGAAAAGATGCAAGTTTTTCTCTTGTCTCAAGTGAGAAGTCCCCATATGTCCTTACTCACTTCTCAGGAAATTTGCTTTTTCTTGGTTCTCTTTTCTTCTCCTCAAACATGCTGATGGTCCCAGGGCTTAGGGACAATAATTGTTGCTCCTTTTCAACATAAAGGTCAGGATCCTTTGTTACAAAGCAGGTTTTGTGGCCCAGATAAAGCTGGGCAGACATGATCTCTGCTAAAGAGCAGCGGAAAATAATTCGCTCCCCGGTTGTCACGCGTGGCCAATTTGAGTGAGAAAAGGGGGCTTGTGGGTGTAAGAGCATACGAAACCACACAGTTATGGTCTCTCACTTTTCTTTTTATAGGCAGGCAAAAGAGACCCCCCAAATGTCAGACACTGCTGGATCTTGAAGGGAAGGTCAGTAAAAAAAACAATAAGCTGTTTTCTCCTTTTGTTTGCTGTTATCTTGTGTTAACTGTTTCTTCATAGTTATCTGTTAATGTTATTTTAAGTCTCCAGCAAAGATTCTGACACTATGATGATACAGTTATGTTTATAAAATACGGGGGACCTGCTCTCGTCCTGGCTAGCTGATTTCCAGGTTTCTTCTGGCTTTCACACAGAAGAGCTGGGGTGTTGAATGCCCAGCAGTTGGAGGTTGACCCCTGGCTGGCTGACCCCCATCCCTGAGTTCATCTCCACCAGCCACCAATCAGGTTGGAAGCATCACTTGGCAGTATGGCCACCGCGGACCATTCCTCTCAAGTTGTTGTGGGTTGCCGTGGAAACAAAGAGGTCTTAATGTTAAAAGTAATTTGGTCCTTAATGGAGACGGTCTCTCACTAAAGGAAAGTTAACTTGGGAACCATTCGAGTCATGCCCAGTCACTGGCCCCACTGCGCACCCCCGTCCCACTTTCTTCTGCTTGCCTAGAGGTCTTAATTTTGATGATGTATGAGGTGTCAGCCAGAAGATCTTGTGCTCTGCGAAGCACTATAAAAAGGCAGATGTATGACTGTGTCATCCACAAATACCCTAGGAAGGTGAGTGTTAAACCAATGTTAATAATAAATGTTTTCTTCCGAAGTAAGTTACGGCAGTATCACCAGAGCCCTTTAAAATGTAACGAACCAATAAAATCTCAGGGAGCTGAGGGACACCTAACCCTGCCATCGTCCCTGTAGTACAGTCAGGAAAGTTATGAAGGGCCATCCCATCTGGTCTGCGTCTGCCTGAAACCCTTGGATGGAAAGAGGAACAGTCCCTCCAAACATCTGAGCTTGATCTCTGCAACTGAGAAATCTTGAGACCAGAAAGCCCCAGGGAATGCAGAAATGCCTCTTTAAAGGTCGTTTTGAGGAAACATGGCCACTGACCCATCACACTGACTCAGCCTCCCTGCCCCCACCATTTTGCTAACGGGCTCCGTTGATTTAAATGGAAGGAAGCGAAGAAACACTCTCTGAGCTAGGTCCTGCCTGACCTCCCATTGCGGGCTGCTGCCTTGATCATACAGCAAGCACTGGTCTTGACTCCTGGCTCCTGCGGGGGCTCGTCTGAAGATAGTCCCCAGGTGGGGAGCCTGGAAGAAGAACTGCGTGCTTGTGTGCATAATTTGAAGCTTACTTTGCAGGGACCCATAGTTGTGCTGTCTTTGCTCAGGAAAATTCTAAGCTGAAATTCTGTATTCCAGCCCCTGTGGATATAAAGTCCTAACTGTTCCTCATCTTCTCCTGTTCTTCAGCCAATCGTCAGATTGGTGGTTGTTGCTATTGTTGTTTTCTCCTAGGAGGTCCTTCCTGGTTTAAGCAAAAGAGTCAGCATCATTGAGAAGATGAGTCAAAATGCTCCAGTGTCAAGCTGGGTTCCCCAGAAGCAGACCCTGAGGGAAGATTCTAGAGAAAGTGACTCATTAGGAAGTGTTCCGTAGGGTGGGGAAACAGGACTGGGAAGGGAAGGAGGACGTGATGTCAAGCCACATCCCTGGGAGGGTAATGCTGGCACAGTCCCTCAGGGGCACGGTGTAGGTGACACCTAAGCGTCCCCATTGGGGATGAGGGAGTTGGAGAGTTTATAGCCCTCTCATCGGTTAAGGGCTGCAGGGGCAGGACATACAGGGAACGCAGCCAAGGCAGTTCCAGGTGCCCGTGGTCCATCCTCTGACACAGATGCAGGTGCTGCTGGGAGTGGAAGCCTCAGGAGAGACCTCATGCTCAGAAATGCTAAACAATCTGAGATGTTGACATAGGACCGACAGTCACTGCCACACACCCCACATACAGGAAAATAAAACAAAGAAGGGAACTCAGAGTTTACTTCCAGGTTCATTGACTTGTCACTTATTCAGTCATTCAGCAAACATTATTGAGCACCTGCTATATTCGTCATTGTGCTAAATGCTGGGGCTTTAAAAAAAAAAAAAAAGGAGGAGGAGGTAGCACTGATCTTGTACCTGAGAGGCTAAAAGTGTAATAGGGTGGGGTGGGGAATATGTACCTAATGTCCATCACCTGCTCAGGTTGGGACCCAACTAGTCCTAACTTTTGTCTGGGTCTGTCCCACCTCAAAGAAGCTCTCTGTGGGCTTCCCTGGTGGGAAGAGTCCGTCTGCCGATGCAGGGGACACGGGTTCGTGCCCCGGTCCGGAAAGATCCCACATGCCGCGGAGTGGCTGGGCCCGTGAGCCATGGCCGCCGAGCCTGCACGTCCAGAGCCTGTGCTCCGCAACGGGAGAGGCCACAGCAGTGAGAGGCCCGCATACCGCAAAAAAAAAAAGAGAAGCTCTTTGTATAATGGCATAATCCAGGGGCTACAGGGCTATGCTGCTTCATGTGACTATAGCACCCGGCAATACCTGGATGAAAAGCACAACATGAGTGTGAGGTATTATTAGTAATAAAAGTGGCATTTAGTGGGCTCCCCTGGTGGCGCAGTGGTTAAGAATCCGCCTGCCAATGCAGGGGACACGGGTTCGAGCCCTGGTCCGGGAAGATCCCACATGCCGCGGAGCAACTAAGCCTGTGGCACCACGGCTGCTGAGCCGGGGATCTGGAGCCCACAAGCCACAATTACTGAGCCCGCGCCACAACTACCGAAGCCCGTGTGCCTAGAGCCCGTGCTCTGCAACAAGAGAAGCCGCTGCGATGAGAGGCCCTCGCACAGCAACGAAGAGTGGCCCCCGCTCGCCACAGCTGGAGAAGGCCTGCGTGCAGCAGCAAAGACCCAACGCAGCCAAAAATAAATAAATAAAATAATAACAATAAAATAAAAGTGGCATTTAGCAATACTGAAATAAATAAGCTGACACAGGAGTTTTGCTCTGCATTTAGGGAAATGTTCTGGGTCTCCGAGGCCCTATGTCAGAATCAAACGCTTCCAACAGCCATAAAACATTCCTGCCCTGGTTTGTTTTAGGACTTGAGCATTTTTCTGGCATCCTTGCTTTGGTAAGTGCCCTGCTGCTTCCAAGCAATGTGGCTGCGTAGGCGGCATTTCAGCTGCAGCTCAGGCAGGGTTACTTAAGGTCATGTCCATCTATTGCCCATGACCTACCGGCCAGGACCAGGAGGGAGGGACAAGGCATGGGAGTGACTGGAGAGTAACAGCAAAACTTTTCTCATTTGTAGGGTAAAACAGGTTAGGAAAAGTGTAAAGCAATCCTGTCCCTCCATTCCTAGGACCAAAGACTCGATGATCAAAACAGACCCTGCCAGGTAAAATATAGGGCACATAAATAAATGATGAATACTTTTTAAAGTGTAAGTATGTCCCAAATATCTCCTGGGATACACTTATACACTTATATTAAAACATTCCTTGTTACTTATGTGAAATTCAGATGAAACTGGGCATCCTGTATTTTTCTTCTCCAGTGTTATCTGGCAACCCTACCTGCAAGGGCTTCACCAGAAGGAATTTACTCCTTTAATTCCTTATCCAGGTGGGAAATGGAAAGTCAGATATGACTGGAGGCCTCCATTTCAGGCCTCTGGGAGGTTCAGCTCTCTCCAGCTGAGCCATTTATCTGAAGTCAACTTAAAATCGCTTTTTAAGATCCTCCCTCAACTGTTCCTCGGGCTGGAAACGTGGACCCCAAACTGATCTTGAACTCGCACTTCAATTCCCTAATGCCCAGCAGAAAGGCCCACCTGGAGAGTGTTCGTGGGCAGGAAAACGGAGGCAGAGAAATGACCAAGGTGAGGATCCCTTAGCAGGGCCTCCGATTCCAGAACTTCTTATTCACATGTAATTCCTTAGATTTTTAACCTGCGATGGGCTTGCCTTACGCTTATGAAGGAATTCAATAATGCTTTAATTTTTCTTATCTACAAGGATGAAAAGCTCATCTAAAGCTAAATGCCATATGCAAATGTTATTCTGTTTTTTATTTTTTTTTGATGACTCCATGTATTTATTAGGGTAATACTTTTTCAACCCAAAATACACTAAGTACAATTGATATAAAAAGTGACATTTTGACGTTACCATTTTAAGCAAAGACAATTTTCTCCACACAAATTTCTAGCCAGAGAATATCATACGAAACAAATTTGAACCTCAGGCCACCAAGCCATTCAAGAGGGATGCAGAGGGAGCATCTGCTATAACTCCTCAGTGCAACCGTATCATTTTTCTCTATTTCAAAGTTTTGTCGTGTTTTGTCTTTATTTTGCCCCTAAGGAAGTTTTCGCGTGTTATATCTTTATTTGAATTGCAATTTGAGTGAGAGGTAATCATGAGTCCCAAGATGACTGAAAACTTGGTAACGAAACTGGTTCAAAAGAAGAACTTCCTAAAAAAAATGGCTCTCTTCTGCCCATTTTCCATCAACCATCATCTACTGTCACCACCTCCTGTTAGGCCATTCCTTGGGGAGAACTGCAGACTTTTTTGACGTGACGTTTTATGTGCAAACCGCATTTATTTACTTTCAAGTTGGTGTTGATTATGTAAATTTCCCTTCTTTGTTCAGCTGCAGTTCAGCAAGGGACAGGTGCAGGCAGACCGGCACAGGAATCTCACAGGCAGATTTTCAAGCCATAGAGAAGTATCATCAGCCCCAAACCTCAAAGTTGCAGGCACTTTTTTCCTGGCATAGCCAGCCCTTTCTCAGCAGTCACCTCATTTGAGCCTCGCCACCGTTTTGAGGGAGGGCACTGCAAATGTCATCCAAACCCTTTGGCAGGGCCCGTCCAACGCGACAGGGGTGGTGACAGAAACGTCATTTGTGGCCCCGGTTCTTCCCATTTGAAGCAGCTGTTAAGCAGTGAACCTGGAGCCAGATTCTGGATTTTAGAGCCCAGGTCTGGGATATGCTGTTGAAGGATGCCAGTTCCTGCCTTCCATCGTCTACCTGGTGGAGGCCACAGATTCATTCCTTAAATCCTTATTGAACCAGGACGGTGTGCCGGGCACACTCCAGGTGCTGGGGATGCAGCTAGGAAAGGCAGACAAGGTTCAGGCCTCCATGGGGCTTCCATTCTGGAGGTGGCAACAGATGGCGACAAGTGCTCTGAAGATAGGGGCAGAAGGACCAGGTGGGAGGCAGGGCTGCTTTATGGAGGGTGAATAGGAAGTTCTTTCTGGAGAGGGGATGCCTGACCAGCCAGCCTCCTGTCCGTGTGGGGCCCCAGCTCTGCAGGCAGGGCAACTGCTGAGCTGCAAGATGGGAACAGGCTTGCTGTCTGAGGGCCAGCCAGGGAGGACAGCAGGTCAGAGTGGACCCAACAAGTTGGAGAGAAGGGAGATGCTGTCCGAGCACCAGGCAGGCTCAGCCCATGGTCAGGAGCTTGGATTTTATTTGAATGGTGATGGGGAAGCTGCTGGAAAGCAAATCTTAGCCCAGGTTCTCACCTTCTCCTGTAAAGATCAACAGAGAAAGAGGATGTGGGCTCAGGCACAGATGGGGCGGAGTGGAAAGTGCACGGAGACCCTCACAGGTGATGGCCAGGTGTCCCCCTGTTGAGGAGATTTGCCTCTGGAAGAGGGCGGGTGAGGCCCCTGGCTGCTGCCTGCTGTCCGAAGGTTGGCTCCTGGAGCTTGGGGTTTTCCCAGGGTGTAAAATTCCATTTCCTGAAGCTTCATGTACTTCTCCAGAAAGCTAGTAGGTGTCCTGATGAGGTTTCAGACCCTGTAGCAGCACTTTTTAGACCCTGGTGGCCTTAACACAGGTTAGGATGGTCCCGTCTGCCTATGCAGACTGCCAAGAAAAGACATTCCAAACTGTCGTGGGGATGAACAGAGCTGAGGCCTGGCCCAGAGGTGGACTTGGGAGAAGGTCAATCGGACACCTTATCCAGGCGCCAGATTAAAACATTTCGACCAGTGGTTCTTAGAGTGTGGCCCCTGCATCAGCATCAAGTGGGAACTTGTTGGAAATGCTAAATCAGAAAGTCAGCTTTCTGTATTTTAACAAGCGCTCCAGAGGATTCTAGTACTCAATATTAAGTTTGAGAACCGCTCCTTTAGAAGAAAGCGGGGCAGATAGTTAAAAAAAAAAATTCCCGCTTTTGCTGAGACATGGCTCAAATCAGAGCAAAACCAGAAAACTTCAAGGCACGGGGATGTGGGATGTAGTCTTTGCCTCAAACTCAACCAACCACAGAGACTAATATCCAAGTTATAACTTCTCAGTCGAGCAAAACTCCATCATGAAACATATTAATAAAGACTGATCTCTGGCTGTTTCTCCCACCCAGTTTCCAAGGCCCTGGTTTATTCTTGGTGCACTCTGGATACTCCTGGAGCATTCATTCATTCATTCTCACACTCCTGGCTGCCGAAGATACAAGATAATGAAACCCTACGTCCACCCTCAGGTAGTTTGCTTCAAGGAGAGGCATATAGTTTGTGAATGAAAAATTACAGGGCAGGGTAATAATTACTACAAGAGTGCTCTGGGCTGGGGTGGGGCTCCTCACCTAGGACAGGAGGGAGGAGGTCTCGGCCAGGCTTGGAGAAACAGAAACAGCAGGGGTTAATCCAGTTCAGCCAGCCTAGTGGCTGAGTCACATCATGACGCAGTCCGATGGCACAGCTCCAGTTCGCAGTCCTAACTTCCCCTTGAGAACAGAATCGTCTGCAGAGTCCAAGTACACCCCGTGACCACAAGTGTGTGCTTGGGGCGTCAGGGGTTGACTGGAGGAGTGAGGGCACCACTGGCAGCTCCAGCCCCCAGATTACTGGCCAGGGGCTGCAAATTACCAGGGGCTGCATTACCAGCTCCTTTTCCCGAAGAGCGTTCTCATTGGCCGGTCCACCAGTTCCAAAGCCCAGCAACTCGTTCTCAGTCCTGTCACCCCAGTAGACACTCGAAAACATCACTTCTATCCCAGCATTTTGTCCTTTTGATCAAGAAAGGACTGGGGATAAATCCCTGTCCACACAATCAAGAACCTCAGTCCTTAACACATAGTCTTAGCAGTTCTACTCACATGCACAGCGTGGTCCTCCTTTGGTAATTCATTCGTTCAGAACTATTATGCCAGGCCCTGATCCAGATGCCTCCTCTACCCAGTCATCCTGTTACTGATGGTTAATAATTATGCAGTAATTTTTAGTCTCACTAGGAATGAAAAATGCGACAAGAAACTACCATTTTTTACCCATCAAATTAGCAATACTTTGTTTTAAAGAAAATACTCAGTGCTAGTGAGGAGGCTGTGAGATGGGCAACTGCAACATCATAATTAGCAATAGAAATGGGACATCCTTTCTGGAAAGCAGTTTGACAAAAACTATTTCAATGTTAAAACTCATTAACCCAGAAGTTCATCTGGAAGTTTATTATAAGGAAATTATCAGGGATTTAGACAAAGATTTATACCAGCTACCATTTATACCAGCCATGCACTAAATACATAAATTACCTCCTGTGCCAACAAAGATTTCACCAAAACATTGTTTTTCGTGGCAAAAAAATTACAAACAGGCTACATTTACAGTAATAGAGAATGTTTAAACAAATTAGACTAAGTCATAGAACACAGTATGCATTAAAAACTGTCTTTAAAGAATTTTAAATGCCATAGGAAATGTTCTTATATATACAGTATGCTTCTAACTTATAAAAATATATAATAAATATACATGCATTAAAAATAACACAGAGAGGGACTTCCCTGGTGGACCAGTGGTTAGGACTTCCGAACTTCCACTCCAGGGAGCAACTGGTCGGGGAACTAAGATCCCGCAAGCCGCGTGACACGGCCAAAAAAATAATAACAACAAAAATAACACAGAGAAATAGATCAAAATACTACTAGGTAGGATGGAAACTTACTAATGCTTCCCGCGTTTTCCTAGTTTTCTGCAATTGGCCTGTATCCCTTTAATAACAGGAAATGTTACAAAAATGAAAGGCGCCTGCGCGAGCACACACGTGACTTCTCCCGGGTATGAGGAACTCCTTATCGCGTTGTTCCTTCAGACGGCTGCCTCCTGGTCCAGTCTTGGTGAGTCACCCAACTCGTCTGAGTATTTAATTTTCTCTTTGCAAAATGAATGTGATAATCCCGGCCTCTTCACCTCATAAGATAGTTGTATGTTGCTGCTGCCTCCTGCCCATAAAACCCCAGGTGAATGCTAATTACTGTTATTACTAACAGACCAATGCTTTCTGGGAGAGGTGAGTCCCGGTGACGGTGACATCATCAGGAAGGCTCATGTAAGAAAGGAATGGTCTCCTGGGACATGAAGTCTCCTCTTCCCAGAAACCTTCGTCCTGCGTATTACTCCGCAGGTACTGTTGCTGGTACCAAAGGGTTTGAAAGCTTGATGGCGTTCCACGGAGCGTTTGTTTCTCACTCATACATTTGAGCTGGGGTTTGGCTGATCCTGGCTGGGATCAGCTGGGTTGGGTTCCACGCTGCTGTTTGGGTCCAGGTCTGTCCCACATGCCTCTCATCCTCCCGGGACCAGCAAGGTAGCTGGGGCATGTTGTTCTCCTGGTGACGGGGAGAGGCGTAAGAGGACACGCCCAACCACACAAGCACATTTCGAACCACTGTATGCGTCACGTCTGCTGATACCCTCCAGCCGAGTCCAAAATCATGGGGCAGGGAAGTGTTTCCCTCCCAAGGTTGTGGGAGGGTCTGCAGAGTTACACAGCAGAGGATGTGGTCGCTGCAGAAGGTGAGGAACCGAGGCTAATGATTCAACCTAGCAGGAGGAGGGTTGGGAAGGTAAAATGAGCCACGAAGTTGTTAGCTCTGTTCGGACTGAAGGCAAGGAGGGAAAGAGATGGGAAGCCCGGGCTGCGACTTGTTGGAGGCAGCCAGGAGATGCCCACTCTGCGTCCCTTGTTCATATAGCCAGCAGTTATTGGGGGTTGGCCTTGGAACTTGGTGAGGCTCTGAGCTGGGACGCAGTGGAGATGAGAATGAAGGCAGGACTCTCTTCCGTCTAGCTGTTTTCCTAATCAACTTTCTTTACACACCTGCAGCCCATTGCCATATTTTAAACGCCCTTTCATTTGCAACTGTCCTGCCTCTTGTGTTGCCATGGTTTTAAAAGGTGGCGTGTATTTAAAAAAAAGTTTTTCTATTAAAGTATAGGTGATTTACAATGTTGGGTTAGTTACTGCTGTACAATAAAGTGACTCAGTTATACGTATATATATATATATATATATATATATTCTTTTTCATATTCTTTCCCATTATGGTTTATCACAGGATATTGAATACAGTTCCCTGTGCTATACAGTAGGACCTTGTTGTTTATCCATTCTTTATATACCAGTTTGCATCTGCTAATCCCAAAATCCCAATCCGTCTCCCACCCTCCACCCCCTTGGCAACCACCAGTCTGTTCTCCATGTCCGTGATTCTGTTTCTGTTTCATAGATACGTTCATTTGTGTCATATTTTAGATTCCACATTTAAGTGATATCATATGGTATTTGTCTTTCTCTTTCTGACTTACTTCACTTAATATGATAATCTCTAGTTGCATCCATGTTGCTGCAGATGGCATTATTTCGTTCTTTTTTATGGCTGAGTAATATTCCATTGTCTGTGTGGACCACATCTTTATTGATTCATCTGTTGATGGACATTTAGGTTGTTTCCATGTCTTGGCTATTGTGAATAGTGCTGCTGTGAACATAGGGGTGCATGTATCTTTTCGAATTATAGTTTTGTCTGGGTATATGCCCAGGAGTGGGATTGCCGGACCATATGGTAATTCTATTTTTAGTTTTCTGAGAAGGTGGCGTGTATTTTTGTCACCTCAAGGCCATATATCAAGCACTTCCCTCATGCGTAAACATCTTTATGATCGGAGTTCTTCCTGGGAAAATCAAATGCGTGTGTTCCCAGTCTGGACTGTCAGGATCCATCTGACGGTGTGGTCTATCATCTAGGAAGGAGGGTCCGCCTGCCAGGACAGCACCTGAGGAAGGTGGGGAGTGGGGTAGCTTCTGCAGATGTGCTCACACAGAGCTAGCTGAGGAGATGCCTCCCCGGAGACAGCAGGGATGGAGAGCTGCGGAGACAGAGCCACGACCTGGCAGCTGGCCGTGCATGCTCTGGCTTCAGTGGGAGTGACAAGGCTTGAGGAAATGTTGGCTGAAGGAAGCAAATAGAACCCCACACAGCCCTACAGGACCAAGTCCCCGACTTTCCCTTTACACTTAGCTGTGCCAGGGTCTGAGTCTTAACAGGGATGAACAGGGCCCAGCTGGAGGAATGAAATGCACCCTGCAACCCTGGAAGATGGAAACTAGCGTAAACCAAGGGCTTTACCCCAGCGGGAGAGTCCAGGGTAACATGACTTTCTTTACTCGGAACCAGATGAGTTAGCACAACGACAAAAGAGAAGTCTCCTTTTCCTTCTGAAAAGAACCAAATACATAAGAAAAAGAATACCTAGTGTGGAATTCTGTCAAGTAATGGCAGATGTCCCTGTTAGGTTGGCACCTGCCTTGCAAGAGCTCACTGTAACGATCAAAAGGCAAGGGTTGGGGGAGATCAGCTCGCTGCTTTGTGACCACCTAGAGGGGTGGGATAGAGAGGGTGGGAGGGAGGCCCAAGAGGGAGGGGATATGGGGATATATGTATACATATAGCTGATTCACTTTGTTATACGGCAGAAACTAACACAACATTGTAAAGCAATTATACTCCAATAAAGATGTTTTTTTTTAAAAAAAAGACAAGGGTTGGGCCCCAGTCTAATTAGGAGAAAAATCATCAGACACATCCCAAAACACCTGACCAGCACTGCTCAAAACTATCAACGTCATGGGAAACAAGGAAAGTCAGAGAAACTGCCACAGCCGGGAGGAACCTAAGCAGACATGAGGAATGCAGTAACCTGGATGGGATCTTGGAACAGAACAAGACATTAGGTAAAAATTAAGGAAATCCAAATAAACTGTGGACTTCCATTAATAATAATGATCAATACTAGCTCATTACGTGTAACAAATACACCACCTTAATGTAAGATGTTTATAACAGGGGAAACTGGATACAGGATGTATTGGAACCCTCTGTGCTATCTTCTTAATTTTTCTATAAATCTAAAACTGTTCTAAAAAAAATAAAGTCTATTAAAAAATCAATTCAAGAGTCGAAAGCACAGACATGGAAGCCAGGCTGCCTGGGGTCCAGTCTCGGCTCCTCCTCCCCTTGGGTAAAGCCACGTAACCCTTTCTGCCATGCCTCAAGTTTCCTCGCCGTAAAATGGGAATGATCATAAGACCTCTGATTGTCCTGGGGACTAAATAAGTTAAAACTTGTCAAACTCTGGAAGAGTGCTTGGCACCAAATAAGTGCTACATGTGCTTATTTAGGACATAAATAAAACTGAAGATGTTCACCTCACATGTTCTGTAAAACAGGAGGAAGTGTACCTTAGCTGAGTTTTAATTTTTCTTAAAAAAAAAAAAAGGAGCATGCTTAGGGCTCAGTTTGGGCTCCACTGTCCCAGAAATCCCGTGACCCCACCCCTTCCCTCTCGCTTGGCCTGAATTTGGTTCTTCCTGTTCTCTCTCCCAATGGTTTCCCATTCTTTGCCAGGTTCACACGGGGTGACTCAGCCTGGAAACCTCCCGCCAGGAGGCACATCAGCACGGGCAGATCCACTGCTTTCTCGCCTGTCCTAGCTCTTCCTTCCTGCCCGGGAGGGTCCTACTGCACCTGTGTTCCAGCAATACCCCCAGACACCTCCAAGCCCACCACCCTCCCCCAGACACGTGGCCCCAATCCCTCTGTCTCTCCTGCCTGCGCGGATGCCCTTCCAGCTCGGAGAGCTTTGGTAAAGAGGGGACATCACCGCCCAACAGGATGCCTAGGAAATGCGTGTGTTCCTTTTTGCCCAGGAAGAGATCTTGCTAAAGAACAATCCTGAACTTTGTCCAAATGGTTGAAAGCTTGACACGAGTCATCTTCCTGTGAGCATCTGAAAAACGCCTGTGTCCAAGCAGAACTGGAAGCACAGATCTGCTCTTTCCTTTAGTCAAGACCTTGAATTCCTGGAGCTGTTTCCTGCCCCACTCATGGCCACGGTCCCTCTCAGGGGCTGCCAGGTAACATGCAAGCCAAGCACTGCCGTGTGGCAGCAACAGAAAATCCAAAGGATCCAAGCGTCTACAGGATGAAGCTGGATCTCCCAATACTCTTCCCTGGTGGGTTCCCCCACTTTTTCCTAAAGAGGCTTATTTCTTGTCCAAAATCCTGAGACACTGGTGAAGGGGGTCATTAATAGGACCCTCATTTTACAGGTGAAGAAGCCAAGTCCTTCTGGAGACAAAAGAGATTTCAGGCATGTTTCCTGTTTAGAGAAGGGCTTGCAGTTCCTCGTCCACATTCCAGCCAGGGTTAGCCTGCTTGCTTGGCTTTTCTTTGCCAGCACTTGGCAGTGACCTACATAGACCACGTGCCTAATAATAACTTGAACTTTATTAGCACCCAACCTTCAAGGGGCTCTGGGGATTTGGCAAAAGGCAGTATTTAGTAAATCATCTGCTTAAACCTCTGGGGCAGCCTTTGAAGAGAAGAGGCTGCCAGCTGGGAGTATCGGCACAGCCGTCCCTTGTCTGACTTCTTTCTTTTTCATTTATTTATCTGGAAATCTCTAAGACCATGGCTCACTTGTAAAGGTTGATATTTGAGATAGATAACAACTAGTCTGGCTCAGGTATCGGCCAATCAGGATGGATTTTGGCCAAGGGTACCCAACCAAGGCCCTACCCCCACTCCTGCCCCTGATTGGCCAGGTATTGTCCCTAAAGCTGCAGGTTTAGGGGAAGGTCTAGGGAGTTCCAGGGAAGGAGCCTAGGTGGTCAAGGTAGTGGGACAATAGCTGTACCAAAGTGACAGGGAAGTAATTCAGTATTTAACCAGCTGACTGTCAACCCTGTACGTACCCGTATTCTCAGTTCCTGGGAAGTACAGATCCATGCCACGTGGCTCAGCATTCTCCTAAGCGTCCTTGATGGTTAACCATGGCAGGCTAAGGCGTAGAGGTGTTTGGATTCAAGAGCCGTGGGGATTTCATTTTAGTGCATCTTACCTCCTCTTTGGCCCCCTGGAGCTGGAGCTGGATCAGGTGTAAGAAGAGTGGGTGCAAGTCACAAGTGACAGCATGAGATGATCAAAGTTAGGGAAGCCCAAGAGGGCCCCTAAGTCCAAATGTCGGTGTAGAATTCGATGTGAGAGACAGGATAGAACAGGACAGATGCTGGGAAGATCTAGGACAAGAGGGTCGAGGGGGTCAGAGGGTCTAAAATCACTGCCTCGAAAGCTCCATCACTCCTTGCCAGGGAAGCTTAACTGTGGTTAAAAATGTACGGAAGGGTAGAGCTACTCAGTCCTCGACAGTTCTTAGAACTTCCTTGTGAAAACATTTCCCCAAGTGTTTGCAACTCACCCAGCAAGCTCTTTCAGAAAAGTTATCCCAGAGGCCAAAGCTGATACTTAAGAAGGACCTTCATTGTTTGAAGGGCTGCTTACCACTGGGAAAAAGCATGATTTAGATGGGTGGTCTTTTCCATCACAGAGTCCAAATTCTCTAGGACTCTGGCCACCTCGGAGCAGGGTAGTTTTATAAATTTTTACCGGTACAGTAATTCTAATAGAGCCATTTTGGAAGTGGTCTCAAAGGCCACTGGAGATGCAAGAATTCTCCTGATGGACGCAAATTGCTTTCCAAACATATGAGTCCTTTCTGCTCTTCTGGGTGAATGCCACGCAATCCTCCAGCTGGCATTTAGGGAGAACTAATCACTTTCTACTATTAACTTATTACGTGAATCATTAAGGGTGACTGAATTCGGAATTCATGCACCAAAATGAGCGTGTCACCAGAATACTTCTATTCAGCATTTATCCAAAATTCTATCATCTATGCAACATGTGGCAGCTTGCAGAGCTCCTGCTGTGCCTGCAAAACTGTCAACAGCCAATTGCCCACACTGAGGAGGAAGCAAGTTTTGTTTTCTGTCTTAGCAGTTGCTGCTACTGTGTTATCCACGTGGTTGGTTTTAGATTTTCTGATCTTCTCTAAGATGTTTAGGTTTCTGTATTTGCCACATCAGTATTTGGGGCCGGTAATTTTCTAGTTAACTAAATTGGAAGATACGTTGTGGTTCAAATAGGAATCATCATACCCCAGTTGCCAAAGCAAATGTTTACGTAATGCTACCCCCTCTCCCCAAAAGCAAACTGCTTATGCGTTGACACTTTGTTATTATAAACAAGTCCCATTGTTTCTTCCACTGGAAAGTGTTAAAGGACAGAATAAATGGACAACGAGGTCTCTTGCCCCACCTGAGTGGGTTGAAGTGAAAGAAAAGATGGAAAGTTATTGCTCTTCTCAGGGAAGGTTTTTCAAACGTGATTTTCTTTTTTAAATAGGTTATAAATTCCTATGATTCAAAAGTCAGTATCAGGGCTTCCCTGGTGACGCAGTGGTTGAGAGTCCGCCTGCCGATGCAGGGGACACAGGTTCGTGCCCCGGTCCGGGAAGATCCCACATGCCGCGGAGCGGCTGGGCCCGTGAGCCATGGCCGCTGAGCCTGCGCGTCCGGAGCCTGTGCTCCACAACGGGAGAGGCCACAACAGTGAGAGGCCCGCGTACCGCAAAAAAAAAAAAAAAAAAAAGTCAATATCAAAAGTTATAATTGAGAAGTTTCCCTCTCTCTGCTACCCAGTCTGTTTGGGTCCTCCACTCCACCCCCGGAAGTCATCACTTCACTAGTTCCTTGTATATCTTTCCACTCTTTCTTTGTGCAAATAGAGGTATTCATATTTTCCTCTTAAAGGGAGGTTTGAAATATTTCACTAATACTCAAAGCTCCCCTGACCCCGCACTAGGAGGTAAAGTTCAATATGGTAAATAAATTCAGAAGTGACTCCAGAGGACTGAAGTTGCATCTGAAGTCTATCTTCGTAGGACCGTCTGCAGCACCGGTGTTTTTTATATACCTGGCTCTTGGGAAAATGATGGACCAGAATTTTCTCCCGACTCCCCGGCTCTGCTTTCACACTCTTGCCTCCTCCCGCGTCAACAGCCCCACAAAAGTTTCTGACAAAGGTGCACCTTTTGTTCTCTTCCCCACGCCCACCTCCCACAAACACATCTTTGTAGGGTCCCGTCACCTTAGTGCCTGTGGGGATGGGTAAATGGCTTCTAATGTATATACAGTATTCCAGGAAGCAATGGCTGGCTCCTTCAATTCAAGCATTCTTCCAAATGGAAATAGTCCTTCAACATGGGGCTAATGGGAAAACTTGATACTGGAGGATGTCCCAAATGTACAATATTCAACTTACTGATGGAGTGTTTATTATATGCCAGGTGCTATGGGCGGGTGTCAGGTAGAAGGGTGAGTAGGACACGGTGCCTGCCCTTATGGACCTCATGAGGAGAGTTACAACACGGAAGAGCACGAGGGTGCAGAGCTCAGAGAAGGCTTCAAAGCCGAGATAAGAGGGGCAGGTAGACTCAGCCAGGCGGTGGGCAGGGGACTGAGGCAGCGTCAGGTGCAGAGGCCTCTGGGGTGAAAAAGGCAGGATTCCTTCCTCCTCTGCTACAACTTCCTTTCCAAGCGGGACCTCCTGGAGATAATTCCAGTGACAAAAGGAGTGGCTTTAATGGAGATATAGGGGCAGTAGGAGTTGGAGGTGCTTGGGAGTGGGTGGAGGTGTGTGACACATCACAACGTGTGGACACGGGCCTGGGCAGTTCCGAGCCAGGTCAGGTGAGGGGTGCTACTGGGAGTCAAGAAATTAGATGCCTTCTTGCCCCAGGACCCCCAAGTTTATTCCAGGCTCTACTTCATACATTGCTTTGGAAACCTCAGAAAATAGCATGGCCATGGGAGCTTCAAGGGAAAGGTCTTGACATACCAATGAGTCAGAAGGTGAGGCAGTCCAGTTCCCAACAGAAAACAGATGGCACGTTCAAAACAGGATAACCTGGGGAGGGATTATTTATGAAAGTGTGGGCAGCGCGGGGTGCGGGGGAACAACCAGTGCTGCAGTAGCTGGGGCTTTACCACCCGGGGCCCTACCACCCGGGGCCCAAAGGAAGGAGATTAGGAACAGTTACCAGAGCCTGTGGGGGGCAAGTGGCTTGTTTGACTCCTGGGTCTTGAAAGGAGCAGTGACCTTCGGCAGAGGTGACCTTGCAGAGAGGGAGCGAGGGGAATAAATTCCCAACCACACTGTCCTTCCCCCTGCCAGGCCTCCCTCGTAGCCGAACCCTGCCATAGGAGAGGACGCGAGGCCTGTTGTGAGGCTCCAGGCACAGAGGAACGTGGGGCGGGCATCTGCAGGGGCACAGGAGGCAAGAAGGGAACCCACCAAGTCCTCGCTGTGGCTTGAGGTGGCAGGAGACCAGACAAGATTGATTTTCTTTATGCTTTTCTCCATTTTTCTAAGAGTCTCAAAATGAACACATATGAATCCCGATTAGAGAAACGATGATTTTTAATTTAAAAAGGCAAAACCACAAACCACATCAATAGCAATAACAACAAGGAATGTGTCCCAAGGAGACCCCCCTGGGAGTACCAATGCTCTCGTTACTTAGCGCGGGAAAGGGAGGCCTCACCAAAAACTCTGTCCCACTCTGAACAGCCAGCTGACCCTTTCCCACGGGACGTTGACCACAAACAAAGCACGTGGAACCGGCGCTCTCAACGGAGTTCTTGGGAAGAAGAGTCACTGGGTCCTGAAGAAAGTGACATCCAAGCCCTTCTTGTTTCTCTGAAGCAAACCTTGTGTGGGCGGGTTGGGGGTAGGGGGTGGTCATAGGGGAAGATGCTCAGCTTTCCAGGCACATGGGTTCAAGTCCTGGCCCAGCCGCTTCATCATGGGGCAACCTCAAGCATTTACAGGCTCTGAGTCTTGTATTCAAGTGACCGTGAGTGTGATGATGATCCTTCGCTCTAAGAGTCATTGTGAGGGTTCACGACCTTGTAGATGGTAAGAATCTCTACAAATATTCCTTGTAAATGAAGGAGAGCAATGCACAAAGGTAGTCACCACCACAAAAGGCAAGAACAAATACATCTGCGGCCTCTAGGAGGCCTGAGGCCTGTAGCCCAGCTCATGCGTGGACAGAAAGAACACAACCTTGGTGAATTAAAGAGAAACACAGCACCAGAGCCCGCTGGGAGGGATTTCTCTATTTCCCATCGGATGGTATTTCTCTCTCCAGTCTTCTCCTGTTTCTCTGCCTTCTCCACCCCTCAGCTCCCTGGGGTCCCTGTGCCCAGGACCTGGCTAGGAGTCTCTCGTGGGAGTCTCTCCCTACGTGCAAGGTGGAGGTAGACCCTCAGGTTTAGGACTTGCAGAGACGTCAGAGGTCAGCACCTGTGATGCCCACCTTTCTCTTGCTACCTTGACTGCTGTTGGCGTGTAATTGCAGTGTGTGATTGTTCTAAAGGGCCCCTGTCCCATGAGGGAGCGACAAGACAGATGAGTGAAAACCGAGAGAAACCGAGAGAAAAATCATGGCAGCAGAGGACATGAAAAGAAGGCAAAAGGAAATGGGAAATTCATGATAAAGACTGGAAATGTGATCACACTTTCATAGTCATTCTCAATTCCTTTGACATTTGGCACCGTGGGGTCCCAGGCTCTTGCATCCAGTGCCTGAAGGGTTTAGGGCTGGAGAGAAATGCAGTGGCCAAGGAAAACTCTTGTCAGATGCCACCCCCTTCCCGGACCCTCCCCACCTCTTACACCTCTGACCATGACCCAGCGGAAAGAAGGAGCACCCAAGCCACACCTGGACCTCCTGGTGCTTGAAAGCACTGATCTTGTGTTCCTCCCCAATTTAAACTACGGGATCTGACCTACAACTAGTGGTGTTTGTCCTTGGTACAGGGGAAGGATGGATGGTGGGTACAGGAGTCCAGAAACAGAGAGAAAGGTATAAAAGTGGAGCACTTGTTTTTCCTGAAAGATGGGGGAGTGGCTAAAATTGTCGATTCTGGAATCAGACTGAGAAGGTCCAAATCCCATCTCTTCTGCTTCCCGTCAAGGTCACCCCCTTACTTAGCTACCTGAGCCCTCTGATCTATCACTATAAGTGGGATGACCAGACCGGATGTGCTCCCTAAGGGGATGCAATCAATGTCAAATACACAGCATCAACTCGGACACATTCTTGCCTTAAAAAAAAATTGATCCGGAAATTAATCAAGCCTCTAGATGTCTTACCAGTTTACAGGGAGTAAAGGGGACTGAAGAACAAATTAAGCAGCACTACAAGGAAGCAAGCAACCCAGTCCGGAACGTGGGACATCCTACAGAATAAATGACCTGGTGTCTTCAACAAACCAACTGCAAGGAAGTGAAAATTTACAAAGGAGTGGAAACTGTTCCAGAACAGAAGGGACCATCAAAGCAAAAGTGTGAGCCTTGTTTGGATCCTGATTTGAAAAAAAGCCCTAAAGAGACATCTTTAAGAGAACTAACCTGATATTAAGGAATAACTGTTAATTTTGTGGATAACGGCATGGCGGTTATATTTCTAAAACACCCTTTCTAACTACAGACACGCACTGAAGCACTTATGGGTAAAATGACAGGATGTCTGGGATTCGGAGGGTCAGGGGCAGAGTTAAAATTGTTGGAGCTCAGTGATGAGTGCCTAGTTTTCATTCTCTTCTTCTGTCTATATTGCGTATTTTTGAAAATGTTCGTCACAAAACGTTTTAATAGAGCCACAGATATATGTCTACAATGGCGTGAGTTTGGATCAGACCCCTTTGTTAGGACCTCAGCATCCATTGGGCTTACGCGTGATTGTGGGCATGGCTCGGGGCGGGGTTCCATCCAGCTTTGACTTGCTTCACTTCCAGAGCAAGCCATGTGTCTCTCTGACCTGTGGCCTGGGATGCCAGCCAGAGCCTGCTCAGGACATCCCCCCCCCACCCCCCGGACCGTGAGGAGCCCACAAGTGCAGGGGAGTCAGTGCCTGTAGGCAATAAGGCCAGGTGTCTTGTTTTAAAGGTGCCTAAACTGTGGCTGTGTGAAGTGCAGGGACCCCTTCATGACAGCTGATTGGGGACAGAGCTGGACGAGGGATTCTGTCTTGAGGCCTTCCACGGTACCCAGCGGAGGGCTCTGCCCACAGGAGGCCCTCGATAAGGATGTTGTGCATGAGTAAAGAAATGCCAGGGTCAAAAGAAGAGACCATAACAATACAACACAATGAACAATAGAGGTTCAAAAAAATAGGTCTATTTTGCTTTATATGACTGATTTTAATGTTTTAAAGTTGAAATATAGTTGATTTACAATATTGTGTTACTTTCAGGTGTACAGCACTGATTCAGATATATATATGTTATATATATTATATATATATATTTTCAGATTCTTTTCCATTATAGGTTATGACAAGATATTGAATATAATTCCCTGTGCTCTACAGTAGATTCTTGTTGTTTATCTGTTTTATGTATAGTAGTGTTATCTGTTAATCCCATACTCCTCATTTATCTCTCTGCCCCTTTCCCCTTTGGTAACCATAAGTTTGTTTTCTATGTAACTGTGTTGTTTTCCATGACTGCTCTTAAAAATCCCAAAATGTCATTTGAGAAAATGAGTAATTATAAAGGAAGACAGTCCTTCACCCCACAGCAATACACTTCTGCAAAGGTGGTAAAGCCCCAAGCTTACTGTCCCTTAGCTCTGCCTTCAACAGAGCTAAGGGACAGTAACGAACCCCAGCGTCCGTGCACATAGATGAACGTGGGAACACGTGTGTGTGCTCCATATTTTTGCAGATAAAAATAGCTCATGAGCCTGGAAGAACAAGCTGCTTTAATTCTAGGAATTTGAAAAAAACACTTGTAGCCAAGAACAGATTCTCTGTTTTGAAGATAATTGGCATTTCCCCCCCAACCACAAATATTTTAAATATTAACATAAGTGAGATAACATGCAGAGGCAACGCCTCAGGCCCCAGTTCTGTGACCATGGGAATTCATTCCTTCTCCCCTTCTCTGCCTTTTCACTGTCTCCTGGTCCATCCAGGGAGCTGTGATTGAATCTGTAGAACTGCTGAGTTCTAAAAAATAAGCTTCTTATCTATCAGGTTAAGATATGCAGAAGATATTCCACATCCTCTTTTTTTTGTGTAAGGAGCTAGGTAGAAAATATTTTTTTTGGAAGAAACCTGGCAAGAAGAAAGCCAGTTGAGGGATGGAGGTTCCTACTGCGTGGATAACCTGTTTAGCCAGCACCAGATGGTTTGAAGGGCGGGTAATGAGATCCAAAGTATTCTCTATCTAGGTCAGCGTTGAATCCAGTCCAGGTCACAAATCACAGAGAGTTGTTTGGCCAGATGTGTGTTCAGAGGCTGATGGAAATGAGAGGATGTTCTGAGACCCAGATATATTTGAATTTGGGTCTAATTTGGCTCCTTTGGGGGCCTGATTTCTCAGATGGAGCTGTCGTGGAAGGAAAGCTTTGTGTATAGGATGGATATGCAACTGTGGTTCTTTCCCAAAAGGTTACAGAATGTCATGATCTGTAACCTTTTCTTTTCAGAAAGAAAAACATAGTGTCTAGTGTAAACTAGAACATCGGGAATCTCCTCATACATGGGAGATGAATGTAAATTATGACAACTTTTCTACAGATAAATTTGACCACGTATATCAAAAACTCCTAACAGTTTGCAAAGCATTTGCCCAGCATTCTACTTCTAGGAGTTTATTCTAAGCATATAATCAAGCATGTACCCTAAGATCTTTAGTAATAACAATAGTAATAATTTTTTCCAAAAATAGAGCAATGAACTAATCTTACTGTCCAACAATAGGGGATTTTAAAAAAATGATGGTACCATGTAATATCTTCAGTCACTAAGAAAAATATTGTAGGTATATATTTATTGACATAGAAAGATGTCTGTGGCCTATTGCTAAGTGGTAAAAAGCTGGTTATAAAATAGTCTGAGGCCGTATTTGCTTTTCAAAAGCTTTTTACACACACATGCATGTACATACGAACATACACGTATATGTGCTTAGAAAAATATACGAAAGGTTAGTCACGGTTATCTCTGGGTGATAGAATAACAGGCAGTTTTTCTTCCCTTTTCAGTTTCTCTTCTGAATTTATAATAAACAAGCATTTACTTTTACGTCTTTTATTGAAAGGTATTTTAAAACAGAAATTAAGAGCCTTTCAGAAGGATTCTCTGTAGTGGTCAGAAGGACAGTAGTGGAGGGGTGTGATCTGTGGAGTTGGAGGTCCACCGAGGGAATGGGTAACCCAGACTCTGTCCTCTTCACGGGAGATGTGCTTTTAGGGAGTCAGCCCCAAGCTCATGTGGAATGATCTTGTGTGGAGTCCAGAAGCCTCTGTGGTCCTCCCCCAGCAATGCAGACACTGTGTGCTTTAGAACCGTCAGGCTGCACACACCGGCCAGGGGGTCGGAACGGGCAGTTCGTAGGCAGAACAGAACTAGTCTCTTTCTTTAAAGTTACTCCTCTTTGGCTCATTCCTCATCCTCAATGATTTAAACATTAAATTTCCTAATCCCTCAAGAGAGTTCATTGAAAATATGAAAGGAACCCAAATAACCATCAAGAGAAGACAGAGCCAGCCAAAGGCGGTTTCTTTTTAGTTTTACGTGTTCCTTCCTAACAACAGATGTCTCAGCCCTGGGGGAGCCCAGCTCGGGATTGATGCTCCTTTTTCCCTTTGGCTCTCTGGGGTCTGCGGTAAGCGCCCTCCAACCCTTCCCGCACAGGCATGTCCTCAACAAAAGTGGGTACAGCTGCAAATCGGGGATGAGTGAATCTGCCCCAGAATGCTAACATCAACTTGAAAAGCAAGCAAGCCGGTGGCCCAGCCTAGGGTTTCCAGCCTCCAGGGTAAGAGCAGGGCTGGGGTGATGTGTACGGTTTGCCATGTGATGGGCTCCTGGAGTCCTGCATGGCAGGGTTCGGAGTTAGGAAGACATAAATGTGTAGAGGTGACCATGCCTGGAGCTGAGAGACCCTGAGAGACCCACACCGCCATCCCCAGGCCCATCCACCTGCCCCTCTCGGTGCTACAGAGGAAGGGGCTTTGTGACCACTCAGGGCTGATTCTGAAAAATTAGAAGGCCAATGGCATAGCTTGTGGAGCTGCTTTGGATAAGTGACACAAACTCTTGGAATCCTTCTACCTTTGGAAAGTGGAAATAACACAAACCCAGGGAAGTTGTATTGATTAAATGAGACGATTGCCCTAGAAGAGTCTCGTGTGGAAGGTCTGTGGTACTTGTGAAAAAGAAGTCCCGAGTTCTACCTTCTGATGTAACTTCCTGGGGGCAACGATTGCTAACCATTGACCCCAATATCAGCCTTCCCTTTCTTAGCTGTGCAACAGCTCCCCAGAATAAAATCCATTTCCCATCCTCTCCTGTAGCAAGAACATGAGAACATGTTCCGACCAGTGGAATATACATGGGAGGGTTACATGCAACTTACCTTATTAGAAGGAAGGGACCCTTTCATGCCTTCCTCTATCTCCTGGGCCAGAATCTAGACTTGATTAAGGCTGAAGCTTCAATAGTCAAATCATCACATTGGCCCATGAGCTGAGGGTGGCAGGGTGATAAGACAGAAGGAGCCTGGGTCCCTGACAACCTCACAGAACCATCACGGCAGCCCAGCTCCCTCCTGCTGGATTCATTTACAAGGAGGGAAAGAAACTTCTGTGCTATTTAAATCACTATTCTTTTGGATTTTCACTCATTTGCAGACAGGCCTAATGGTAACTTAATCATCACTCAAGCTGTATTTAAAGTTGGCTTTTTTTTTTTTTTGTCTCATCTGTGAAAACACTGGTTAGCAGCTTACCACCCTGATAGCAGCCATTCACATTTGTGAGATCTCCTAATAGAAGCCTCCCCCCGCCACAGCACCTTCTGTCACACTGTCCCCCCACTGACCTGTCTCCTTTTTGTCTATGGCAAGTCACTGCCCACCCTGAAGGGTTTCCCAGCTGATTCGAGGAACAGGGCTTGTCGGTGGGCACCAACCACAAGGAGACCCCAGAGTCACTGAATCTGTTCAAACAACAAAGGAAGTTATGTTTATAAGAGAGGAAGTGAATGCATATCCGGGGAGTGGGTGGAGGCTATAGTATTTGAAAAGCTTTGAACTGCAACATTTCAGAGACATTTTGAAAGACCCAGAAAGATCTGCGTGTAAACTTTTAGGCATGATTTATTTTTTCTTGAAACAGAAGATTTATTTTAGTCTCCCATTTCCTGTTTCTCTCTGTTTATTTTATGATAAGGGACGCTGATACGATGAAAGAAGCTTGTTCTGAACTAATTTTCTTTTCTAAAGATTTTTATCTCTGACAGTGTTTTGTAAAAAGCAAAAAAAAGTTATTTTCTTGGCTATGATTTCTTTGAGGTGGCTTATTTTCCTTGCTAGAAAGAATTGTATAGGTTTTTTTGTTACGTTTAGTCATTGCTGGTTTTTGGGTTTGTGTATGTGTGTGTGTGGTAAGATGTCCATAAAATATACCATTTTAACCATCTTTAAGTGTACAGTTCACTGGCATTAAGTGTATTCACGTTGTTGTACAACCATCGCCACCATCCATCTTCAGAATTTTTTCATTTTCCGAAACTGAAACACTGTACCCGTGAAATAATAGCTTCCCACAGCTGCTGGCAACCCCTGTTCTACTTTCTGTCTCTGTGGATTTGCCTACTCTGGGAACCTCAGTGAAGTGGAATCGTACAGTATTTGTCCTTTTGCGTCTGCCATTTCACTTCGCAGTGTGTCTTCAGGGTTCATCCACAATGTAGCATGTGTCAGAATCTCCTTCCTTTTTAAGGTTGAATAAGACTTATTTTATGTATATATCACGTTGAATAAGACTTATTTTATGTATGTACCACATTTCTTTTATCCATTCATCTGTGATGACCACTTGGGTTGCTTCCACCTTTTCGGCTATTGTGAGTAATGCTGCTATGGACATGGGTGTACAGATATCTGTTTGAGACCATGTTTTCAGTTCTTTGGGCTATATACCCAGGAGTGAGATTGCTGGATCTTATGGTAGTTCTATGTTTAATTTTTTTGAGGAGCCATCCTACTGTTAGGGCTTACTTCAGAGTTAGAGCAGGACGGTGTAGTTTTTTTAGTAGTGGGCAAAACACTGGCTCCGAAACTGGTCTATGCATCAGAATTACCTGGGAACTCTTAAATACAAATTCTTGAGTTCCCCACTCTCCAAGTGAAATTATCTAGGGGGGGAGCCTGGAATCTGGAATTTAACAAGTTTCCTGTGACACTCATCTGTGGAGTGGCCTTTGGGACCAGCAGAGTTGGGAGGAGGGTTCCAGCTGCCCATATAACGTCCACTACACACACCCAAAGGGAGCTGAGCTTTGTCAGACACCGGGGCCCGCTCTGCCTACATCTCTTTGTATGGTAGGTGCTTCTTGTACGAAAGTAGGGAGTAAGGAAAGCCATCTCTGCAGCCTCCCGAGGAACCAGAAGAACAGCCCTCATTGCTCAGGATCCCCAGCTGCTTGAGGGTCTGGTTGTCCTTGTTCATCTCTCAGGAGGGGCAGAGGAGCCTCCTTGAGAGTTTTTCCATGCACATTTCCAGAGACAGGATCTGATTGGCCCTATTTTTCGCTATCCAGTGTCAAAGGCTCCTCTTTGACCGTACCTCCAGTGCCTGGAGTCAAGCCTCCTCATAGGTGGTTGGGCTTCCTTCTGCCCAGTCTACTGGAGCCTTCAGTAGGGATTCCTGGTTCAGTGGGTTGTGGCCAGGGTGGCGGGGTCACTTGGCACAAAGCCTGGCCCCTCGGCGCAGGAGGGAATATCTGTTTGGCCTCTCTCCCAACAGCGTGCACTTACAGGAATGCTCACAAGGGTCTGTGGATCCTCCAGGACAGGCAGCAGAATTTTTTTTTAATTAGGATTTTCTTTGTAGTTTTGTTTTGTAGTTTGGAATAAACTCATTCACAGGGAGCTTAGAAAGTTTAGAAACTACAGGAAGATAGAAGGAAGGAGGAAAAAAAAATCACTCCCGATCCCCCCCCAGAGTCTACCATTTTTAGTGAGTTTCCTCCTTGTCATTTTTTTTGCATAGTTTTTTTATTTGCTTATTTATCATTCTAAGTATTTCCCCATGTTATTATAAACTCAAAAACACATTTTAGTGGGTACATGGATCTACCATGGTTTATTTAATTCTTTTCCTACTGTTTAATATTTTTTGTTGTTTCTAATTTTTTAAAATTAATTAATTAATTAATTTATTTTTGGCTGTGTTGGGTCTTCGTTTCTGTGCAAGGGCTTTCTCTAGTTGCGGCGATCGGAGGCCACTCTTCCTTGCAGTGCGTGGGCCACTCTTCATCGCAGTGCGCGGGCCTCTCACTGTCGCGACCTCCCGTTGTGGAGCACAGGCTCCAGATGCACAGGCTCAGTAGTTGTGGCTCACGGGCCCAGTTGCTCCGTGGCATGTGGGATCTTCCCAGACGAGGGCTCGAACCCTTGTCCCCTGCATTAGCAGGCGGATTCTCAACCACTGCGCCACCAGGGAAGCCCTCTAATTTTTTCATCTATTGAAAATAGTACTACAACAAGTACCTTTAGACAGAAAGTCTCTTGCAAATTGTTTCCTTGGGCCAGAGTCCAAGAAATGGGATTAAGTTAAAGTCATGGACATATTTAAGGCCTTTGCTATGTATCTCATTTATGAAAGGATTGGTACCAAATTGTACAACCATTAGCAAAGTACAAAAGTGTGCATCATTACCTAGATTCTGACCTATTGGTTCACAGCTGTAAGTAATTTGGCACCCAGGGGACATTTGTCAATGTCTGGAGGCATGTTTGGTTTTCACAATGGGAAACCAATAGAGGCCAGGGTTGCTGCTAAGCATACTACAATACACATTACAGTCACGTGCGATGAAGAATTATCTAGCCCACAATGTCCAGGGTGCCAAGGTGGAGAAACTCTACTGTAGCCATCACTTGGATCACAACCCTTTCAGAGAGAAAAATACAGAATCTTATCAGTCCAGTTTCAGGGCCCAGTTGTCAGCTGCTGTTGCTTCTCTTAGTGCCATATGATGTCAACGTTGAAAACTGGTCTAACGCTAGTTCACCGTGTCCTTGTCCAGGACTGGCAGCCTGCTCCAGAATCAGATTTCCCCTTGACCAACTCAGGACACCACTCAAAGCACCCCTTCCCCTGGGGCCCTGAGAATTCTTACCAGTTACCTGCCAGTGGTTCAGTCTAGACCACTGCCACCCATCAGAAATGTTCTAGTACAATTAAACTTCAAAAGGGGGGATATATACTCTGATTTTGATAAGTATTCTGGGATCCTATGCAAATTTACCCACACATCGCCCCATTCAAGACCCACAGTAGCCTCTGTGTAATATACCAAAACCCTAGGACTTTGAGGATACAATTTCAAAATCATCAATCTAGTGTGTGGTAGAGCCAGCTAGCTCTTCCCAATATCTGTTCTCCCTTTCTTCCATTGCTAATAGAATCCCCAACTTTCAGTTGGTCAATGGCTTTTCAGAATAGACACCTCATTTCTCAGACTCTCTTGCAGCTACTCAATGGCTTAAAAGTAGAAATGTTGAATGTGACTTTGGGTGGTACCATTTAGAAAGGCAGCATGCCCTTTTTCACTGACGGCAGAGATGTAGACATGCTAGCTTGATCTAGAGCAGCTGTCCTGGACCAGAGGTGGGAGTCAAGTTCAGAGGATGGCAGAGCAATGATACAGAAGGAGCCTGGGTCCTTGATGAATACAGAGTTAATGTTGTAGCCCCGTGCTCTTAGCACCAGGCTTCACTACTGGAAGAGAATAACCTCATGTTTGATTTAAGCCACTGTTGTCTTGGTCTCTGTTACAGTTGAACCTAATCCTAAATGACACATAATCCAAGTCTCTCACTTGAAAGATACAAATGGAGGCCTGAATGGATTATATCAGGCTCAGTTCATGGTGCCTTTTCTTTCAGCTGTCTGGGAGTTTACTAAATGAGATTTTTTAAATGTGTGAATCATTTAAGAGAAATGGTATATTTTGGGATAGCTTATGAGGTTGATAACACAAAAGAAGACAAAAGACTTGAATTTGGAGGAAGCAAAGGTTTCAGAGTAAGAGATGAAAGTCAGAGCACAGTCCAAAAAGGGGGAAAAAAAACACAGCCTTCATATTTCAGGGTTAGATCTTCTGAATCAGGGAGTAGCTAAAACTCTAACGACACCCTTGGAGATGTAATGTTCCCGTTTTAGCAGTTAGCATGTCTGAATGCAGAGACTGTTTATAGCGTAGCGTAATTAGTAGATACTGCATGGAAGTGATTGTTGCTGGTTCAATTATTCTTTAATAGATTGGCTAGATCAAGGGGCTGCTCTGGAAGGAAAATCAACCTTTCTTTTCTCCCCATCAGGATAAGTGACCACTCATAATTTATTATACTTATCCCCTTGGTTTCATTTCATTCACAAAGGAAATATATGCCCCTTCTTAAAATATACAGATTTATTTCCCCTAGCACCTAGCAGGTAAAGAAAAAGATAATTGGCATCCCACTGAGTTAGAAGAAAGTTGTGTCTGCACGTCACCTAAGCAACCAGTTACTCAGGACAATTCTGCCAAAACACCCGTCGATTCTGTGAAAAGTCCATCAGCCTGGTTGTGAGGCATCTCACAGCCTTCTTTTGCCCTTCCTGGCTTGAGTAACTCAATTTCTCATTTTCTACTGCCTGTATTGCTTCCTAAAGACACTGCTGCAGGTAGAGCTTTGATTTCTTAGAGGAAGTCATCTATCTTTAAAACTCTTTTTTAAAAAAAAAAAATTATTTATTTATTTGGCTGCACCAGATCTTAGTTGTGGCACACGGGCTCTTCATTGTGGCATGTGAACTCTTAGTTGCAGCATGCATGTGGGATATAGTTCCCTGACCAGGGATCAAACCTAGGCCCCCTGCATTGGGAGTGCGGAGTCTTAACCACTGCGCCACCAGGTAAGTCCCTATCTTTAAAATCCTTGTTTTTAAAAGTCACTAGGATTTTGCTTATGATTGTTAGAAAATTCTCTGCAGAAATGAAGTTCAGTTGCCCAGTGGAGCTTGGAGGGTCAGATGAAACCCAGTCCCTTGGACGAGTAGAAACAATTTGAAAGCTGATCATTAATTGGCATTTTCCATTTTCTTCTTCCCAGTGCCCAGAAGATGGTTTTTCTTGGCTCTGGGACTAAATGGAGTGAACACCTGGTCCAGATTTGCTTGGCTCTTTCTTCTCTAAGCAACTAATTCCTGATGGAAAATATGCTTACACCACTTAGACTCACACCAAAGACAAGGGAGAGCTTCCATTTATCCTGTCGCTTTGATTTCATTTCTGCTTCCTGAAGGTGTAGTCAGCCCAGGCAAGCCTCATCCGGGGCTTCGCGACACAGAAAAGAGTTTGGGCGGGCTGACTGCATGATTATCACAGTGCAACAGAACCTTGGCAGTAGCCTTTTAAGCAGGGTGCTGTGTTTCTGAAGACCGCATCGCAAAAGAGAAACTCAGAGCTGCACCCAAGATTCAACCTGCAAAACGTGCAAAACGTGAGGGTGACCAGCCCTGCGTACACCCACTTTTCTATGCCAAGTTACTCTTCTCATCTGCGACTGGCCTACTTACTTTCATTCTGCCTTCTTCTCCCATACTCCTTAGTCTAGCCTGTTCCATGAGCTGCCACACCCTGATTCTATCTGACGTTTTCATCCCCCACTTCAACCAGTGGTGCTGGTAGAAGTCGGCTCCTACTGGCTCAAGAAAGCGATGGTGCATTGTTCTTCCCAATGTCATGTTCAAAAATATGACATTGGTGGCTTGCAATCGGGCATGGTAAGGGTAATTACATCACAGAAATCAGCAAATCTTACAGATAGGGCTTCTCTCCCCTCCAGAGAGCCAGTTGTTAAACATTTACTACCATCCAACTGAATTTACTCCTTTTCAAAAGTTAAATCAAATAAGGATCGATTTTATTTTGACAAATGTTTAGCTCTATCCTCAGCCCTAGAATAACAAAAAAGAGTATCAATCCGGGGCAAAATGGTTATACATACCCTATGTACCACTGCACAGTTTTCTTCAGAACAGGCTCCTCCAAATTGGTCCCCCTCCCCTCCTTCACGACTCTGATCTGCCTCCAAGCCACCCTCAGCAAGGCTGGAGCACCTGGAGCTTTCATGACCATTCTCCCCTGTCACAACTTTAAAAAAGGGGCTTCCCTGGTGGCACAGTGGTTGGGAGTCCGCCTGCCGATGCAGGGGACGCGGGTTCGTGCCCTGCTCTGGGAGGATCCCACATGCCGCGGAGCGGCTGGGCCCGTGAGCCATGGCCGCTGGGCCTGCGCGTCCGGAGCCTGTGCTCCGCGACGGGAGAGGCCGCGGCAGTGGGAGGCCCGCGTACTGCAAAAAAAAAAAAAACAAACAAAACTTAAAAAAAAAATTTTTATTGGAGTATAGTTCATTTACAATGTTGTGTTAGTTTCAGGTGTACAGCAAAGTGATTCAGTTATACATATACATCTACTCTTTTTTAGATTCTTTTCCCATATAGGTCATTACAGAGTACTGAGTAGAGTTCCCTGTGCTATACAGTAGGTCCTCCTTATTAGTTATCTATTTTATATATAGTAGTGTATATATGTCAGTCCCAGTCTCCCAGTTTATCCCTCTCCCACCCCTTTCCCCCCGGTTCCCCTATCAAAACTTGCCTGACCAGTGTTCCATTTACCTATGGCAAATTGGTAAACGCATTCTAACTGGGTATTGCCCCATATTTTGTTTCTCTTAGATGAATATATTTTTAACACAGGGCTTTCAATGTCTTAGCTCCAAGAATCGGGGGAATTTCAGTCACCTTGCCAAGGCTAGCAAATATTTAGAGAGCAGTGAAACCAATTACTCTCCTAAATAGACCTTACATACTTATTTCAATAAAGAATTACAAGATGATAGTCACTTTAGAAAATAATTTGGCATTTCAAATGTCAAACATTAAAACCTTATGACTGGGGCTTCCCTGGTGGCGCAGTGGTTGAGAGTCCTCCTGACAGTGCAGGGGACACGGGTTCGTGCCCTGGTCCGGGAAGATCCCGCATACCGCGGAGCGGCTGGGCCCGTGAGCCATGGCCGCTGAGCCTGTGCGTCCGGAGCCTGTGCTCCGCAACGGGAGAGGCCACGACAGTGAGGGGCCCGCGTACTGCAAAAAAAAACAAAACCAAAAAACCTTATGACTACAAGGTATTCCACCCTAGGTATATAGCTAAGAAAATTGAAAATGTACATCTATACAAAAACTTGTATGTGAATGTTCATGGCGGTACTATTCATAATGGCTAAACAGTGGAAATCATTCAAATGTCCATCAACTAATAAATGGATAAATAAAATATGGTTGGGACTTCCCTGGTGGCTCAGTGGTTAAGAATCCGCCTGCCAATGCAGTGGACACAGGTTCAATCCCTCGTCCGGGAAGATCTCACATGCTGCGGAGCAACTAAGCCAGGCTCTACTGAGCCTGCGCTCTAGAGCCCGCGAGCCGCAACTACTGAGCCCATGTGCTGCAACTACTGAAGCCCACGCGCCTAGAGCCCGTGCTCCGCAACAAGAGAAGCCCCCACTCACTGCAGCTGGAGAAAGCTCGCGTGCAGCAATGAAGACCCAATGCAGCCAAAAATAAATAAAATAAATAAATTTAAAAAAATATGGTCTACCATACAATGGAATATTAAGACATAAAAAGAAATGAAGTACTAATACACGCTACAACATAGGTAAACCTTGAAAACATGTAAAGTGAAAGAAACCAGACACAAAAGACCACACACTATAAGATTCCATTTATATGAAATGCTCAGAATAGGCAAATCCAGACAGAAAGTAATAAAGACAGAAAGTTGATTAGTGGTTTCCAGGGGCTAAGGTGGAGGGGGAGTAGCAAGTGACTGCTAATGGGTATGGAGTTTCTTTGGGGGTCGATAAAGATGTTCTTACATTAGATAGTGGTGAGGGTTACACATCTCTATGAATATAGGAAAAAACACTGAATTGTACACTTTTCAAGGGTGAATTCTATGGCATGTGAATTATGTATCAATAAAGCTGTTCTTTTTATTTTTTTGTAATTCTATTTTTTTAATTTTAATTTTATTGGAGTATGGTTGATTTACAATGTTGTGTTAGTCTCAGGTGTGCAGCAAAGTGATTCAGTTATACATATGTTCATTCTTTTTCATATTCTTTTTTCATATATGTTATCACAGAATATTGAGTAGAGTTCCCTGAGCTCTTCAGTAGGTCCTTGTTGGTTGTCTGTCTTATATATAGTAGTTATCTTCGTCCCAAGCTCCTGATTTGGCCCCCCCATCACATTTCCCCTTTGGCAGCCATAAGTTTGTTTTCGATATCTGTAATTCTGTTTCTGTCTTGTAAATCGGTTCGTTTGTATAATTTTTTAAAATTAGATTCCACATATGGTTCATAGGAGTGATGTCGTATGATATTTGTCTTTCTCTGTCTGACTTACTTCACTTAGTATGATAATCTCTAGGTCCATCCATGTTGCTTCCATGTCTTGGCTATTGTAAATAGTTAAAGCTGTTATTTTTTTAAAAATCCACAGTTCTGTATCCACAGAAAAAAACAACTATGGACTTGTGTGGTACTGTAGTACTTATCTATTGAAAACAACCTGCATACAAGTGGATCCGTGCAGTTCATACCGTGTTATTCAAGGGTCAACTGTATTTAGATATACACTTAAAAATATATACAAGATCTCTGTATGAGGAAAACTACAAGACTCTGATGAAAGAAATCAAAGAACTAAACAAATGGAGAGATATTACCTATCTGTGGATAGGAAGACTCAATATGGCCAAGACCTCAGTTTTTCTCAACTTGATCTATAGATTCACAGCAATCCCAATCAAAATTTCAGCAAGTTATTTTGTGGATGTCAACAAACTATAATTTTAAAGTTTATATGGAGAAGCAGAAGAGCCACAATAGCCAACGCAATACTGAAGAACAACAAATCAGAGGACTGACTCTAAGGCTTACTGTAAAGGCACGGTAATCAAGATTGTGTAGTATTGGCGAAAGAATGGACGAATAGATCAATAGAACAGAATAAAGAGCCCAGGGGGCTTCCCTAGTGGCGCAGTGGTTAAGAATCCGCCTGCCAATGCAGGGGACACGGGTTCGAGCCCTGGTCTGGGAGGATCCCACATGCCGCGGAGCAACTAGGCCCGTGAGCCGCAGCTACTGAGCTTGTGCGTCTGGAGCCTGTGCTCCGCAACAAGAGAGGCCGCGATAGTGAGAGGCCCGCGCACCGCGATGAAGAGTGGCCCCGGCTCGCCGCAACTACAGAAAGCCCTCGCGCAGAAACGAAGACCCAATGCAGCCATAAATAAATAAATTTATAAAAAATAATAATAATAATAAAGAGCCCAGAAATAGACCCCCGTAAATATAGTCAAGTGATCTTTGACAAAGGAGCGAAGATAATACAATGGAGGAATGGTAGTCTTTTCAACAAATGGTGCTGGAAAAACTGGACATCCACATGCAAAAAATATAGACACTGATCTTACACCCTTCACAAAAATTAGCTCAAAATGGATCACAAACTTAAATGTAAAAGGCAAAACTATAAAACTCCTAGGAAATAACATAGGAGAAAATCTAAATGACCGTGGATATGGCAATGACTTTTTAGATACAACGCCAAAGACATGATCTATGAAAGAATTAATAAGCTGGACTTCATTAAAATTGAAAAATTCTGCTTTGCGAAAGACACTGTCAGGAGAATGAGAGCAAACCACAGGCTGAGAAAAAATATTTGAAAAAGACATATCTGATGGGGACTGCTATCCAATATAAACAAAGCATCCTTAAACTAAACAATAAGAAAACAAACATTTAAAAAGTGATTTTTAAAATGAGCAAATGACCTGAATGAACACTTCATCAAAGAAGATGGCAAGTAAGCATATGAAAAGATGCTCAACATTCCATGCCATTAGGTAATTGTAAATTAAAACCGTAATGAGATACCATTACACACTATTAGAATGGCCCAAACCCCAAACACCAAATGTTATCAAGGAGGCAGAGCCACAGGAACTCTCATTTATTGTTGGTGGGGATACAAAATGATACAGGCACTTTGGGCGACAGTTCAGCAGTTTCTTCCAAAACTAAACATCTTCTTACCATACAATCCAGCAGTCATGCTCAGCAGTCATTTACTCAATTCAGCTAAAAACTTAGGTGCATACAAAAACCTGCACATGGGTGTTTATAGTAGCTTTATTCATAATTGCCTGAATTTGGAAGCAAGCAAGATGTTTTTGTTGTTTCTTTTCTCTTTTTTCTTTTCTTTTTACAAACCCTTGTGTCGAGGGCTGACTTTCAACCAAGACGTTTTTTAGTAGGAGAATGGATAAATAAACTGTGGCACATCCAGACAGTGGAATATCATTCACAGCTAAAAAAAAATGCGCTATCAAGCTATGAAAAGAGATGGAAGAAGATTAAATGCATATCACTAGATGATAGAAGTCAATCTAAAAGGTTTTATGCTGGGGCTTCCCTGGTGGCGCAGTGGTTGAGAGTCCGCTTGCCGATGCAGGGGACACGGGTTCGTGCCCCGGTCCGGGAAGATCCCACACGCCGCGGAGCGGCTGGGCCCGTGAGCCATGGCCGCTGAGCCTGCGCATCCGGAGCCTGTGCTCCGCAACGGGAGAGGCCACGACAGTGAGAGGCCCGCGTACCGGAAAAAAAAAAAAAAAAAAAGATTTTATGCTATATGATTGCAACTCTGTGCCATTCTGGAAAAGGCAAAACTATGGAGACAGTGAAAAGATCAGTGGTTGCCAAGCGTTAGGGGGTTACGTGAATAGGTGGAACACAGAGGATTTTTAGGGCAGTGAAACTATTCTGCATGATACTATAATGGTGGATACATGTCATTATCCATTTGTCAAAACCTGTAGAATGTACAACACCAAGAGCAAACTCTAATATAAACTATGGACTTTGGATAACGATGATGTGTCAATTTTGGTTCATCAACTAACCAATGTACCACCCTAGTGGCGGCTGTTGATAATGGGAGGCCATGCATGTGCGGGGTAGGCAGCGTATGGGAAATCTTTGTACATTCCACTCAATTTTGCTGTGAATCTAAAACTGCTCTAAAATACAGTCATCTTAAAAAATTGGATTATGTTATGTAGGAAACCGTTTCTGTAGTTTGAAGAAGTATTTAGGGATGAAATGCCATAATGTCTGTAATTTTCTTTAAAAATACTTCAGAAGAAAAATGAAGCAAACGTGGGAAACTGTTAACAACTGTTAAATCTGAAGGATGGATATATGGAAGTCCCTGCTCCGATTTGAAATTTTTCATCATAATCATTTTAAAAGAACTTCCAGTCCTGGAAGCTATAAATTCGGTCCATCTTGAGTAGAACTGTCCATCTTAGTCCCCTGAAGTCTGGGCCTGTATGACTCTAAAGGTGGTCAGCCTATTGAGTTTTTGCAGTCACAGTAAAAACCTGTGACCGTCCCTATTATAGATTTGGCAGTGGGCCCTGTGTTCACACGGGTTGGGTCTCAGCTGAGGCTCTTGCATCTGCAGTGGGCGGGGTGAGGAGTGGCTGACCAGCAGGCATTTCAGCTTTTCCTGGTTCAGCTGGAGGGAGTTGAGTGCAGTACACATTTCATTATCTTTCTTGTGTGCTTTTTTAGCTGTACAGACCAACTGAAAGTAATTGTTTTTCACTAACCCTCCTAAGAATGACACCCCCCCAATTCTGTTCACTTAAATGTTTTAGGTCGTACTAACTGCATTTGGTGTGATTATACTATTCTCTGAGCAGCAAATCCCATGTTAGCAAAATAATATTTTAAAATACACTAAAATATATTTTCTTGTAGTGACACCTCCCTCTTTTTCTTCAAGGGGAATCCTTTTGCTTTGGGGAATGTTAGGGATCTTTCCTCTCATCCTGCCCGGTTCTGTGGAGATCTTTCTTGTCCTTTCAGGTGTTTGAGGTCCTCTGCTAGTGTTCAGAAGGTGTTCTGTGAGAACTGTTCCATTTGTAGATGTATTCTTTTTTATTTTTTTAATTTTTTAAATTTTTTTGTGGTACGCGGGCCTCTCACTGTTGTAGCCTCTCCCGTTGCGGAGCACAGCCTCCGGACGCGCAGGCCCAGCGGCCATGGCTCACGGGCCCAGCCGCTCCGCGGCATGTGGGATCCTCCCAGACCGGGGCACGAACCGGTGTCCCCTGCATCGGCAGGCGGACTCTCAACCACTGCGCCACCAGGGAAGCCCTGTAGATATATTCTAGATGTATTTGTGGGAAGGGGTGAATTCCACGTCCTCCTACTCTGCCATCTTGATTCTGATCCCCTTAGGGATGTTATAAATGCAAAGCAATGGAAAGTTAACATTTAGCATCTAGCATTTAAACTAGGATTTTGAAACAGCAAAATCCAAGCTTTGTCTTTAGGGAAAGGGTTGTGTAAGCCCCTGTATCCCTACTCTTCCGAAAGAATGGCAGTCCCGGTGGACCTGAGGATGATCCCAGCCTTGGAGGTTGCAGAGTCCCATTCAGTCCGGAAGGGGAAGAAGAAGCTGGCTGTTGGGCATGTGTCCTGACCTCTGGCTCTGGGCTAAGGTGGTGTGTCAGGTGCACGGAGAGGGCCTCAGGACAGCATTTTTGCCCACATCTCATTTGAATCCCTGGGACGAGGCTGCCCTGTAAGCTCCCCACACCACCTTCCACGTGCAGCCACATCAGAGAAAACTCAGATGCGCGGCATAATCTAGCAGAGGGAGTTTGGCTTCTACATGATGTGAAAGACACCCCACAGTCCCCACGTACGCTCTCAGGGGGTGACAAAGCTGAACTGAGAGGCATTGGGTCTGTCAGGAGCCCTGTGAGAGGTGAGATGGCCCCAGGGCAGAGGAGAGAGGGACAGAAACTCAGAAGGGTCTGCTTCTGCCAGCAGGAGCAGTGCTGGGCCAAGCTGGCCTGAGAGAGACCAGGCTGTGAGTTACAGCAGCGGCCGGGGACAGCAGAGACACCAGGAAGGCACCCAGACCCGGGGGTCGCCATTCACACAGCAATCCCACTACAGCAGAGGCTGGCAAGGAACCAACAGGCCTCACCTCTATCCAGCCACGCCCCCTCCCTCCGAGATCACAGGGTCATGTAAACAGCAGCCCTCTCCCCTACACTGTGGAGGAGCAGAAGTGGAAATGCAGCGCTTTCTCCAAAAGACCTAGAAAGATTGTTAACATGATTGCATCTAACCAAGTGCGTTGGACCCAAGTAAATACGGTTGCTCCTGCCTCTTACCCAAAACGGTGGGCTCTCATGAAGAAGATTAGGCCGGTTTCAGAATAATGAAGGAACTACATTTTCTGTGCTCATCTGAACACAATATGAGAAGATCCTAATCACGCTACAGCCAAAGTTTGTTCTTCAGCACACCCTGCTCCCAAGATGCTCGCGTGGCAAGAGTCCCACGACCAGGTCTGGGAGTCCCTGTATCCTGAACGCCCCTTCTGGAATGCAAGGTGCACCCTGGCCTGTTAACGGTTCTGAATGGTCTGCAGTGAGAAGCCTGTTGAATCTTTGTTTATCTCAGCACCATGTTTGGCCCCAAGCCTTTCTTTGGATAATCTCTGTGAGTGTCCCCAAGTGCTCATGTCCCCATGAACTGCTTGGGGACCTTGTTCAACGGAAGAGAAAGGTGCTGGGCTCACCTATGGAAACTCTGTCTTGGTTCCAACAGGTAAGGGAGGCTACTTCCACTTGCCTCCTTGCAGGACAGATGAAGCCGTTGTTCTCGGCTTCTAGGTGTCTCGGGCACGTGAGGCAGACACTTTCCAGCACTTCAGGCCCCTTGCTGACAGGCACATTTGTGGGATTAGGGTCAGGTACACCCTGCACACAGGATTGACTCTAGCTGATTCATAGTTTTTATCTTTTTTACTTAATTTTTTTAATCGAAGTATAGTTGATTTACAATGTGTTAATTTCTGCTGTACAGCGAAGTGATTCAGTTATTCATACATATATATGTATATACATTTTTTTCTAATATTCTTTTCCATTATGGTTTATCATAGGATATTGAATATAGTTCTCTGTGCTTTACAGTAGGACCTTGTTGTTTATCCATCCTATATGTAAAGCTTACACCTGCTGACCCCAACCTCCCACTCCATCCCTCCCCCAACCCCTCCCCCTTTGACAACTACAAGTCTGTTCTCTATGTGCACGGTTTTCATCTTGCTCCCAGAGACAAGTGGTTAAAATGCACACACACATTTTTGGTTTTCCTAGACAAACCATTTATTGAATTGGAAAGAGCACTGGACTAAGGAATCTCGAAGAGGCTGGGTCTGAAGCTCTCCCCAGCCACTAGTGGCTACCAGTCCCAGTTCAAGGGTCAACAAAATCGTCAAAGGCAAATGGAAGCAGAGCCTTGGTCCCTTCACCAAAAACCTCCCACAATGGGATTGGGACTTCTTGAGTTCCTCAGGAGTTTCTGCAGATCACACCCATGGCGTCCTTGCTGTCTCAGCCCTCCTTGCCCAGCTTCAGTTTGTACTTACCCCTTGCACCATAAGACCCCAGCAGCCGTGGATTGCACCTGGTGTTTCTAGCCCTTGGCGTGGAACCTCCTAGGAACCCACATCCCAACCCTCATCCTCTTCCCCTTGGCCAGCTATTGATTCAGAGCTTCTGCCTGAAGAAGCTTCTGGCCTGATGATTTGAAGAAAACCACAAAGCTGAGACAGGACAGTCCGTGGTCTTGGACACCCCATGGACCCTTGGTTTCATTTCATAATGAGATTAATAAAAGCCATCTTTTATCTGTCTTGCACGACTTGAGAGGATCAAAAGAAGGAAAGTCTACCCAAGTCTAAGCTTTTCTGTAAAGCCCAATACAAATATGCCTTGTTATTATCTATTTCTATATAATTTAATTTTTAATGTTACACAATATCTTCAGTAACTCTCCAAATAGCCAAAGTTGTTATTTGTTTACCCATCTGGGGAAAAAACAGGTTTCATGCAATATTTTCTACCTGGAAAAGTTTTAAATAAGGAAGGAGGGGGTCAGTATCCTGAGAAACAGCCTATGAAATGCCCCTGTAAAGAGGAAGCTCAGGCCTACACGGGCATGTGCCTTCTAGAACATGTTCCTGCTCTAGTCATTAGCTACAGATCCAGCTCCTATTCGTTTGGGAACTGCTGACGTTGAATTTTTACTGGCTTCGATTTTCCGTTGGCCTTCATTTCTTCCTCCCTCCATCCCTCCCTGGCTCCCCAAGCTTTTGTCCTATTCAAACCTTTGGCACGCAGGGCTGCTGACATACCTTTTGCACAGCAAGCTATTGTGTTCTACTTTTAGAAGTAAACACAATCAAATGTTATTTTTTTAAAATTTATTTAGAAAATTTTAAAATTTACTTTTCATATTCTTTTCCATTATGGTTTATCACAATATAGAATATAGTTCCCAGCAGTAGGACCTTGTTGTTTATCCATCCTATATGTAATAGTTTGCATCTGCTAAGCCTAAACTCCCAATCCATCCATCCCCCCCTCCCTCCCCCTTGGCAACCACAAGTCTGTTCTCTATGCCTGTGAGTCTGTCTCTGTTTCATAGATAAGTTCATTTGTGTCATATTTTAGATTCCACATATAAGTGATATCATATAGCATTTGTCTTTTTCTTTCTGACTTACTTCACTTAGTATGATAATCTCTAGTTGCATCCATGTTGCTGTAAATGGCATTATTTCATTCCTTTTGATGGCTGAGTAATATTCCATTTGTGTGTGTGTGTGTGTATACATATATATATACACGCCACATCTTCTTTATCCATTCATCTGTCGATGGACATTTAGGTTGTTTCCATGATGTCTTGGCTATTGTAAACAGTGCTGCTATGAACATAGGGGTGCATGTATCTTTTCAAATTATGGTTTTTTCTGGGTGTATGCCCAGGAGTGAGATTGCTGGTTCTTATGGCAACTCTATTTTTAGTTTTTTTTAGATACACCGTACTGTTTTCCATAGTGGCTGCACCAATTTGCATTCCTACCAACAGTGTAAGAGGGTTCCCTTTTCTCCACACCCTCTCCAGCATTTGTTGTTTGTATAGTCCCATTTTAGAGTGGAACAAACTGAGGTCTGGAGAGTTTGAAAGGGTTCCCCCAAGGTCCTGCAGTTGGTAAATGACAACTGGGTCTCAGCCCTCATGTGTCTAAGTCTCATGCACTTTCTGTTCATTCGGCAGGTTCTTAACCTAGTGTCTTTTGTCTGGCTTCAGGAGATTGCCTAGAAAAATTTATATGTACATGCATTTTTCTAGAAAGAGGGTCCACAGCTGCCATGGGGTTTTCAAAAGATGCGAGACTCAAAAGTTAAGAACATGCTGCATGTTTTATGTGGCAGAGAGCAAGTGTTCAACATTTGTGTGCTGAATTGAATTGAGGATAAGTGGGGCTCGGGGAGGTGGGTCTCAGAGGGGTAACACTCTGTTTATCTAGAAAAGCACCCTGTGGGGAATGACCCCCCTGCTGCAGCAGCTGAGGTCCCTGCCATGGTGACTCAGAGAACACATGCAGAGGTTGGGGAGCAGGCCAGGAAAGTTTCGTGATGGGTGGATAGCCTGGAACCCAGGACCAACCCAGTTCACCTGGAAAGGGCAGATCCCTGAAGAAGTCTGTGGAGAGAAAAGTGTTGAAAGAGAGAGAAATGTCCTGCCCCTCTTCTGGACTTGGAATGTAGTGTCCACTTGGGGGGTTCTGGGTCTTCTCTGGATGAATGGACCCTCCAGGACTTTCCTAGAAGCAAAGAAATGAAACCTTCTTGAGGAGATCCCCTTCATCTGCTGTCCCAAGGCTCATTACGGAGTGAGACAAAGGGGAATGTTGAGCTTCCCAACCTTATACAGAGAAGAAAAATGAACAGGAGGCTTTGGCAAAGGAACTGCAACACATGTGGAGATCAAGGAGTATCACTGTCAAGCCAGTTGTCCTCATGGCAACCGGACCAGCTTTCAACACACTCATTTGGGCATCTTAAAGAACTAGACATGTATCGCAGTTTGGCATCCATTCAGAGGTATGGAGGAAAATCAGGACATTTTTATCCTAACAGAATATTACAGGACACATGCTTTTAGCGTACGTAAAATTTGATCACCTTGGGCAGTAAGAAACAAGCATAAAACCCCCAAGTCAGAGCCGCCAGTATGGGATGTTTTTGGTCTTTGTGTTTAACAGGATGTGTTTAGAGGAGAGATTTCCGTAGCCACTGAAACACAGAGAAACTCGGTGCCCAAAAAAAGAATGAGGGGAAATAAGAGCCTGCGTGTGTGTCCCACGGTAAACAATGGAGCCGGAAGCATCCATCTGGAATGCAGTCAAAAAACACAACTGCCTGCCGAAATGCTGGAGAACCGAGGCTCTGGAAATGGAGCAAGCCCTCAGCCAAACTTCGCTGGATAACAGTATAAAAGGGTAGCGGTGTGGGAATGAGTTCAATGGGGAAAAGTTGGGAATGAGAATCCTTAGTGGCCAAATGGTGTGTGCTTGTCCGTCAGGCAGAAGCAGAGAGGGGAGAGAAGAGGAGCCCAGATTCTGTTGTCGGAAATGCTCTGAGTTTAAAATTCAGTCCACAGCCCATCTCGGTCCCTTTCAGTGGAGTCCTGGCACTAGACTCAGGTTGTGGCAGCTCCTTGAGGGACCCTGAATCTAATAGCATGGGAGGAAATATAGCATGTGTTTCAAGATCCTTGAATGTATCTTAACCAGGTTACGGTGAGGAGGAGAAGTTCAAGCAGCAGGCTGGCATGATTTTAATTCACCGAGTGGAAAATTATTGAAGCATATTTCATATACTTAGGGTCAGGAATAGATCTGGCATCATTTAAGGCAAATGCCCCAAACACAAAGCCGATTCAGCTGGCATGATCTCTAGTCTTGAGAACAGCGAGTCTGGCAACGATTAACCAGGCAAGAGGAAACGGTAGAGAGGCCACTGTTTGGCCACCCTCTCCACAAACCAGGGCAAGGCATTATGGAACACCATCGATGAGCAGTGTCAGGGCCCCACTGGAACACAGCAAACTGTTGTGGGTAATGGCTTGTGCCTGGAACATCTCAGGAAGTTTTATGAATGTTAATTGAATTGTGTGTTAATTGAATTGAATCTGTTCGGTAAACACGAGGCATGCTGGGAGCTGGGCCTTCTGGAGTCCCCCAGTGTCCTGGGGTGAGCTGACTCTAGATCCTGATGCAGTGAGATTAAAAAAGAGAAAGAAAAAAAAAAAGCAAAGAAGAGGAAAGAAAAGAAGTAAACCGACATTATTGTCGACATAGCTGATGAGCAGAAACTAGATTTGGAACAGAACCATGATGCTTAGCACAGATGCTTCCATTCAGGACCCCCCCCCCCCCCGCAAATTGTTTTGAGCCTTAAAGCTGCTGAGCTGTGGCAGACCACCAAACCTCGTGGCATTCTTAGACCATAAGCCTCCAGTGTGCCTGGCTCCCAGTGTGTGGAGGTCTGGGGTTCAGGTATGGTACACCAAACCTCGTGGCATTCTTAGACCATAAGCCTCCAGTGTGCCCGGCTCCCAGTGTGTGGAAGTCTGGGGTTCAGGTATGGTAACATCTTGGCTTTGCTTCCCCCTTAGGCTACTCCTGGTAGATGCCCTGAGGTTAAGACTGGCAGGCTTCTCTCCAGGCACACTCCAAGGGGAGTACTGGGAGGCAAAGTACCAAATTCTGTTATAGATGGCAGAGCACATAGTGGGTGGATGGAAAAGGGAAGCCGCATAGACAGAGGTGACGTCATGGAAGAGAGACCCAAATAACAGCGGCTGAAACAAGATGGAAGTTACTTCTCTCTCTCATAACAACCTGGACATAAGCTGTCAGGGCCGGTAGGATGGTTTATGATTGAGGGACCCGGTCTCTTGCAATCTTGTTCTCTACTATCCCTAGGGTGTTGCTCTCATCTAAATGGTCCAAGATGACTCATCACCACCATGTGTCCATTCCAGCAGCAAAGGACAGGAGGGCACGTCTCTACCTGATAATGGAGCAATCTGGATGCCCCACACATCCCTTCGGCTCACATATCATTGGTCAGGAGATAGCATGTGACCACACCTAGCTGCAAGGGAGACTGGGAAATTATTTTTCTTCCCTGGGTAGCCGTGCAGCCACTAGGAATTGTATTTCTGTGGAAGCAGAGAGAGGCAGTCTGAAGGAGTTGGGTGGCTGTGATGGCTCTGTCTTAGAAGTCTCCCACCCCACCCTTCTTCATCAGCTGCTCTCCTCTTCCTCTCCTGTGTCCCGCACAGCACTTCCAGACTTTATCACAGCTGCTTTCACCGGATTCCAGGCCCGCACTCAGAACTCTCTTCCTGGTCTCTTTTCATGTTCTCGTCTTCCCTCAGTTTAGAGAAACTTAAACACAAGGAAAGAAAAGTTGAATCTTGCATGAACATCTGCAAACATTTTTTTCCCTGACTGTAAGTCCTTGTATTATGTGGACCACTTTCCACCATCACCTCCCTGATACAGTGGGGGCCTCCTGTTAATAGGAAGTGCCTCTAATATGTTTGGTTCTATAGGTGCTCAAAAACAATAAGTCATCTCAGACACACAATCAAGATTCACTTTGGGGCTTCCTTGGTGGCGCAGTGGTTAAGAGTCCACCTGCCAATGCGGGGGACGTGGGTTCGAGCCCTGGTCCGGGAAGATCCCACATGCCACGGAGCAACTAAGCCCGTGCGCCACAACTACTGAGCCTGCGTTCTAGAGCCTGGGAGCCACAGCTACTGAAGCCAGCGCGCCTAGAGGCTGTGCTCCGAAACGAGAGAAGCCACCGCAATGAGAAGCCCACACACCACAACTAGAGAAAGCCTGCGCGCAGCAACAAAGACCTAATGCAAAGACCTAATGCAACCATAAATAAAAAAATAAATTTATTAAAAAAAGAAAAGAAAAAAAAAGATTCACTTTGTTCTGGAGGGTGGTGATGTGAATGTATACACCTGTGAGAGACTAGATATGCCAGTGACATGACAGCAGGACTCTGAGCCACAGGAGAAGCTCCGGGAACCAAACCACAGCCTCCAAAGCAAGTGGCCCAGAACAGAGTCAGGACTTGGTCGATATCTGGCAACTTCCCTGTTTTTTGCCACGCCCCCTCCCACTGCCCTCACATGTGCGTCTAATTCAGTACCAACCAGGGAAAGCCAAATATCCAATATGCTCCCCTACCCAACCACGTAAGATGCTCCACTTCTAGTTACCCAAGTCCAGCTCCCCTGTGCCAATACCCTCCAACCAGGGCACACCTGAAGACTTCCCTTTTTCCACTGTAAAGCTTTCCCACTCCTCTGCCTGCCTTCAAGTCTCTGCCAAAGTGAAGCGATGGTGCGACTCTCTTGCTATGTAGCAAGCTCGGAATAAATAGCCTTTGGTCTTCTTGTTTGGCCAGTCTTCATTTATTTTCACACTTGCAATAACTCACTGAGCTGAACATTTAAGATCGCTGCTCTTTCTACTGTTTACTGTATGTATCTTACCCATCAAAAATGTGAAAACCTTTGCTTTGCTCAACCTTCTGAATAGAGAAAGAATGAACAATAGTAAGTAAGACAAGTGAAGGAAAAGTGAAGAACGTGGTAAAGTAAGCACTGCCCGTTTCAATGGGAAACACACGAGACGAGAACTCCTCATTTTCAGTTCATTGGAAATGCCACTGGAGACTTGAGAATAGCTCCTTTGTTTCATGAAAAGGCCATAATCACTGTGCTGAAAAGGAAGATGGAAAAGAAAACATACAGAGAAGTTGTATGTCCAGAGCTTCTGGGACCCTGTCCCGTTCCCTAGTATCCGCCTGGGAGTTGAGGAAAACAGACCAAGGTATTGCTGGCCCTAAGTATTAAAACTTTACTAACAAATCCATACGCACATCATTTTTTTTTTCTTTCATGCCTCTACCCTAGTGACACATATCTCTGAAGTGATCTGTTTCATCTTAATATGTATGTTGCTTTGACCTCCCTGAGATCCACTAAAGGAGGTGGAATCATCTTCCATCCCGATCTCAAGGAGCTTCTCAGAGCAGCACAAGTTATGGCCTTCAGTTCTCTCTCAAGAGGCAGTGGAGCAAGCTATGCAAATGAAACCCAGACAATTAGAGAACAAAGAACACCCCCCACCCCACCCAATAAACAGATTTTTTTTCTTGAAGAATTTAATTTAGTGTAGTTCTAGGAACAAAATGGAACTTCCCCCGGCATTTTGGCTGAGTTGGTTTTTCTTAAAGAAATTTATTTACTTATTTTTGGCTGCATTGGGTCTTTGTTGCTGCGCGCAGGCTTTCTCTAGTTGCGGCGAGCGGGGGCAACTCTTCGTTGTGATGCGCGGGCTTCTCATTGTGGTGGCTTCTCTTGTTGCGGAGCACGGGCTCTAGGCACGTAGGCTTCAGTAGTTGTGGCTCGCGGGCTGTAGAGCACAGGCTCAGTAGTTGTGGCGCACAGGCTTAGTTGCTCTGTGGCATGTGGGATCTTCCCGGACCAGGGCTTGAACCCGTGTCCCCTACATTGGCAGGTGGATTCTTAACCACTGTGCCACCAGGGAAGCCCTTGGCTGAGTTTTGGGTATAAGTTTTAGGGCAATAAATGTTCAAAGAAATCAAATATAAAAAATTACAGTGAGGACTTCCCTGGTGGCACAGTGGTTAAGAATCCACCTGCCAATGCAGAAGACACAGGTTCCAGCCCTGGTCTGGGAAGAATCCACATGCCGTGGAGCAACTAAGCCCGTGAGCCACAACTACTGAAGCCCGTGCGCCTAGAGCCCGTGCTCCGCAACAAGAGAAGCCACCGCAATGAGAAGCCCACGCCCCACAACGAAGCGTAACCCCCGCTCACCGCAACTAGAGAAAGCCTGCACGCAGCAATGAAGACCCAACCCAGCCAAAACTAAATTAATTAATTTAAAAAAATTACAGTGAGGTTTATGTTTAGGATTAGGGTCAAGGCGCCGCTCAAAGTCGCAGAATCTACAGTGGTTTGTGACAGTAACTCAGGGCTGTTCTTCCAGATTCCAAAGTTGAATTTCAAATGTAAATGCTAATCTCTTCAGTCTGTACTCCACCAGCAGTGAGGTCTGGCAGAATATAACACGTATCGATGACTTGACACCAACCTAAGCATCCTTGGGACTCCAGGCACCGAAACTCACGGGCATCACCAGGGCCATAAAGAGATGACGGATGAAGGGAACGATAGCTACTAACAGATGGTGGGTACGAGAGGCAACTCGATGACGTTAATCGATTGCAAAGTAGAAGAAAGGACATTAAATATGAATGCCGGGAACAAACTAATTATACAAAAGTCCTGAGTGCAGGGCAAGCTTCTCACCTTCCAGAAAGAACGCTACCTACTAGGTGTCACCGAGCCCTTCTGTGCTTCCCTTTTTTCAATATTTATTTATTTATCTTTATTTTTTTATTTTTTGGCTGTGTCGGGTCTTAGTTTCAGTCCCCGGGATCTTTGTTGAGGCATGCAAGATCTGTTGCTGCAGCGCATGGGCTCTTTGTTGTGGCGTGAGGGCTTCTCTCTAGTTGTGGCGTGCAGGCTCCAGAGCGTGTGGGTTCTGTAGTCTGCGGCTCACGGGCTCTCTCGTTGAGGCGTGAGAGCTCAGTAGTTGTGGCTTGCGGGCTTTGTTGCCCCGCGGCATGTGGGATCTTAGTTCCCCGATCAGGGATCGAACTTGCACCCCCTGCATTGGAAGGCAGATTCTTAACTACTGAACCACCAGAGAAGTCCTCTCCCATGCTTCCTTAATTAATCCCCGGCAGCTCTGAGAAGTTCTAATACTTTTCGCATTTAAAACTGTCTGCAGGGGCTTCCCTGGTGGCGCAGTGGTTGAGGGTCCGCCTGCCGATGCAGGGAACACAGGTTCGTGCCCCGGTCAGGGAAGATTCCACATGCCGCGGAGCGGCTGGGCCCGTGAGCCATGGCCGCTGGGCCTGTGCGTCCGGAGCCTGTGCTCCACAACGGGAGAGGCCGCAACAGTGAGAGGCCCGCGTAATGCAAAACAAAAAAACAAAAAAACCCAACTGTCTGCAGATGTCCTTATTCTGGCACCAAATGTGGTATCAATGTCACCCCAATCATCACCTCTTGATGGACAATATCTTGGCCAGCTCCCCACACCACCCTTGCTCAGGAAGCTCTTAGACTCTTATCATTGAGGCCCTTACCCCTTCCTGTCCATCAGCCACAAATGCCGCTCACATCTCTCCCTTTCCTTCCCATTTCCCTTGTCCTCTACTAGCCAGGCCTTTGTGTAGCTTAGCTGGACTCTCGCCTTGTCCCCTGTGGGTGGCTCTGTGCTGCGGCCTCTCTCCTCTGCTGTTGACAATCTGCTCCCCACTGCCTTCCAGACTCAACCACATTCTGCAGCCTGGCATCCCAAGCCCTCCTCCTTCCAGCCCAGCCCTCAACCTCACTTCCTGACAGTCCTTCAGACACTCTCTTGTCCGGCCTTACTGCTTTTTTTCCAAACCATTTTTTATTATGAGATAGAGCATAAAAATCCCACTTGGGATGTGGAAAGCAACAAAAGAACATCGCTCCTACCCTAGCAATGTGAAAAGACAGATAATCTAGAAAATCACATTTTCTTGAGCCCACCAGAGAGCTAAGGTCACAAGCAAACCCAGTAAACTAAATTCCAACACTGACAAAGCCCTTCAAAGAGATGGAGGACACGTGAACCGGTTCACCTTTGGCGGAGCCTGGATGGAAGAGGTTGCTGTGGGCCTCTATAAACTACAGCACAAAACTGTAAACGTGTGTGGAACAGACCTGCAGAGCTTAGTGAATCATTGTAGGATAAACACCTGTATAATCACCAACTAGTTCAACAGGCAGGTCACAATGCCCTCTCCCCTCCTAAGAAGAGTTAACTGCTGGTCATTATGGTACAAACGTCCTTGCTTTTCTTTATCCTTTTACCACTAAATTTGAGTCTCCAATCACCACAGTTCAGTTTGCCTTTTTTAAAACTTTATAAAATGAAATCCTCCAGTGGATCGTCTTCAGCAGCTGGCTTCCCTCATTCAGCATTGTGTGGGTGAGATTCCACCATGCTGCCTATTTGCCACAATTTAGGCCCATGCCTCTTTCCTGCTGATTCCTCCCACCTAGAATATCTATCCCCCACTGTCCCACTCACTCTCCGTATCCACCTGCCAAACTATTATCCATTCTTAGAGTTCAATACAAATCCCCCTTCCTCCTCCAAGAAGCCTGCCCCCCATATAACCCCACAGAGAAGCTGTCACGCCTGCCTGTAACTCCTCCAACACTTTGACCTTCTGTTCCACCTCTTGCACCTACATTGCCCTGCCCCGCGGTTTCTTGTGCTGCTGTTTCAACCTGCTGTAGAGTGTGTCCCCAAAACCCACAGCTGGACTCTTTTCCTTTCGTGGAATGCCACAGAGTGCGTAGCACTCAGCCAGACATACGGTAGATGTCCAGTGAATTCAATAACTGGATGGATCTACTAAACAGACTCTGCCTGTGTAAGACAGAAGTGTCATGGACTCATTGGGCCAGAGCCTGGCAGTGCCTGGAAGCTGTGCTTATTATGTGATTGTCTCGAATGGTCCTGCAGATAAACGAGCTTCAGGAACTAGACACGAGGCTGCGGTTTGTTCTGGGAGTTGCTTTGGGGACTCAATCCCCCCTTAAACTGTTTCCATTGTATCTGTTTCTAGAGAAGTGACGTGAGAACATCATCTGGCTATTTGAGCTTCCTTGTTATTTGGACTCAGGGTAAACAGTGGTTTCCTTTCTGGCTCTCTGGGATTAAACAAGTTGGTAAATTATTTCAGTTTGAAGGAAAACAGAGCAACGTCTCTGACCCTGCATTTCGAGAAGTGGAAACGGGGGAAATGGTCTCGCTGCATCATTGATGACCCACGGCAGAGAAAGGAGTGGGTGAGAAGCTTTAGAAAACCTGCCTCTCTGCTCTGAAAATGGGTGTGGAGGTGGACAGTGAGAGGCGTAGAAGCTGAACAGAAGCCCAAACCCCTGTTTGGTCCCCTGACAGTGGCCGTGAGGACCGGGTCTGTCTCATGAGGCTGGAGCAGAGTCCTCCAGAGGCCCCGTTGCCTAGTAGCGATGCTCTGCTTGGGACTTGCGTCCTTTATCTCTGTTCTTATTTGCCCTCCATGGAGTCTGGAAGCTGGAAAAACACCTGTAAACTAGGTGGGGGAGGAGGAACAACTTATCTCCGTCAGAAAGCTGAGCACTTTGCAGCAACATGGATGGACCTAGAGATGATCACACTAAGTGAAGTAAGTCAGACAGAGAAAGACTAATATCATATGATGTGGCTTATGTGTAGAATCTTAAAAAAAGATACAAATGACCTTATTTACAAAGCAGATATAGACTCACAAACATAGAAAACAAACTTCTGGTTACCAAAGGGGAAAGGGGGACGGGGGGATAAATTAGGAGTTTGGGATTAAAATATACACACTACTATATATAAAATAGATAACCGACAAGGGCCTACTGTATAGCACAGGGAAACTATATTCAATATCTTGTAGTAACCTCTAATGGAAAATAATCTAAAAAAATATATTTAACTGAAATATATATATATATTTAACTGAATCACTTTGCTGTACACCTGAAACTAACACAACACTGTAAATCAACTATATTTCAATAAAATTTTTTTTAAAAAGCTGAGACAAAAAAAGAACAGTTATTATGACCAAACTATTAACAGTGGTTACTGGCGGCAGATGGGCTTATGGTGGGGAACTGAAGAGGGTGTCTTTCTGTATTGCATCTTTCTGAATTGCTTGAAGTTTTTTAATAGCAGTGAAGGTATTTGATAAAGGAAACCCAGGAACAATGTACAGGTATAACATTGGTTTCTTAGCGAGCGTGAAGACACCCCCAGGCTCTCCCACTGCCCTGTTCACTCCACCAGTGGCTTCCCCCCTTGCTGCCTGTTCTCCTGTCCCCTCCCCTCTCTGCAGTCCTCTGCAAGAAACTCTTGGCTTGCCAGGCCTGCGAGACGTCTCTCTTATCCTACCAAAACCCACCCACACAGTATTCCACTCCATCAGCTGAGTAGCCTGCCTCAGTTGGCTGTCATGTTTGATAGATGACTTCATGAGAAGGTAGCAATGACTGGGCTAATGCCTATATTTCCTGCACCATGAAACAGGTTTTAAGAGTTACATACCTGTTCCACCATTTTTTCTAATGGTCCCACTACTTGGAATATATTCCAAAGCAGTCACCCAAAGAGGGTGGAGTGGATACTGCTGGTTCCTCGCCCAGACCCCTCCACAGTGCCAGAGCCCCATCCCCACGCCTGCTGGGAGTTTCTGACCTCTGACCCCTTCCCCAGAGCCAACTTGCAGGGGAGGTTATGCACCCTCCTCCACCACCCAGGGCAGCCCACAGCTCATGACTGACTGGAGTTCTTTTGCCTTGATGGGGGATCAACTCTGTGATGCAGCTCATGTTCTAGAGCTCCCCGTGGGATCGGGTGGAAGCCAAGTCCAGCAGAGACCCCATCTTTGCTCAGCCCCTTCCCCCTCAGCAACTCATCCTGCACCTCTCGCTCCTGTGCTCAGATCCGCCCTCAAGAAATCACAGGCCCCAGAATCCCATCTCAGGCTCTGCTTTGGGGGAACCTGATCTGAGACACAGGGAGAAGTTTTGCTCATGGAAAAGATTCATTACAGAGTTATAGAGATCATCAGAGATAAACTAGGCAGATGCTGGTCAGAGAGACCACTTTGAGGGGGTGGCACTGGAATAGGCGGCTGTTTCTTTTCACCGTGAGCTTTTTTGTTCTCTTTAGTTCATTATCATGTGCTTGCATTACTGAGATTAAAATATTTTAAATTTAAAACAAAATAAACATCCATTTGACCTCCAAATGAAGCCATGGTCCTGCATTTGATCATCATCTGGATCTCATTTTTTTTACACATCTTTATTGGAGTATAATTGCTTCACAATGCTGTGTTAGTTTCTGTTGTACAACAAAGTGAATCAGCCATATGCATACATATAGCCCCATATCTCCTCCCTCTTGAGCCTCCCTATCCCACCCCTCTAGGTCATGGTAAAGCACTGAGCTGATCTCCCTGTGCTATGTGGCTGCTTCTCACTAGCTATCAGTTTTACATTTGGTAGTGTATATATGTCCATGCCACTCTCTCACTTCGTCCCAGCTTCCCCTTCCCCCTCCCCGTGTCTTTAAGTCCAGTCTCTATGTCTGCATCTTTATTCCTGCCATGCCACAAGGTTCATCAGAACCATTTTTTTAGATTCCATATATATGTGTTAGCACACAGTATTTGTTTTTCTCTTTCTGACTTACCTCACTCTGTATGACAGACTCTAGGTCCACCCATCTCACTACAAATAACTCAATTACGTTTCTTTTTATGGCTGAGTACTATTCCATTATATATATGTGCCATGTCTTCCATTCATCTGTTGATGGACATTTAGGTTGCTTCCATGACCTGGCTGTTGTAAATAGTGCTGCAGTGAACATTGGGGTGCATGTGTCTTTTTGAATTATGGTTTTCTCTGGGTATATGCCCAGTAGTGGGATTGCTGGATCATATGGTAATTCTATTTTTAGTTTTTTAATGAAGTTCCATACTGTTCTCCATATTGGCTGTATCAATTTACATTTCCGCCAATAGTGCAAGAGGGTTCCCTTTTCTCCACACCCTCTCCAGCATTTGTTATTTGTAGATTTTCTGATGATGCCCATTCTAACCGGTGTGAGGTGATACCTCATTGTAGTTTTGATTTGCATTTCTCTAATAATTAGTGATGTTGAGCAGCTTTTCATGTGCTTCTTGGCCATCTGTATGTCTTCTTTGGAGAAATGTCTATTTAGGTCTTCTGCCCATTTTTTAATTGGGTTGTTTTTTTGATATTGAGCTGCATGAGCTGTTTACATATTTTGGATATTAATCCTTTGTCCGTTGTTTCATTTGCAAATATTTTCTCCTGTTCTGAGGGTTGTCTTTTCATCTTGTTTTGGTTTCCTTTGCTGTGCAAAAGCTTTTAAGTTTCATTAGGTCCCATTTGTTTACTTTTATTTTCATTACTCTAGGAGGTAGGTCAAAAAAGATCTTGCTGTGGTTTATGTCAGAGTGTTTTTCCTATATTTTCCTCTAAGAGTCTTATAGTGTCTGGTCTTACATTTAGGTGTTTAATCCATTTGGAGTTTATTTTTGTGTATGGTGTTAGGTAGTGTTCTAATTTCATTCTTTTACATGTAGCTGTCCAGTTTTCCCAGCACCACTTATTGAAGAGGCTGTCTTTTCTCCATTGTATGTTCTTGCCTCCTTTGTCATAAATTAGGTGACCGTATGTGCATGGGTTTATCTCTGGGCTTTCTATCCTGTACCATTGCTCTATATTTCTGTTTTTGTGCCAGTACCATACTGTCTTGATTACTGTAGCTTTGTAGTGTAGTTTGAAGTTGGGAAGCCTGATTCCTCCAGCTCCATTTTTATTTCTCAAGATTGCTTTGGCTATTTGAGGTCTTTGTGTTTCTATAAAACCGTAAAATTTTTGTTCTAATTCTGTGAAGAATACCATTAGTAGTTTGATAGGGATTGCATTGAATCTGTAGATTGCTTTGGGTGGTATAGTCATTTTCACAATATTGATCCTTCCAATCCAAAAACATGGTATATTTCTCCGTCTGTTTGTGTCATCTGTGATTTCTTTCGTCAGTGTTTTATAGTTTTCTGAGTACAAGTCTTTTGCCTCCTTAGGTAGGTTTATTCCTAGGTATTTTATTCTTTTTGTTGCGATGGTAAATGGAATTGTTTCCTTAATATTTCCGTCTGATTTTTTGTTGTTAGTGTTAGGAATGCCAGAGATTTCTGTGCATTAATTTTGTATCCTGCAACCTTACCACATTCATTGATTAGTTCTAGTAGTTTTCTGGTGACATCTTTAGGATTTTCTATATATAGTATCATGCCATCTGCAAACAGTGACAATTTTACTTCTCCTTTTCCAATTTGTATTCCTTTTATTTCTTTTTCTTCTCTGATTGCCGTGGCTAGGACTTCCAAAACTATGTTGAATAATAGTGGCTAGAGTGGACATCCTTGTCTTGTTCCTGATCTTAGAGGAAATGCTTTCAGTTTTTCACCATTGAGTATGATGTTTGCTGTGGGTTTGTCATAAATGGCCTTTATTATGTTGAGGTAGGTCCCCTCTATGCCCATTTTCTGGAGAGTTTTTATCATAAATCGGTGTTGAATTTTGTCAAAAGCTTTTTCTGCATCTATTGAGATGATCATATGGTTTTTATTCCTTAATTTGTTAATATGGTATATCACATTGATTGATTTGCATATATTGAAGAATCCTTGCATCCCTGGGATAAATCCCACTTGATCATGTTGTATGATCCTTTTAGTGTGTTGTTGGATTCTGTTTGCTAGTATTTTGTTCAGGATTTTTGCATCTATGTTCATCAGTGATATTGATCTATAATTCTCTTTTTTGTGATATCTTTTTCTGGTTTTGTTATCAGGGTGATGGTGGCTTCATAGAACGAATTTAGAAGTGTTCCTCCCTCTGCAATTTTTTGGAAGAGTTTGAGAAGGGTCAATGTTAGCTCTTCTCTAAATGTTTGGTAGAATTCGCCTTTGAAGCCATCTGGTCCTGGACTTTTGTTTGTTGGACGATTTTTAATTACGATCTCAATTTCATTACTTGTGATATGTCTGTTTATATTTTCTATTTCTTCCTGGTTCAGTCTTGGAAAATTGTACCTTTCCAAGAATTTGTCCATTTCTTCATGGTTGTCCATTTTATTGGCATATAGTTGTTTGTAGTAGTCTCTTATAATCCTTTGTATTTCTGCGGTGTCAGTTGTGATTTCTCCTTTTTCATTTCTAATTTTATTGATTTGTGTCCTCTCCCTTTTTTCCTTGATGAGTTTGGCTAAGGGTTTATCAATTATGTTTATCTTCTCAAAGAACCAACTTTTCGTTTTATTGATCTTTGCTATTGTTTTCTTTGTTTCTATTTCATTTATTTCTGCTCTGATCTTTATGATTTCTTTCCTTCTCCTGACTTTGGGTTTTCTTCATTCTTCTTTCTCTAGTTGCTTTAGGTATAGGGTTAGATTGTTTATTTGAGATTTTTCTTATTTTTTGAGGTGAGATTGAATTGCTATAAACTTCGCTCTTAGAACTGCTTTTGCTGCGTCCCATAGGTTTTGAGTCATCATGTTGTCGTTGTCATTTGTTACTATGTATTTTCAAAAATTTCTTCAGTGATCTCTTGGTGTTTTAGTAGTGCACTGTTTAGCCTCCATGTATTTGGTTTTTTTTACATTTTTTTCCCTGTAATTGATTTCCAATCTCATAGCGTTGTGGTGAGAAAAGATGCTTGATACGATTTCAATTTTCTTAAATTTTCCAAGGCTTGATTTGTGACCCAAGATGTGATCTATCCTCGAGAACGTTCCATATGCATTAGAGAAGAAAGTGTATCTGCCACTTTTGGGTGGAATGTTCTATAAATATCAATTAAATCTGTCTGGTCTATTGTGTCATTTAAAGCTTGTGTTTCCTTATTTATTTTCTGTTTGGGTGATCTGTCCATTGGTGTAAGTGGGGTGTTAAAATCCCCTACTATTATTGTGTTACTGTCGATTTCCCCTTTCACGGTCATTAGCATTTGCCTTATGTATTGAGGTGCTCCTATGTTGGATACATAAACATTTATAATTGTTATATCTTCGTGGATTGATCCCGTGATCATTATGTAGTGTCCTTCCTTGTCTCTTGTAACAGTCTTTATTTTAAAGTCTATTTTATCTGATATGAGTATTGCTACTCCAGCTTTCTTTTGATTTCCATATGCATGGAATGTTTTTCCATCCCTTCACTTTCAGTCTGTATGTGTCCCTAGGTCTGAAGTGGGTCTCTTGTAGACAGCGTGTATATGGGTCTTGTTTTTGTATCCATTCAGCCAGTCTGTGTCTTTTGGTTGGGGCATTTAATCCATTTACATTCAAGGTTATTATTGATATGTATGTTCCTATTACCATTTTCATAATTGTTTTGGGTTTGTTTTTGTGGGTCTGTTTCTTCTCTTGTGTTTCCTGCCTAGAAAAGTTCCTTTAGCATTTGTTGTAAAGCTGGTTTGGTGGTGCTGAATTCTCTTAGCTTTTACTTATCTGAAAAGCTTTTGATTTCTCCATCAAATCTGAATGAGATCCTTGCTGGGTAGAGTAATCTTGGTTGTAGGTTCTTCTCTTTCATCGCTTTAATTATATCCTGCCACGCCTTTCTGGCCTGCAGAGTTTCTGCTGAAAAATCAGCTGATAACCTTATGGGGATTCCTTTGTATGTTATTTGTTGCTTTTCGCTTGCTGCTTTTAATATTTTTTCTTTGAATTTAATTTTTGTTAGTTTGATTAATATGTGTCATGGTGTGTTTCTCCTAGGGTTTATCCTGTATGGGACTCTTTGCATTTCCTGGACTTGGGTAACTATTTCCTTTCCCATGTTAGGGAAGTTTTCCACTATACTCTCTTCAAATATTTTCTCAGACCCTTTCTTTTTCTCTTCTTCTGGGACCCCTATAATTTAAATGTTGGTGTGTTTAGTATTGTCCCAGAGGTCTCTGAGATTGTCTTCAATTCTTTTCATTCTTTTTTCCTTATTCTGCTCCTCATCAGTTATTTCCACCACTCTGTCTTCCAGCTCACTTATTCATTCTTCTGCCTCAGTTATTCTGTTATTCCTTCTTGTGTATTTTGCATTTCAGTTATTGTGTTGTTTATCTGTTTGTTTGTTCTTTAGTTATTCTAGATCTTTGTTAAACATTTCTTGTATTTTCTCAGTCTGTGCCTCCATTCTATTTCCAAGGTTCTGGATCATCTTTACTATTATTACTCTAAATTCCTTTTGATGTAGATTGCCTCCTTCCTATTCATTTCTTTGGCCTTGTAGGCTTTTACCTTGCTCCTTCATCTGTGACATATTGTTTTGCTGTCTCAATTTTTTTTTTTTTGATGGGTTGGATTGTCTTACTGGTTGTTTGGCCTGAGGCTTACAGCAGTGGAGTTTGTAGCCTGTTGGGTAGAGCTGGGTTTTGGTGCTGAGATGAGGACCTCCGGGGGACCTCACTCTGATGAATATGCCCTGGGGTCTGAGGTTCTCTGTTAGTCCGGTGGTTCAGACTTTGAGCTCCCACTGCAGGAGCTTTGGCCCGATCCCCGGCTCGTGAATCAAGCTCATGAAAGCTCCACGGGGTGGCAAAAAAAAAAGAAGAAAAAGAGCAGAACAATAACAAAGAGTAAAAAATAAAATTAGACTAGGAAACTAACAGATATGTTAGAAAGAATATAAAAATAAAAATACAGATGAAATAACAACCGGAAGGTAAACCAGAATCACAATAGTAAAAAAGAGGAGAAAAAAAAAATGGCGGAAAAGGCCTTGGCTGTGGGGGGCAGGGCCTAGGCAGGGGCGGGGTTTGGGCAGTGGGCAGGGCCTATGCTTAGGACCCATAGGGCTGGAAAAGGCCCTAGGGGGCGTGGGAGGTGGGGCTTAGGCTCAACAGAAGGGGCCCAGGCATGGCTGTGGTCCCGGAGGGTGGGGGACCCAGCGTGGGAGCCCAGCAGGCTTCCTGGGCCCAAGTGGGTGGGGCAAACACCCTCTGCGCCTCTGCTGCTCCTCCCGCCTGTCTCTCCTGTTCTCCCCTGGCCTCCCTCCTACACCCCCAGGACCCACGCGGCCCAGAGGGGGCCTCTGAGGGTGTAGGACTCTGCTGGAGAGCTGGGCAGCCTTCCGGGGCCAAATGGGCAGGGTAAACGCTAGGCGTGCTTCCCCCTGATACGAGCCCCCAAGGGTTCCCCCAGGTGTGGGAACCCCTCCCCCCCTCACAGCCACCCCGCAGGGGCACTGGTCCTGTCCGGCCTCCACTTCTCCCCCCTCAGTCCCCGCAACATCCTACCCGGTTGCTTGGGGGTTCCCCCATCTCCTTGGGTGTCAAGGTCCCCCACCAGCTTCAGTCAGGTGCCCTAGTTGTGGGGAGATGTGAACTCTCTGTCTTCCTACACTGCCATCTTGACTCCGCCCCTCTGGATCTCATTTTGGAAGATTGGTTCCGAAAATTCAGAAGTTTTGTCGGTCCTAGAATGAAATCCATATGCCAGGTGAATTTCTATCTGTAGCTAGATAAAATTTCATATTTTCTGCTGGAATGTGGCTGTTCACTAAAAGTAACTAAATCCCAAATCAGAATAGAGTGAAAAAACATGGGGCCTCGACCATGTGTTACTGAACTACAGGACACTGAGATGATTGTAGAGCCATCCAACGTGGACGGCACCCAACGTGCTTTTAAATTATTGATCAATGACGAGGAAGGAGAATTTGAGAAACAGGATAGTCAGCCGAGCAGAAAGGCACTGGCCCTATGGGGACTGATCTAAAAGGAAGGCAGCTTCTACCTCTGAATGGGATGAAGCACTGTTTGGGAGGAGGGCAAGGTCCTCACTGTGCAGCAGGCATGGGACAGAGAGGTAGGGGACCCAGGTGCTGCCATGTGACCGAGTTGGCCTTGCTGTGGTGTGAGATAGGGATGGCAGCTGTTGGAGGCCTGGAGAAAGGGATGTGGTCCACAGGGACCCGTTCATAAGCTGTTCATGCAACAGCTCTTTGGTGCCTCCTCTGTGCCAGGGGCTGGAAGGGGCATGGGGGACACAGTGAAGAGAGATGGAAAGAAATAAAGTGTGTCAGTCAAGGACGTTTGATGCAACAGAAACAGATTTTGTCTCACAGCAGCAAAGCTGAATTTATTGAAAGGAGAATGAGGCACAGAATTACAAGAAGTTTATAGAACCAGCTTGGAAACAGGTAGGAAAGACGGCAGCTCAAGCTGGAGGGGCTAAGAAGAAGGAACTATATAGGAAGGGTCTAAGAGCAGAAGACTGTGGTCAGTGCTGATAGGATAAAACACCTCCAGCCATGTCTTCCATTTGCTGTGTTCCAGAAGAAAACATGGCAGTAGCCAAGGTCACACATCTGTCCCTGGCCATGTGGGGATGATCACAGGAGGGAATCAGCCTCTCACATTTGTGGGAGGTGCGGCTCCACTGGAGTTACCGTCCTACAAAGACCACATACTATGGTGGATTCCCCACAAGGAAACTGAGATGCTCCTAAGAGGGGGAGGTGAGATCCAAGCTGTGATGTGAAGGGTCAGTCCAAGTCAGCCCAGGGAGCGGGCGGTGGAGGAATGCTGTGGGCAGAGGACACTGCCGAAGGCTGGATGCTGTACAGCCTGGAGCAGTTTTGGAAATGGTAAGAATCCTATCTCCCCCACTTTACATGGTTCCTTACTCTTTTTTTTTTTTTTTTTTTTTTTTGCGGTTTGCGGGCCTCTCACTGTTGTGGCCTCTCCCATTGTGGAGCACAGGCTCTGGACACGCAGGCTCAGCGGCCATGGCTCACGGGCCCAGCCGCTCCGCGGCATGTGGGATCTTCCCGGACCGGGGCACGAACCCGCGTCCCCTGCATCAGCAGGCAGACTCTCAACCACTGCACCACCAGGGAAGCCCTGGTTCCTTATTCTTAAAGGGGTAATTCAGTTGAGGTGCAGCCTCGGGTAAAGATGCCGTGGAATGGGGGAAGTCAGCATCTTCCTGGGCTGGAAGCAGAGGGTGAGGAGGATGTGGCAGGGGAAAGGCCTGTCGAGGCTAGCAGGGCTGCTCCCGAGGGGTGCGCTGTGTTGAAGAGCTCTGGGTGGGGAAAGATTGTTCCCTGCAGCGGGTAGGAAGGATCTTAGAGCTAGAGGCAAGGTGAGAGCCAGAAGGCTGCTGCTGTAACCCAGCAAAGGCAAGACCAGGGCTAAAGGGGTGGGAAAATGCATAGGAAAGAAAGGCTTTGCCATAAATTCAAAAGGATCCCCAAGGACAGTCTCTAAATGTACACAACATGGCAAAAACTCTGAATCTCCCATTGACATTTTAGCCACAATTGAGACACCCAGGGTTGGTGATGTCACTTGTACGGAGTGGATTTTAAAGATGGAAGGACTGGGTTTAAAAACCTCCCACTCTGCTGCTTTCTTGCTGTGTGGCCCTTCAGGCCTCACTTCACTGCTCCAGATTTCATTGAGGATAACTTCTTCATCTACCTGTGCTGGACATCCATCTGTGGTTTGAGTACTCAGCATCTGTTCCCCTTTGTCTAGTAGGACCTCTGATTTTTGTTTGAAGATCTGTCCTGTCTTCATTCTCCAGGAGTAGAGCTCATCCGCACTCCCACCTGGCAAAAATGATTGGTTCGAGGACAGGCACACATCCTAAGCCAGTCGAATCAGAGCGAACCTTGGGAATTTTTGTAGAAGCCACTGGAAGAGTGTTAAGTCTTTTCCACTGAGTGAAACCCTGAAGTCAGTCATTCTGCAGACATCTAGGCTTCAAGATGGAGAGAGCCACAACACGGAGGTCAAGAATGGAGCCACAAATGGATGGCAGAGATGAGAGACCAAGAGAAAACAAATTCTAATGACCCTCTTTTAGCCCCTGGATCAAGCTTGACCTGAAGCCAAAGATACTCCAGGATATTTATTACATGTAAATTCCTACTCATGTTGCTGGTTTCACCCAACAGGAAAACAGAAACAGATAAGGTCTGCAGATGCTGCACTCTCAAATCGCTACCTTGACCCCAGGGCTAGAGTTTGGTTGGTGATGTCTTTCAGGTGAACTTGGTCCTCTGAAGCAGTTGCCCCCTGGGTGTGTTCAGTAATCGAAGCCGTTCTCAGACACGCCCATGCTGGCCCACCACTGCTGTGGTGAGGAAACAGGGGCGGGCCTAGCTGGCTGCAGTGGGGGCTGCGTGGGAGGGGCAAGGACAGGCGGCGCTGGGCTGGGCGGGAAGGCCCGCAGGTGTGCATTGCCGTCTCCGTACCAGCATCCCATGCACTACGACTGCTCCTCAAAGAGGTGTTTCTCGCCAGGAGGTGCCGTGGATGCTTGTGACGCTGCCTGGGAGGAAATGGGAGGCGCCAGGATGGGCGTCTCACCGTGGAGGCGTCCAGGTAGGGGCGCAGCAAGATCTCCTTGTTGGAGTAGTAATAAGGCATGTGGACTTGGGGTGGGCTTGGGGTACTTGTGCCAGCCCCTCCTCGAAGGAGCTCATGGACCCCTGCAGGATCACCATCATCGTGGCAATCTGAGCTCTAATGACAAGCACCTGGCCCTCAACTGGTGTTGGCGGGTTCTGTGTCGCTTTGGTCCATACTCTTTGTCTCAGTAGTGCCTAGTGCACAGGCGTAGGAGCCAGGGGCTGGTGTGAATACCCGTAGTTCTGTGAGCTGGGGCAAGCGGCTTAATTTCTGTGCCTTGGTTTCCCGATCTGTCAAGAACGGATAATAATAGCACCAGCTTCATGAGTTGGTTTGAGGATTAAATGAATTCATACCTCTGGGGCTTTAGGACAGGACCTGGCTTCTAGTGAGGGCTGTGGGTCTGTGGGAGGAGCATTTTTAACAAGCCTGTTTTGAGCTGATTGGCAAGGGTAGGCCCTGGACCAGGGCTTCTGACTCCCGATCTGCCTCTGACTCAGCCAGGAACAGGAGGGTGATGTTCACACGCTCCAGCGCAGCTCATGCGGGCACATCCACGCCCTCAGAACACAGAAGCCTCCAGCCGAAGCTCTCGTCAGGTGCTCCATCTGAGTCAGTGGTACAGGGGGCACATCGTCATTAATTATACTCAGAGCAAGGCTGGGTCCGCATTCCCACACCCACCTTGGCAACTGCAAACAGCTTAGGGAGACCGAACAGAGCTCCTTGTGTGTTTATCAGGGTTCATAGGCTATTTTTGCCTTCTTTTTTTTTTTTTCCTTTGGCTGCGCCGCGTGGCTTGTAGGATCTTAATTCCCTGACCAGGGATTGAACCCGTGCCCTTGGCAGTGGAAGCCCAGTGTCCTAACCGCCAGGGAATTTCCTATTCCTAACTTCTTAACCTCCCAACTTCTGGCTGCTTTGGTGTTAAAGGGATTCGGTTGAACAGCTGACCTGACTTCTTTCATGGTGGCAAAACTCAAGTCTTCTCCATCCACTTGGTGTGAGTGAGTGAGAAGCGTTGTGGGCGTGCGACTCCTAAATTGAGGCTCCTTGTGTCTTGTGGACACACCCTAGGTTTACATAACAAGCCCCAGGACCTGCTGGAGATAAAATGAGATCCACTTCCACTGGGTCAGCTGCCCAGATTGGCTAGTTTATGATCGTCTGGGACTCCCGTCTCTGAAGCTGGGGTGTGAGGGCTGAGGTGAAACATGAGTCAGTCTGAATAATTCCCTGCTCAGCTTTGGATAATAGCAAGTTCTGGGCAAAAGGGACAGTTCCTCTGGTGCGACAGCAGCCTCTTGACTAGACTGTTGCAGTAGTCTTTAAGTCACCTCGAGCCTTCTGTTATGCTCCCTTTTATTGGGTAGGGGCGCCCCACGTGGCACGCAGGATCTTAGTTCCCCAACCAGGGATTGAACCTGTGCCTCCTGCGGTGGAAATGTGGAGTCCTAACCACTGGACCGCCAGGGAAGTCCCATGTTATGCTTCCTTCTTATCCATCCCCAAGTGGCCACAGGGAGGGGTCTGTGAACTACGATGATGTCATTTCCTTGCTTAATATCCTCCTGTGCTTCCCGCAGCCTAGAACAGCACTGTTCAATAGAACTTTCTGTGATGAAGGAGACGTTCTGTATCTCCATTGTCCAGTATGGTAACCCCTAACCACATGTGGCGACTGAGCGGTGAGTGAATCGTGGGGAGTGTGTCCGAGGAATTGAATTTTTACTTGTATTTTATTTCAACCAACTGAAACCGAAGTTGCCACGTATGGTTAGTGGCTGCATAGTAGACAGCATCGGTCTAGAGAATGAAACCAAAGTCTCAGCCATGTCCCAGCCCTATCTGAGCAACTTTCATTTTTTTTGCCAAAATTCATTCAAACTGGGGATTCCAACCAAAGCTAATGACTTACAACTCCCTAAACTTTGTGCCCACTTCACACCTCCAAGCATGGGCATCTGCTATCCTCCCTGCCTGGAATGTTCTCATCTCCTGCCCAAACATGCCTTCAAGCTGCCTGCCAGCCCAACAACCCTCCTTCAAGCCATAGCTCCTGTATTACTTCTGCCATCAAGCTTTATCAACCACCCCCTGCCCTCCCCATGCAGAGCTAACCACCCCTCCCTTTATGCAACTGGCAGAGGCATCCTCTGAGGCCCTTCCAGCACTTATACTGCTGATGTGTTTCCCATCTCCGAGTAAAGGCAGCCTCCAGGAGAAAAGGTTCTGTGTCGTATTCGCCTCTGCGTCTCCAATGCCTGCTGCAGGGTTTGGCTCAGATCAAGCAGTCATTAGATGGCGGCTGAAGAAATAAGACATAGGTCATAGTTCAGGCTGTCTCGCATCCAACTTCCTGTCTTAATTTACCCCAGTCACTTCTGGGGCCTTCTCTTTCTGTGTGGCCTTGGGAGTTGGAAGTTAAAGGAGAAGTTTTCTTTTTAATAGAAGTATAGGTGATTTACAATATTGTGTTAGTTTCTGGTGTACAGCAAAGTGATTCAGTTATATCTATATATATATTTTCAGATTATTTTCCATTATAGGTTATTATAAGATATTGAATATTGTTCTCTGTGTTATACAGTAAATCCTTGTTGCTTATCTATTTTATATATAGTAGTGTGTATCTGTTAATCCCAAACTCCTAATTTATTCCTTCCCCATCCCCTTTCCCCTTTGGTAACCATAAGTTTGTTTTCTATGTCTGTGAGTCTGTTTCTGTTTTGTAAATGGGTCCATTTGTATTATTTTTTAGATTCCACGTGTAAGTGATATCATATGATATTCGTCTTTCTCTGTCTGACTTACTTCACTAATATGATCATCTCTAGGTCTACCCGTGTTGCTGCAAATGGCAAAATTTTGTTCTTTTTTATGGCTGAGTAATATTCCATTGTATACATGGACCACATCTTCTTTATCCATTTATCTGTCGATGGACACTTGGGTTGTTTCCATGTCTTGGATATTGTAAATAGTGCTGCAATGAACATTGGGGTGTATGTGTCTTTTCCAATTAGAGTTTTCATCTTTTCTGGGTATATGCCCAGGAGTGGAATTGCTGAATCATATGGAAAGTCTATTTTTAGTTTTTTAAGGAAACTCCATACTGTTTTCCAGAGTGGCTGCACCAATTTACATTTCAAACGGGAAGATCTTTTCACTGCCTAGGCCAGTCTTTCCAGAGACTAATGAGGGCGTGAGGAATGCAGTGAGGCCAGGGCAGATAGAGGTCACACTCATCATAGCAGCAGCACACAGGCCATACCACTTCTGTTGCCCAGCCCGCCAGAGCTCTGAGATTGATTCTTCAGCTTCCTGCCAAAATGTGAGTCCCTGATGGCCTTCCAAAAATTCGCTGGGAGAGTTGGCTGGCTCTTGGTCATTGGCTACCAAGGGACCCTTAGCAACAATCATACAGAGAAGCTTCCAGGTCCACAGAGCCCTGCAGGAGGAGAGGGCATGTCCTTTTGTGATGAGACTCAGGGGGTGACAGGGCTGAGCTGTCACAATGCACAAAGCTGAGGTTGAAGCCAGAGCAGAAGACCCTCCCAGGCAGCTGAGGAGGACCTACCTAGCATTGCAGGGAGATGAAGCTGACCATGCCAGGAGCTTGGCCTGTGCCAGGAAGGCAGAGCACTGTCCACTCCAGTCAGAGTGACTGGGATGTCTGGGTGACTACAGGCTGGGCCATCCCATGGAGTGAGGTAGAGGAGACTCCAAGTGATGCTGAAAGATTCTGTTGGTAGGGATTGGTAAACTGAGGGCCATGGAGGGGCCTTTGGGTGTTATTGGTAAGTGTTATTGGTTGGGTTTCTATTCTCTTAAGTAAACATGCCTTCAAATACACTGTGAACTGAGAACTTTATTCATCCGTTCAACAAAGTTTATGAAGGGCCTCTTCCTCTGCACAAGGGACCATGCCAGCACATTTTCCCACCTCAGGGCCTTTCCCCAAGCTGTGTCTCCTGCCTGGATTTCTCTTTTGCCTTGTCTGAACAGCTCCTACCCATCATTCACACTTAGTTTAAATGTCACTTCCTATGGAAACCCTCCTTGACACCCAGATTAGGTCTCCTGGACCCTGGTACCTCATGTTATAGCACTTACCAGAGCTATCATTGTGTAGGTATTGGTGGGGCCATTTGAAGAAAGCTTCTCGTGCTAAGTGACAGGCTCCGGAGGGCAGGACAGGGTCTGTCCTGTTCATAGATGAACCTCAGCACTACCTGGTGCAGTGTCTAACAGCCAAGGAATATTTGTTGAATGAATGACCAAAGGAGGGGAGGTGAAGAGGAAGGAAGTAGGGGAGGAAGGAAAGGAAGAAAGGCAAGGTTGCAGTATTCCCCCTGGCCCTCTGGGTGCCCACAGTATGATATCTGTCCCTAATTATGCTCTGTGCCCTTAAAAAAGGAAATAATAAGTAGCCTCTCCAGGCCATGCACTTGGGGCCAACCAGGGTAAAGACTGTGTCCTCTATAACCTCATACCTGATCCTTTGTAGGGTGAACTCCCCAGGGTTCTGGCCAAAGACAACTCAAAACAAAGTCCCTGCTGCTATGTCTGAATGTTCATGTCCCCTCAAAATTCCCATGTTGAACTCATAATGCCAATGTGATGGTATTAGTAGGTGGGACCTTGGGGAGGTGGTTAGATCGTGAGGGTGGAGCCCTCATGAGTGGGATTAGTGCCCTTATAAAAGAGGCTCAGGGAGCTCCAGTAGCTCCTTCCTCCATGTGATAATACAGTGACAAGTCTGTGACTCAGAAGAGGGCCTTATCTGACCACGCTGTCATCCTGATCTTGGTTATGGAGAGAGAAGCATTTTAAATGTTAAGGGCTACTGCCAAAATAGCTGCAGCCCCATGATCCATTGCACCTTTGAGTTTCATCTCTTTGTGTTGGGGTAGATTTCACACAAAGTCTGGAATTGGACACTACGTTTTGGCATCAGAACCTCTAACAGAGGTGTTAGAACTCGCTTCCTAGTGCAAGTACAGCTAACATTGGCAGCACCTTCTAAGCATTCTTCATGAGTTCACTCGTTTAATCCTTACATCAACTACCCTTTGAGGCAGGTGTTGTTATTTGAGGCCTTGACCATGCTTGGATGGCAATAAAGTAGCCCACCCAAGATTCAAAGTCGGTGTCTGCAGCTTCCCTTGTTTGCTGTTCAGAGTTCTGGGTGAGCAAGGGACTGACAGGATCTCAAGTCACATAATCAGACTGAGGCTTCTTTAAAGGCTTCTTCAAACCCATACATTCATAACTGACTTAACTCAGGAATCCACCCACAAAGAAAAGCCAGTGGGATTTGCAATGCAGGCCATCCTACAATATGATAAAAATACAGATCAGGAGTTTCACCTGGAGGCTTGTAAAAGGCCTAATAGGAGTTGCTGCAGCAGAGACAGTAATTGGGGGTGAAGTCATCATCATAAGTAACATTAAAAACAAAAGAAATGGAGTTTGGGATTAACAGACACTACTATATATAAAATGGATAAACAGCAAGGACCTACTGTATAGCATAGGGAAACTATATTCAATATCTTATAATAACCTATAATGGGAAAGAATCTGAATCACTTTGCTGTACAACTGAAACTAGGACAACATTGTAAATAAAGTATTTAAAAAAAAAAGGAAAAAAACACAGGCAAACTTTTTTTTTTTTTTTTGGTCTCATGGGTGAGAATGCTGTGCCCAGGCCTCAGCATTTCAACCTGCATCCTGTGACGTTTCCCTGACGTGCAACACAAAGACATTGACCTCAGCACCTTCTCCGAGTGAAGCTTTCCCATGGTTCTCTGGGGTTATTGTAATATATATTGAATTTAAAAACAGTCCCAGTCTTCAGCCCATGGGGAGTGAAACTACAGTCTTTTTTTTTCTCCTTTGACACTTTTTACAGAGAGAAAATGTGTGATTTTTCCTGATGAGCAAACAGCCAGAGGTGTTTAGGAAAGGTCTATCATTTTTTCTGGTGGCAAGACACCCTAAACTAAGTTCATTAGCAGCTCTTCTGTTTGGGATTTTCAAATATTCTCTGACCTATATAAATTCCTTGTTATGTCCTCTACTAATATAAGAAAATTTACTGATCTACCCTATGGCTTTTAGAGCAAAAAGACAGCATAGTATAACAAAAAAAGGACTTGGAAGCTGTCATTTCACTGTTGAAGACAACAAAATCCATGCTCTACCCATGCTTCTACTCCTCCTCAGAAAGGTTCTTCATGTTTATAATTTTGTGAATAGTAGATACTGCTTTTTAGACACAAGTCAAGTTTTTAGTTCTACATGTGTAAGTCATTTAATTATGTTTCTATATTTTCCAACCTTCCAGAAAATATTAGAGGAACACCAGGACAGACGTTTGCCTATGTCTTATAAGCAGCTAACTGTAATGAGTCTTATGGACCAACTCAAGTAAATCAGTTCACTTCTCTGTTTCTCAGTTTTCTTTCCCCAAATACATGTGACACAGGATCCCCATTGGTTCATTTGTTTGGCAAATATTTACTGAGCTCTTACTCTGTGCTGTGTACCAGTACAAGATGCTGGAGCTACAGTGGTGAACAAAATACATGAGGTCCTTGCCCTCATGGAATTGAAATACTGGTGGATATGAAAGCAATGCTCTTGCAGTTTACACTGTGTATTGGCATTTATTCTATGACACCTTGACTGCAAAGGATCAGTAACCTCCTTGAGGGCGAGACATGGCTTAGAGTTTTCATGTTTGCAGTGTTTAGGATGATTGGGTAACCGGCTCTGAGCCCTGAACACGGTCTTAGGCCCAAGAGTCTCTACTCTTTCTCCTTTTCTAAATGGCCTTTCAGCTGGGGCAGGCTATTGTGGGCGTCGAATATTGGATGACAGTGATAATGAATCTGTTTTTTTCCTCCCAGAACTAACAATGAGTGAATCCTTTTTTTAATATAAATATTTGTTATATTCCTTTTTTAATATAAATTATTTAAACTGTTTAGTCCTGAGTTTATAGACATTTGGGGACAGTAACGTTCCACGTTCATTAAACCTCAGTTGGTTTAAGCTCGTGACTTTTTCTACCTAGTTTTCAACCATGATTGGCCCCTGAAATCTGAATTAGGCCCTTTTGGTTGATTGAATGTAGAGTTAGATATTGCTCACTGATGGTAAAAGAAACAAGGCTGTTTTCACTTTCAGTTTGCATCTGGGTACTTTCTGGCCCTTCTCTCGGCTCTCAGTTCACATACATACTCCATTTACCTCGAATAGCTGAGTTTACTATTTAGGAAGCATGGGGAGTATCATGAATAACCCACACCCATCCTCCTTATTACAGATTGAGATCTACTAATTAACCAGGTCCAGGCACAGGGGCCTCTGTTGGGAGGGGCCCTGAATACCGACTGGGGCCCAGGGTTTAGTCATCTAATGGCTGAGTCAAGTCCCCGTGCGCCGTAAGCGAGTGTGCAAGTGTCAGAAAGGAGGACTCAGCTCTTGCCAGCTGTCTTTGTCCCTTTCAGCACTATCCACATCCCCAACTTTTCTCTATTCAGAGAGGCAGAACAAAGGACTAGAAGAGGAGGACAAGTAAAACCTCAGCTGGTCATTCCAGAGGTGGTGGCTCGAGAGAAAGAGAGAGAAGGAAAATAGGGAGACATGGTGGGTACCTGCAAAACTCATCCCACTTCTCCTATCCAATCTTTCAATCATTTTCTGAGGACTAGGTGGTTCCTCCCATTTCAGCATTATTCTTTTAAGTCAAACTTTGAGGACAAAAGGTGTTTCTTGAACGCCTTAACAAGCAAGATGGTTTAAATTTAGAGTCTCAGTTACTGGACATTTGACTCTTGAAAGCCATTCATTCGATTACTTGTATATTCACAAAGCAAGTGTTTATGGAGGAGTTACCATGTGCAAGGCACTGGGGAAACAGTGATGAAAGACAGTCTCTACCCTGGCGGAGCTTGTTAGCTACAGTGAAGGTAAGAGAAAACTATGAAAGTGTGTTGGAAGAGCCATGTCACAGGACCTGTGACTTGCTATGGAAACACAAAGAAGGCCACACAATCCAGTTTGGGGGTGGGGAGGTCAGAGGTTGTGACATTGAAGCTAAGACCTGAGGGACCTTGAATAAGCAATGAACCTGGGAAATGAATGTCTAGTTGGCTTTCCATCACTGTGGTTTGTAACTCTGGGGAGTATCAGAAAAAAGAAAGGTCTTTCTTGAAGGAAAATGGACTGCATGGACTCCTTGAGTATGAACCTCTGGCCAGAGGCTGGCTCAGAGGGGTCAGCAAGGCTCAGAGAAAACCAAGGTCAGTTTCAGTTAGGAGTGGATTGCCCTGCATGCCACAATGTATGCCCATGACTTTGGGGCCCAGACTTAAGAAACATTAAAGATATTTCCTGGTTTCCTTTTCTTGACTCAGCTGGAGGAGAAATAAAGGAAGAGTTCAAAGTTCTGGAAACATGAGTGCTAAGGATTTCACGTATTATTATTAGATAATAATATAGATAGATAACAAGCAAAACCTTGTTATCTGTGTTATATAATTACTTATAATCTCTCCTGCCTAAAACAAATGTGGGTAATGTCTTCTGGAAAGATACAAAAGTGTCGTGGCGTAGAACACTATGAATTTATTATGAGAATTGGGTTGGGGGAGCACTGGAAATGGCACATTGGACCCTGGTAGAGGAAGGCTCCTCCCATAAAGAGGAAGACTTCTGGAATCAGAAATGAGATTCAGAAGTAGCCCTGGGTTGGAACCAGAAGGTATAAGTTCTCAGGAATGGTTCTGATTCTGAAACATTGCAGTCTCAGCCTAGAAACTTCAACCCTTGGGGTGTCAGACTCCACAGGTGTAAAACATAGAGGATTGGGTTCTGTTCATATATTCCCCAAATATTTATTAAGCACCTACTACATGTTAATATTAGCCTATTAGAGAGAATAATAGGAAGTGATTTTTGGTCCTTGACTGAGAATGGGAGGGCAGGAGGATGGCTCACAGTCTGGTGGAAGAGAACAGACAAGTTATTAGATGTCAATGACAAAAGCAAAGTTCTCTTGGGAACATCCGAGAACATATGGGAACCATCCTGGGGAGGCCCACAGATGTTGGGTAGGACTAGCATCTCTAAAGTACCCCTGAAACACTGCGCTTTAAAGTACAGACACGTGGGGGCTTCCCTGGTGGCGCAGTGGTTGAGAGTCCGCCTGCCAATACAGGGGACACGGGTTCGTGCCCCGGTCCGGGAGGATCCCACATGCTGCGGAGCGGCTGGGCCCGTGAGCCATGGCCGCTGAGCCTGTGCGTCCGGAGCCTGTGCTCCGCAACGGGAGAGGCCACAACAGTGAGAGGCCTGCGTACCGCAAAAAAAAAAAAAAAAAAGTACAGACACATGACATTGCTTTATATTCTCGTTTTGTGATTGTATCGTTTGTTTTCACTTTTATGAAAATAACACCATGAAGGAAGGAAACAGAATTCAAGGACTTTGACAGGATTTTCTTTTTTAAAATTGCTTTCTCATTTTTGTTGCTATTAGCATCTAGAATGCAGGAAAATCCAATTAAAGTAATAATTTCAAAAAACAGTTTATACAAAATGTTATAGGTAAAAGTGGAGGAAAAAATACAGGGAACCCCTTCGTGGCTCACCTGATTCTGTTTCCTCTGTACCCTCTCCCCACCTCGCCACACACAATATTTGTTGGGCTTTTGCTGGAATATTTTAAAGCAAACTCCAGGCATCATTTCATTTCATCCATAAATATTTCAGTAGGTATTCTATCAGGGAAGAACTTTTTCAAAATTCATAACCACAATGCCATTATCATGTGATATAATACCTAGAACATACCATATTTTCCTAATTAACTCAATACTTTTTCAGTTGTTTCATTCAAATCAGGATCCAAACAAGAACTACACGTAGTATATGACTGAAAGGACTCTTAAGTCTCTTTCATTCAGTAATGGTTTTCCCCCTTCCCCGTTTTTTTTTACGCCATTCCCCGAGGAGGGGGAGAAATGAGTCATTCATCCAGTAGAATCTCCTACCTGTGGATTTGGCTGGTAGTTTCCTCCTGGTGTCATTGAACTTGTTCTTCTATTTCCTGTAAACTGGATTAGATTTTTCTTTTTCTTGGCTTGAAAACTTCATAGGAGATGCTGTGTACTATCTGATGTATTACATCATGAGGCTGATGGTTGCATTTTTAGAGATGTGAAAATTGATCAGTGTGGGCTCAGGTGTTATCAGCATGGTCCATCCAAAGTTCCCTGTCAACCTTTTACCTAATAGTTATTAATGATCATTGGCTAGATTCTTTATTTCATCAGGTGTTCCCAAGTGGTGGTTTTCTGATTCTACTATTCTTTCTGTCTTTATCAGTCATAATTCTTCTATTAAGAACTCCTGATCATTTCTTTGGTTTCTTTGAAATACAGTTCAAACAAGGAAGGCAGAATAAATGCTTGGTTATTTCCCTTTATCTATTTTTAACTCATTTTAATGCATTGTAGTCAGTGTTTTTGGATGCTCACATTGTCCCCTCCTTGGCTAGTGAAAGTCCCCTCAAGCTGACCTTTATGTGTTTTGACCGGACCCTAGTGGGATTTGATACCTCCTTGCTTTTGAGAATAAGTGTCTACAGCTGCTTTCCGACGTAGTGACTAAACTTGGAAAATCCTCAGTGGCCCTCCGTCCTTTTTTTGGCCTATACATGACAAGTAGTGGTTTATACTAGTTGTATCAGTTAGGAATGCTTTCTGCTATAAGTCAGCATAAAGAACAAACAGAGTTTTCAGTTTTTGCACAGCACAAAAAGTCTGGAGCAGGCAGCTGTTAGCATTTGTTCAGCAGCTCATGAGGTCCAGAGCCAGCATCACTGTGATTCTCTTGGCCTCTCCTTCATGGTTGCAAGATGGCAGCTCTTGTTCCGGGCATCACGCCCACAGTTGGGGCAGGAAGAAAGGAGAAGGCCAGAGCCAGCTGCAGCTGTCCCTTTGTATCAGAAAAGCAAAAGCAAGGGAGGCTGGGAAGTGAGCAATTCATTTTGCTGGTCTTTATAGTCAAGGCAGGCAAGGGAGCGGGGGTTGAAGTGAATCTAGGGCTACTATTTCTGGGAGAGTGATCTTGAGTCCTGAACCAACTTTCCCTATTTGCTTTTATTTTTTATTTTCATATGAAGTGTAACACTCCTAAATTTGGAAGCGGGGTGGGACAGCTAAAAAGAATTGTGGGTTGGAAATGAGGAAAGCATTATTTGCAAGGCTGCCCTAAGGAAATAAGCGCCTGCCATTTTGACATCCATGATGGTTCAGCATGGCTCCGTCCAGTTATCAGATGCCAGCTCCGGGGCCAGGGTCCGCACTGCCAAGTGTCCTGTCTCCTCGCGTGTGTGTGGGGACAGACCAGTCTCACCTTCGTGAAGACAGACACTGCTTTTGAGCTGCAGTGATTCCCTCTGATGCCTGAATACCTTGTGGCCACAGTTTCACCAGAGGATGCCCAACCTTCACACTGTTTTGGCAAAACCAGTGTTAACCTTCAGCCAGCACTCTGTGCTGACGTGGAAACACTGAGCTTACTCTGCACTGACTGATACATAGCTGCTGCCTGGAGCCTCGGAGTCCTGCAGCCTTGGTCATCCCAGCTCCTCCCTGAGGAACTCACCGGCCCTGCCCAAGACCTTCTCACATTCCAGCAACTGAGGGCTAAGGCCCGGCCTTGTGGGGGCCTGAAGACCCTTCTCTGGACAACACTAGGGCCATCCATTCTGTGTCCAAACATTTAGTGGTCACGTGGCTCTGATTTTTAAATATTTTGAATCTCTCCCATGGGAAAGAATACTTGTTATTATTTCCACTGGTCATTTCTCTTGAGTGTCCATGGTTGGAGGGCAAATGCGTAGTTAATGATAACCAACTCAAGGAAAAGAGGTGGATTAATTCCATCTCTGATGGTCTTGGTTTCCTCAAGGCTAATTAATAAGTCATTTGATAGAAAACTCAAGCTACTTTGATATGGGGTTTTGTTTTTTTTTTTAGTGTTTATGCTGCAAGTGAAGGAATTTAGACACAAAAGAACACACTCTGTATGATTCCATTTATTTTTTATTTTGTTTTGTTTTATTTTATTTTGTTTCTTGGCTGTACCGCGCGGCTTGTGGGATCTTAGTTTCCCAACCAGGGATTGAACCCGTGTCCTCGGCAGTGAAAGCGTGGAGTCCTAACCGCTGGACCACCCGCCAGGGAATTCCCGGTATGATTCCATTTATATGAAGTTGAAAAAGGGGAAACACCCTTGGGGGGAATGCTGACAGGGAAGGGGCATAAGAAAGCTTCTGGGGTGCTGGTCTTGTTCTTTTCTATGATCTGGGTGTTGAAACTGCCTGGTCACTAACCCAATATCCATCCTCTTCTTTTCTCCTGTCGGAGCCCTGACATCCTTGTTGAGGCTGGGGTGACATGTGACAAGCTGAAAACCACATTTCCTAGCCTACTTTGGAACTAGGGGTGGTAACATGACACACTTTTGGCCAATGAGATGTAAGTGAAAGTTGATGGGACTTCCAGGAAATCTTCAGGTGGACAGGCTCTGTGGGCCATGCCCTTGACCCCTCCAAAGTGCACTGAGGGTATGGTGTCCTGAGCCTTGGCCATCCCAAATGTCCATTCATGTGCTCTTATGTAAAATTCCCCCACATGTCACCTGTTTTGTGGTTTGATTCACTCCTTCAACAAATAATTACTGAACACTTACTATAAGTTGGGCATGTGCTGATCAGGGGTGTTACAGATTCAGATGTCCCCGGGCCAGGCCTGTAATTGGAGATGTAGGTCTAGGGTGAAGGGCGAGAGCAGATAAATTGGAGGACCTAGACCCTGGCTAACAAGGAGGATGGGGAGAGTCACTACCCAGCTCTTGCTGATGGTTTGACATGTAAGAAATTCAAATCTCAAGTTGCAAGGTCTTCCCATTTTTCAAGAGAAACCAGAAGCCTTTTTTTTTTTTGAAACCAGAAATCTTGATTTTATTTGATTTTTTTCAAAATTAACTCTGCCATGAGGCAGGACTTCTAGCTATGGCAGAGGAAAACTGGAGGAAGTTGGTGTATTCGTTTTCTGTTGCTATGTAACAAATTAGCACAAACTTCGCAGCTTAGAACTCAGAGTTCTATAGGTGAGAAGTCCAGGCACACTCGACTGGGTTCTCTGCCTAGTGTCTCACAAGGCTCAAATTAAGGTGTTAGCTGGACTAGGCTCTTATCTAGAGGCTCTGGAAATGGATCCACTTCCACGTTCATTGAGGCCAAAGATATGACAATATACCACATGAGCATAAACACAAAAATCAAATCCAGTAACATATAAAAATGACCCAGTGGGATTTATCTTGGGAATGCCAGGTTGATTTAGCATCTCAAAATAAATGCAATACATCATATTAATATAATAAAGGCCAAAATATACTTGGTCATGTTAATATATACAGAAAAAGCATTTGTCAAAATTCAACACTCATTCATGATGAAACTCTCAACAAACTCCAAATAAAAGGGAATTTCTTCAGACAGATAAAAAAGAATCTAAGAAAAAACCTACAGCAAACATCCTACTTACTAGCAACAAGACTAAAGGTGTTTTCCATAAGTTTGAGAACAAAGCATGGATGTCCATTCTCAACACTTCTATTTAATATCACACTGGAAGTTCTAGCCAGTCAAGAAGACAAGAAAAAGAAATTAAAGGTATCCAGTTTGGAAATGAAGAAATAAAACTGTCTTTATTTGCAAATTATTTGACCCTGTATCTGCAAACTACTAGTGAATCTTAAAAAACCAACTAGAACTAATAAATGAGAATGTCAGAGGATACAAAAACCAATAATATTTCTACTGATAATGAACACTGTAAGAATGAAATGAAAACAATGTACTTTGCAATAGCACTAAAAATAAAATACTTAGAAATAAATGTAACAAAAGATGTATAAGAGGTAAAAATTATAAAACACTGCTCACTAAAATTTAAAAGATCTAAATAAATGGGGATATATACCATTTTCATGAATTGAAAGTCTCACTACTGTTAAGATGGCAGTTCTGCCCAAACTGATTTATATATACAATTCCAATCAAAATCACGTTTGGGGGGGTAGAAATTGACAAGCCGATCCTAAGGTTTACATGGAAATGCAAATTACCTAGAATAGCAAAACAATTTGGAAACCAACAACATAGTTGGAGGAATATTTTACTCATTTTCAAAACTTATTATAAAATAATAGTTGTTGAGACTGTGTCACAGTGGTGTAATGACAGACACATATATCAATGGAGATGAATAGAAAGTCCAGAAAATCCTTATGTTTTTGGTAAATTGATTCTCAACAAGGGTGCCAAGGGAATTCAATTGTGAAAAGATACTCTTTTTAACAAATGGTTCTGGGACAATTGGGTATCCATACGCAAAAGATAAATAAATTAAAAAATTTACATCATGTATAAAAATTAACTCAAAATCAATTAGAGACTTAAATGTTAAATTGAAAACTATAAAACCTGAAAAAACAAACCGCAGGAAAAAAATCTTTGTGACTTTGGCTTAGGCAAAAATTTCTTAGATATGATACCAAAAACACAATTCATAAAAGAAAAATTTGCTAAATTGTAATTCATTGAAACTCAAAACTTTGGCACTTCCAAAGATATCATTTAAAGTATGAAAAGACAAGCCACAGCCTGGGAGAAAATATTTACAAATTATGTATCTTATTAAGGACGTGTATCTGAAATATATCAAAAATTCTTATAACTCAATAAGACAACCCAGTTAAAAATGGGCAAAAGATTTGAATAGACCTTTCACCAAAGAAGATATTTGTGTGGCTAAAAATAACATTAAAAGATGATCAACATCACTAGTCATTAGGGAAATGCAAATTAAAATTACAGTGAGATACCACCATACACTTATTAGAATAGAGATAATTTAAAGTCTAATAATACCAAGTGTTGGCAAGGATGAGGAGAAATAAGAACCCTCATACAGGGCTTCCCTGGTGGCGCAGTGGTTGAGAGTCCGCCTGCCGATGCAGGGGATGCGGGTTCGTACTCTGGTCCCGGAGGATCCCACGTGCCGCGGAGCGGCTGGGCCCGTGAGCCATGACCGCTGGGCCTGCGCGTCCGGAGCCTGTGCTCCGCAACGGGAGAGGCCACAGCAGTGAGAGGCCCGCGTACCGCAAAAAAAAAAAAATACAACATAAGAAACCCCTCATGCATTGCTGGTGGGAACGTAAAATGTGGTACAGTCACTTCAGAAAACAATTTGTCAGTTCCTTATAATGTTAAACGTAGAGTTACAACATGACCCAACAATCCCATCCTGCAATACCCTAGAAAACTGACAGCATGTCCCCATTAAGAGTTTATGTAAATATTCACAGCAACATTATCCATAATAGCAAAAATCTGGAAATAAATGTTCATTACCTGGTACATGGATAAAGAGAATCTAGTGTATCTATCTGATGAATACTATTCAGCAGTAAAAAGGGATGAACCACTTATACGTGCTACAACATGGATAAACATTATGCTAAGTGAAAGAAACCAGGCACAAAAGACCACACATTGTATGATTCCATTTAAGTGACTTTCTAGAAAAGGCAAATCTGTAGAGATGGAAAACAAATCACTGGTTGCCAAGAGATGGAAATTGGAGTGTGATTGACTGCAAATGCACAGGAGAAAACTTTTGGGGAGTGATGGAAATATTGGGGTGGACCGGGGTGATGGTTGCATAACTTTATACATTTACTAGAAGTCATTGAATTACCACGTATTAACGGTGAACTTTACGGTATGCAGATCATACCTCAATAAAGCTATTAAACAAAACCATTAACTCTTCCAATTTTAAAATGTTCTTGGGAATTCGCTGGCCGTCCAGTGGTTTAGGACTCTGAGCTTTCATGGCTGAGGGCCTGAGTTCAATCCCTGTTTGGGGAACTAAGATCCCACAAGCCGCAGGGCATGCCCCCCCCCCACCCCCCCAAAAATGTTCTCAACTAATGCAAATTCTTAAAGGACCTTTGTGGAAAAAAAAATACCCCAAGTTTATGGCGCAAGCCCTTGGGCTGCCTACTTGCAACCCCAGTGCTAAGCTGCATGAATAGAAATTTGAATAAAATAAAATCCTTGTCCTCCGGGAGTTTAAGATACAAAGGGAGAAAATGGAACAGTAAACAGTTACAAAACCCTATGATAAATATTACAAGCAGGATGTGCAGGGAGGTTTGGGTCCAGAGAATACCTGGCTCTGACTGAGCAGGGCTGGGGGTGCCACAGATGAGGCTGGACACTCAAGTGAGGTTTTGAAGGGTTCAGGAGATTGCAGGTGTAGAAAGTGGAGAAAAGGGGTGGGTGACATTTCCAGGCAGAGGGAACAGAATGGGCCAAGGCTCGGAGGTATGAAAAAGCAATTCCCTTTCTGAGAACTGAGAAGGTTGGAGATGTGGTTCACCTGGAGATAAAGAACAGGAAAGCAAGGCAGGGGCCAGATTGTGAAGGGCTTGGCAGGCAGCGTTAAAGTCTTTGGACAAAAGATAAAGCAGAATTTATTTGTTGGAGGAATATGGGCATCCTTCTTGTGGCCTGAATTAAACTTTGTATATCTTGGAAACATCATATGGCACTAATTTTAAAAATATCCATTAATATACTGCTTATCATGTGCCAGGCACTGTTTTAATACTTTATATAAACCACCTTAATCCTATCAACAGTGATTCTCAAATTCTAACCTGCATCAGATTCACCTGGAAGTCTTCTTAAAGCAGAGAGTTTCTAATTTAGTAGGTCTGGAGTGGAGCCCGAGAATTTGCATTTCAGTCCAGTTCCCCGCTGCTGCTGCTAGTTTCCGGGGAGCACACTGGGAGAACAACGGCCTTACACCCATCTTATAGGAATGATATCATTATCATCACCATCATTCCCATTTTACAGAGGAGGAAACAGATGGAAGGTCAAGCCGTCTGCCCCCAAGGCCATATAACTCTTGGTGGTGGGGCTGGCCGTCAATGCTAGGCAATGTCTGCCGTGCTTCCCAGTTCACAGGTTGCAAACAAACAGAGTTAAGGGCTGGCATTTTCAATCCTTCATTGCAACTATCAAAAATACATGACACACAGACACTCACGCACAGGCCTTAACTGACATCTGAGATAAAAGAACTAGGGATGCTAACTGATGCCAAGGGGGTAGTGAGGGAAAGTCTTTGAGAAACCCTTGAGTCCATTCCAATGAAGTATTATTTTCATCCTACTGGATGAAGCCAGGATTCAGATATGCTCAAGTATCAATGTACAAAATGACTAATTAAATACGTAAAAGGAAATCATTACATGTCACAACTCAAAACTGAAACGTACAAGTCCTCAATCTCTGTTGCTTTCAATATATTTATTTTACATGTTTTATAAATTATGAAAATTAACAATATCTAGAGAAGATAACCTTGTTATACGTGCTGCTTTGGTGGGGGGGGGGGTCGTCCCAAGAAGAAAACGGCAATTCTTTCTGAATCGGCTTGCTTTTCACATCTTGATCCAATTTGTAGCATCTCCCTGGTTGCCTTCCAATAAACAACTTCTTCCCTAAATTGGTGGCATTATGTTATTTCTGAGATCTGAATCACAGAGACTGTAGTCCAAGCCTGCATACTCCATCTTGTCGTTTGTGTAGAGTGCTGTATATCTAATTAAAGCTTCTTACAGGTCCATAAAAAGACCTAACATTAAAAAAGCAGTCTGGCTTGGAGAAAGCCCCAGGGCAGAATGAAGGAGGGGCTTCTTCATTAACAATAAACACATTTTCTTGAATTCAAAGTTAAGCAATCATATATTAATTTGTACTTGAATATTTTTAAATGTTGCCTAAGCATGATCAGATCATGTTACCACATTGATGGTGCGGGACTGAAAAAGGTCACGTTCTTGCCAGCAACACTCCAGCTTCCCAGGAAACACTGGGGATGAATAAATGATTTACCACGTGGCCAGGACTGCAGCCCTCTCTCTGGAAGAGAACTTGAGCCAACTTGATTTAAACCAAGGTATTATTCTATTCCTTTTCATTTATTGTTTTGCTATTCTTATGCCCTGTTGCCCTTACAGAATTTATTCAAAACCTGAGTTACACAGCAGCAATATAAATACTCTATTTTCCAAGGGCTTATCTACTACTAAGGCCATTGTTTTGTGGTTACTGTTCTATCTCAGGGGCTACAGACCTGGCTTGGAGGTCCTCAACCACTGGAATTCCCTTGGGAGACCATTAGCGCGGTATTGTTTTCCCTTCACTTGGTTTACAGGGTTCCCTGAATAGTGATATCTCCCTAAGGAGAAAAGTGCAAGGCCTTCCCGTTTGCCAGTAACAAAGGAATGAATTCCACAAACCAACTTAGAAGCTCTTGCTTAACATACTGCTAGAGTTAGAATGTCAGTGTCAAAGTGAGATGATTCTTTTATGATCTTTCTAAGCCAGTGTTATCCCAGAGTTGGGGCCTTGACTCAGCCCTGAGGGGCAGAGGTCCACCTGAGGCCTACAGCCCCAGGCTTTCCCCAGCCAATGATCCATGACCCCATGCCAGAGCCTTAGGGTAACTAGGAGTCCCCCTTTAACCTTCTGTTATTACCCTGAGGGTTTGTACCTCCCAACAATCCACTCTTGCTTCCCAGTCGTCTTCGGACATGCAAAGTAGATGCCAAGGAGACAGTCTGAAAAGAAATGTCTTCTCACATTTGCAGGTCAGCAGAGACATTTGCTAAAGCCATCTAGATTTTTCTTCTCCGTCCAGTCAATTTAATCAAACTTGGAGCATCTAAGCAGCTCCCGCCTCCCCCCACATTGTGTCCTTCTTTGCTAGGGGTCCTTCCTTGGGGGAGGGGTGGGGAGCAGGGAGAATCATTAAGGGAAAAAGCAGGTTGGAGAAATCTGGCATCTGGCTTGTCACTCCCTTCCAGAAAACCCGGAGAGCTGATCTCCATTGCGTGCCAAGCTTCCAAGGGTGGGAGACGTGAGCCCCTGCCCCTGTCTCCCACCCTCCCAAACCCTCCTCTCCGGCGAGCGCTAAGTTCCCTTCGGGAGCCACCGACCTGGTGACCATGCCGCTGAACCATCCAGTGCACAGTTAATGCCTGGAGTGTTCTGAATCCCTGACTTCACATGCTTTAATACTTCCCACGACCTTTCGCCTTTCCACGCTTTTCCAGAGGAGGCAGCCTGGCCAGGCAAGGGTCTCCGGCTGACCTTTAAAGCCAGCGCTGCATTCGGATGCTGGGCTTTTTCTCTTTTTTAAAAATGGCAACAAAATCAACAAAATTCCTTCAAATTGGGTTCCCAAAGAGAAGAAACTGTAAAGAATATGTATGTGTATACACGAATGTATATTGAATTTTTTCCCTTTCCTTGCTTAAACCTGGGCGGGAGATGGGGGGAAACTTTAAAAGGTTAAAGCGCCTGGCGCCCTCGGCCCCGCGTCCCAGGACCCAGAGTCTGGTGAGGACGCGATCCCTTCCCTCCGATTTCCCCCGACGGCTCGCGCTACTTTTCTGGGCCATTGTCCCATGTCCCTAGTGCTTCCTCCTTCATCATCCCTTCTGTTCGGGCACCTCGCCCGCTTCCTACCGCCAGCCGCAGCCCAGACTCGCTGGGGTAGGGATGATGCCAGGATGCCCTCCAGCAGCCCGCGCGCCGGAGCCCGCAGGTGCGCCCCGTCCCTCCCTGCCCGCGGCCCCGCCCAGTTCCTCCCTGCCCGCGGCCCCGCCCCGTCCCTCCCTCCCCGCACCCCCGCCCCGCCGTCACGTCACAGTGACGCGCGCCCCGCGCAGGCGCAAGTCGGTCCCCACCCCCTCCCCGCGGACGGCCGCCTGTTCGGTATTATGATTAGCGCTGGGTGCGGGGATTCGGCGGCCGGGAGGGAGTTGTCGGCGCCGCGGCCGCTGCGGACGGACGCCCGCCTGCTGGCTGAGGTAGGGGCGAGCGCGGAGCGCGGCCGGGCGCGGCGGCCGTGGGCGGGGGTGGGGCCGGCCTCCGCCGCCGTCGCCTCCGCCGTTGCCGGGCGCCGGAGCCGGGCTCCCGCCGCAGGCGGAAAGTAAGTTGCGCGCTCCGCGCTCCCCGCGCCGTCCGCGTCGCGCGCCCGGGAGGACGCGGGGACCCGGCTGCTGCGGCCCCGACCCCGCGCGGCGGCGGCGCGGCCTGGCGGCGGCGGGGCCCGGATGGGAGCCGGCACTGCGGCGGCTGGCCGCGGGCGCCCGGAGGCCCTGCCCTTGCGGCCGCGGCGGGATTGCGGCACCTCGGGAGGCGCCCGCATCCCCGCGCCCCGCCCCGGAGCGGGCCGAGTGCGGCGCCCGTTGGGCTCCGCTCCCAGGTTTTCTTGTGCGGTGTGTATTCTTCACCAAAGGTGTTTTCCTTTTTCAAAAGAATCTGGAAATCTGGCGTAGCAGGGGGGTTCCTTGCTAAAACTGCAGCCGTAAAATAGAATGGGGATATTGTTGTCTGTAGAGAAAGGGCATCGGGGTAAGGAAGGAGGAGCAGTGCCGTTCCCGAGGGACAGCTAGAATTTTTCAGATTGGAAAACCTTCGTTCTTTTCCATAGTCATCGCCTGTTGATATCTTTCTGGACCGTTTTACAGAAACCTTCCTGCCTTTTACTTGGACTTGGGATCCAGGAAAGTGACAGCCTTTTATCCTGGGGGGCGGGCGGGGGGTGGTTCCTGGAGCTGTGCTGTTCCAACAGTTGCATCAGATAAAATTCAATCGCTTCATAGGGAATTCGGTTCAAGTCCAGTATTCGGAGGGGAGAGGAGGGATTTAGCAGTAGGGTTCTTCAACCTATAGACGTCTGAGGATATCGGATTTTTCACACTGTCAAGTTACTTTTTTCCCCTCCCATTTAATTGAGTACATTTCCACAGTTTTAGGAGCAGGTGGTAAAGCTGACTGAATGCGTTTCACGTTTTATGGTGAAAGGTGAAGCATGGCTAGCAGGTGATGGAACTGCAAATGTTCTGCGTACTGATCAGATTCCACCTGATTCCTATCAAGCATCAGTTGCCTCAGTTTGGGTTCCTTGTATGGGGTTGGGGTGCTCGTCCCAAATCAGCCTAATTTATCAGAATGTATATCGGTGTACTTAAACGTCTGGGGTTGTCAAGGCTTATGTAATCAATTTGTTAATTTATAATCTTGTTATATGGCTCTCCAGATTTATAAAATCATTCCCTTAAGGAAATCTGTCTTCACCGTCTGCTTAAATATTTCTCTTGGAATTGGATTCCTGGAGAGAAATGTTCTGTACTAGTGGTGATTAACGCATACTAATTAGACAAGTTTAAAAAAAAATCATGTTGATTCTTTTGACTATCTAATTGTCTCTATTAGGAAAACAGGTGACATTCCCATTTTACAGAACTAGAAATGAGAGAAATGACATTCCCAAGGTCACTTATTGAAGCAGTATAGTAATTGAAAGTCAGGTGCACTGTGTTAACTTTTCTTAATACTCCATCTTTAAGGCTTTCCATGTAGGGAACTTTGACACCGTTATATTTTTTAAATTTGCACAGTTTTTATTTTCTTTTGTGCAGAAAAGTTACTCTCACCGTATTAATTTTTTTACTATTTTTAGTAAGTTTTTCTGTATTATTGCAGTAAGATCCATTTGTATAAAACATACAAGGACTCAGAAGTTATGTAATTTTTATTATTCTAGAACAGAAGTATAGATTGAGACTTTATGGGTCAAATGTAATCCCATAATCCTAAAATGAAGGCTTTCAAATGTCCTTATTAAAAGTGAAGGGCTTTCAGATATTTTTACTGGGCGCAGGAAATACTATTGGTCTAAACTTTACTATGGATGTTTCATATAGAAAGTGAAACCAAATAGAAAAAAAACTGTATTTTGGAGATACTGAGCAGCCCAGGTTCTAAGCACTGGTATAAATAAGGCTTGTTTTCTCCCCTGTAGCAGCTTGTCTGAGCCTAAGAACTCATTACACAGCCCAGGAAGAAAAGGGTACAAGTACGCTTTCCACATGGTCAGAATTTTAGGAATTAAAAACATAGATGTGAGGAGCTCTGAAGACTTGATTTTACTGCATGCCAGCTGTTTGCCTAACAACCAAGAGGTAGAATTTTTAGCTAAGATGCTTTTATAAGAAAACTAACTATTTAGAATATGGATACTTCCCAGTGTGCATGTATGTGCTGGTCAGCTCTTAGAGCAAGTTAGGTGGAAAAGTTGAGTGCTTTGTAGCAGTTTTGAAGGTAAACTAACCTATGATCATTTATTCATGGAGCCTTTGTCTACTTTTGGGGCCCTGGGTTAGAGGATAGCAGTAGAAAAGTGAATAAAAACTAGTTCCTGCCTTTACAGGCTATTGTATTTTTTGTTTTATTTGTTTACTTATTTATTTATTTTTGGCTGCGTTGGGTCTTCGTTGCAGTGATTGGAGACTCTTTGTTGCGGTGCGCAGACTTCTCACTGCAGTGGCTTCTCTTGTTGCGGAGCACGGGTTCTAGGTGTGCAGGCTTCAGTAGTTGTGGCACGCGGGCTCAGTAGTTGTGGCACGCGGGCTCAGTAGTTGTGACTCACAGGCTCTAGAGTGCAGACTCAGTAGTTGTGGTGCACGGGCTTAGTTGCTCCGCGGCATGTGGGATCTTCCCGGATCAGGGCTCGAACCCGTGTCCCCTGCATTGGCAGGCGGAATCTTAACCACCGCGCTACCAGGGAAGTCCCAAGCTATTATAAATTATATTTACACCAAGGTAAACAATAACAGTAGGATCAAATGCTGTGGTGAGACATAGGCAAGACCCCTGGGCAAGGAACAGTCTGACTCGGGAATGCTTCACAGAGAAGGTGATGGTTGAACCAGTCTTGAAGGATGGGTAGCGTTCGCAGGCAGAGAAAAGGGGAAAGGGCTCCAAGGGTTCAGGGAGGGTGAAAAGACAAGGTCAGGTGGTGGAGGAAGAACTTAGATCCAAGTGGGTGAAAGGGAGTTGAGGAGGTAGAGACAGGGTGCAGCTGTTTTTGATTTTTTTAAGACTATGGAAAGGAGGGGGGAGGAATGGGGCAGTACCTTTGGGGATGGAGGGGGTCGTGTTTTATTTTGTTTTCGTTTGGGAAGAGCCGGTGTACAGCCTCTCGGACTTGATGGCCTCACAGGCGAGCCCTGGAAGTGTGTTGTCTGTTCCGGATGATCTGGAGCTGCATTATTCACACCGCGGATTATTTCCTTATCTTGTTTTTCCGTGTATCTGCTTTGGGTTGAGGCCTTAGATCCTGTGGGAAACCATTTCTTGCTGGTGGTAGGGGAGGAACCTGACTAAAGAGGATTCCTGCTCTATCTTGCCTGAACATTTATTTCTCTGCTGTTACTTCCAGAGCCTCCTGAGATTCTGCTTTGGCACCTCCAGCGTTTGGCCTCTGCTCAGGTAGGCTCTTTCCTGACAAAGAAGGCCTTTTTCTCTCTCCTTCCTTGTTGTGTCCTATTCCCCAGACTGCTGCCGTGTGACGACAGCAGTTACTTCAGAGTTGGAGGGCATTGGCTGCCCATGCACCATGATGTTTTAAGTTCTGGAGTGTCTCCAGGCTCACAGCAAGATTGGGGGGAGGGGTGTCTGTCTGACTATCTAAACACATAACCCCTCAGCTACATGTTGGCCTGAAATGTGATGTTGATTATGAAATCAGTGCTCCAGAAATGTAGGTTACAGGACATGTAACTGGTCGAATCGTAGCCTCAGTGGGCCTCGGTTTCTCAGTTGTTGACGTGCAGTTACCTTTCTCAAATCCAGAAGACTGTCAGCTCCTTGGGGCCAGAGACCCCTTCTTTGATTTCTGTATCCCCAGACCAGTGTAATGCTTCACACATAGTCAGTGTACCCAAGAAGTGTCCTGGCGAAGTAACTTTAAAAATCTGAACTTTAGTTTGTTGCCCATTAGTGGAAACCATACCCATTTTATCCAAATGAGTTGGATTGAAATTGCTCTTCATTCATAGAATTCCAGAGCTAGAAGCGAATCTTCCACTCTACACTGCCATGCAGTAGATGCTCAAGAAGTGTTTGTTCCTGTCCTGAATTCCCTGTCTCAGTAAGTGACCCCACCTGCTACCACTCTCCACTAGTCATTCTAGATTGCCCTCTTCGCTTTGCCCCCTGTGCACTGAGTTCCTGGATTCTACTTGCTAAACGTGTCTCCTCCATTACATCCTCGCCATCACTGCCCAGGTACAGGCTGCCCTCATTTTTAAGTCTTTAATCATTTATCTGGAGACATTTTCACTAGTCTCCTTACCTGTGTCCAAGCTCTAGTCTTGCCCTTCCAATCTGATGTTCACTTTGCTGCCAGAGTGGTTTAACTGTCATCTCTGATTGCCGTTCCCCTGCTCAGGATTCTTCCTTGGCTTCTTAGTGCCAGCTTTCATTTGTTCATTTAATAAAGTATACCTGTATATTTTGGGCAGATGCTATACTTGGCGGGCCCTGGGATGGAGAGCTGAATAAAACAGACGTGCGTCTTACGCGGGCTGAATTTATCATGTAGTCTAGTGGGGGACACAGATTATTAATCACATAATCACACAAATAATTATATAACCACAATTGTGATAAGGGCCATAATGGAAAAGGGCCTGGTGCTGAAAGAGGGCGTGGGGAGCTGGTGTACAGGAGTGTGGGAGGGGAGGGAGAGGCTATGGTCAGGAAGGTGACCTTTACGCTGGGCCCTGAAGCATGGTTAAGGGCTAGCCAGATGTGAGGAATGTCAACTGATGTGCATAGGATACAAGGACCTTTGGGTATCTGGCCCTTACCTACCTGTCTAACCTTGTCTCTTACACTCTGCTGCATGGATTGCTGTCCCAGTCACACTAAGGCCTCTTTCCCACCATGGCCAATTTCAGTTCTTAGCTCAAACAAAAAAATTAATTTCTCTGAGATGCCTCCTGTGAACTCCTGAAGGCAGATTTAGGGGAAAGAACACCTCTTCCAGCCTCCTTGTCCCTTTGAGAGGTGTAAATAATGTGGGGCAGCGGCCTTCCTATTATATCCAGTACAGGCATTTAGGGCAGTTTCTTGGGCCAATAAGGGGTGAGGGTGCCGATATCAAACTAAGATGAGGAGGTAAGTATACAACCCCTCTAAAATATAAGACTCTCCTGAGACGGAAGCCATTTGTGAAAAGTTGGGGAAAAAAATGCTGGGGTGATTTTGATCCCACTCACAACTTGCTAATATGTATTATCGCCTTTTGACTTCATAATAACTGTCCAAGGTGGTGATTATCTTTGTTTTATAGAAAAAGACATGCCTGTTGGCAGAAGTTGAGTAATTTGTTGGGCTCCATGTCCTGTGGTAGTCTTTCTTTCTTTTTTTTTTTTTTGTGGTACGCGGGCCTCTCACTGTTTAACTACAGGTTAAACAGTTCTCTCTTTATTGGTATAAAGCATTATGAGTACTACAGAAGACATTTAGAATGAGAATATTCAATCTACAGTTTCAAGGCTTGATTTTATCCTTTGTTCCCCTATTCTGTGAGCATTTGCTAATCCTCTTGTGAAGAAAAATGCTTTTTCAGAAACAAATGGAGAGAATGTAATATGCAAAAGTACATTAAAATTGCAGCTTTGGTAAGGATAAATTTTTTTAAAAATAAATTTATTTATTTATTTTTGGCTGCTTTGGGTCTTCGTTGCTGTGCGCGGGCTTTCTCTAGTTGCGGCGAGCAGGGGCTACTCTTCGTTGCAGTGTGCGGGCTTCTCACTGCGGTGGCTTCTCTTGTTGCGGAGCACGGGCTCTAGGTACACAGGCTTCAGTAGTTGCGGCACGCAGGCTCAGTAGTTGTGGCTCGCGGGCTCTAGAGCACAGGCTCAGTAGTTGTGGTGCACAGGCTTAGTTGCTCCGCGGCATGTGGGATCTTCCCGGACCAGGTCTCGAACCCGTGTCCCCTGCATTGGCAGGTGGATTCTTAACCACCGCGCCACCAGGGAAGTCCCAAATTTTTTTTTTTTTTTTTTGCAGTACGTGGGCCTCTCACTGCTGTGCCCTCTCCCATTGCAGAGCACAGGCTCCGGACGTGCAGGCTCAGCGGCCATGGCTCACGGGCCTAGGCGCTCCGTGGCATGTGAGATCTTCCCGGACCGGGGCACGAACCCGTGTCCCCTGCATCGGCAGGCGGACTCTCAACCACTGTGCCACCAGGGAAGCCCAGTCCCAAATTTTTTAAAGCAGAAAATAGAATCTTCCTAAATTGTACTTAAATTACTTGCTTGGTGTTGGCTATTCTGTGCCACTGGGGAGGACTCTTGCCATAACAAAATTGTATGCAAACTCTGAAGGGGAAGTTATTTTCAAGGTGCCGTTCAGTTTTTAGATGACCAGTAATTACCTGTCTGTCTTTTGAATGGTTATTTGCCTGCAGTTTCCTTTCTCAAAGAGCAGTTTCTAAACATTTCAAAAAGTTTTTAATGGAATTATTTATTTAACTTTAAAAAAAGTTTTGCTGTGCAAAACTTCCTGTTACAAGTTATGTGAATCTTTTTTTAATATTTATTTATTTATTTGGCTGCGCTGGGTCTCAGTTGCGGCATGCGGGATCTTTAGTTGCAGCATATGGGATCTAGTTCCCTGACCAGGGATTGAACCCGGGCCCCCTGCATTGGGAGTGTGGAGTCTTTGCCACTGGACCACCAGGGAAGTCCCTGGAATTATTAATTAATAATGTTTATTAGGTAAGTCTTTGGCACTTTGGTGGCATTAGGGCATTTCCTCTTTTTAGTTGATTGCTGGGTCAGGTAACTCACATGGCATGTCAGAATTGGAGGAAAAACAGAAATGTCAAAATAGATTTATTTTAGTGCTGTTGTTTCCCAGGAAATTAGAAAGGCCTACGTCAAAGGGGGAGGCATTGTATTATTTCAGGAAAAAATGCAGGGCCCAGGAGTCAATTTAGGCAGCTCTTACTTGGGCATAGGACTGGGGCATAGGAAGTCCTTATCCTATTTGACCCTGCTTTCTCATCTGTTAAATGGGTATTATACTTCCATTGTATTCTTGGTTGTGAGGAATAAATTATATAACATATGTAAAGAATCCAGTGCATACATAGATTCCCAGTAGTTGAATTGTTTACTCTTTTTGAAACCTGCATTAAAACAAAACAGTGGGCAGTTGTGGCAGTAGAAGACATTTTTAAAACTTGAAAAGAGACAATGAAAAGAAAGGCCAACTGTAGTTTTGCTATAAGACTCATTTCTATATAAACCTATTTAGGTTAGTAATAGATTTTTAGGAAAGTAGTATGGGTAATAATGAGAGAGATCTAGTAAGTCAAGACAAAAATTGGTGTTTATGGAACTTTAAAGTGAAGTGTTTTTAAATTGGTTTAAATTTTCTAATGACCTTATTCTTACGTCGCTCGCATCTTAAAACCTAGAGTTTTTCTCTTCTTTTGAGGCCTCATATCAGCTCTGTGATGCGAAGCTCCTTCTGTGCATTTTTCACTCTTTAATGGCACTTGGATTAACCTTAAGTATCATTCAAAGATAGATATGTGGTGAATTATTTAGTCTAGCAAGTTTTCCATTGATTTTGAGAAGCTAAGAGTTCATCACAGTTCCCTAAATGTTGAGCCACTAGGTAGTTTTCAAGATCAGCCTTCCTAACCCTATTAAACTTATCTCACTTCTACCCCATGGCCTAACTTCACGCACATTGGCGTTCTCCTTTCGGAAGCCATATGCACTTCTCTGCTACCTGTTTCCCCCACTGTCAGGAGTGGTGTCTCACTGCTCCTGGTGAAGGGTAAGGCCTGATCTGTGGGTTGCCCTGTCCTTGGGGATCCTGCCTTTGGTATCCTCTGCTCTTCCTTTGACGGAACTCACTGACGTTAACTTGTATAATTGATTGTCTTTTTATATGTAGATAACTTATTTGTAAGATTCTAAAGGACAGGGACTGTGTTGTGTTCTACACAATTAGGGCTCAAATGTTTGCTAATAAAAACAGACTCAGTGTTCCTGTTCCTTCCTCAGCCTGAAGAAATTGCATACTTTGTCCCTCAAGGGTGGTAGAATATTTCATTGAATATGTCTTGTTTGTTAAGATTACATAAATATGTATGTGTATTTTCAGGGAAATTGGTTTACTTTATAAATCTCAATGGAAAAGTGAATTGAATGAATAATTATGTAGAGAAATTCAAAATTTTAATAACGTCTGCCTTTCCTAGATTAAAAAGTAGCACACATCTGTGAAAAATTTGAAAAGAACAGAAAAGCATAAAGAGAAAGAAAACTACAATTTTTTTTTTTTTTGCGGTACACGGGCCTCTCACTGTTGCGGCCTCTCCCGTTGCGGAGCACAGGCTCCGGATACGCAAGCTCAGCGGCCATGGCTCACGGGCCCAGCCGCTCCACGGCATGTGGGATCTTCCCGGACCGGGGCACAAACCCGTGTCCCCTGCATCAGCAGGCAGACTCTCAACCACTGCGCCACCAGGGAAGCCCCAGAAAACTACAATTTTACCAATTAACATTTTGGTATTTTTAGTATATATGCAGACAAATTATATGCTTTTAAAGAAATTGGGATCCTATGGCCATGAAATTTGGTATGTGAATTTTTTTACTTAATATTTTATTGTGACAATTTCCCATGAGATTAAATAGCTTAAAAATATAGCAGCATAGTGTTAACGTTGGGTATACCATTTCCTTATTGTAGACCTTTCGGTTATTTCTGAGATAGATAGATAGATATACTTTTTTTTTTTTTGGCCACACCATGCGGCATGTGGGGTTTTAGTTCCCTGACCAGGATTCGAACCCATACCCCCTGCAGTAGGGCGTGGAGTCTTAACCACTGGACAGCCAGGAAAGTCCCTGATTTTTTTTTTTCTCTCATATATGAATATCACTGAACATTGTTGAATATAAATATTTGTTCATGTCTTTATTTCTTTAAGACATAAATCTAGTAGTAAGATTATTAAATCGAGGATATTAATTATTTTAAGGCTCTTGATACAGGTATTGCCAAATTGCTTTTCAGAAAGGTAATTTGCAGTCCCAGTAGTGTGAGAGAATCCCCAAATGATTCTGCCTTTTAAGTCAAAGTCAATGAAACGTTAGGTGCCAGTATTTTTGTTAATGGATCAATTTTTCTTCTTTTCCAGCATTCTTTTTTGACCACTTTTTCATGACCATCTTTGTCACAATATCAGTGCGGGGGATGAAAAGACGATAGGGAGTTAAAGTGAGTTTTGGCAGTATTAATGAAAGCTTTGGAAGAGAGATTTAGATTATTAAGTTTTTAAATTCTCCATAACTTCCAATTTATATTCTGTTTTCCTGGCAAAGGAGTAATTGTGGGTTGGCTTTATTTATTTTGGAGTAATTTCTACATACCAACTTGTGCTTAGGTCATTATTTATTATGTGGGCACTTTATACCAGGGCTGTCACCATACTAATTTTTTAAATCTCACTTTACCATCAGGTAGAAGTGGTGACATGCTTATTAACTTTTTTTTTTTTTTTTTTTTTTGGCGGTACGTGGGCTTCTCACTGTTGTGGCCTCTCCCGTTGCGGAGCACAGGCTCAGCGGCCATGGCTCACGGGCCCAGCCGCTCCGCGGCATGTGGGATCTTCCCGGACCGGAGCACGAACCCGTGTCCCCTGCATCGGCAGGCGGACTCTCAACCACTGCGCCAGCAGGGAAGCCTGCTTATTAACATTTTTCATCACTTTAATGAGAGGCAATTCTGTTTAGGAATTTGAACTTATTATCTGTGCTGCTGCTCCAGGTTTTGTGGCTTGGATTTTTTTTTCTACAAATACTAACTGCTGCTTTCCATCAGTTAATGGATTGCCTGACTCCTGAATTCATTCAAAAATTCCTTGATGTGTCCTGGAATATAGCTTGTTTACTTAGAGGAAATAAAGATGACTTAAACCAGCACTTTAAGTGATAGATCTGTGTTGGCAACCCAGTCACTGCCTCAAGAGACTGGAGCAGGCTTTTCAGCCTGGCATTCCTGGTTACCTCAGTGGCCCTGAGTCCATTAAAATTGACTACCTCGAAGAGAACTTGCAGAACATACTTCAATAGGCAGTTACCTTCCCTTGAAAAATACTTTATTAGACATTTGGAGGTACATTTTTGTCTATTGGGACATTTCTCAATAAATGGTTGACTGAAATCTTCTAATTTGTAGTTTCCATCTTGATTCCATTCAGTGGCTACAGACTGATACTACCTGATACCCACATAGTAGTATTCAGCCAATCCAGTGAAGAACTGTGGATTCTTCCGTAACTTGGGACGTGTTGACCTGTTTGTGGTTTCTTCTTCTTCTTTTTTTTTTAATTTCTTTTTTGGCTGTGCCCCGCTGCATGTGGGTTCTTAGTTCCCTGACCAGGGATTGAACCCGCGCCCCCTGCAGTGGAAGCGCAGAGTCGTAACCACTGGACCGCCAGGGAATTCCCTGGTTTCTTCATCTTTGTTTTATAGCTTATATTGTTAACACCCAGGAGGAGGAGTGCTGTTCTAGAAATGTGGAATGTTGTTTACTTTGGATGAAAGGAGCAGCAGTGGTGACTGCCACTGGGGTTGTGTTTAAAAATAAGCTTGATCTGGAGGTTGTTGATGTTCCTGGAGGATTGAGTCTACTGTCTTCTTTCCAGCCTATACCATTTTTGTTATAGGTATCTTTGAAATTTTAGCAGTTAGATCAGGGCAGTAATTTTCATGGAGAGTGTGTTAGTTCCTTCACTTAAGTTGGCTTTTCTCTAAACATACGTTTAGTCCGATATTTCCCCTAAGTAAGAGTAACAGTGTTCATTTTTTTTCCCTAATTAAGAGTAACAGTGTTCATTTTTTTTGGTGTTTGTAAAAGATACCAGATAATTTCCATGTATAAGAAGCTTAAATGCAGTTTTAGCGTGGCTTTATAAAAACTCATCTTTTAGCTGTATGTACTGGAGGGAGGGGGAGGGTATTGGCACAGATACTCTTTTTCAAGCATGTAATTTGTTTGGGAGGTTTTTATGTATTTGAATATTCGTGGTCTGGTTTGGGGGGGCATTTGTAATATCCCGAAGTGTAGAGAGGCTATAGAAGTAGCCTCATTTTTGCACATGGCTCTTTTTGTGTGACCGGCTTTCTCATGCCATGGACTGGTTGATAATGAGTATCCACACGGAGCCACCTTTGCTCCGTGTGCTCTTCCTCACCTCTCCTAGGGAGAGGTGTGAGTTGGAGACCTTTGTTTGATATACAGACCACACTGCAGTGGTGAAGATGTCAGTGAAAAGCCAGAAGTGAATTTTGACAAGAATAACAGGGTGAATTCCGACTTGACAGTAGGTTTAACAGAGGCTGGTTTTACAACTGTTTTCAGCAGCTTGCAAAATGTGTGTAGGGCCGCCCACACTTCCTTCCTCTTCTCCAGCCACACCCGCACGCCTCAGTTGCTTCTGTTCTCTTTAGTAAACTGGGAGAACATCGGTGTGTTCTTGCAACACATACTAGTACTTGTTTCTCAAACGTGGATTTCCATATTATAAACACCCTCTCCTGGATGGCCTGTTACATTTAGGTCCTGCCTAGCTATATGCATGTGTGAGCACATGCTGAATAAGAAGACTGCTTTAGAATGGCCTAATTTAGTGCTTTTGCTGGTTTAAAAGATGTCATCTTAGCTATGCAGTCATTAAAAATAGTGATTTAGAAGAACTTAGTGCATGCAAAAATGTTCATCCTATAGTAGAGGAAAAAGTAGTCATAAGACTTCATATACAATATCTTAGCTTTGTAAAGAAGCATAGGTGTAAAAAATATATACTCAAACCCGAAGAGAGGTCATCCTAGATGAAATTATAGGTGTTTTTTGTTTGTCTGTTTTTAATCTGTGGTGCTTTACTTGTTTTGTGGAGAGAAGTACTTAGAAAATGGTTACACTGCTCCCCCCACCCCTCCAATTTATGTGTGTGTGATCCCATTTTATTAAAACCTTTGTGTCTGGCATGTATTATACATAGAAAATAATTTGGAAGGCTGTGTCCGAAATGTTAACAGAGATAATCACAGAGGATAGACTGATGGATAATTTTAAAAAACTTCCCTCTCTTTTTGCCAATATATATGTTCTGATTGTATTTTTTTCTTACACTGCATAGATGTTTCTTTCATAATTGAAGCAGAAATACTAAAAGGAAAATAATAGGTCAAGTGAAAAAAGCAGACTACAAGATATAAAGTTATATATAGAATGATCACACCTTTATAAAACAAAATAAAGAAGCTGTATATAAACATTTGCAGAAAAACCACCAGAATATTAATAGTGCTGATCTTGTGTGGTAGGACTGTGGATGCCTCTTTATTCTCTCTACTTCCTATTCTGTATTTTCCATATTTCTATTAGAATATGTTACTTTGATAGGAAAAATATAAAGGAATATTTAGTCCTTTTTAAAAGGGTAGACTTGATAGAATGTCATCTTAGTATCATTTGAAAAGCAAATACTTAGATTTTTGTGGGATGCTTTATTGAAAAATCATCAGACTTTGATACCCAGCTAGAGATTAGTTTCTTTATCAGCACCCATTTCCAAGTTAATACATTTTAGGAAACTAAGCAGTAGATTTCTGAAAACAGAAGAGAGACGATAGCTCAGTAAATTCAGTCTCTTGAAGTAGAGTGGAAGACTAAAAGAATTTCTGCTTGGGTAGGGGAGATTACCATCAGTATAACAATGATAGTGGTGGTGGTAGCTAGTATTTACTGAATGCTTACTCTGTGCCAGGCTTTATTTTAATCACTACCTTTATTAATCCTCACCACAATCTATGAGGTGCTCTTGCTACTGACATTTTCTAATGAGGAAACTGATGGTACAGAGAGATCAGGTTTTGCTCAGGTCCAGTGACTTGTGGCTGGTGAGCTGGGATTCAGATCCAGTCATTGGCTTTCAGAACCAGTCCTCAGCCATGAGGGACCATCGCACTGCTTGGCCAGAGAGACTGTGGGTGAAACTGGCTGTTGGAAAGAGAGAAGCAGGCATGGGTAATGGGAGGAGCTACTGTATCCCACTTGGAGCTGAAGGACCAGGTAGGCATCCCAGGGTTCACTTCTCACTAGAAGTGGGCCTGTGCCCATGGCTTTGCTGGCCTCGTCTGTGTGGTAGCAGTGTCTCCATCTCTTTTCATCCCCTCATTCCCAGAAATAAACTTGGTTTCACATCCACCTTTCCTTCTTTCTTTTACCTTTCCTGCTTTCCCCCACCTCTTTGTACTCCCTTTCCCCCAAGCTCCTGTGAGCTTGAGTTTAATGCTTACCTGGACGAACTCACCTGTGTAGTGTATTATGTAAAGTGCCTTGGCGTAGTTTGAATGTTTGGAACTTTATTTGTTTGATATTTCAGCGTTGAGGAAAGGCCTGCAAGGCTGCCTCAGTCAGTCAGTATTCCCTCACTGTGCCGTGAACTTAGATATCAGTGATCCTCTCACGTTCTCTTTGTTCATAAAGTTTCTTTTTTACTATCAGATGGAAAGCCTCCGTGCAAAGGTGTTTTGTGTTGTGTGTTCTCTGGTGCTGGTGTTGATTTCTGCTGCCCTGCTAGAGGATGGTGTGTTGGGAAGGTTGCCCTCCGTGGCTGTTGGAGTGGGGGTTTCATGAGGCCAGAGGGCATCCTGCAGGCAAGTGGGGCTCCCAAGCCAGGCTGAGCAGGCTTGGAGCTGCAGACTGCTGCTTACAGGGCAGGTTGAGCCTCCTTGTACCTACCTTGCAGGCTCCTAGTGAGGATTCGGTGCAGTGCGGATTCGTGCTCGTTACCCAAGAGGCATTTAAAAATGGTGACTTTACTGTTGTTCGTTATTATAATTTCCTCCTTCTACCAGTGCAGTAATCCTTCTGACCTGCCTACCTGGACGAGTCTCCATGTATCTGTTCACTGTGACATACCTGTTGATTAAAGATTCCTTGAACGGGTTGCAATTCATAGAGGAGAGAAAGAAAATGGGAGACTGGGTCACGGAAGACAAATTTACCATTTTTATATGTTCGTCTGGATCCAGCCTGAGGGTTTATATTTTAACTTTAAGCAAAGTTAAGTAGAACTAAACTAAAATCTTTTTTGTGTTTTCTTTTAGGAGAAAGAAGCACCTAACGAAACACAGTAATAACAAGGATTATTCAGTATGCAGTTGGCAGGGTATGTCTTGGAGCTGGTGCAGAGTCACCTTTGCTTTATGTAACCCACATCTTAACATTTTCCATTGGTGTTCAGAATGATTTTCAGGCACTGCAAGATCCTCCAAGATCAAAAAATGATTTAATTATTTCCTGTGCTAACTCAAAATATACTCGATAGGAGGGTTAAACAGTGTATTCAAAAAGATGTTCAATAACAAGGATATTTTTCCTCCCAACTTTCAGTTATACGTAACTTCCTGTTTTGAGGTATACAATTGTAGTTTCATAGGCAGTGAGTGAGCAAGGGATATGTGTACCCAGAAAAGTACCAAAAAAAGTAAATTCTTTGATAGTGAGAGTATCATTTCATTACAGGGTAGTCTTGTCATTAAGAAGAGACCCTAGGGCTTCCCTGGTGGTGCAGTGGTTAAGAATCCGCCTGCCAATGCAGGGAACATGGGTTCGAGCCCTGGTCCGGGAAGATCCCACATGCCGCGGAGCAACTAAGCCCGTGTGCCACAACTACTGAGCCTGTGCTCTAGAGCCCGTGAGCCACAACTACTGAGCCCACGTGCCGCAACTACTGAAGCCCACATGCCTAGAGCCCGTGCTTTGCAACAAGAGAAGCCACTGCAATGAGAAGCCTGCACACCGCAACGAAGAGTAGCCCCCGCTCGCCACAACTAGAGAAAGCCTGTGCACAGCAACAAAGACCCAACTCAGCCAAAAATAAATAAGTTAATAAATTTTTAAAAAAGGACCCTATAAGATTCTTCCCTTTGAACTTGCTAGTAGATTAAAAATTATTTCATTGTGCCCTTTTGCTAACACAGTACTAGGAGGAGAAATGACAGTGTGTGAATAGTGATTATCTCTGGGTGTTTAAGACCCTGAAAAAAGGCTTTTTCCCTCATCTGTATATTCATTTATTACTTTTGTAATTAAAAAAAAATCTGTAAAAAAATGAATTAAGTTAAAATTCAGACAAACTCAGATGTACTTGTAAAGTCTGATTTATATGCCACTGTCGAATACATCTAAACTAAAGTGATAGATGAAAAAAAATATTAGGTAACTTGGGGGCAGCCTGAAGAAGTTTGCTTTGAAAGCGAAAGTTGCATTTGCAAACTCATACAATAGAAACATAGACTTGGGTAGAATTTTAAGAGTAATTACCGCCATTATAATTAATTGAAGTTAAAGATTTAAAGATAGTTTTCTGCCCCCTGGAGTTAGCTTAGAGTTTCTATATTTGAAAATTAGACATGCCTGAATTAAACTTTCTTTTGGGGAACTACTGTCCAAATAAAGCACGACTTTTCCACTTGGATTTTCCTGTTAATCTTATAAAAATTATTAGCTCAGATGACAAGGATAATACATAGTATAGAAGAAATTTGCTTTTTCTCCAGCCCCTGTACAAAGATAGTATGGGTTTCTTATTTTAAAAAATCTTAATAGAAATAGGATTTTGTTTCTGAAATTAATGCAGAAACAGTGTAGCATAGTGGTTAAAAGCACAGATTTTGGTGTCAAGATAGCCTTGGGTTCAAATCCCACCTCTTTTACACACTGGCCCTATAGCCTAGGCCAAGTTACTCATTATTTTTGTGCCTGAAAATGAGACTAATAATCCTATCTCTGAGGGCAATTTACAATTAAAAAAACAAATCACTTAGAATTACTCTGAGGGTAATTTACAATTACAGAAAAGCTTGAGGGGGCCGCAGATATGTGCTTCAGATCATTTCAGTTTGCATGGGAGAATGACTATGCCTCTTTTATAGTATTTTAACTCTTAAGATATTATTATCCTAACTATAATATTGTTAAGAGTGGCCAAATGTTTATAAGAGGTGTATGCTTTGAAATAAGAATTCAGTTTGAACCTTAGCTTTAGCATGTACCTGGAACACAAGTGTTTTTTGGCTATAAAATGGAAATAATACTGACCTCTTAGGATTGTTAAGATCCAATGACACAATCCAATTTGATTCATTTTGTACAAATACATATAGTAGGTCTTCAGTAAATGTTAGCTTTTCTTCTGTTCTTAAAAGCAAAAATGAGATTTAAAGATATTTAATGCTAGTGCTTAAAAAGAAAAACTACCTTATTTTATGTACAGTTTAGTTTTTTGGGATATTTTCACCAAAGTGGAGTAAATGCTGTAAGTACTGTTCTTAACAAAAAGCAACTGAAAATGTGAAACTGTACACCAGGAGCATTAGAAAAGGCTTCACTGAAGGGATGAATGTGCACTAATAGGAAAGATCTAGTCTTGGGAGATGGCTGTATTTTTCATTGGATTTTGTTATTTAATTCTACTAAGTTTTGATCAGAAAAAATAATAGTGGGAGTTCAGTCTATGAGATTTAAAGTGATGTCTTAACTTGTATAATTATATACATTTAAAAATTTTTCTTGGGAATATATGTATATATATAACTGATTCATTTTGTTGTGAAGCTGAAACTAACATACCATTGTAAAGCAATTATACTCCAATAAAGATGTTAAAAAAAAAAAACAAAAAAAACTACAATTGGATATCACCTCACACCAGTCAGAATGGCCATCATTAAAAAAAAAAAAAAAAAAATTTTTCTGAGTCAGGGTCATTTATAAGAACCTATTTCTATATTTTAAGGTTTACACTATAAAGGATGAGAATTTTAAATTCCATATGAAATGAGGTCTTTAAAGCCAAATGGTCTTTAACAGTTAAATGGTTTAAATGCATGCTTGTCTGTTCTTGAAATATAAGCAGATCATAGTAGGTTTTGTTTGAGAGTTGGAAAACCGTAATAAAGATAAGCATAACTGATAAGCACGAAGAGTGAGTATCAGTCAGTCAGCAAATAATAAGCACCTACTGTGTGCCACTTACTGTTCTAAGCACTAGTGATGCAAGAGCAAACCATTGCCTTGTAAACATTTTGAAAAAAAGTTACATTTCAAAATTTAACAAAATTTTAATTACCTGCTGTATGTAAAACACTGTTCTAGGCATTAGGGGAGGGTAGAAGTAAAAAATATTGATAGAACCATAGACCCCTCAGGAACCTTGCAGTCTCAGGATAAAGGTGGTGTATACAAAAACCTATAGAATAAGACCGCCTGGGATGGAGGTGTCCCATGGTGCTTTAGAGATGCAGAGAAGAGAAGGCAAGGTAATACCACCTGGGAGAGTTAGAGAAGCCTTTATTGAAGAGATTTTAAAGGAAATAGTGCTAATTTGGAATAATAGGAAAAAGTTGTTGGTTTCTGTCCAAGTGTATATTCTTTTGTGTTTTCCCTTTCTTGTCAATCCCTGACTTCTTTTTTAAGATAGTAATAGAAATTACTTTTGGAAAATATTCTTTTCAAACACATCTTATCAAACTTGCCAGTTTTCTTATTTCTGACATCACCAAAAAATTGTTTCAACAAACTAACTTTTTATCAGTTTGCAAAATGAAATGGTATCTAAATTATCAGCCTTTATAAAGTAAATCCTAAATATGTAAATAGGTTGTTATAAATGCCCCTGACTCATTTTATGTCTCAGTATATTTATTTCAAGCTTCTCTTAAAATTTAAAGAAAAATGAAGCTATAAAAGGAAAAGTCACAGAAAACTTAATTTTATTTCTCTTATTTTTGTAGATGTCCATGGCGACATTGAAAATGAATTCCTTATTTTCACCAGATATATGAGAAGATCCATTTTAAACAGTCTAAATATTTTTTCTTCCGTTGGACCAGCATGGCAGGATTCAAGCGAGGGTATGATGGGAAGATTGCTGGATTGTATGATCTGGATAAAACCTTGGGTCGAGGTCATTTTGCAGTGGTTAAACTTGCCAGGCATGTCTTTACAGGTGAAAAAGTGGCAGTAAAAGTTATTGACAAGACAAAATTGGACAGTCTAGCCACTGGTCATCTTTTCCAAGAAGTGAGATGCATGAAACTAGTGCAGCATCCCAACATTGTACGCCTTTACGAAGTTATTGACACCCAGACCAAACTGTATCTTATTCTAGAACTTGGGGATGGAGGAGACATGTTCGATTACATAATGAAGCACGAGGAGGGACTTAATGAAGACTTGGCCAAGAAGTACTTTGCTCAGATAGTTCATGCCATATCTTATTGCCATAAACTCCATGTGGTTCACAGAGACTTAAAACCCGAGAACGTGGTCTTCTTTGAAAAACAGGGTCTTGTAAAGTTGACAGACTTTGGTTTCAGCAACAAGTTTCAACCAGGGAAGAAGCTCACTACAAGCTGTGGATCTCTTGCGTATTCTGCACCAGAAATTCTGCTTGGTGATGAGTATGATGCACCTGCGGTAGGTAGGTAACCTTCCAGTATCTGTCCTCTTGAATTCTCCTGGCTAGAGTGTAGCTGGTCAAAGCTGTTGTTGTTGGTATCAAAATAACTTCTAAGAGAATTTCTGTTAAATGGGTCTTAGTTAACAGATTGGGTTTCACGAATGCCATGTTTCTCTAAAGCTGGCGATGAGTTTATTTTACCTTTTAGATGGCTAATGTCTAAAGTGTATTTGTCAGCACAAAGGAAAATGAGTAAGTTGCTAAGGTAACCTCTCATCTGCCCGTTTTAATTTTTTTTAAGGTCTGAGTACTTTTCCTGTCTTCTGAGATACTTCTAGTCATCTCCTTCCTGTGAATACTTTTTAACAGTCATGAGACCCATATTAGACAGGTACTGTGAATATGACAGTGCAGTGTGAAGAACTGGGGCATTGGAATCATTTATTGTGACCTTGAACAGTGTACTTGACCTCTCTCTGCTTCATTTCCTCATCCATAAAATAGAATTAGATACAGGTATCGTATGTTATCTTGTTTACTTTTCACAGTGACTGTGTGGTGGTTATTGTCCCTCTCGTTGTACAGAATAGGAAATTGATACACAGAGTGCCTGCTGTGTGGTGGATTCCAGAATAGTGGTAGCATTTGGCATTCCCACTGACCCTCTCCCTTCACTCCAGCACATTTTCACACTCTCGCTCACTTGTCATGAGTTATTTAGTTGTGGTAGAAGGGTTTATTGGTTTTCAGTTTGTGTCAACTTTGTCCCCTTGGGTTCATATCTGTTTTGAAGGTCATTTAGGAATTTACTTTCAATTTTTAAGGATTTGTTAATCTGAAGGTGTGGTCAGCTTTTAAAATTTTAGGTTTAGTCTTGGAAAAATGTACCCTAATATTACATGCACATGATATCAGACTTCATAGATATGAGCCTTCCATTTGCATTCTGATCATTTAAAATGCAGGTTATAGAAGATTAAAGACACACATTGAAGAGTGCTGCTCTTACACTGAATACTCTGTACACCAAGACATTGTTTTTCATGTTAGACTATGTGTTCTGGAAAAGAAAGGGTTAAAAATGGTTTCTGCACACTACAGATAACCAGGCTTCACTAAAGTCTTTCATTAGAATATTTGAGGCAGAGGTTTTTGATTAGTGGAGAGGCTCTAATCTGAAAATGAGGCCCAGAATATGCAGAAGAGGAAACATAAATGTCTCAACATGAAAAGGATGTTCAACCTCAGTAATAATCAGGGAAAGGCAAATTAAAACCACAATAAGATATTTTCTTACTTTTCACATTGAGAAAAACTAAAGTCCGACAAAACCAAGTGTAGATAAGACTATAGAACATCAGGACCTCTTGTACTTTGTAGATGACAGTTTGTCAATACCTGGTAAAGTTAAAGATGTACACATCCTGAGACCCAGCAGTTCTGCTTCCTATGTACGCGAGAGATCTTCAAAGAATGTTTTTAGCAGCATTGACTGTTCATCAGCAGGAGAATAAATTGTTCATTATTCATATGGTGAAACTATAGCTTGGTCTAAATTAATAAACTATGTCAGCATGGCTGGAGTTCACAAACTTGTTTAAGTGAAAAAATGAGTGCAGAATACATACAGTATTATAACATTTATATGAAAGTTTAAAACATACAGAGCAGTATGATATATTGTTTAGGGGTCCATGCACATGCAGTAAAGTATGAAGAACACAATGAGATCAAAATAGTTACTTCTAAGGGGCAGGCATATCTAGAGGGTTTCTGTATTGGCGATGTTTATTTCCTAAGTTGAGTAGTGAATATGCAGGTGTGCATTGTAATATTCTTTTTTTCTCCCCTTATATCATAAGTATTGCATAATAGAACTTTAAACAAGTTTTTAAAAAGGAAAAGAAAATCGTTTAGAAGGATAATCACCAGTCTGATAAATGGTTAACTTATGTTGGTGCAGTAGAATTGGGTGGAGTTCATTTTCTTTATTTGTATTTATTTCCAAACATTCTGTGTAATTGTGTGATTGAATTTACTACAGAATTGCTTTAAAAAACAAATGGAAAGTTATCTCTCTGTTAATGTAGTATTAGTTTTTTATGCCAAAATCAGTGATTTTTCACAGATATTTAGCAAAATTAGTTGGGAATAAATATTAGAATCTGTCATTTAATTAAATTATCAGATATTACTAAATAAAACAACTTCGGTTCAATTTTATAGGTAAGTATTTTTTTGAGTACACTGGTCCTCAACATTGAAACTTAGTTCAGAAATTGTGTATTTTATTATTATTTTCAAAGAATCAGATTTTGATTTTATTTAACTATACTGTTTGTTTTCTATATCATTACTTTTTCTTTCGTTTTTATTAATTCTTTCTAGGACCTTTGAGTTTTCTTTTTGTTTTCTTTTTTAGCATCTTGAATTGAAAGCTGATTTCTAACAAAATATTTACATCTAAGGCTGTATGTTGCCTTCTCCCTCCATCTCTGGTAACATCCCAGGGGTTTCACTCTGCAGTCGTTGTTCATTGCTAAACTTTATCTTCTCTGCTTTTTTTTTTTTTTGCGGTACGCGGGCCTCTCACTGTGTGGCCTCTCCCATTGTGGAGCACAGGCTTCGGACGCGCAGGCTCAGCGGCCATGGCTCACGGGCCCAGCCACTCCGCGGCATGTGGGATCTTCCCAGACCGGGCACAAACCCGTGTCCCCTGCGTCGGCAGGCGGACTCGCAACCACTGTGCCACCAGGGAAGCCCTCTGCTTTGTTTCTTGTTTAGTTTTTTTGTTTTTTAAAAATTCAGAGTGGATACATTTATTTTTCCTTTTAACCATTTGGTTTTAACTTCTAATTTTAGTACATTACAGTCAATAGATATGCCTCATTGGTTTCTACTTTGGGAATATTTTTAGATTTTCTATGTGGTTTAATACATAGTAATTTTTGGTTATTATTCCCTGTATGATTAAAATTTTTGGTATGTACAGAATTTTTATAAATAATTAAGATTGTTAATTATGTAATTTGTTCCTTTGTGTCATTATGTTTTCTAATCTGTTATTTTTGAGAGAATTATGCTAGTCTCCTACTTTTATCTGTGAAGTTTGTATTTTAGTCAGTTTTTGCTTAGTACATGTTATTTTCAAGCTGTGTTAGGTATATAAACGTTTATATAATTTATTTTACATGGTGGGCTATAGCTTTTAGCAATGTGAAACTGCACTTATTTGCTTATTGCCTTCGATCCTACTCGTCATTTTGTTTTAGATTTATCTGTCTTAAATAATATGTAGCTGGATTTTGTGTCTGTAATCTGTGAGTCAGACTTTTAATAGGTGAATTTAATCCATTCATATTTGTTTTGACTGGAATGTTTGGACTTATTTGTGCTGTCTTATTTTGTGTTTTTCATTTGCCTTATTATTACCTTTTTCCATATTTTGTTGGGTTATTCAAGTTTTCTTTGCTCCTCCTTCAGTGGTTTGCAAGATGTGCAATCCGTTTCTTTGTATTAGTGTCTACTCTTAATGTCTGGAGTTAATTGATATTTGTATCATTCCCTCTACCATACAAACAACTATAGTTTGCTTTCACTTTCCTTTGAGTAAAAGATTTTTTATTTGCTTTTATTTATTTATAAAAATATTTAATTTTGGACTTAATTTTACTGATTTCTTGGTTTACCCCTGAGTCTTCACCTTTCTGTCTTTCACTTAGATTATTTTTGTTTTGTTTGTAATTTTTTAGAGATGATTTGTGAGAAGTTTGTCAAGTCTTTGTCTAAAAATGTCATCACATTTGAATTGTACTTTGGCTGCGTATAGAAATACATATTGAGAATCATTTTCTTCCCAACTTTGAAGATATTTTCCTGTCACCTTTTGTTTCTAAAGTTGCCAGGGTGAAGTCTGATGTGAATTTAATTTTATTTTCTTTGTTGGGCTATACATTTCATTTATCCTGTGAAGCATAGCTTCACACTTCTGGAAATGCTCCATTAAATGATTTTTCTTGGGTATTAATTCTTCTGTTTGATGCACTTGGTTCCTCTCTCATGCTGCCCATGTTTCGTAGGTGCTTGGGGATTGTTAGTTGTGTGTTTATCTCTCTTTTTGAGATTCCCTAATAGTCTGTCTGTGAATATAATGTCTGAGTAGCCTCCAGTGTATGTGGGAGAGGAGCAGAGTGTGGCCTGGTGTCTGGTCTTACTATTTGACAGACTGTCAGTACACCTCTGCCCCTGGTGCCCACATTCACTCCTCCCACCGAGAACAAATACCTGCTTGTTCATGCTTGGTGAGTTACGGGGTGAGAGATATTGATTCATCCTTCTCATGGTTGTCTTGGTGCAATTTCTTCCTGTTTCCAGACTGTGTCTTCTAGAAAGGAGCACCACAGACGCTCCTACCAGCCGGTTTCATCTTTCAGTCTGATCCCATGTGCCGTCTACCTTTGCGATCAGATCTAGGGATTCGGGGGGAGAAGGAGAGCTAGATCTTGCTCAGTGAGCTGTTGATTCCAGTTGCCTGTGTTGGCTTTCAAGAATGTATATTAAGTTGACTTCACCTAGTTAGAAAGGAAAGATAGAAAATGATCTCTCTGAAAAATCCTGGAATCTCATCACAGTCTTTGGAATTCCTGTGGTAGAGATTGCAGTGCAGCAGTGTACAGGGTGGAAAACCCATTGTCACTGCTAATTACATCAGTTTAGATGATGGAAGGTCAGGCAGGGGATGGACCTGTCCCTGCTGGAGTCATGCACACGTCATGCTGTTGCTCTGGAGAGCTCAGGCTCTGCTGAAACTGTTGGGGACCTTGCTGCTAGCCCTGTAGGGGGCCCTTGTCGTAAGCCTCCAGGTGAATTTCTGGGCAGATGAGGGTTTCTTTTTTTCAAAGAAGTATTGGAAAAGACCTTACTCTGCTTTAAAAAACAAAACTAAAGTATGCTTTAAAGGTTTCTTCATTATAGAAACTCTAAAATGGGAAAACCGTTTCTTAGATTGTGGACAGAACTTTTCAGTTGTTGTAAAACCCTGCAATTGTTTATGTCTTTCTACTTCACTAAATTTTTAAAGTTTATTTTCAAGTTAAAATGAACTAAATTTGGTATTGAAAACTTTGTCACCTCACTTGAGATTCAGAGGCTTCCTGGGATGTTACAGCTCTGGAACTGAAAACCCCTGTATTAGATGCTTCCTAGTTTATAGACAAACTGTTTCAAAGATGAAATATTCAGTCTCTTCATTAGTTTATTATTTGCTAAATTAATATGCAGGAGATATCATTGAAAGCTAAATTATATAAAACATGGCTCTATATTAATACAGTGCAAAGATCTGGATTTAGACTCAGTGTGTATAAGCTTTTTGGGATGTAAACAGAAAATCTGTATACACTTTACAATTTACAGTTCAGCATTTAATGGGTATTATTCATTTGTGGAGTTATGAGAAGTGTCCTCATGCATATGAGTATGCAGCAAGCTAGAGTTCTTTTTATAAATCTGTTATTTTTCCTACATTAAAATATTACTCTTTGCTGGCTCTCAGTAAACTAGGAATAGAGGGGAACATTCTCAACTTCATAAAGAGCATCTACAAAAACCTACGGCTAACATCATACTTAATGGTGAAAGACTGAATGCTTTCATCCTAAGTTTGGAAACAAGGCAAGGATGTACACTCACCACTCTTACTTGGCATAGTACTGAAAGGCATACGGATTGTAAAGGAGGAAATAAAACTATCTCAATCTGCAGATGACATGATTGCCTACGTTGAAAATCTCAAGGTATCTATCTACAGAAAAATTCCTAGAAACAGTAAGTGAATTCAGCAGGATCACAGGATATAAGATCAACACATAAAAATCAATTGCATCTGTATATATTAACAGACATCTGGAGACTGAAATTAAAAACACAGTAATATTTACAGTCATGCGAAAGAAAATGTATACATCTAACAAAACATAACAAAATAATTTATGCTGAAAAATGCAAAATGCTAATGAAGGAAATTAGAGGAGACTTAAATGAATGGAGAGACAAATCATATTCATGAATTGGAACATAGTACACATGTCACTTCTTCTCAAGTTGATCCACAGATTTAATGCAGTTCCTGTCAAAAGCCCTGCAAAGTTTTTGAAGACATAGACAACATTATTTTAAAATTTGCATGGAAAGGCCAAGGACCTAGAAGAGCTAAAACAATTATGAAAAAGAATAACAAGAGAGGAGTCACTACTGTATTACTCTGGAAAATAGTTTCGCAGTTTCTTATAAAACTAAATACGTACTTCCCGTACGACCCTGCAGTTGACCTCCTGCGTGTTTATTTTCACATGAAAACCTGTATGTGGATGTTCATCGCAGCTTTATTTGTAATAGCCCCAAACTGGAAGCAAGCCGGATTGCCCTGGAATACTATGCAGCAATAAAAGGAACAAACTATTGATACAACAACTTGGGTGGATCTTAATTATGCTGAGTGAAAAAAGCCAATCTCAAAAGCTTATGTACTGCATAATTCCATTTATAACTCTCTTGAAATAACAAACTTGTAAAGGTGGAGAACAGATTGGTGGTTGCCTCGGGCTAGAGATGGTAGTGAGTGGTGTAGTTATAAAGGGATAGCATGAAGGAACCTTGTGATGGAGCACTTCTGTATCTGTTGTCGTTACATGAATCTACACACGTAATAAAATTGCACGGAAGCTACACACCAATGAGGGCATGTAAAACAATGAAATCCGAATAAGCTTTGTGGACTGAAGCAACGTCAGTTTCCTATATGATACTGTGCTATAGTTAAGTAAGGTGTTGCCGCCAGGGAAACTGGGTGAAGAGTACATGGGACTTCCCTGTACTTTTTTTTTTTGGCGACTCTTGTGAATCTATAATTATTTCAAGATAAAAAGTTAAAAAATACATATTATTCATTGCCTAGAAGACAAGTATTCCAATGTAGGGCTTCCCTGGTGGCACAGTGGTTAAGAATCCGCCTGCCAATGCAGGGAACACAGGTTCGATCCCTGGTCCGGGAAGATCCCGCATGCCGTGGAGCAGCTAAGCCCGTGCACTACAACTACTGAACCTGCGCTCTAGAGCCTGTGAGCCACAGCTCCTGAGCCCGCATGCCACAACTACTGAAGCCTGTGCGCCTAGAGCCCGTGCTCCACAACAAGAGAAGCCACCGCAATGAGAAGCCCGCGCGCTGCAACGAAGAGTAGCCCCCGCTTGCCGCAACTAGAGAAAGCCCATGGGCAGCAATGATGACCCAACACAGTCAAAAATAAAATAAATTAAAAAAACAAAAAAGTATTCCAATGTACATGTTCCTGAGATGTTGTGTAGGGGTTGTTTTTACTTTATTTTTAACAGTAATGCCTGATTATGGTCTGGGAATGAAGGTCGCCATGATAGAAACACACTGCATTTTTTCAGTGTTCAGGTGCATGCTAACAAATGTATTTTTATATTGTATTTTTAAAATAAAAACAATTGTAAAACTAGATAATCAGCCAGAAATTATCCTATGTCCACTGAGGTGAGAGCATTTAACCTTCACCATGTTAAAAATATGTACTTGCATTTATTTTAGAGCAATGATTCTTAGCTTTTTCTGGTTCAGTAATGCCTTAAGATCTGATGAAGTCTATAGACACATCTTAGAATTGTGTTCATTTTTTTAAAAAATAAATTTATTTATTTATTTTTGGCTGCGTTGGGTCTTCGTTGCTGCCCATGGGCTTTCTCTAGTTGCGGTGAGCGGGGGCTGCTCTTCATTGTGGTGCGCGGGCTTCTTATTGCGGTGGCTTTTCTTGTGGAGCACAGGCTCTAGGCGCATGGGCTTCAGTAGTTGTAGCATGTGGGCTCCGTAGTTGTGGCTTGCGGGCTCTAGAGCGCAGGCTCAGTAGTTGTGGCGCATGGGCTTTGTTGCTCCGCGGCATGTGGGATCTTCCCGGACCCGGGCTTGAACCCGTGTCCCTGCATTGGCAGGCAGATTCCTAACCACTGATAAAGAAGATGTGGCACATATATACAATGGAATATTACTCAGCCATAAAAAGAAACGAAATTGAGTTATTTGTAGTGAGGTGGATGGACCTAGAGTCTTGTCATACAGAGTGAAGTAAGTCAGGAGAAAAAAACAAATACCATATGCTAACACATATATATGGAATCTTAAAAAAAAAAAATGGTTCTGATGAACCTAGGGGCAGGACAGGAATAAAGACGCAGATGTAGAGAATGGACTTGAGGACACGGGCCGGGGGAAGGGGAAGCTGGGATGAAGTGAGAGAGTGGCATGGACATATATACACTACCAAATGTAAAATAGATAGCTAGTGGGGAACAGCTGCATAGCACAGGGAGATCAGCTCGGTGCTTTGTGGCCACCTAGAGGGGTGAGATAGGGAGGGTGGGAGGGAAACGCAAGAGGGAGGAGATATGGGGATATATGTATGTGCATAGCTGATTCACTTTGTTATACAGCAGAAACTAACACACCATTGTAAAGCAGTTATACTCCAATAAAGATGTTAAAAAATATATATGCTAATTATATTTTGTATAATATTTGGGAAATCTTGGTGTATTTAAGCCAAGAGCTGAAGTTACACTGGAGGCCACATTTAATGCGCTTATGGCAGCCATTCGTCGCTCTGCTCTAGTCCTGTGATTTAAAAGGATTCCTCCTCCCTATACAGATAGTGCAACCTAACCTAAACTTTGTGATAGAGCTTTGAAATAATCCAAAAAGATGTAAGCAAATCGGAAATTTTCTCTTTGATTAACGTAGATCTGCCATTATAGCCCAGACTATGAACTGATAATTCCTTGCTTTTATTTCCGATAAGCTGCTTGTGTACTTGCTTTTACAGTCCTTCCCAAGCTACACCAACTCTCAGTGTGTACAGTTTCATTTTTCTCAGTTGTTTATTAGATCCAGATGTCTTTGTAATGTTTCAGTATTTTCTGACTTGGACCTTTTCTTCCCAGAGTCAGAATCTGGCTAAATTTTATATTACTTATTCTTCTACTATTTGTCATTTAGACATATGGTCCTGATGAGTCCTAGATTAGAAGACCTTAGGCTTGTGTCAACGTATTAGGCCCAAGTGTGGAGTTTGGGATTATATATTTTTAAGGGATGATCTGAGCCTCTTCTATGCGTAGGTAAGGAAGTTTGGTCTGCTTTAAAGTAGCACCTTGTTTGTTTTATTTGCATATGGGAGTGGGCATGGCCTTGGAACACTTCTCTGGCCTGAGCACATCCTGCTGTAGGTGACGCTGCCATGTGAGTAACAGACCGAGTGCTGTTCATCGAGGTTTTCTCTGTCCTTCTCAGCTTTGCAGTCATCAACTGTTTGCTGTTCTGACCAAGGTGGAAACCAGGCTTGTTTCCATCCAGTCCCTCCCCTGCCTTCCCTCCCTCTCCTGAGCACATGTTTATGGCATGCTTAGTCCATGCCAGGGGCCCAGGATACAGCACTGAGCAAGGCGGATCTGGTCTCTACACTTCAGCGGAGGGATGATGTTACCTGTTATCTCCTAATTAATTGATCACTGTCGTGCCAAGGGCTAAAGAGGAACTTTAGGCTTTATACACTCATGCTTGTTAAACCAGGCCCATACCCAGGCCCAGGGCAGAAACCTTGGAAAACTAAAAAAGGAAACACAGAACCTGCTTGTGTAAGTGTGCCCAGTATGAGCTGCATTGCAGCCTGGGGCTTAGGCCTAGTCGCACGGGTAGCATTTGGTTGCTGAGAACTGAAAAACATATCCCTAGAAGTGTGGCACACACCTTCCACAACCAGCTGCCAAATGCAGGGTCGTATGCTCCGACAGGTACCTTTTACAAAGCATAGTGCCATCACTTGTCGTAAAACCAAAAGAAAAAATGAAAATCCTTCCTTAAACTTCCTGAAGATTCACATGCCTATGAGAAATGAAAATTATTTCAGAAATCACAATTAAAAATTGATCTGGCATGAACACTAAATAAAAGCACTTGACTTGGTATTAGTTCTGTCTTCACAATGTACTGGCTTTACAATGTGAACGTTGCATCATCAAGTATTTGAGAAGCAGGTAGCAGTGCCTCGAGTAAAATCTTTTGGGTTTTATAAATAAGCTGTTACTGAATTTAATATTTGAGCATGAAGTGTTAGAGGTGGTATAATCTATAGGTACGCTATAGATGGGGTTTTCAGGCTGACACAGCCATTGATTTCTCAGTGAGACGTCTGAAAAATATGATAGAAACGATTTGCGTGTTTTTGATGTTTTCCCTGTTGCATTTTTAGCCACGGTGCTTATTGTTCTCACTGTGTGATAAGGCTGAGATCAAATGAAGTATGTGGTGACTCTGTTTTGAAAAGTATAACTTACTGTACTAGTGGTATGGTAAGATTTAACTTGGTGGTTCTCAGTTGATGACCCATCAGTTTTACCTGGGGGAGATTTAAAAAGAAAAAAAAAACCTTGCCTGGGCAACCCTGCTAGAGATTGATTCTGATAGTCCCACAACCAGAAGCTTTCATGAGATTCTGACATGCATCTAGCCTTCCCTACCGCTGATTCAGACGCAGAGAATCAGATGTTTTTAGTCATTAGTGGAAAAACGATTCCCAGTATTTTAATTCTAATGTTCTTTAGATAATAAGCGTTAGGGAAGAAAATTTTTTTAACCTTCGGGTTCAAAAGAGTGAGCGAGAATGTATATTCTTTTTGATGTTGAGAACTGAGTTTAAATTTCTCCCCTCCACCTCTCTCCACCTCCCGCCCGCCCATTTTTAGTCACATTCTGTGTTCATTTAGGGATAAGTAAGTGAAAACCAAATTTCAGGTCCCTTGGAAATGTCTTCTGATGCCTCTCCAGTGCCTGGAACTTGAAGCTAAACAGCCGTCAGGGTCCCTTGTCCTGAGGAGCCCAGAGACTGTCCTGCCTGCTTCCTTTCCACTGTGGTCAGAAGGTTGCCTCATTGCCTCATTTAAAATCGTTTTCTTCGTCCAGAAGATTTATAGCACCTTTGCAGTTTTCTAAGGGCTCTGACTACTATTAACTAGACAGGGGTTTTGTTTTGTTTTAGGTGGACCGTAGTGCACCACTTACTCCCCCTAAAATCCTGTGGAAAGACACAGGTTTGCAGGGCTGGTAACTGCAGGTCCTATTAGAATAAAAACCGGAAGTTACTGTTCACCTACTTTTCACACTAGAGCCCAGCTCTGATCTGAGTCTTTGGGTGTTCCGTCTGAGGAGGTGAGAGTCGGGCTGATACGCTGAGTGCGTGTATCTTAGGAAGCAGGTAAGAGAAGGGGTTTTGGAAGCAGCTTTCCTCTTCTGTGTTCCGTGCTGCTGCCCTTCTCAGATACTGACAGTTCCGGGAGAGGCAGCTTCTGGCGCTTGGGGCGAGGGCGAGTCGGAGTTGCCCAGGGGAGCAGCTTTAAGGAGAGCTGTAAGGAGGGGCTTTCTCGGGTCTGCAGCCCGAGGCGGCAGTCTCAGGTAACCCCGCCGAGGAGGAAAACAGTGCTTCTCAGTTCCTTTGAAAACTGGAGTCTGTTAGGTCACTCTTCTGCTCAGAACACCTTAAAGACTTCCCATTTCACCCAGAGTCAAAACTGGAGTCCTCAACTGTGGCCGTGTGACCCGCAAGGTCGGCTCCCCCCGTTTCTTCCCTGACTTTCCCTCCCACTTTTCCCTGTCGCTGCCCAGCTCCAGCCACACGACCCGTCAGTCACCTTCCTCCCCCCAGCCCAGCCTCAGGGTCCTCCTGTCTCCCAGCTCTCTGCCCTCAGGCCTCACCTTCTCCCCACCCAGCCGATGTCCTTCCCCACTTGACTCATCTCTCTGTGCAGTGGGGGTAGGAACCGTTCCCGCCTTAGGACTGTTGTAGGGTTTAGGTGAATGAAGACCCCCTTCAGCCAGCAGCTCGAACTGTCTCTGCATGTCCTCCTTTGGAGGAGAAACACGACGCCTTCATGTGTCTGTGGGGCTGCATTGTCCTCATTTTCCTTCCTGAGGTGCTCGCTCCTCTGGAAATTTGTCCTGGGGGAACTTCTGAAATGCTGGATGCATGGGAAAACTGGGGGAAGGGCAGGCCTGTGCACGTGTGCTTTCCCGCTTGTGGTTTTAGTTGTGTTTAACTTTTAGAATGTTAGGGTTTTTTTTTTTTTTTTTTTTTTTTTTGGCGGTACGCGGGCCTCTCACTGTTGTGGCCTCTCCCGTTGCGGAGCACAGGCTCCAGATGCGCAGGCTCAGTGGCCATGGCTCACGGGCCCAGCCGCTCCGCGGCATGTGGGATCTTCCCGGACTGGGGCATGAACCCATGTCCCCTGCATCGGCAGGCGGACTCTGAACCACTGCGCCACCAGGGAAGCCCTAGAATGTTAGGTTTTTTGTGTTCAGGGAGTAGGTTGACTTCTAAAGAAGGGGTGTGTGTGTGTGTGTGTGTGTGTGTGTGTGTGTGTGTGTGTGTGTGTGTGTGTGTGTGTGTGTGTTCATGTTAGATTTAAAAAAAACAAGTGAAAGTCCTGATGTTTATTTGATAACTGGTTAGTTTCTTGGAACTTCAGAAGAGTTGTTCAAAACATCCAAAACAGTAACTATTTTAATACAGAAATACATATGGAAACCGAAACCACTTATCTGCACTTCAGGTTGTAGCCTAGGAAACCTTTGGGGAGTTGAAAACATCATAATCTGCTTGGGTGTTTTTTAAGTGTTTTATTTGTGGGGAGAAGCATAAACCTGTTAAAGAAAAGGCTAGTTCACAAAACAAAATATTGTAGAACAAACTCAGTGACACAGGAAATTTGGAATCCTTTCAGTCAGAGTGCACATTGCTGAAGAGACTCAGAGCCCTGAATGGCCTGTGGAGTGACTGTCGTGTGTTTGAGAACTGCTGAAGGATGTGTGTCTGCTTACGTCAGGGTGCCGGCTTCCTCTCTCTCCCGTGCGCTCCCTGAGGTGGGCCTGGCGGGGCTAGTCAACCACGGGTCCCGCTTTCTGGGGAAACCCTGCCCAGCAGGTCCTGTCATGACTCCCAGGGTGGCTGCTTGGGCAGCGCTTTCACAATCACCTTAACACACAGAGTGTGGTTTACTTCTTTCAAGGACTATGGCTTCTGTCAGTCAGATCCTCACATGTTAATGTGGGCTTCAGTAGACAAAGGTGGAGAGCAGACATGGCACAGGACACCCGGAGCTAGGCCAGGTTCACCAGCAGAGACTCCTGTGTGGAGCTGATGCTTCCTTACGGCTACGATGCCAATTCGTGCCCTTCACCCTTTTTCATGTCTTAGTCCCATCATTCTGTATAGCACATTTTCTATATAATATCTACACTGTCTTTGGAAAACATTGGTGTATCTTAGCTAATTTTTATTGATTTGTTAGCCTGATGGTGATGTGTTTAAAGTTACATCCAGTATAGTATAAGACAGTGCCTAATTTAATATTTTAAAACTTTAATTCAGAATTGTTTTAAACCCTGGAACCTAAGGAAAAAATTGTGGGCCCTCAGCATTTGTGGCAATGTCTGGTGAGTAGGAAAATAAGATTGTGAAGTGAGACCCTCTTCATAGATACACCTAAATTCTGGTGCCTGGGATGCAGCCAGGCACAGAGTAGGCACTCTAGTTTGTTGGATAAAAAATAATAGAAGGCTTGTGAATGGCTAAAAAAAGAGGGTGATGAGTTGCAGAGGACATATGCCCTGAGTGCCTTTTCCCTTTGGAATTGGATGGGGCGATGCCAAGCCTAGTCACTCCAGATGGCTCACTTGTCCCCCTTGTTCAGTAGTAAGATCCTGGAGAGAGGGAACTGTGTTTGTGTCTCTGTCCCATCCTCATCTCCTGGTAAACACAGCAAGCTCTTAATGTTTGTTCAAATGAATAAACATTACAGAGAGTAAGAAATGAAAATGGACGTTCTTCTGAACTTCTTTGCAAAGGTTAATCGTGGGCCCTCCATGGCTCCTCCTGATGACTTTGGTCATTTCAGTGCTCCTTTTTCTTGCCCTTCTTTTTTTTTTTTTTTTTTGCGGTACGCGGGCCTCTCACTGTTGTGGCCTCTCCCGTTGCGGAGCACAGGCTCCAGACGCGCAGGCCCAGCGGCCATGGCTCACGGGCCCAGCTGCTCTGCAGCATGTGGGGTCTTCCCGGACCGGGGCACGAACCCGTGTTCCCTGCATCAGCAGGCGGACTCTCAACCACTGCGCCACCAGGGAAGCCCCCTTTCTTGCCCTTCTATATATGTATTTAATGAGTCCTAGACTCACCATGAGTCTGATGAAAGCTGTGGTGCCTCTGTGCGGAGAGATGCAGAGGTGCAGTTTCTGAGGTGTTTTATGGACCACTGTGAAGCCCCTTTTTAGATTTGACCTTGGGGCTGAGTAAAAAGTGGGCCCACAACTTTCTGACAGAAGGAATAAGCTCAAGCACTTTCAAAATAAGCTTTGGGGCATAAAATATAGGTGTGGAATAGTGAGTGGCCTTGTTTTTTGTGCGTATCTAATTCGTTTTATATATTAGAGCTCTCATTTTCCTTGTTGTGTTTTTAGTTTCCTAGCTATGACTTGGGAAGATTGTAATGGAAAATTGGAGGTAAGGTTTTAGATAGGGCTACTTCCAAAAGAAACATCAAATCATTGCAGGTACAGTGTTCTTGTTATTTTTTAAAACTAACATAGACTTAATCTGTAGGTATTTGGTGTGTTAGGTAAGATTTTTTTTTTTAAACCCATTTTGTGTTAACAGAGTTTGTATGTATTAACTCTTCACTGACCTTTGGAGGTTCTTGTTACCGTTTAAAAGAGACTTAACATGGATTGGGAGCTCCAATAGATGCAGGGAAGCCCCTCAGATGGTGTGAACCCCATGTTCCAGAGTGTGATTCCCAGTTTTGTATGCAGTGGTAATTTGTTTCTAGAGGGCTGAAACTGGTTTAACAAATTCTTAAGAGACTAATATATACAGATAGCAGTTGACTGATATATGAGACATTAGATATCAGTTCACTGTAAGCTTATATTCTTGCATCAGAGTAGCTATATTTTCCTAACCTTACCTGGTTTTCAGGGTTTTAAAAATGATGTTATACCTAAGATACTCTTAGTTATAGTGTAATATAAGTTGATTGGGCTTAACCTTTTTCAGGAACATTTGTGATCCATTGAAACTCTGGAGGTTACATGATTCTTGTTTGAATTTCTGCCTTAGCTCTAGAAAGGGCTCTTTCCAATCTGGAATTTTAGTTCATCTATTCCTGTTGCTCCCAAGGCTTTAAAATCATGATTTCTGCAAGTTATCCTTTTGTTTCTAGTTATTAGAGCAGGACCTTCAGTCTGCTACAACCCATTATATTCTACCTGGAAGCAGAAGATTCCTAGTGGTTTTAAGTTAGTCCTAATTCTTTTTCTCAGTCATCAGTTTATGGGTGGCGTACAGTGCTGTCTGTCTCAAGGTTAGTTGTGTTATCAAGTTGTCAGTAAACGGCTTGATAAAAATTTCTGGACTTACCATCTAGCTTCAGTATTGAAATGAACTCATCAATTAGCAGAGGCAAGAATAGGTAGAGAATTTGTGTTCCCTGACTTGCTAACCGTTGACTCTTCCGGCTGCTATCAAGGGAGTGAAGGGAGTAGCTTTTCATACGGTAAGGAAGCTTTCTGAAATTGTTCTCGTGTTACTTTATGTAGGAGAAAGGAGCTTCAGCATCCTTAGCTATCAGTGTCTCCTACCAATTAGGGAAAGTACTTATTGAGCCCTTTCTTTAGATTAGTTCCTGAGTTGTCCCGAACACAGTAGAGCACCAGAAAGCAAGCAATCAAAGGCTGCTGGCATGCTGAAATGGACTGCCCTCAGCCCATGTACAAAGCTCGTGTATTTTGTTTACAGTTGTCATTCAGGGTGTCACTCATATCCTTATTTATTAATTTTACATAAAACTCTAGCAAGCTGAGTAAGTTTATTTTTGAGGCCTTCAGCTGATAGGTAGCAAAGGGACCTCCTAGAGGCCGGCACACTGAGAGCAACAAGAGAGGAGGAAGAATCAAGAAATCGTAATTGAAAACTCTTAAAAACGTGATCTGCCCCTTTGTTACCTGGAGTCCAGGCTTTTATCCGGGCTTCTGGGTACTTTTGGAGGTAGAGGGAGATACATCCTTGCCATGGAAGCAGCTCTAAAAGGGGAATCTTAGATGGAGGATAAGGTGGCGCTATCTTTTATAAGCCAGGTGGTTGTAACATTCATTCATCTCTGAAAATGAATGAACAGAAATGAACTGTGGCAGGGCCCAGGACACCAAGGGCAGCAGTGCCCGCTCTCCTGGAAATCCTCCCTTCATTGCCAACCTCTAAGATCTTACGAGGATTACGTTTCAGCACCTAGCACAGTGCCTGGCGAATAGTGGTGCCATGCACTTGCTGAACAGACACATCAGTTTCTGCTTTGTGGCCCTTTAGTGTAAGGACTGATGCCCAAGGGCACCTCTGTATCTTACCATGATTCTTTAGCTGGTGATTTTAAGTGAGGTAGAAAAAAGAAGAGGCCCTAATAATTTTAAATTCCTCCATTATCAGAAGGCATCAGGGAAGAATTATTTAATAAGTTATGCTGGAATAATTAAATATTTCAAGAAGAAGGGATGATAGATCCCTACCTATGTCACATGTCACAGTAAATTCCAGGTGAATTCAGGATTTGTATATGAAGAATTAAGCCTCCCCCCCCCCGCAAAAAAAAAAAGTTGAATATTCAGAAGATCTTGGCTTTTCGAAACAGGAATTATAAAGAAATGGTGATCGACTTGATTACAGTTTATGGGTACGGTGCATATATGTTTAAAACAAAATTATGATGGAAACAAACTGGGGAAATAATTTGTAATATAGTTGATAACTATTCTTACTGTAGAAAGAGCTCTTACAAATCAATGAGAAAACTCTCCTAAAGACAAGTGAGGAGTCGATTTACAAGTCATATAAATAGCTGATAAAGAAGGAAGAGGTTAACCTTAAGAGTAATTAGAATATTTGGGACTTAGTATAAAGCTACAGTAATCAAGACTGTATGGTATTAGCAAAAGGGTATGATCAGTGGAATAGAATAAAGAATCCATAAATAAACCCACACATATTATTGGGTAGTTTCTAATAAAGCTAACATATGACCTAGCAAACCCACTCCTAGGTATTTACCCAAGGCTAATGAAAATTTAAATTTGCGTGAGCACCTGTACACAGATGTTTTTAGTGACTTTATTCATGATGGTCTCAATCTTAAATAAACTGTGGAACACCTGTGTAAAGGGACACCACTCAGCAATAAAAAAATGATGAATTATTGGCACGTGCAGCAACATGGACAGATCTCAGAGGCATCAGTGAAGAAAGCCAGACTTCAGAGACTACACACTGTATGAGTCCATTTACAGGCAAGACTTTCGGGACATAAAACAGACCCGTGGTTGCCAGGGGCTGGGCTGGGAGGAGGAGTTGTTGACTGCAAAGAGGCACAGGGAACTTTCTGGAGTGATGCTCTGTATCTCTGTCTCGGTTGTGATAGCAGTTCCGTGACTACATTTGTTAGAACTTGCAGAGATGCGCACTGACAATGGTGAATTCTAGTGTATGTAAATTATACCTTGGAGAAATTGGGAGAAAATTATCAGGACAGTGCAAATTAAAACAAATCTGTTAATAATCTTTACCTATCTAATAGGCTAATATGAAAGATTGTGGTGTTGGGAATGGGGCTGCTAATAGAAACTTACTGTCATTAAACATGCATTTCATAATCTGAAGAAAGTAAACATTAACTTTTAAATACAGGAAATGTGTGGTTATATTTGAGAGAACTCTAGCTAAAGTTTTAATATGAAGGAATCTAAAAGTTATAATCCTATATAGAACCAACCAGGTTGTGTTTATTGTACTCCCTAGAAAGATGTGTTGATTTTTTTAATGTAGGAGAATAGCTTGTATACATTTTTAAACCACATGACTAGGCATTATGCAGGGAGAACTAACCAGAACAAACATTTCAAGAACTGATATTTTGAATTTTGAATCTTTTTATAGCAAATACACAATTTTAAAGTTTATTTCTTTTTATCCTCAAGTGATAACGTTAAAGTCTCTCGACAAGTTTAACATTTTAGGGAGTCTAGGGTAATGATGTGATGGGTTAAAGGTCACACCTCATTTGACTTTGTATCTCTGTGCCCAGAAAGCTGTGTTTGTTGCGTTTTGAAAGAGAACCCTCAAGAGTCAGCATATGCAGGTGATTTTCATTGACTGATATTGTAATGGCTTGTATATTTGTCTTATGTTGGCACACCTCAATCTTATGCAAAAGGCTCAGTGTTTTTAAAATCAATATAAGAAAACATCAGGATACTCCACTAGCTATTAAACTAAAGATCAAGTTCGTGCAGGCTTCAGATTTATTCTTTAGTCTGCAGAGTTGGTATTGTTTGATTAGACAATTGACTTCGACATTTTTAGGTTTGGTACTGAACCTGAACATTTTTACTTTCTAGATCCGAGCCAAATTGTGAAATCACTTTGCATTTGTCATATTTGTGTCATAATCATGTAAAATCGCTTCTTAAAACAAGATCCAAGTCCCTGAGTGTCCACGATGAGGCAGTGCTCCCGTACAGCCCGTCTTTGAAAAGTGTCCACGTTGAAATTTGTAGTCGAAGAATGAACTCATGCATGTTGCCATCCTGATGGCGCTTGTTTCCACATTTAAAAAAATATTTCTCATGTATGAACATTTTAGGCTTTGTGACTAGTATAATAAAATTGGACAGAAGTTAGAGACTTTTCTCATAAGCTTGTAAAAGGAAGTATTTAGGTTTCATAAGGTTTCTTTTTAATAAAAGATGTGATTTTGGAAAGGTGTGAATTTGTAACTGATTCTTGCTTCACCAGGGTGTGTAGCAATCAGTACTTTGAAGGATTGTTCTGAGGGTGGAAATTTCTAGGAACCAGAGCATCCAGACTGACTTGGGGAATGTGCCCAAGGTGGGTGACTGTGGTGCCTCTGGCGTCAGGGTCACGTCCCCTTGAGAACCCTCAGGCTTGTCCTGAAGCAGGGGAGTAGAACTAGAGGGTGACCCAGCCAGCAGCACTACCCTGACCCCTTCCCAGGCTTCATGAGACCCAGATCCTCTCCCTAGACACCGTGGTACCGAGATACCACCAGGAAAACAGGTTATCCAGAGAGTCTGGACCCATATAACTCTGCCCTTTTTTCTTTCATCACATTCTGTAAGACTCTCAGGGGTACTTATGAAACATCAGTGAGTTCGTATTTGAGTTTTCTTAATCCTTGAAGGAAATTATTTGTGCTAAAAATGCAAAGTAATTTATTTCCTACTGTAGGTATTCATGCTATGGGCAGATTGGTCTATGAAGCCATTAAGGGAACCCTGCGGAACCGAATGCCCCCAGACCACAGGCTAAGAGTCACAGGCTCAGTGACTAGAGAACGTGTCTAGACTTTTTTTTTAATATCTTTTACATTCCTATAAAGAGGTTTCTGCTTATTCAGTTAAAGTATGTACACATCAGAATATTAAGCACAGCTAATTTCTAATTACTTTTTTTAACAAGTAATAAATGAATGTTCTTGTAAGATAATTCAAATAATACAGAAATATATTTAATAAAAAGTATAAAATCCCCTTTGCTTTCTCTCGCCAGTCCCTCTCCTATATCTAAAGGTGTGACCATTTATGATCCTTGCAGACTCTGCAGTGATACATGTAGCACTGTTTGCCCAGACACCCTGTGAGCCTCTCAGAAAGTACCAGATAAGTAGTGGTGTCCACATTTTAAAGAAGAGAAAACTAAGATGTGAAGAAGTTGGGTGACTTGGCCAAGAATACATAGCTAATTCGATGGCCAACCTAGGTCTCGGATGCTGTAGCCCAGGCATGCTCTTTTCCTTAGGCTATCCTGAAAGAAATCACACAACTATTGTGTTTTAGCTTGTCTTATCTTTCCTTCTTCATCTGTGAAGTTCACTTCCTAACTGGTATCAAAATCAGGCTCGTAAAGTGACTTAGGAAAGAATGCCGAGTAGGAAGGGTGTCTGCTGCTTGTCTGGTGTGGATTTGTGCGAACGTGTATAGTCCCACAGTGTGTGACTGATAACCTTTGACTTCTTGAACTTTTCCCTGTTTTCGTGCGACTTAAAAAAACAAGTTTGCATAAGGCCTTAAACAGCTGACACTGCAGCTTGTCCTCATTGACCTTCACACCCCCGCACTGTACCCCGAGCCCTTCTTAGTCTCCTTTCCCTCTCACTAGCTGCTCACTGCCTCTGTACCTCAAACTTCCGCTTCATCTGCCTCCTGGGGGCTCTACCCAAACGGCATTTGCAGAAGTACTACTTTGTTTTTATAGTTTCAGGCTCACTCCGTTCAGCAGACCTGTGTCGAGCAGGACTGCTTGGGTACAGGAGACATACTCTGCACTCACGGAGCTCTGAGCAGTGGAGGAGGACAGGAGGACATCTGTAGTTACAGCTTGCTGTGGTCATGCTGAAGTCACCGGCTGGCCCAGCTCCCCAGGTTGGAGGGCAGTGTGGGGAGACCTCAGGGAACGTGAGGGTCAGTGGTGGAAACCGCTGTGTCTAAGCACATACTGGAGTTGGCACGATCTCCCTGACGTGGAAGTCAGAGGACCCACGGAGTGTAGAGTCTGGGAGGTCTCCTGAGCTTTGATTGGGTGGGTGAAGGTGTCATTGACCAAGTTAGAATACAAATGAGGACAAATAGGTTTGGGTAAAAGATGATAAGCTTTGTTTGGGCAGCACTGATTTTTGAAGTCCCCAAGGCACATTTAGGTGGATTCAGGTCTGGGAAAGAAGTTTTTTCAAGTAGGTATGAGATGTTGACATTCATTCTCACTCTTTTCTTTAAAGAGAAGAAGTGATTCCTTGTTAAATAATACAACTTTGCTTCCAAGTAGAGTGTTGATAAAACCAGAAATAATAGAGCTATCCTAAGACATGTCCACATTCTTCATTCCTCTTCTGCTTCAGTCTTACACTGTTAGTTCAAATGACCTGACAGTTTTCTACTTTCAGAACGGTCTCTAGTTATGTCCCATAGAAGCAGCCACTGATCTTGTTCAGAGCAAGAAGGAATCCTTGAAAACCAGAGCTCTAGGTGATTTTGAATGCAGGTGAGCAGTTCTTACTATGTAGATAGGAATTCACATCAGTGGACCGTAGAGATTAGGTTTCTGAATATCATACAAGAAACAAAGGCTCTAGGTTGTGTTATAGAACTCCTGGGACCTACACGCTTCTGCAACAGTACTTGCTATTCTAAGAAAACATTCCCTTTAACATTAGTATTGGGTCATATGTCAGTTGCTAGTGACCGTAGTTGGAACTGCAAAGTGATTGCATAAATCCTGCCAGTTGTGAGTGGTGTTATAAAAGGTGCTGGTTCCTAGCTCATCTGTAGTGGTTTTAGAACATTCTATTCCTGTTGCTTGTTTCATGACTCATGGCTACACTGATAAAAGAAAGCCGGAGGGAGAAAATAGAGGGTTCTACTTAAAATCTTTCTTCTGGTCTTCCCATTTTTATTACTTTCTAATCCCTGTTTGTCCTTTTGCTGTCTAGATAATTCACTTCAGAAATTATTTTTCAGAAAACCTTTCAGTAGTTGTGACATTTTCCCTTCCACGCCCTTTGGCAATTACTTTTCCTCAAAGTACTCACTCTTATTCTGTTTTGTTTTCATTTTGATCTTTTGTTAGCCTGCCTAAATGAACTTAGTAACATAAACTCCACCTCCAACCCTAGAGATAGCATAATTCAATTGTATTATGATGAATTGACCTACTGAATGTTAGCAGATGAGACTTCAGTGATCATTCTTGTGATCTTACTTCTGGCTACCTTGAGAGCCAGTAAGGGGACCGGTAGTAATTCCCACCCTTTATACTAACGAAGACTTCATTATCTTTCTACTCCTTCCCCTTCCATGAGTTGGAAGATTTTTTTTTTTAACCAAAGGAACTGTATTTATGAAGTGATGTTTTCTTTTTCTGTTATTAACCAAGGGTCTATAGCTGGGTCTGAAATAAAAACATATGCTTCAGGTAGTAGTATCAACATTAAGTTGGATTTTTCAGATGGTTGATGTTTGTTAACCTGTGGACCTTTAGTATGAATAGACAATTCCACTGACATTTTTTTACATGAAAATAATGTGAAGTCCCCGTTCCATGCTCTTTATCTAACTTTCCCTACTCATCCCTCCCCCCCGCCCCCAATTACAGACTTGGTGGATCCCTTGTGGTCCTAGGATCTCAAGCTTAGGCTATGATCTACGCCTTGGGAGTTTGTAGTTTTATTAGCAAGTTATTTTTTTTATGGAAAAGGTAATTTAAAATATCCACTAAAATGAATTTTTATTAAGACACGTACCCCCTCCCTCCCCTATTTTGGGTGAAATATCATAGATGATCTTTCTTGATTCCATTCTTAGTCCTGTAACACCAGATGTGTAGTCCTGGGGACCAAACTCCTGAGTTACCACCTTTTTTTTTTTTTTTTAACCTGAATTACTAAAAGGCCTTCCTTGTGTCTCCTGCCTCCCCCCAGTCTCTTAGTTTTTCTTCGCTGTGTCGGCTTTGTGCCTTCTTGAGCTTACCTGCTTTCTGTTTCTGTTACCTGCTGTCTGTTTCTCACAGTGAATTAGGAGCCCCAAAAGGGCAAGGGTGTCTTGTTTATTTTTGTGTTCACTGTGCCTAGACAGAGCCTGGCACAGGTGAATGAGAGCCGGGCGGCAGCAGCTTCCTTGGGAATGCTTTCTGTGTGCCGGTCTCTGTCCTGAATACTTAACCGTGGATTCGATTCTTATCCGTTTAATGCCTACAGCAGCTTTAAGAGGAAGTAACTGTTCTCATTTTCAAGATGGGAAACATATTTTTCAATAACTTGGTTAAAGTCATACTTCGTGTTTGTTTAGTGATTGTTTTTATCTCTTTCCTTTGGCCCCTAGGATGGAAAAGTTAATGATTCAAAGACAAAAAGTAGAGTAAGAAGAGAAAAAGTCTGGAAAATAAGTAAATGGAATAAATGGTCCCTTGAATAATGTCGTGTCCGTGAGAGGGTTATTTGCCCTTTCCAAAACTTTACCCCCTCAGTTACACTGCCGTTCTTCAACAGTTTACATGCTTCAAATCATGTCGTTCAGCTTTGGAAACTACTTGCCATAGAATTGTATTTCTGAGTTTCTCAAATTGTAAGCATTTCCATGTTCAGAAATTATTTGAACCCTAACTGAAAACAGTGGAAACAGTGTATATATTTATGTTGTTTTTCTTTTCTACTCTTCTAACCATGCAGCAGTTCCTAACAGAGTGTGTTAGCTTGCTTGGGCAAATGATCCAGAAGAGAACATTTCCAAATAATTGGACTTCCTCGTTGCTGTTGAGGTTAATATTTAACAGGAAAAGAAAGTTTCTTTAACCAGATTAGAATTTGGGGTAATTATTAGTTGATATGTATTTTATTTGTTGTATTTTTAAATCATCGGTTTTGTATAATTGTACTGTCAGGTATCATCTCCAGTTTAGCGTAGAGAAAATTAAAAAACCAAACTAGTTTATCCGCAGAGTATGAGATGGTAGAAGAAATAATGTAGCCAAACTCATAAAAATTATTGTGTTTTTAGGATTTATATGGAAATATATGAATTTATTATATCTCAAATGTATATGTGTTAATGGTTAGGTTTGGTTACAGTAGTAGCATTAGGCATTGTCAATATTGTAACAACAGAAGAAAGTTTTTAACTATCCTGATTTTTATGATTATGCATTTGTATTGTTAGCCATTTAAAATCCCCTCTTTCTTTGGGATTATTATATATATGTATATAATTATATGTTATATACATATATATATATAAATGTTTATATTATAAACAGAAGCTTCCCTCCTTGTGTAATGAACATCAGTGAAAAGGTGGGTTTACTTTACAGTTAATTTCTAGATTATGACTGTTTTGTAAAATGAAGGACACACGCATTAAAGGGAGAATAATTGTAATTGCCAGTTGTTCACAGTGGTGGCTTGGGAGTTGGAGCAGGTGACCAGAAATAGCAGGTTCACATTGTACAAAGAGAGTTTAAGTTAAACATCAACTCTATAAGTTTCCTTTTAAAAATCTTAATAAGGTATTCCTAGAATTGGGGTTATAAATTCTTCTCACTGAATATTTAAAAAAACAGGTGTAACTAACCACCATTACTGAGATTGTTTGACTTTGAATGGGGATGGCCCTCTGGATTCCAAAATGAAGATGAAGAAATGTGGGTCAATGAGTGGAGTGGAGCCCTGAGACACCTTGCTGTCCTGGGGCAGTAAGATAATTCATGCATCCAACAAGTAATGCCAGGCAGCCTCTTGGGGACACTGCAGAGCCAAGGGTGTGAACTGAGTGATCCTCAGGTCCCTTTCGTTCTCATTTATATAAATGTTTTAATTTTAGTAGATTTCCCCATCTCCTTCACTAATTTCTATTGGAGCATCCTTAGTAAAATTTATTGTATATATAAAAAAATCACAGTGTGTGTAACTTTTGGGTTTCTGCCTTTATTGCCCTCTGTTTAATCTGGACCAAGGAAAAGATATTTTATTAACAAGTTTTAATTCTCATGGAACCTACATAATTTTGGGTGTTTAAGCTTAAAAGAAAAGAGAGGTTGAGTGTTAACAGATGTGGTGACAAAGGCCTTGTGGCCTGCCCCTTACTCTCTTCTAAGCCTTTCATGGTCTAGAAAGCTTCTTGAATTGATGTCATGTTACATGCATGTTCATGTAATCATGTCTATACTTTAGTTTCTGGAATGAATGAATGAATGACTTGTGATGGCCTTCCTAAATTGAGTCATTATTTTTCCATCTGAGTGATGGCTTTGTTTTTTATTTAGTGGCAAGAAGTAGGGGGTTACTTGTTATTATAGGGGTTAGTGTTGAGAGGGTCCTCAAATGTCAGCTAGTCCAGCTTTCCAGCCAGTACAGGAGTGCCTTATGCAGGAGATTAAACTGATGGTTACCCAGCCTTTGCTGGAATACTTAAAGTGATGGGAAACTTACTACCTTTTCCAGTGTTATCATGGTTTTATTAAGTAGCATCTGCTGTTTAAGTCAAAGTGTGCCTTCTGGTTACTATACCTTCAGTCCTAGTTCTTTCCTCTGAAGTAATACATAATCAGTCTTTTTCCTCATTGACATCCCAGCCCAGGAATATTTTTCTCCTCTCTGAGCTTTAATTTTCTTGTCTGTAACATGATTTGGTTACCTGACCAGGATTGAGGTTTAAAAACAACCTGGACAATCGTGACCTTAGGCAAAACCCTTTTCATGTCTCAGAGTATTAGTATCTTAGTTTTATCTCTGGTGTATAATATAATGGGAAAAATGGCAGTGTATGTCCATTGGTTTGGGAACCTTGATAGGTACTTTCCAGTTGATGTTCTTGCCATTAATAAATGAATTAATTCATTTCTTCGTTGAACATTTGCTGACCATTCCCTATGTGCCTGGCACTTGCTTGGGTCTTAAGTGAATATGAAAACAGGGAATACGACAGATACCTTCCCTGCCTGACTGAGGCTTAAGTTCTCTCCCCTAGATCTTTTTACTTTGAGGTATAAATGCTTTTCTAAAATTTGGTTTTATGTTTCTAAAAAATTTTTATTTTATGTTGGAGTAAAGTTGATTTACAATGTGTTAGTTTGAGGTATGCAGCAAAGTGATTTAGTTATACATATACCTATATCAGTTCTTTTTTCAGATTCTTTTCCCACATAGGTTATTACAGAGTATTGAGTAGAGTTCCCTGTGCTATACAGTAGGTCTTTGTGATTATCTCTTTTATATATAGTAGTGTGTATATGTTAATCCTAACTTCCTAATTTATCCCTTCCCTGACCTTTCCCCTTTGGTAACCATAGGTTTGTTTGCTAAGTCTGTGAGTCTGTTTCTGTTTTGTAAATAAGTTCATGTGTATCATTTTTTAGATTCCACATAAAAGTGATATCATATGATATTTGTCTTTGTCTGACTTCACTTAGTATGATCATCTCTAGGTCCATCTGTGTTGCTGCAAATGGCATTATTTCATTCTTTTTTTATGGCTGAGTAATTTTCCATTGTATATATGCACCACATCTTCTTCATTCATCTGTTGATGGCCATTTAGGCTGCTTCCATGTCTTGGCTATTGTATATGGTGCTGCAAAGAACATGGGGTTGCATGTATCTTTTCAAAGTATGGTTTTCTCCAGATATATGCCCAGGAGTGGGGTTGCTGGATCATATGGTATCTCTATTTTTAGTTTTTTAAAGAACCTCCATACTGTTCTCCATAGTGGCTGTACCAATTTACATTCCCACCAACAGTGTAGGAGGGTTCCCCTCTTTCCACACCCTCTCCAGCATTTATTGTTTGTAGACTTTAAAAAATTTATTTATTTATTTATTTGGCTGCACCGGGTGTTAGTTGTGGCATGCGGGATTTTCATTGCCACACACAGGATCTTCGTTTCAGCATGAGGGATCTTTTAGTTGTGGCATGTGGGATCTTTAGTTGTGGCATGCAGGATCTTTAGTTGTGGCATGTGGGATCTAGTTCCCTGAGAAGGGATTGAACCCAGGCTCCCTATGTTGGGAGAACAGAGTCTTAGCCACTGGAGCACCAGGGAAGTCCCCTATCGTTTGTGGACTTTTTGATGATGGCCATTCTGACCCGTGTGAGGTGATACCTCATTGTAGTTTTGATTTGCATTTCTCTAATAATTAATGATGTTGAGTATCTTTTCATGTGTCTCTTGGCCATCTGTATGTCTTCTTTGGAGAAATGTCTCTTTAGATCTTCTGTGCATATTTTGATTGGGTTGCTTGTTTTTTTGATACTGAGCTGCATGAGCTGATTGTATATTTTGGAGATTAATCCCTTGTTGGTCACATCGTTTGCAAATATTTTCTCCCACTCTGTGGGTTGCATTGCGTTTTGTTTATGGTTTCCTTTGCTGTGCAAAAGCTTTTGAGTTCAGTTAGGTCCCATTTGTTTATTTTTATTTTCATTACTCTAGGAAGTTGATCCAAAAAGATATTCCTGAAATTTATGTCAAAGTGTTCTGCCTATGTTTTCTTCTAAGAGTTGGATAGTATCTGGCCTTACATTTGGGTCTTTAATCCATTTTGAGTTTATTTTTGTGTATCGTGTTAGAGAATCTTCTAATTTCATTCTTTTACATGTAGCTGTCCAGTTTTCCCAGCACCACTTATTGAAGAGGCTGTCTTTTCTCCATTGTATATTCTTGCCTCCTTCATCATAGAGTAATTGACCATAGGTACATGGGTTTATTTCTGGGCTTTCTATATCCTGTTCCACTGATCTGTAAGTCTGTCTCTGTGCCAGTGCCATACTGTTTTGATTATTGTAACTTTATGGTATAGTCTGAAGTCGGGGAGCCTGATTTCTCCAGCTCTGTTTCTCTTTCTCAAGATTGCTTTGGCTATTCGGGATCTTGTGTGTTTCCATATAAATTTTAAGATTTTTTGTTCTAGATCTGAAAAAATGCCACTGGTAATTTATTTCATAGGGGTTGCATTGAATCTGTAGATTACCTTGGATCGTATAGTCATTTTTTTTTTTTTTGCGGTACGCGGGCCTCTCAGTGTTGTGGCCTCTCCTGTTGTGGAGCACAGGCTCCGGACGCGCCGGCTCAGTGGCCATGGCTCACGGGCCTAGCCGCTCTGCAGCATGTAGGATCTTCCTGGACCGGGGCACGAACCCGTGTCCCCTGCATCGGCAGGAGGACTCTCAACCACTGCGCCACCAGAGAAGCCCAGTATGGTCATTTTGACAATATTGTTCTTCCAGTCCAAGAACATGGTGTATCTTTCCATCTGTTTGTGTCACCTTTGATCTCTTTCATCAGTGTCTTACAGTTTTTGGAGTACAGGTCTTGCCTCCTTAGTTAGGTTTATTCCTAGGTATTTTATTCTTTTTGATGTGATGGTACATGGGATTGTTTCCTTAATTTCTCCTTCTGCTCTTTTGTTGTTAGTGTATAGAAATGCAGCAGATTTCTGTGTTAATTTAGTATCTTGCAACTTTACCAGATTCATTGATTAGCTCTAGTAGTTTTCTGGTAGCATCTTTAGGATTTTCTATGTATAGTATCATGTCATCTGCAAACAGTGACAGTTTTACTTCTTCTTTTCCAAATTTTATTCCCTTTATTTCTTTTTCTTCTCTGATTGCCGTGGCTAGGACTTCCAAAACTATGTTGAATAAAAGTGGTGAGAGTGGACATCCTTGTCTTGTTGCTGATCTTAGAGGAAATGCTTTCAGCTTTTCACTGTTGAGAATGACGTTTGCTGTGGGTTTGTCATATATAGCCTTTATTATGTTGAGGTAGGTTCCCTCTATGCCCACTTTCTGGAGAGTTTTTATGATAAATGGGTGTTGAATTTTGTGAAAAGCTTCTTCTGCAGCTATTGAGATGATCATCTAGTTTTTATTCTTCAGTTTGTTAATGTGGTGTATCACACTGACTTGTGGATATTGAAAAATCCTTGCACCTCTGGGATAAATCCCACTTGATCGTGGTGTGGGTATCCTTTTAATGTATTGTTGGATTCAGTTTACTAGTATTTTGTTGAGGATTTTTTGTGTCTGTGTTCATCAGAGATATTGGCCTGTAATTTTCTTTCTTTGTTGTATATTTTTCTGGTTTTGGTATCAGGGTGATGGTGGTTGCTTAGAATGAGTTTGGGACTGTTCCTTCCTCTGCAATATTTTGAAATAGTTTCTGAAGGATAGGTGTTAACACTTCTCTAAATGCTTGATAGGATTCGCCTGTGAAGCCATCTGGTCCTGGACTATTGTTTGTTGGGAGGTTTTAATCACAGTTTCAATTTCAATACTTGTGATTGGTCTATACATATTTTCTGTTTTTTCCTTGTTCAATCTTGGAAGATTGTACCTTTCTAAGAATTTGTCCATTTCTTCTAGGTTGTCCATTTTATTGGCATACAGTTGATTTTAATAGTTTCTTATGATCCTTTGTGTTTCTGTGGTGTCTGTTGTAACTTTTCCTTTTTCATTTCTAACTGATTTGAACCCTCTCCCTTTTTTTCTTGATGAGTCTGGCTGAAGGTTTATCAGTTTTGTTTATCTTTTCAAAGAAACAGCTTTTAGTTTCATTGATCTTTACTATTGGTTTCGTCATCCCTATTTCTTTTATTTCTGCTCTGATCTTTATGCTTTCTTTCCTTCTACTAACTTTGGGTTTTGTTGCTTTAGTTGCTTTAGGTGTAAGGTTAGGTTGTTTATTTGGGCTTTTTTTTGTTTCCTGAGGTAAGATTGTATTGCTATAAACTTCCCTCTTAGAACTGCTTTTGCTGCATCATATAGGTTTTGGATCATCATGTTTTGTTTTCATTTGTTTGTAGAAGGTTTTTTGACTCCTCAAAATAAAATCTTGTTAGTCTACTTTTACTCCTCTGAGTGTTTTTTGCTTTCTAACTAATTCAGTATTTAACAGTATGTCTTTGATTTGTAGATATATGGAGTCTGGGAGTGATCCTTTTCATGTTGGTGTGTGGGCAGCCACCATTTCAAGAGGCCAATGACAGTGAAACATTGACAATGATCATGGATTGCAAATATACAGTACCATCCCACGTATCTAAAGGGTGTAAAGAGTAAGTAAAAGAAAAAAAAAAGTATGTGGGTATCTTTGTTCATTTTAATTTTTGAACCCAATATTTCTGCTCTTGTTAAGTATGTTTTGGGGAGTTAACCATAGAATATGATTGAAATTTAATATTGGAGTATGGAATGTATTAGTCTATTTTTCACATATGCCAGTTTTCAAGAAGCCCATTTTATGCCTCTTCCGCCTCCAGGAGAAGTGGGTTGCTTTCACTTGAAGAATTACCATAAGAACTACCTTCTCGTTTTGCACCTGCAATTATTTGACATTCCAGAGAAGGGTTAGGGGATTTTCTTTCCTGAAATAGACCATCAACACACCATTTTGGGATTTACATAGCACGCCTCATAATTTTATTCATGTACTTCTCTCCCCAGTTGACTGAAGAGCTCTGTTTTGGTTCATGTGACTATGGGAAGAAGTATATGCAAGCTGATTACTGGGAGTTTAAAGTACTATATATAGAGTACTGTGATACGTGTAGTGATAAATTCATAATGGAGTAAAAGAACTGTTGGAAGTTCAGTATTTCTTTGATATTGTGGTGATATTTTAAAATAAGGTCACCTGAGATGATAGCTACTTAAAGGATTTTGCTAGAGTAATAAAGTTTTTAGTTTCTCCCATCAGCTGATAAGAAGGAAATCTGAGCTTGAGGAACCTTTTCTCCAAGTGGATCCCCATCTTAGGCCATAGTTAAGAATTTAGGAATTCCAACTCTGATTCAGCTACTGGTTTCTCAGTTTACTAATGATATGAGAATGGTGGAACATACCTTACAGGGTTATTGTGAAAATCAAATGAATTAATGTATATAAAGCTTGTAGCTCAGTCTTTAGCACATAAGTAGCACAAGATGAATATTGATGACTCTCCTCCTCCTCCTCCCCCTTATACCCTTACTATTATTATTCTCTACCCCAGGAAGCAGGCTGCTCTCTGGGGGTGTATGTTGTGTGCATGTTAGATGTTTGTAATTCAAGGAGTATCTCCATAGTCCCTTCTGAAAAAAACTAAAACAGAGTAACTTATTTTTATATTGACATTTATCATTCAAAAGAATGGATAAAATGTGTATGTAATAAAATGAACCCATTATCCAGCTTAAGATAAAGAACGGTTCTAATATTTTTGAAGCCTCTTCTTGGTGTCTCCCTCCTAGAGGGATTATCTTTGATAATCATAGGACCATTCAGTTTCTACTTTTTCCTACTTTTTCCTTTTTCCTGTCAGTTTTGGTAAGTTTTGTTTCTTAAGGAGCTTGTCCATTTTACCTAAATTTTCAAATTTATTGGCCTCAAGTATTTATAATATCCTCTAATTATATTTTTATTTTTTATTTTTTTTAATTTTTTTTTTTTTTTTGCGGTACGCGTGCCTCTCACTGTTGTGGCCTCTCCCATTGTGGAGCACAGGCTCCGGACGCGCAGGCTCACCAGCCATGGCTCACGGGCCCAGCCAGTCCGTGGCATGTGGGCTCTTCCCGGACCGGGGCACGAACCCGTGTCCCCTGCATCGGCAGGCAGACTCTCAACCACTGCGCCACCAGGGAAGCCCTCTAATTATATTTTTAAAGCCTATGAATTAGTGGAGTTGTTGCCCTTTTTCCATCTCATACTGATTTTTTTGCCTTCTCTATTTTTGCATTCTCTATTTTTGTCTTGATCAGTCTTACATGAGGTTTGTTCATTTTAACCTTTTTCAAAGAACTATCTTTTGTCTTTATTAATTTACTATTATATTTTTTGTTTTATGCTATTGATATTCTTTTGTCTGTATTATTTCCTTCTGCCTACTTAATGGGCTAATTGTTCTTTTTCTTAAGCGGGGTTTCAGATAATAAATTTTCCTTTTCTAAGGTAGTAGTTAAGGCTATAAATGGCCTCTTAGTACCATTTCAGCTGCGTCCCATTAATTTTGATTAATAGTCCTTTTGTTATTCAGTTCTGATTATTTTATAGGTTCCATGGGTTTATTTAACCTATTACTTTCAGAGGGGTATTTTAAATTTCCAAATGTGTAGCTTTACTAATTAACTTTTATTCATTTCTAACTTAATTGCATTGTAATCCAAGAATATAGTCTGTATGTTACTAGTTTTTTTAAAATTGGTAAGGCTTCCTACGGCTTAGCATGGAGTCAGTTTTTGTAAATAATCCTTTTGTTCTGGAAAAGAATGTATGTTTTCTAATTGTTGGGGTCAGAGTTCTGTATAAGTCCTTAAGACTAAGCTTGTTTATTATGATGTTTAAAATTACTTCTGAGTCTTTTGACTGCTTGATCTATCACTTACTGAGATATTCTTCCACTACATGGAAGTATATTATAGGCAAAAAAAAAAGTGATTACCCCCATTAATACAACATTGTAAATGTATTTTTTTTATTCTTGAAAGTCTCTCAGTGTTTGCTTTGGGTGTTTCGGGGGAATGTTATTAGGTCCAAACAAGTTGAAAACTGTTGTGTCTTGCTGGTGAATTGAACGTCTGTATCACTATTTTTCTCTAATAATGCTTTGGGCTTTAAAGTCAGTCTATGTTGTCTAGTTTTAGCTCACCATTCCAGTTGTCTTTTGGTTAGCATTTATGTGCTATATAGGTTTCCATTCTTTTACTTTAAATCTTTTATTGGCTTGTTTTTAGGTACATCTTTTTTTAACAGTTGGGAGATGGATTTTTGATTAATCCCATCTGACCAATGCTCCCATCTGAGCATTGTCTTTTAACTGGAGAGTTTGTTCCATTTACTTTTATTGTGTTCACTGGTAGAAGTAGATGTATTTGATGTCTTTGCATTCTGATTTTGCCATCGTGTCTTTTAGTTCTTGCAGTGGTACCTTGTTTCCTTTGTAGTTTTCGACTGCGAGGTCAGATTTCTTATAAAATTATGTGGCAGTTCTTTTAAGTTACATTCCCTGGAGAAACAGTTTACATTTGCTTTTCTACTAGTTGCCCATGGGTACGTCCAGCCTGAAACCTCTTAAAATTAACTTTTTCACTATGTGTACCATACAGATATACTATCATTAATTTGGACCCCAAACTTGTGAGAGGACCAGCTTGTAGTTAGAAGTTCTTAGAAGAAATTCCCCCATCTCACCTCCACAGCACTGTTGAGGCAGCAGATTTCCCTCTTGACATCTTAGCAGTAGGTTTGTTTCTTCTCGTTCATCTTCACACTGAAGCTGGGGTCCCAGTTCTTTGCAAGGGTTCTAGTTGCATCCCCCACTTTCAGTAGGCCGTACATGTTATATTCTGGTGATATTCTGTTTCGTGTACTCAGTGTGGAAACAGAAAAAAACAGAAACAATCAGGCCAAGGCCAACTTTGTCATTTGCTCCTAAGAGTCTTGCTTTTACTCTGTTTTTACCTGCTGAGTAGTTCGTCTGTCCATGTTTCTGTCTGCCCTCCCTCCCTTCCTTCCTGCCAACACAATGCCTGTAAACAAAATATATGTCTAAAAATATATGTCATTTTGGTTGCTTTCATCAGGATGGTCATTCATTCTTCCGGAAACAGAAGTTGGCTCATGCACCCTATTCTGTATGTCGTCGCTGATCGTTGTATCTGATTCGGGTACGCCACCATGCCACAGTTAGTTCAAGGACAGATCTTGGTACCTAGAGTTACTTGTAGGTGGTAGGAAACTGCATTTGTGTGTTTGGCTTGTCAGTATATCTGGTGGTTGTGATTTTTTATTTTATGAATCTGATGGCACTTTCTTTATTCCCATCTGCCCCACCATCACCTCTAGTGGACGTAATGAAATTGATGGTGTAAGTTTAGGAAACAATTCTGATAAATACAGTAACCCACCATTACTAATCCCTCACAACAGTTTGCTTTAACAAGGGACTTACCTTCCTTTCCAGCCTGATCACAAGGATGCTGCAGAGAGATCCCAAGAGAAGGGCCTCTTTAGAAGAGATTGAAAACCATCCTTGGCTTCAGGGAGTGGACCCTTCCCCAGCCACGAAGTATAACATCCCCCTCGTGTCATATAAAAACCTCTCGGAAGAGGAGCACAACAGCATCATTCAGCGCATGGTGCTCGGGGACATAGCGGATCGGGATGCCATTGTCGAGTATGTCGGCGCTCATCAGTACAGGGGCCGTGGGCATAGGGTTCTTGGGATGGGCTCTTTTCTTAACGTGTCAGGGCTTGTGGACACTGTGTAATGGATAGGGTTGCCAGTGGGCAGGGGTTATGTCATTTATCTCTAGAGTTTCTGGCCCAGCGCCTGGCTCATAGGTTTTGTTGGTCTTTTGTTTTTATTTTTGTACTAGTGAACAGTGAGTCCTGTGGCCTTTCTCCCCTCTTACAGAAGTGGATTGGAATAGACTGTTTTATATCCCAGTACATGCCTTGTCCATTGCTGTATCCTCGTAATTCTTGGGTCTCCCTCTGGTCCCCATAAGGAAGCAGGGACACTCAAGGGGGCGACACCACAATTCCTCAAAATCAGGGGTTGCTATATGCGTCCAGTCACACATTTTTGTAAATAAAGTTGTAGTGGCGCACAGCTGAGCCCATTTGTTTACATGTTGTCCATGGCAGCATTGTGCTGCAGTATCAGACTCATTGCGAGATGGACCATGTTACCTACAAAACTCAAAATATTTACTGTCTGGCTCTTTAGAGCCCTTGCTGCAGTAACCTGGAACCCACGAGATGCACAAGTTGTTAGTTACATTTTTTAAAACCAAAGACAGTTTTTTATAACCCAAGAAGTTGGGAATCAAGGATAATATAAAGATGCAGTTGGCTTTAACAATGATATTCATTTCTGTAAGAGATCCTGTCTGTAAAAATACGAAGCGTTTCCACAAATGAAGAGTCAAAAGTTATTTAACCCATTGAATGAAATAGTTGGATATGATGGAAAGAGGATGTACTCTGGGGGGCAAAAAAGAGGTTCCCATCGGGCGGGCCACTCTGGCCTGGCTGAGTGATCTGACCCAGGTACCTGTCCTCGGGGGAGAGGAGGCTGCAGGCTGGACTTACCTCTACAGCGTGGCAGACTGTCACACGTGGCACCTGAGGGTCTGGTCCCTGAGAAGGGTGGTGTCTGTATAAAGGACATGTATCTTTAGGGTACACTGGAAAGAAGGGTTTATAAAACTAATCATCATTTTGGTTTATGTACAAATTTCTTCAGGTTTCTGAGTGCATTCTCAGTTTTCACAGATTGACCTAGAGAAACAGAGAAGTGCAGGACACTTGTTCTTTCTGCCAAGGACAACACTCACTTTAGGAATATGTGGAAAATGATTTTTCACTTTTGAGTGAATAAAAAAGGCTATTTGCATCGCCCTGAATTGGCTTAATATTTTTAAATGAATAAATACATGCAGTGCTGTAGTATAGAACTATTTAATTCATGTGAATTCAATTATCAATCCAGAAGGAGAGGTGACGCCTCAGGTGATGCCCTGAGCCCGAGTCCTCCTGGCTGGTTTCGGGCAAGTCTTTCTTGCTGCCCACAGTACGAGAAGCTCCTCACTGCAGGGTGATTCCTGAGTTCATAGACACATTTGTTGGTCCCCTTAACACAAGCCCGCAGCTCTACCCTGTGCTCAGCTGAGGAAACCACTCTGAGAAGTCATTGTGGCCCCGAATTTCACCTCGGGCTCTTCCTTTAGGACCTCTCATTCAGCCCCACTTGCCCCCATTAGCTGAGGCCCCACTGTCTGTTTTGTGAGGAGAGACTCCTGTATCGTTTCCTCCCGAAGTGTTCATTGCATATGTTCGCTAACTACAGAAAGGTCCTGAAAAGCATAATTACATATTTCTGGGCCTTGTGGATCCTCTGTGGCATTCCTCCTGTGTCCCACTACTGGCCAGCTGCAGGAGGGCAGGCAGGCTGTGTGCTCCAGCACAGCACCGGCCAGACTACGGACTCAGAGAGCATTACTTTTGAGGTGGATGAATGAATGCGTAGATTTTATTCAAAGAAGAGGCTAATGACATGCTTTCAATGTATTAATAATTCATTCATGTCGGAAAATGCCAATAAATACAAAGAGTATAAAAATAAAAGCTTTTTCTAATTTTTCTGATTGATACTAGTGCTTCAGTGTACATTCATATAACTCATTTCATAGTTCTGCTGGAAGCAAGTAAACCAGTGTAATGGAAATAAACACTGACACACATTAAATTTTTGAATAATGTGTACATTCTTGGAAACTTCATTATTTTGTGCATCTAAAACCAACATCCAGCTCAGCTGCCATCAGCATTTTGGGTTTTTCTTACTAATTGAACGTTTTTATGAAGTTGTGACTTAGAATTTTGAGAATGATCTACTAGGTTTTTTTCTCATTTGTGTGCGTGTGTTGGGTTGTTTTTTCCCCGTAATTTTAAAGATTCCAGGTCATTAGATTTTATTTGCTTGTACTTAAAAAAAAAAAAAAAAATCCAGTTCTGCTCGTGAAAAAACAAACCTGCGAATGTGGCTTATATTCCCTCTCTCTCATTTCCTCAGAGCCCTGGAAACCAACAGGTATAACCACATCACAGCCACTTACTTCTTGCTTGCCGAAAGGATCCTGAGGGAAAAGCAAGAGAAAGAAATACAGACCAGGTCTGCAAGCCCTAGCAACATCAAGGCCCAGTTTAGGTGAGAAAAAAATCTTCACTGATTTTAGTAAGTTAACGTTTTGAAATAGTGAACTTTTTTGATGTTTCCTAAGTCTGTGGGGTGGGAGTATAAAGACTGGTGACAGCCTCACTGGAGGGGCCACCTGTGGGCCCTCCACGTGAGTGGGGGTCCTGGTTCCCTGGTCACCAGGGAGGCCTTCCTCTCTCGGGCTTAGCGGAGCGAGGGGCTGCAGTTGCTGGCTTGGCCACAAAGACACCTGCGGAGAAGCCGCAGCCTCAGGCTAGCGTGCCAGCTATTTTCACTAAGCTCTTCCGGATCGGACATGTGTAAATGTGTTATTTTCTTTAATTTTTCATTCTAGGAACAAGGCCAGGTTTTCCCTCAGTATTGGACATAATTTTAAAAGACATACAGAGCATGTCTGTGGCATGACGCTGTGTTAGGGTTTCAGGGATTCGGCATCACATCAGCTAGTTGATTGGTCAGCTGCTTGATCTTGGGAGGTCACTTAACCTCTCTCTAACTCAGCTTCCTGTGAAGTGGGAGTAGTAATCCTGTTTACCTCTTGGGGTTGTGGTGATGGATAAACGAATTAATATATGTGAAGTGCTTTGAACTGGGCTTCACGTGTTTGCTGTCATTGTTGAGAACGTTTCCCCACCACATCACCTTTGGTAAAGCAGTGACTGTGCGCTCGTCTCCCCTGTGTTTTCCTTCCCTTCCTTTCCCAACTCTCCCCCTTCCCCCCGCCCCCCTCCTCTTCTCCCCCTACCTTCCTTCTCCTCTTTTTCTTCTGCCATATTAGCTTTCCATTTAATATCAAAGCTTGGGAAGAGTTACTTTTTTGTCACCATTATGAAAATTTATTTAGACTTTATCTTTATTCAGATGAAGTAATCCATGGAATTATAGTGATTCAAAAACAGAAGGAGGGACTTCCCTGGTGGTCCAGCGGTAAAGAATCCGCCTTCCAATGCAGGGGATGAGGGTCAATCCCTGGTCGGGGATCTAAGGTCCCACGTGCCGTGGGGCAACTAAACCTGTGCGCCACAACTACTGAGCTTGCGTTCCTCAACTAGAGAGCCTGCGTTCTGCACACTACAGAGCCCACACGCTCTGGAACCTGCATGCCATAACTACAGAGCCTGTGTGCTGCAACTAGAGAGAAGCCTGCGCGCCGCAACGAAAGATCCCACATGCTGCAATGAAGATCCCGTGTGCTGCAACTAAGTCCCGATGCAGCCTAAATAAATAAATATAAAATAAGTAGTTAAAAAAAATTTAAAAAAACTAGAAGGATGCTCTTGGTTCTAAATAATTCTCTACTTGTACATAGCTATATAAACATATACGTGTGAATATGTAACAGTAATTACTACTTAAAAGAGGAAGAATACCATTGGATTTTAAATTACTTGCAGTCACCTTGCCATGTGTAGGTTGTTACTTGGGATGGAGCAACAGAGAAGAGACAAGAAAACATTCCCGGGTGACCAAAGACTAAATATTTAGAAGTCTAGTTTAATGGGAAGATGAATTTGGTAACTGCATCTATATCCTGGACATATTCTTGCATAATGAAAACTAGACACCCTGTCTGGTGTCAGCTTGGAAGAAGACTGGGCCCCAGGGAGCATGGGGACCCTTGCACATGGGACAAACCAGGAGAGTGACAGTGAGGGGTTAGGGTCAACCTAGTCGTGGCCCGAGCCCTCTGGTGGGCAAGAGTGGCTCCAGAGCCATCGCCACATGCTGCGCCAGGCCTGGAGCCACTCCAGTGTTTTGGAGAAGGGAATATTTGGAATTGAACTGTTTTATTTTTAGGGGAACAGATCGGAACTCAATCTGAAGTTGAGCAGATATGTAAATGAACTAAATTGGTTTTACTGTATCATAGAAATTACAAAGCCAACAGTAGTTATAAAGAAATATCAGAGCCTTCCATGCACTTTCCTTTTACCCACCTGGGGATTACAGAGTGGAGATGCTGTCGGGGCCTGTCCTCCTGGGGCCCAGGGCCCACTGGCAGGTGGTGGATGTCTGCTTACTTGCCTTCTCTTTGTTGTCAAAACCCTGCACCCTAACTTGGTTCCATTGCTGGGTGTGCCTTGGGGTCAGAGTGACTTGGGGTGCAGAAACGTGGTTGGCATCTAGCCAGCAGAGTCATTTGTGGGGCATGGGTAGGTCAAGTCAGGGAGAGCGAGCCCCAGAGAGCGGATACGCTCTTTGGGTCCTGCCAGCATGGGATAGAAACACGTGTATTCTGTTAGAAGAGCTTTGTGAAGTCCTGGGAGCTGAACTCCACACGGGTGGGACCAGTGCCCGCATCCTTCCACAGAGAAACTAGGAAGTAAGGAAAACCACAGAGGCCTGACTGCAAAGGTGCCGTCCATTCGATAGGCAGTCATTCAGAGGGCTTCCTGGGTTGCAGAGTGAAGCCACTGCTCTGGGGGTTTAGTAACCACTGAACTCAGCCTAGATGTCACTGTCTTCAAGCCCATGTGGCCTTGGGCAGGTTGCTTACACTCTGTGTTTTGATTTCTTCACTGTCAAGGGAGGATGGGATTGTGGTGGGATTAAATGAATTAATTGCTGTCAGGCTCTCTCCACAGTGCTGGCCCTAGTAAGTTCTCAGTGTGAACTGTGCTGTCAGTGTGACTCCTTTATAGTTCTTGTTAGCAGTCTTTCTTATCTTTCGTTAAGATAAGCCGTGATCTTCTTACAGTGTTGTGCTCATTAAGTCTAGCACAGCGTTGGGGCCAGATATGTTCTTAATAAATGTGAGCTGCTTAACGATCTGATTTACTCATATAAATAAGAGCCATTGGTTCAGAAGTGGAGCTGGCGTGTGTGGTGCAGCTGCAGCGCTTAGTAACCATCTGGTTTCTGGGGGTGGGTTCTGAGGGTGGTTTTGGCTTTCTCTTGGGGTTGGTGGGGAGAGAAGCGCCTCCGGCACATCTGTGCCCTGCCCCCCTCGGGTGGACTGGCTGCTGCCCTGGTGGGTCAGACGCACTGTCTGCACCTGCCTCCCACTACAGGGACCCCAGCGTTTGCCAGGGTGACCTTTCGGGTGGCTGCTCTCTGAGGAGCAGCCTGAAAGGAATGTTGTGTGCCGTTTCCTAGGGCCCCGAGGCTCATCTGGAGTTGGTACAGTTGTGTTGTGAGGACAGAGGACTTGTCCAGAGACGCTGCTTGACCTCAGAATCATTGCACACCCAGCTTCTGTAAACTACCAAGCAGTGACCAGCAAACGGACCCACTCCATCCTTGAGAGAGAGGAGGAGGCTCCGAATTGGGGGAAGGAGGTCTGCTGTAAACTCCTATGGTTTTTTTAAGGCTATAGATTTAAATTGGCTTTTATGTCCAGGATAACGTAAGTGGTGTGACATGGAAGTGTCAGCGTACCAGTGGCTGTTTTCAGTGTCACTGGCGTCTACTGTTCCCCTGAGCAGAGAGGGCAGTTGAGAATTCAAGGTGTTTATTCAAAACAGGCTGGAGAACTCACTTTCAAAAGTCTTCCTTGGGCTACCAAGCAGTGTTCTTACTACTTCGGTGACTCTGGATGAAGGGACAGAATCAAAGTTTAAATAACAGTGGATTTTGCTATGCAGGACTCCTGTGTCATCATTTAAAAATGTATGTATTGGGCTTCCCTGGTGGCGCAGTGGTTGAGGACGCCTGCCGATGCAGGGGACACAGGTTCGTGCCCCGGTCTGGGAAGATCCCACATGCCGCGGAGGGGCTGGGCCCGTGAGCCATGGCCGCTGAGCCTGCACGTCCGGAGCCTGTGCTCCGCAACGGGAGAGGCCACAACAGTGAGAGGCCCGCGTACCGCAAAAAAAAAAAAAAAAAAAAAAGTATTTAGAGGGTGCATATTTTAATTGGTGAAGAAGAGATTTATGTATACCAGTATTCACTGACTTTCCTCTCCAGTATCATATTTAAATGCAGTAAACTATTTCCATTTGTTTTTGTAAACACCAACTATTAACACCATCCAGTAAAATCTGGAGGACTGGAAATTTCAGGTGAATTTATTAGCAGTGTAATATACCTTCAAAGGTTGTGATCTTAAGACCGGAAGGAGCAAAACCTGTGTTCAGGTTTTGCTTTGGTGATAACTCCCTTGTACTTTCTAAAAAGGTTTTTCTTGTGGTATAAAACGTTTCTATAGAAAAGACGTTTGCCCCCTTTTCTGACAACCGTGATGAAGTTTTCATTTGGCCAATAAGCCATAAACTGAACCACATTTCAAAGTAACATTTGCCCTTCTAGTGTCCTTGTGATGTTTATAGGATGTTGAATGGGTTTGCAAGGCCGCTGTCTTTTCTTCTCTTTCGTTTTCTTTTTTTTTTTTTTGGTAAAGCCTGTGTATTTTGTCCCAGTAAGTTTTATTTAAGGTACTTGGGTAAAGTCTGTGTACCATTACATAGCTTTTCTTTTTTTTTTTCCCAATCTGTTACATAGGCAGTCATGGCCAACCAAAATTGACGTGCCCCAGGACCTTGAGGATGACCTCACGGCCACTCCTTTGTCCCACGCGACTGTCCCTCAGTCTCCTGCTCGGGCTGCCGACAGTGTTCTCAACGGCCACAGGAGCAAAGGCCTGTGTGACTCGGCTAAGAAAGACGACCTCCCCGAGTTGGCCGGGCCCGCGCTGTCCACGGGGCCACCCGCCGGCCTGAAACCCGCAGCCAGTGGGCGGAAGTGTCTGTTTCGGGTGGAGGAAGACGAAGAGGAAGACGAGGAGGACAAGAAGCCCATGTCCCTCTCAACACAGGTGGTTCTGCGCCGCAAGCCGTCCGTGACCAACCGCCTGACGTCCAGGAAGAGCGCCCCGGTCCTCAACCAGATATTCGAGGAGGGGGAGTCGGACGACGAGTTCGACATGGATGAGAACCTGCCTCCCAAGCTGAGCCGCTTGAAGATGAACATTGCTTCCCCGGGGACGGTCCACAAACGCTACCACCGCAGGAAAAGTCAGGGCCGCGGCTCCAGCTGCAGCAGCTCGGAGACCAGCGACGACGACTCGGAGAGCCGCCGGCGCCTGGATAAAGACAGTGGCTTCACCTACTCCTGGCACCGCCGGGACAGCAGCGAGGGGCCCCCGGGCAGCGAGGGCGACGGCGGCGGCCAGAGCAAGCCGAGCCGCGGCGGTGGGGGCGCGGACAAGGCCAGCCCCAGTGAGCACAGCGCTGGCGGGGGCGGCCCCGCGGGGGGGTCGGGCGGCGCCCCGGGCGGCACGTCAGGCAGTGCCCGCCGCTGCGCCGGCCCCGGCTCCTCCACGTCCACGCAGCTGGCGGCGCGCGGCGCCGGGGAGCTGGTGGAGAGCCTCAAACTCATGGGCCTCTGCCTCGGCTCCCAGCTGCACGGGAGCGCCAAGTACATTATCGACCCGCAGGGCAGCCTGTCGTTCTCCAGCGTGAAGGTCCAGGAGAAGTCCGCCTGGAAGATGTGCATCGGCTCCGCAGGCGGTGCGGCGCCCGCCCCAGCCGTGGGCGGCATGAAGTTCTTCTCCGACCACGTGGCGAACACCACCGTGGAGTTGGACCGGATAAAGAGCAAGAATCTGAAAAACAACGTGCTCCAGCTACCTCTGTGCGAAAAGACCATCTCTGTGAACATCCAGCGGAACCCCAAGGAGGGGCTGCTGTGCGCCTCCAGCCAGGCCAGCTGCTGCCACGTCATCTGACCTCGGTGCGCTTCCTGCTCAGAGCGGCGAAGACCGGCTCACTTCACTGGTCCCTTTTCGGTTTTCCTCTTTTAAAGCGGGCAATTATTTATTACTTTTTCATTTGTTCGCCTGACGACTTGACAAATGCATGGTCTTTGTGCATGCTGCTAGACACTCCTTTTTTTTTTCCAGCCGAAAAGTCTTGTGTAATTTTTACATTTATAATTTTAATGTGGATGATCAGGATTAAATTAAAATGTATATTTGGAACCTAATATAAATGGAGCACTTAGAAATTTGATGTTCTGCACTTAACCTAGAGAGAGAAAAAATGATTTTCCTTGTGAAAAACCTAAATTCCTGCTCCGACCTTCTGTGACATGGAACCTCCGTGATCTGAGGCACACTCTGGTGTCTGAGGCAGAACCAAAGCAATAACGTTGTGATGCCATCAGGCCTAGAGCCCGCGAGCGTGCCGCGCGCCCCCAGATGCCAGGGCCTGTGCAGAGTACAGTGAGCGTCTGCACTGACAACCTTAAAACCGTGATTTCAACATACCCACACCTGTTTGTCTTAAGCTATAGTGTGAAAACAGTTTGGGCTCTTAAAATTTAACTGAAAAAGATTTTCTTGTTTTGTAATAGGTGAGATCAAGTACTTAGATTTATAAGGCAGCTTCCCCGTAGAGGTAAATCACAAGCAGACAATCTCATTTTGTAATGTGATAAAGTGAACTGATGATGTCTTAACTCTACTTACAGAGTGTGTGTCTGTCTAACAGAACAAAACGATGCTTGGTGTTAATTCCTTCCTGGAGGGCACACCCCAGAGTTCCTTTATAACCACATAGATAGAAGAAACTATAGGGCCTAATATAGAAGCAAAGGTGTACCCAGATGTTGGCAAAGTCAAAACCCCATAAATTAAAAAAAAAGATTATTGGCATATGATTTTTAGGAGTTTGATAATTAGGTTGTCTCTTTTGTTAACTTCCATTCTTTTACGTCTTTTAGCTCAGCTACCTATGAAAATTGGCTGATTAAAAAGTATACATAAAAGGGTAAGAATTCACACATAAAGCAAGCAAAAATGCACAAAGCCTGCTTTGTTTTTTGTGTTTTTTTTTTTGCTGGAAGTGTTTTTCACTTTGCCTTCCTGCAAAAACAATAATCAAAGAACTTTTGCTTTAAACTATTCCTGTACAAAGACTACTTTTGACCAGATAATCATCTTTCGTGGCTTTTATCTTGTAGGACACAGTATCATTTTGGAAGGGGACCAGATGCTACTTTTTCATGCTGTGCCCAGGGGGTCTTAAAAGCAACACTTAGGGACATTGGTGATAGGATGTGGCTGGGCCCCAGGGCCTTCCCACACTCATCAGCCTCCTGTCGTGTCTCTGCAGTGACAGTTGCCTGGTCCATAGAGTGGGCAGAGCACCAAAGGACAGCATTCCATTGGTCACGGTTTCTCCAAGTACACACTGACTCTGCTCCTTTAGGATTCATATGTTTTACTCAGAACTCTGAATTTCACAGTATACTTACTAAACTAAGTAAAGATGATAGTCAAAATACTTATTTTACTTTCTAGACCTAGGCTAGATACGTTTTAAGCTACAGCTCTAGTTCATTGTGATATTTATAATTGAGAGCTATGAGGATAGGTGTGTGGGTGAAGCCATAGAACATATTTGCTTGAAATTCTTGAGCAGGGATCTTATAAAGGGCCAGAAATAAGATGTGTGGTTCACATAGATAGTGAGCGTAACATCTGTATTAAACGTAGGAGAGAAGTTTATAAAGGGCATTGGCAATAAACTCTTTGTTGCAGCTGTTTTCCAAGTAATGTAAATACTTTTTCCTGTGATTATGTATAGCCTTGGAATGGCACCTTTTAACTAACCCATATGTGTTTGGTTTTCAGTGGTTTTTTATATTCAAATGTATATATGGTGCTCACTTTTAGGATCAGCAGTGTTGACCATTTATGCTGCATAGCTGTATCATAGCCTTACTAGTTGTGTGTGGTTGGTTGACCCTCTGGGTATACAAATGTTAGTCTGAGTGGCGTCTTACTCATTTGTTCATAAGTGAATGATTGTGCATGTGTTGTATGTCATAGTATGTCATCACATAAAAGGGAGGGAGCAAATAACCATTACATTAAGATAATATTGGACCAAATGACTTACTTGCTCTAAACAGTTTCTTGTACCCCTTAACCTGTCTTCAGAAGTTGCATAGAGTTACAGTAGTGTGTAAATTAAATATTGTGGAAAAACAATTAGTCTTGTATTTTTCTGTATGTGTGTATATATATATACATATATATACATATATATATATATATAAAATGATGTACTTCTGGCAGTTCTATCTGTATTTAAAGTTGTGACAATCTTGACACTGATTTTAAGGATAGCCGTGAGACTGACTCAAAGTTGTCCCTTCCAAGTAAGAATTGATGTGTGTTAAGAGGGTACAGAATTATCAGCTGATTTGGTCGGTTGCTTCCACTGCTGGTTGATACTCCTCATTGTGTAAACATTGACAGGTATGTGACAAATGGGAAAAAAAAAGTCCAGATAATAAAGTGGCATATCGGTGTTCAGCAATATAAACTGTGTCGCATATCTTGTTTCTTCTTATGAACGCAGCTCTGTATAGTCCCGGCCTGGGTTAGACCGAAGTTCTACGTGCTGTGTGCGCACCTGCACCACCAGATGTGACTGAAAAAACGCAGTCGTGACTGTTCTCACTTTAAACTCGTGACCATAAGTCTCAGGTGGGTCCCAGGACTGCCCATTAATTAAACTTTATTTCCCCAGTTATCTGCTTTCCTCACTCAGCCAGTCACCACGCTCTCAGTAAGTAAACCGAAGCAGTTAGAACTGCCCCCAAGCTCCCACTTCTTCTTTCCCACCTTCGTATGTATCCACATGCCCTGCTTTTCCTCCCGGTTGTGTGACTCCAGGTAAGTCCCTTCACTTGCCCCTGAAGACTTTACAGGTGTTAAGTGAGACAGACCTGAGGACTTTGTCATTCTCTTCTTCCCTTTGCACTGTCAATCTTTGCCTCTCTACTAGATTATTCCTAACAGCAAACAAAACAGACATGATTTTATTCCCTCAAATATTTTGTTTTCTCTCTAGCTGTTGCCACATTTTTCTATTCCTCTCCTCACCTCTCTCTGAACCCTTCCAATCACGCACTGCTGCTGTCACCCCGCCAAAACTGCTTGGCTCAAGGTCAGCAGTGATCTCCATGTGCTAAATCCAGTGGTCAGTTTTTAGAAACAGCTTTCAGGTATAATCCACATACCGCATAATTCACTGATTTATATCGTACAATTCAACGGGTTTTAGTATATTGACAGAGTTGTGCAACCATTACCATAAACCCCAAAAGAAACCTTGTACCTGTTAGCACATTCTCCCTTTCCCCTCAACTCCCAGCCCAGCCTAAGCCAGACAAACACTAATCCGTGGTCACTTCCAGTCCCACGTTAGCATTTGTTGAGTTGATCACTCTTCCTTGCAAACTTCACGTTGTTCAGGACTCTACTTCTGCCTTGCTGCTCTTCAGTCCACTAGCTCCACGTTCTCCCAACCACTAAACTTGGAATACTGCAGGATTCGATTCTAGATCCTTTCTGTATCTACACATAGTCTCTTGATCCTTAACATCCATGTGCTGATGGAAGCCCGAAATATACTTAGCCCATGTCTCCCAGGAACACCAGATTCCAACTACCTATTTGATTTCTCTATTCGGATGTGTCTGATAAGCACCTCAGTTTGTACAAGTTCCAAACTCATAATCCCCCTCAAATCCTTACCCTACTAATGTTCCCCATCTCATAACTGACAACTTTAAACCTTCATTTGTTTTGCACAAGTCAAAAATCTTGGTGTCAACCCTCACTCTTTGATCCCAGCATCCAATCCATGAGCGCATCTTATTCACCATTCAAATATTGACACCTCATTGCCTCCACTCCTGACATTCTGGTCCATGAACATCATCATCACTTATCTGGTCAACTATAAAATGCCTCTTAAAGGGTTTCATCACTTTTGCCTCTTGTCTCTCTCATCTGTTTTCCATTCAGCATTGTGAGTGATCCTTCTAAAAGCTAAATCATGCTATGTTTTGAAAGGTGATTAATTTCCAAGCATTTGAAGATTTTCCACATAAGTTTCTGTTACTAATTTCTAGTTTGTTTTGTTCAGAAATCATGCTTTGTGTAATTTTTATTTTTTTAAGTATATTTTATTTATTTTTATTTTTGGCTGCATTGGGTCTTCATTGCTGTGCGTGGGCCTTCTCTGGTTGCGGTGAGGGGGTCTACTCTTTGTTGCAGTGTGCAGGCTTCTCATTGCAGTGGCTTCTCTTATTGTGGAGCACGGGCTCTAGGCGCACAGGCTTCGGTAGTTGTGGCACGCGGGCTCAGCAGTTGTGGCACATGGGTTCTAGAGTGCAGGCTCAGTAGTTGTGGCACCCGGGCTTAGTTGCTCCGCGGCAGGTGGGATCTTCCTGGGCCAGGGCTCAAACCCGTGTCCCCTGCATTGGCAGACGGATTCTTAACCACTGTGCCACCAGGGAAGCCCCCGCTTTGTGTAATTTAAATCTTTTTAAGCTTACTGAAATTTGTTTTATGGCCCAGCTAATGGCCTATCTTGGTGAATGTTTATGTGAGTGCTTGAGAAGTGCTCTTGCTGGTAAAGTGTTCTGTATGTTTTATACATGTCAATAATTAAGTTGATTGATAATGGTATTCAAGTCTTCTGTATCCTTACTGATTTTCTGTCTCATTATATAAATACTGAGAGAGAAGTGTTGAAATCCAGCTGTAGTTATGGACTTGCCTATTTCTCCTTTCAGTCCTATCAGTTTCACTTTATGAAATTTGAAGTTCTGTTGTTAGATTGTTAAGTCTTCGTGATGAATTGATCCCTTTCATCATTATGAAATGTTGCTCTTTATACCTAGTAAATTATTTTTTGTCCTGAAGTCTACTTTGTGTGATACTGATATAGCCATTCTAACTCTTTTTGACTTGTGGGAGTGTATTTTACTTCTATCTGTATCTTTATATTTAAAATAGGAGTTTGGTTTTTTTGTTTGTTTTTTTGTAGGCAGCATGTAGTTGGGTCTTGCTTTTTTGTCCAGTCTGCAAATCCTTACCTTTTATTTGGAGTACTTAGACCAATTACATTTAGTGTAATTATCAACATGGTTGAGTTTAAATCCACCTTCTAATTGCTTCTACTTGTTTCATCTGTTCTGTTTCTTTTTCCCTCTTTTAGTAACTTCTCTTGGTTTAACTAAGCACTTTTTATTGGCTGTGTGCCTCTTATTTTTTTTATAGAACGTAACCTTACAACTACATACTTCCATTTTCTTCCTTCTCTTCTTTGTACTGTTGTCAATCATTTTATTTTTACATATGCATACACAGTTTTGTTTTAGGTAGTTTTCTTTTTAAGAGAGGAAACATGGAAATAGTCTTATATTACCAACATCTTTATCATTTCTGTCACTCTTCATTTCCTTGTATAGATCCACATTTTGGTATTTTCCTTCTGCCTGTAGAACTTAAAATTTTTTATAGTGCAGGTCTGCTGACTATATTCTGACAGCTTTTGCTTGTCTGAAAAGGTATTTTTACTTCATTTGTGAAGGCTGTTTTCATTGGGTATAGAATTCTAGCTTGACAGTTTTTTTATTGCAGTGCTGGACACCGTGAATTTCACATTGTTGAGTGCTGGATTTTGTATTCATGTAAAAAGTGCTGGGTTTCGTTTTGGCATAGGGTTACTTGGAATCAGTTGGATCCTTTTGGGTCTTGCTTTTAAAGTGTGTTAGGACAGATCCAGAGCAGTCTTCAGGGCTAATTTGGCCCACCACTGAAGCGGTACCCTTCTAAGCACTCTACCGAACTCTTTGCACTCTGGCTGGTGGGAGCATGAACTGTTCTCAGCTTTGTGTAAGTTCTAAGCGTTGGTCAGTCTACTGCTTTCCGGGGGGCTTCTTTCTCCAGCTCCAGGTAGTTTTCTCACGCACATGTAGTGATCGCTCTCAGTCAAAGACGGCAGATTCCAGTTCTTGCTCACTCCTTGTGCAGCAGGATATGCCAGACCTCAGGCTACCCCTTTGGCCCGAAGTCCAGCAGGGACTGGGTTCCTCAGGCTTCTGGATCTGGTGAGGGATAGTTGAGAAGGGGAAATGGGATCTAGCCTTTCTTTTTTTTTTTTTTTTTTTTTTTTGCGGTACGCGGGCCTCTCACTGTTGTGGCCTCTCCAGTTGTGGAGCATAGGCTCTGGACGTGCAGGCTCAGCGGCCATGGCTCACGGGCCCAGCCGCCCCGCGGCATGTGGGATCTTCCCGGACCAGGGCACGAACCCATGTCCCCTGCATCAGCAGGCGGACTCTCAACCACTGCGCCACCAGGGAAGCCCGGATCTAGCCTTTCCTGAGCTGACGGAAGCCAAGCACACTGTGACTGCTAGAGAGTCGTTTGTGTTTTTGAGGATCCCCGACTCCCGAACACCTCTCTCCCAGCAAAGCGTTACGTGTTGGAAAGTCAAGAAGAGGGAAAACACAGAACCTTGGTCCTTGTGAGTTCATAATGCCCTTGGGGAAGAAACAGGGATTTAAATTAGCACCAGATGACCATCAGAGGTGGTGACGGGTCACAGGGCACTGCTGTGAGGGCCAGGAGAGTTCCAAGACAGGTGAGCCAGGAGAGGAAGGGAGAGTGCAGGAGGCAGAGAATTGAGCTGGGTAGGATCCGGGTCATCGGTCCCTGTGAGCCTGTGGACTTTGCTGGGAGAGAAGGGTCACAGGGACTCCAGGGTTTCTGGACTGGAAGACTGGAAGAACTGGAGGACTGCGGGGCATGGCTAGAAAGATTGTTGCCAGGTGGAACATCAGTGTTAGGGTGGAAAGGAGACAGACTCACCATCCCACTGTCACTCAGGGCCCCCGCTTAGAAGGGCCCTCTCTTGCTTAACACTGCTCTTAGTTTGTTGTCTTGAAATTCCTGAAACTTTGGAAAAGGGGGATGCACTGGGCCCTGCAGGTTATGCACCTGGCCGAGGGGTTAGCTCTGTATTCTGCAGGTATGAAGGAGGTGATCTCAGCCACGAGGATGGGAGGCTTTGGCGAGAGCAGAGGCCCAGAGAGAGCAGCCGAGGCCAGAGACAGAAGCCCAGGGGCCGCCTCAAGTGTGGGGCTGAGAGGAGGCATCAGGGAGACAAGGAGTGGAGGCCACCGAGCGGGAGAGCGACAGGTGAGCCCAAGAACTGCTCACTGAGGCTGTGGTCTCTGAGCAGCAGAGACAGCTCTGAGGCAGAGGAGAACGAGAGGTGGAAGCAGGTCCTGAGGAGGCCTCTCTGAGAAGTGTCGGCAGTGAGGTGGCCGCGGTGATGGTGAGTGTGTGGGCGGTACTCTGAGAGCGCCCCGCGGGAAGGGACCGGTAGGCGGGCTGTGGGGCTCAGAAGGGTACAGGGCCTGCCCACAGGCACGGCGCTGACCCGACCCCAGAGCCCACCCCTCAGGTTGCCCGGCTGCATGCGGCGAGGGGAGACAGTGGATGACCTCTGACCTTCCAGAGGGCTGGGCAAAGCAGTATTAAAGCACTAGGCTGTGGGTTCACTTTAAACCACACTGGAGCTCTTACATAACAGATGTCTGTGCATCTTGTTACCCTTCTAATACCTGAAAGAATTCCAAATTCTGTGAGACCCCTGGTCCTGAGGGATGCGGACACACAGATGAGACCATGTCGGGCAGCTCATTGCACCTCGTGATGGGAAGGCATTTGGATCAGGGGCTGAGACCTGGTCTCACAACATGTCCCAAGGGGTTCCAGCGTGCCGAAGCTTCCCTGGGACCCACTGTCTGGGAGCAGATTAGGACCGAGGAAGAAGCGTCTCTCGGCCCCGGGATGCCTGTGGTGTGTTAAGGAGTCGGTACCTTCAGCGTGTTTGTGTAGGAAGCACAGCAAATACCTGGACCAGTGGGCACACGGTTCAGGTGGGAGTCAGCACATCACTGGGTCGGTTCAGGTTATTAACGCAGATCCCTACCTGCATCCTTCCTTCAGTTGTGGCCCAAATGCCAGGGGCTGCTCGTCCAGGGCACAGGCAGGGCGCCCCGGCTGGCGGGCAGTCGGGCGGGTCCTGGAAGGCAGTTGTTGGTACCTCGCTTGGTCTCCCCGTTTATTTAGCTGACTCCATCTGCGGTGCCAGTGTTCGGCCTTGTGTTCTGGGATGGGAGGGGCAGAGATCACTGTAAGTGGCTCTTAGCCTCCCTTAGCGTGGAAACATATTTGTTTCCTGTTTTTGAGCCAGGCAGCTGTGTAAAGGGCAGCGTGGATCTGTGTCTGCACTACTGAGTTGCCCTCTGGTCCTTTGTTCGGCACTTTGATGATTTTCCTGGTCCTGAGCAGATGACTGCCTTCACACCTTGGGCCTGTTGGACACCTGGCGGGGCGGGGGTCAGCAGACCTGGGCTCACCCGGCTGTGCCCTTCCCGTGTCCTCCTGCCTGGGCCGCGGTGCTCTCGGCTGTGCACAGGAGAAGACAGTGGGTAGCGGAAGGAGCCACGTGATGCCGATGCTTTGTGCCGCGTTCTCCCCGTCCCCCGAGGGAGTTCACCAGCAGCCAGAAAGGTCCAGAGAGGAGGCCACGTGTCATCTGCGTGATCTGTGCCACAAGCTCAAGGGAAAATGCCATCGTATCTCTTTTACGTTAGTGGATCACGTGAGGCTCACAGACCAGTTAGCAAGAAGCCTGGCGTCCCCTCCCTCCTGAGTGGTGGCGGCTCTGCCTCTGACCTGCCCAGGTATCCCAGGGGCTTTCAAAGGGTTGTGGGGCATGCCAGCACCGGGTGTTGGAACTGGAAGGTCTCTTTGGTCCTGCGCCCCGTTGCTCCTCTGCCCCAGGTCCTGTTCAGGCCCAGGGGTGCCTATCCAGTGCGAGGGAGGTGCTTGCTGCTCCAGATCCCTGCCAGACCGTGGGGGCCCCCACCTGGCACGTGGTGACGAGGCAGCAGGGGAGGAGGCTGGCTCTGCGGCCCCTCCTGGGGAGAAACCGGCAGGGCCTCTGCTCCCCTCAGTTCTCACACTCCAGAGCGTGCAGCGTGTGGCAGCGTCCACTGCAGGCATCCTCACAGACGTGGAGCCCCAGGCCAAGCTGCCAGAACCCCGTTCCTCAGGCCTGGGTGGTGGCACCCGAGCATCTGCAGTGAACAGGGTGCAGGTGGTTCTCTCTTGGGGTCTGCGGCCACTCTCTGAGGCCCACTTGCTGATGCCAGCCTCACTGCCCACCCAGTGCAGGGCTTGGCTGGGGCCCCAGCTAGCTCGCAAGACCTCCTAACTTTGACTCTTAGGAGGCTGGGAGGAGGAGCGTCCCATAGCCTTCCCGGGTGCCTGCTTGTACAGACACCAGCGACCACAGACGGGCCTCTTGTCAGGACGCGGGGAAGCGCCTTCCTTTCTCTGCAGAGGCTGTGGCCCCTCGTGGTGGTGACGCAAGGGTGCTCCCAGGCTGGAGAGTCCTGAGGACACAGCTGCCCCGGCAGAGGGGTCATGTCTTTCCTCCAGTCCCTGGTGGCCCTGGAAGGTGCTGGTGGCTCCACTTCTGTCAGGTCCCCTCTCTTCAGGCCACCCTCGGGCGGGGCACGGAGGGCAGTCCTCGGACTCGGCTGACCGGCAAGAAGCTCGCCGTTACCTGCTGCTTGCCCGGTGCCGGGGGCTGTCCTTGCAGGGCCGTGGGTTAAACTGGGTCAGGAAGAGTCTGGATCCCAGGGTTCTTGTTCTGTGGCCTTTGGTCTTCCATCTTCTTGTTGCTAGTTTCCTGCTGGAAGGAGGGCAGGAGCTCCAGGGTCAGGGCTGAGAGAGAGCTGGGGCCGAGGGCCTGGTACAGGCTGCAAGCACCGTCCTGGCAGATGTGGGCCACGCTGCTGTGAATTCCCCGAAGCCCCCTGTGCCTCAGTTTTCTCATCTATAAAATAGGGACAATAGGAGGAAACTGAGGCCCAGAGGGCATATCAGGGAGGGAAGTGGCCTCCGGCTTCACTGTAGGGCTGGGTATCCCTAACCATTTGCTTCTAGTTTCCTCCCAGAAGTCAGCAGCATAAAGATTTGTTCTCACGTCTGAGCTCTGGAGCCGCTGGTGGGGAGTGAGTCAGTGTGGCCACCAGCGGGGAGAGAAGGGTCCACTGCCTGCCCCCCCGCCTGCAGCAGGCCCACCAGGCTGACCATAGAGAGCAAGGGGGCGCCTGTGTGGGGGGCACGGGCCCAGCCCCTGCCCCCGGAGGCCCAGTGACTGTCAGTGGCCCAGAACTGAATGTCATACTGGTGGCGTGAGAGGGGATAGTTGGGCTGAGAAGTGAATTGGGCCAGGGCGCACTGGCAATCTGTGGACGCAGTGACAGTCTGTATTTCATGGCTTGAGGGAGGGTGGTAGTCAGGGGAGAGGCCACGGCAGGCAAGGAGCGGCGCTGCGGCCTGGCTCTGCCCCAGAGAGCGTCACGCCCAGTGAGGGCCACCTCTGCGGCTGCACACGCCTCGTCTCGCTGGGACCCTCCCAGCAGGGCCAGCGGGATGGGGCTCGTGCAGGAATGGGGGCATCACCTGTCTCCGGCTCTCCCCAGGTGCTGAGGCTCTTCTCTGGGGACCTGCCCACGCAGCGGCTCCTCGAGAGCCGTCTGGTGACCGGGCTTGGGTCCAAAGACCTGCGGTCACTGCGGTGTGGGCAAGGCCTCACGCGCCCTGAGAACCAGGGCGGGCTGTGTGCACAGGAGACCGGGTTCCCGGCCGCCCGCTCCCTGCTCGGTCTGGAGACACTGCTGCCTCAGCCTCCTGCTGGCGCCATCACTTTATGCACCTTTTCTTACCCGGGCTTGGGCTCCTGCCTCACCTGCTCCAGGTAGGCAGTGCCTGCAGCTCTTGTCCACTCCACGGGGGAAGGCGGGCTAGGGACGACGAGAGGAGGGCTCTCCCGCGGCCGGAATCCTCGGGGTGTCTGGGAGAAGTGGGGAGCAGTGCAGTTGAGTTGGGGGTGGGGCACGAGGACCCTAGGGCTAGCAGGGCAGCGGGGCGGCGGGGGCGGGAGCAGGCCGGGGGAGCGCTGCCGGGCATCCTCACGCACGGGGGCCAGTGAGCGGCGGTGGGCAGTGTCATCCTGGGTGTCTCCCTCAGGCCAGTTAGGGTGACGAGGGACTATGAGACGTGCAGTGAAGGACACCTTGGTTTCTTCCACCCCTGCTCCTGGGCACCTGCCACGAGCCAGACGCCACCGACTCCGAGCGCTGGGGCACAAAGAGGAGTTCCGGGGGCCTAGCGGGCCTACGTGGCATCTCCTTCCTGCCAGCCTCCCTCTTGTCTCCACCTGACCGGCTCCCACGTCCATCCTCCTCCTCCCCGAGGCCCAGGAGCCCGCCCCAGTGAGGTGGGTCCCTGCGTCCAGGCTGACCCGGTCCCGTTTCCCCCGAGCATGACTGGCTTAGTCCTGGGTAAGTGACGTGGTTCTGCTGCGTCAGACTGAGGAAGGGCAGGGGGAGGCTTCTGGGAAAGACAGTCGTGAGTGCAGGGAGCCCGGGGTCTGCACTGTCGCAGGGCGAGGAGGGCCAGCCTGGAGAGCAGCTGTGAGCCCGTGGGTGGGGAGGTGAGCTGATGGGGTCCACCCGGAACCCACCGCCTCACACCCAACTGCACTCATGTGACTGGTCCCCAAAACCCGATCTGGGGGAGACAGCTGGGTCCAAGGACCCACCTGAGCTTTCTCCTTTCCCAGCAAACACAGGCGCCCAGGCTGGAATTGCAGGGAAGCTCTTGGCGGCTCAGGACTGGAGTGGCGGCTACCGTTCCCTGGTGTTTTAAGACACAAGAATGCTCTAGAAAGTGTCCATCGAGCACGGAACCACCAGTGAGTACTTGTGCCATGCAAGGCCTCAACCAAGGGGGCAGGGCAAGGCTGACCACAGGCGTCCATGCTGGCAAAGACGACAGTCTGGCAGCACCCGCTGAACCACGCGGAGCAGACGGGAGAGCTGGGCTTCCAAAAACATGCGTGGAGCGGGCCTGCCGTGGCCACCCCAGTCATGATGTGAAGGAGGGAACCGAGGGGCCGGGCTCGGAGCGAGGGACACGGGTCTAGACCTGCCCGCCCTTCCCGGCCTTCCCGAGATGGGCCCGGTGTCCTGGCTATGAGGGCCCCAGTGGGGCGGGGCTGGCTGTTGTCTGGGGCACTTTGAGCAGCTGGTGGGAAAGGAAGCCAGGCCTGGCCCGAGCGGGGTGGTCCCCGGGGCTGGACCAGAGCCAGGAGCCCGGAGGGCGGTTTCCGGGGGGATGGGGGCTGCTGTGCTGGCGAGGGAGCTGCACCCCTGCGGGCACAGCCGGGACAGCCCCCCCCAGTTGTGGCCCAGCCGGCCGGCTGTGCTGAAGGTAGCCCAGCGGCCCCTGCCGCGCACCCCCAGGGAAGGCCCAGCGGCAGCAGAACCTCCCGAGGACCCCTGGGGCTTCCGCACGCCTTGGAAGCGGCCCAGCCTCGAGGCGGGCCCGGCCCTCGGCTGCCCTGGCGGCTCCCCCTTCCACGACCCAGCTCGGAGCAGACGGGCTGCTCCATCCACACACGGAAGGAGGCGTCAGGCGGGCATGAGGCCTTTAATAGCTTGGTGACCTCTGTTCCGTGAATAAAGGGTCTGTGAACATAGAGCAGGACAGAGCCAGAGAGAGGCACCTCGCGTCGTCGAGCGTCGGCAACGCCACCTTGCTGGACGCCCCGCCTGCCGACCCGACGGTCACCGTGAGGGCAACCCGGGGAGCTGGCGGTTCGCCCACGTGCCAGGCTGGGCAGCGGCGGCTCCAGAGCAAGGTCGGGCGGCGTGCGTGCGTGCGTGCGTGCGTGCAGGGCTCCGCGCGGGGAGGGCGCCCGCTGGCTCCACCGGCCCTCAGGGCGCCTCCTCCTTCCCGCCTTCCCTCCAGTCCTCTTTCAGGTTCTCGGCCACGTGCTTCATCTGCTGTTGAGAGAACACAGGACACGCTGAGTCACGTGAGGCTGGGCGGTGGCGCCTCAGGGGCGGCCCAGGCCCCGCTCCGGCATCACGGCCCCGGGGCGGCGGGAGTCCTGCTGCTCCAGGCCCGGGGCCCCGGCCGCCTCTGTGCCCTGGGTGCTGGACAGCGTGCATAGAGCTCTGCCCTGGGTACTGAACCAATGAATAACTCCTTTGGGATTTGGCTTAAAATACACACGGAGATTTCTGATAACAGCTATTTACTTAGGGAGAAAACAAGACTCTGAGCACAAACGCTGCTGGTGCCCGGGTACCTGGCTGCCCCTCTTGGGAGCCCCAAACACCACACGGGCTGGACACGGCGCACACTCCCGCCGGCTTTCGGGGAGAGGAGGCCGGTTCACAGACTGCAAGTCAAACGCCTCTGCCTCCTGCTGCAACCTGCTTCCCTCCCTCTCCTTTAGGCCTGTAGCATCTCAGGAGGCCCCCCGTTACTCCGGTCAGTCCTCCTCTCTTCTAGCCTGTTCTGCCTTCCGCAGGGCCGTGCCGAGATGGGCTCCCGGCAGCTGGCCCCTGTCCATCTGGGCTGGGGAGGGGCCTGCCTAGGTCTGGGGGACGGCTCCTGATGGGGGAGGTGCCGAATGGGGACGGGCTCTTCCCGCAGCCTCTGAGCAGGCCTAGAGCAGGCACCCCTCAGCTGCGGGGTTTATGCGACCTTCAGCCTGACAGGACGGCGGAGACGGTGTGATTTAGTTCACAAACCTGGAGAAGCAGAACGGCCATGCCACCCGAATGCCCCCAGAGGTTAGTTTTTGCCTCTGCTACCTTTTCTGTTACTCATGTCTCCCGTCCTCTCACGAGCCCACTTCGACTGTCAACTACTGATGTAAAATGTAGTATTTCCCCCCAGATGCACTTCAGACTCTTGCAGCTGGTGTCATTTAATACTTACGAGACCTTCAAACATGTCTATTTATGAGAGACAGAAAGAGGGTGAGGCACAGAAGATGAATCTATTTCCTGATTTGACAAGTAACCGTAAGAAACTAAAAGCGACATAAATTTAACTAAACTAGCATCAAAATGAGGATACGACATTCCCTAGTTTGTCACAGAATCTACCAGCCACACTTGCCCTCCACAAGCCTTCGAGGCTCCCTGTGAGCTGCAAACAGCCCACCCTGCGTGCGTGGCTGCGGAGGGGGGAGCCCCTTGGCGTCAGGCCAGAGCGTCCCGCAGACCTTGCGAGGCCGAGGGCAGCCATCTGACGGGCCCTCTGCCCTGAATGACCCAGCCCCAAGTGACCTAGCTTCTCGAAGATGCCTCTTCTTTCAGGTCCCAGGTTGGGGGCTTGGCCCAGGCCGGGGAAGAGACTCAGAACCCACTGGGCTTGGACGACTGCCCACCCGCAGTGCCTGCCCTGCTGAGGGCAGCTCCTAAGGGTAGAGGTTCCTGGATATCACAGGCTCATCTACACTTAACTGCGCCGCTGGAAGCAAAGGTAGGAACCGGGGCAGGGACCACCCCCCCCCCCCCGCCCCTCATGCCTCAGGCAGTCTACACAGGAGCTCCTGTCTCCACTCGTGCCCTTTCCTCGCCTGTCCTGGAGCAAGGCTGCTTCTGAAGCTGAAGAGTGACAGGCCCCCAGGCCTCTGGGTCGAGCCAACCCCACTCCACCCCCCCACCCCAGCCGTCCCATGGCTGGGTCCCTCAGGGCTCGATCTGCCTCACAGAGCTCTGTGATCCCCAAAGGCAACGTGGCCCGTGGGGGGCGGGAAGGCTTATTATGCCCCCATGACCTCTACCTGGCCTTCCTCAGCACAGTGCCGAGGCCCTGGGAAGTGGCAGGGAGCAGGACCAGAACTTAAGACCTGCAGCTAAAGCCCAAAGAAGAAACCCAGCAGCCAAGAGGAAACAAACTGCAACGGCCCGCCTGCCTGAGGTGAAGAGTTCAACTGGATTTGAGGTCAGTGAGCGACACTGCAACCTTTCCTGCACAAATGGGGGGCAGGCCTGCTCGGCTCCTGCCTGAAAGATGGGGTCAGATGCCATCTGGCCTCGAGACAGCTTCTCCTGGGTCAACCGGCCGCTGCCCACTGCTCTTGGGTCTGGATCCCCTCAGTGTGTGGTCATGTAACTTGTAATGCAACTGCCCCCCGCCCCAGCGAAGCTTTCCACATCCTCGCCTACTGGTGAAATGGTGGGCATTGGCAGAACTAACTCCAGAAGCACGAAATTGCTGCTCTGAAGGAACCCTGGTGATCATTTGGTCCTGTGGTCACTTAAGGGTCCTGAGACCTTGTTAAATGCAGACTCTTGGTACCTCCCCGAGATGCTAAGATGCCGTCATGCTGGCTTGTAGAGGGACCCAGGACTCTCTGAACTTTCAGCAAGCCCTCGAAGTTTCTCCGTGGACAAACCCAGGGCGGGGAGTCACTGGTTTGCTGTCTGCCATCCTTCACCAGCACGCAAGCCGGCGTCGCGGGCCATGCTGGGCAGATCCAGGCCACCGTGTGTGCTCTGGCGGGGAGGCGCCGTCCCCTCAGGGCCTCACGCTGCCTCCTGCAGCTCAGTTCTTTGGCGTCTTCTCTTTAGCTGCCCCGCCTGGAGGGTGGGGTGAAAAAACTGGCTTCTTTGGGGATTCTTCGATCAAAACCTTATTAAAAATACAAGCAGGATAAAAGTCCTGACTTCTTCCCCATAAAAAGCACCAGAATGAAGAGAGAACGAAATTTTCCTCAACTCATGCTTCATTAAAACACTCACGCTCCAAATTACTCTCTAAAAAGCACAGACTGATTTCTGGCATCATTATTAGCAATGGTTATACAGGTGGACCTTGCTTCACTGTGCTTCACAGAAATTGAGTTTTTTACAAATTGAAGGTTTGTGGCAATCCTGTGTTGAGCAATTCTGTTGGTGCCATTTTTCAAACAGCATTAGTTTCTAACTAAGGTATGTACACTGTTTTTATAGACATAATGCTGTGTAAGCATAACTTTCCTATATGTTGGAAAACCAAAAATTCACATGACTCGCTTTATTGCAGTGGCCTGGAACCAAGCCCAGGGTATCTCGGAGGTCTGCCTGCAACAGGAACCGAATCACTACGCGTGCTGGCCAGACATGCAGCTTAACCCGAGAAACGGTGAGTAACCAGATCCCTTCTTCCCTGTGGAGAAGTACAGAAGTGTGTTCTGAGACCTGCAGTCCTCAGACGGGGCTTCATCCTCCCGGGCTCGCAGCAGAGACTCTGCCTCGCTGAGCCCATAATCAGTTTGGGGATCCTTCTACTCACATCGCTCAGGAAATCAGTTGATTACAGTATTGCGCAATTTTCAATCTGTTAGCAGCTATTCCATTACTCCTTCCCCCAAAGCAACAACCACCTGCCCAGAAGGACTCTATCTGGGCAGGTCTTGGCTGGGGACAGGCCAAACCTGTGCATTCATCTCTTCCTGTTTGTTTGCTAGAGGACTCTAGTCTCTCTGAGTGTGGAGCTGAGCGGCTGGAGCCAGGCTGAGGGCCTCTGCGGCCAGGCCGTCTCATCCCACGACAGCAGCTCAAACATGAACTGGGTTCTCAGGTCAGTTCAGCTCAGCAACAGCACCTGGGGGACCAGGGTCCCTGAGTCCCGCCAGCCTCAGGTGCACAGTCCCGGTGACAGCACTGCCATCACCCATCCCTACTTCCCCTGCCCCACTCCGTCCTGATTTAATGGGCTGGGGTGTGGCCTGGGGGTTAGCAAAGCTCCCCTGGATGATTCTATCGCACAGCTGGGGTAGAGAACCACTGCCTGGAAGGAAGCCCCACCCACTGTGGGCAGGGCCAGCAGGAGCGGGCGCTTCCCTCGTGCACATGTGTGCCCTCCCTCCCCATCCACCCCGGCAACCACAAGCATGTCTCCTCTATCCTGTCACTTGTTTGAGGTAATGTACTTAGGGCAAAATTAAGCAAGGGTCTGGCAATTCAGGTGAAAAGGGAAGTAGAGAACAGGCCTTTTGAAGTACCGCATTTTCACAAAAACAATTTTTGTCTGTTAGATCTAGAGGAAAGTTCCTCAAACAAGCAGCAGGCTGGCTGAAAACGTTCGGAAGTAACAGTTAAAAATTCCAGATCTGTCCTGGGCCTGGCGATGCCATCAGGCTCTGACAACCCCAAGCAGTGGGTGGAGGAGCAGCAAGGTGCAGGGACAGCACCAGCGGGGAGTTACATCCACCTCCTCTCCCTCTGGAGGGGTTGGTTCATTTTACCATTTGACAAAATGTAGAAGTGTGAGATTTGCTGACACCCAAACAGGCCAGCGCTCTGAATCCCTCACCTCCCACCCCGGCCAACTTTTCTCCCAGTCGCCCCCATCTCAGGGACCACTACCAGCCGGCTACTCGGACCCAAACTGCAGACGTCACCCTGGATGACTCTCTGCCCCTCCCCATCGGGTCCTGTCGACTCCACCTGCCAAGCACACCCCATTCCTCCCAACTCCTACCTTAGGGCTGTCGCCCCTGCTGCACCGAAACCACCTCCCAAACTTTCCCACGCTTGTACAAACGCAGCCCAAGCCATGTTTTAAAACGGGACCAGAACATGCCACTACAGGGGTTTCCCAAAGACTCGAGATGAACACTCAAGCCTCCACTTTTCTCTCACAGCCCCGCTGCCTCCAGTCTAGCTCCTCCTTCCCGCAGGCTCATCACCATCTGCCTCGCCTGCCCTGCCACTGAGCTTTGCTCCTCAGCCTGTCTTCCCCCAGATAAGCCGTCCCAAATCACTTACCCCAGAGGAGTCTCCCGTCACCGTCACATCCCTTTATTTTAATTCCTGCACTCCACTCAGACCATCTGGTTTTTCATTGTCTATGTGAACTTTGTGTTTTTTTCTGCTTTAAACATTCTATCCCATCTAATACCTGGTCTCCTGACTGCCCCCAGGGCCTGCAGAAGCTCCGGCACCAAGTCGGTGCTCCACAGATACCTGTGGAAGAGCAACCAAGCCCAGCTCCAAGCCTACAGCAGCAGCCAGAGCTGACAGCTCAGCCGATAACCTCATCGAGAACAGCACAGACAGGTAAAGCCTCCCTTCTCGTGGGTGCGTAAACGAGACACATTCATGTTCTTGAAGTCAGCGTCACTTTCTGGACCATAAATGTGCCCGTCACACGTATAGGGTCATAGGAAACACACCGTAACATGGGCTGTGTGTCAGAAGTTTCAGGATTGTGGAGTTCCAGATGGTTTCCCTGCCCTGGTAACAGTGCAGACCTGGGTCCAGCCCCTCAGGATGTCACCCAGTGGAGACAGGAATCTCAGCCCCCCAAGCCCTGAGGGGTGGTTCTGGCGAAGGGAAGGTGGTATGCAGGTAGAGCTGGGTGGCGAGAAGATGACAGGGGAAAGTCAAGGGCCACCAGGAGAGTTGCCAGATCATCATCTTGGTCCCAGCTGGAAACCAAGACTCCTCCAAGAAGGTCCAAACCCAGCTCCCAGACCTGGTGGCCAGGCCCAGCTCACCCAACCAGTGAGATGCCAGTGTCCACGAGTTCATTAACTGCATGAGCTGATCCCGGGGAAGACAAATGTCAGTTCAACCTAAAGAAAATATCTACTTCTTAAATCATCTTTTGGGAGGAGGAGATCAAGGTGGCAGGGCAGAAGGACGTGGAGCTCACCTCCCCCCACAAATACGTCAAAAATACATCTACAACTGGAACAATTCTCATAGAACACCAACTGAAAGTGCTAAATGAAAAAGTGGAGGAAGCAGTCCCAATTAAAAGAAAAAGAGAAGTCGCCTGAAAGAACAGACAGTGAATACCAACTGGAAGCGGGCAGAAGATCTCATACAACTGAAGCTGTAAGAAAGATCCCCATGTAACCTGGTAAGACTAAAGGGAAGAAGGCGGGGGAATCAAGGTGGGACCTGTGCTCCTGGGAGGGAGCCATGAAAGAGGAATGGTTTCCTTACCCTGGGAACCTCCTTCGCCGGCTGGGAGCTCAGCCAGGACAGATAGGTAGCTGCAGGAGCCTGGGATTTGCCCAAGAGGAGTGTGCACAGACTGGCTTGCTTACAAGCAGGATAGAGAGGAACCGACACTGACTGCTGCCACGTCACCACACTTCCCAGCCCAAGACACGCACTTACTGGTGTGCGCAGTGCCTGGGTGCTGAAACTCGGGCTTCAGCGGACAGACTCGAGGAGAGGACTTGGTTTGGCTATTTGGACATAGCCCGAAGGGCCTAGGATGTGGTCCAGGCCGCAAATGGGGGTGTGTGGGGGACAGAGCGTGGGTCCGTCATGGAAGCCTCATTCACACCATGCTCGCAGCGGGCACAGCTTCCGGAGCTCCCACTTTGTGAGTGTGCACGTGATGAAGGCAGGCAGAGCCGACGCACGCACTCTGGCAGTAGAGGGTAGGCTGATTTTGTGGGTGTGCACACCAGGTGATGGGTGGTGTCACAGAGTTGCCTGTCCCAGCAAACAGGTCCTGCAGAGGAACACCCAGCAACTCCTTTCCAGGGGGAGTGCTCCAGTCTCACCTACCTCACACTGCAGCTTAGAACCAGACCTGGGGGCTTTTACTCCAACAACTGGGGAGCAAGCCCTACCCCCGACAGGGCTGTGACAACCAAAGAGGAAGCCCCGCCCAATATCCAGTGCAGGCTCTGGTCACCACAGCACCAAACACACCCCTTATCAAGGGGACAGTGGCCAGCACACTCTGAGCAAAGTCATGGCAGGCATCCACACCAAATGTAGCCCTCGCATCAAAAATATTGGACTTACACAGTCTACAAAGGGATGCTCCCACATAAAAGCAGCCTTTCAAGACCACAGTACGTAACTGTTTCTCCTAAATTCTTAGCGTAAGAGAAATGAAAGTAAAATGACAAAGCAGAGGAAGTACTCCCAATTAAAAGAAAAAAAGAAGTCCCCGAAAGAAAAAACAATGAAACAGACCTCTCCAGTCTACCAGACCGCTGAGTTCAAAAAGGAGGTAATAAAAATGCTGAAGGAATTAAGAAAGACTATCAGTAGAAATGGAGATCACTGTAACAAGGAACTGGAAACCATAAAGAGACAATCAAAATTAGACAACTCAATTGCCAAGATAAAAACCGAGCTAAAGGCAATAAATAGCAAACTAATTAATGCAGAAGAACGAAAAGTGATCTGTAAGAATAACAGAAGTCACCCAACAGAACAGCAGACAGAAAGACAAATGAAAAAAATGAAAGCAACATACGAGACATATAGGATAATATAAAGTGTGCCAGTCTACACATAATAGGAATTCCAGAAGGCGAAGAAAGGGAAAAGTGGATCAAGATGTATTTGAAGAAATTATGGCTGAAAACTTTCCAAACCTAAAGAAGGAAACATATCCAGGGACAAGAAGTACAGAGAGTCCCACACCAAGACATATAATTAAAATGGCAAAAGTTAGGATTCTAAAGGCAGCAAGAGAAAAAGAGTCAGTTACAAGGGAACCCCCCCCCATAAGGCTATCAACTGATTTCTCTACAGAAACATTGCAGGCCAGAAGGGAGTAGCAAGCTCTATTCAAAGTCCTGAAAGGGAAAACTCTGCAACCTAGTATACTCTACCCAGCAAGATTATCATTTAGATTAAAAGAAGAGATAAAGAATTTCTCAATCAAAAACTAAAAGAATACAGCAATACTAACCCTATCCTAAAAGAAATATTGAAAGGTCTTCTTCAAATAGAAATGAAGCAAGAACCTATAAGAAAGGGGAAAATCACAATAGGAAAGGCAGATATATAAAAGGATTGAAGGTCAGTTAAATAAGCCAGTACATAGATTAAAAAATTTTTTTTTAAATTTTCTGAGTGTGATTACAACTACAAGGAACAGCAAATGGATAAACATGAAGATGTAAAATGGACATCAAAATGTGGAGAAGGGTAGTAGGATAATGTACATCTTTTAGAGTGTAGAGCTTTCATGACTATCAGTCTAAAGCAAGCAGTTATAGTTATGGGTTACCATATTTGAAAACCAGGGTAACCACAAATTAAAAACATACGGTAACAGAAACATAGATCAATGGAACAAGATAGAAAGCCCAGAGATAAACCCAAGCACCTATGGTCAACTAATCTATGACAAAGGAGGCAAGGATACACAATGGAGAAAAGACAGTCTCTTCAATAAGTGGTGCTGGGAAAACTGGACAGCTACATGTAAAAGAATGAAATTAGAACACTCCCTAACACCATACACACAAAAAAAACCTCAAAATGGATTAGAGACCTAAATGTAAGACCAGACACTATAAAACTCTTAGAGGAAAACATAGGAAGAACACTCTGACATAAATCACAGCAAGATCTTTTTTGATCCACCTTCTAGAGTAACGGAAATAAAAACAAAAATAAACAAATGGGACCTAATGAAACTTCAAAGCTTTTGCACAGCAAAGGAAACCATAAACAAGACAAAAAGACAGCCCTCAGAATGGGAGAAAATATTTGCAAACGAATCAATGGACAAAGGATTAATCTCCAAAATACATAAACAGCTCATGCAGCTCACTATTAAAAAAACAAACAACCCAATCCAAAAATGGGCAGAAGACCTAAATAGACATTTCTCCAAAGAAGATATACAGATGGCCAAGAAGCACATGAAAAGCTGCTCAACATCACTAATTATTAGAGAAATGCAAATCAAAACTACAGTGAGGTATCACTTCACACCGGTTAGAATAGGCATCATCAGAAAATCTACAAACAACAAATGCTGGAGAGAGTGTGGAGAAAAGGGAACACTCTTGCACTGTTGGTGGGAATGTAAATTGATACAGCCACTATGGAGAACAGTATGGAGGTTCCTTAAAAAACTAAAAATGAATTACCATATGATCCAGCCATCCCACTACTGGGCATATACCCAGAGAAAACCATAATTCAAAAAGACACATGCATCCCAATGTTCAATGCAGCACTATTTACAATAGCCAGTACAATAGCCAGGTCATGGAAGCAACCTAAATGCCCATCGACAGACAAATGTATAAAGAAGATGTGGTGCATATATACAGTGGAATATTACTCAGCCATAAAAGGAACGAAATTGGGTCATTTGTTGAGACGTGGATGGATCCAGAGACTGTCATACAGAGTGAAGTAAGTCAGAAAGAGAAAAACAAATATCATATATTAACGCATATATGTGGAACCTAGAAAAATGGTACAGATGAACTGGTTTGTAGGGCAGAAATTGAGACACAGATGTAGAGAACAAACATATGGACACCAAGCGGGGAAAGTGGCAGGGGGTGGGGGTGGTGGTGTGATAAATTGGGCGATTGGGATTGACATGTATACACTGATGTGTATAAAATTGATGACTAATAAGAACCTGCTGTATAAAAAAATTAAATTAAAAAAAATACAATAGATTCACAAAAACCAATAAGAAAAGAACTCAAGTGTAATACAAAAGAAAATTATCAAACCACAAAAGGAAAAACAAAAAGAAGGAACAAAGAAGAAATACAAAATCAACTGGAAAACAAGGTTTAAAATGGCAATAAATACATACCTATCAATAAATTATCTTAAATGTCTATGAACTAAACACTCCAATCAAAAGACATAGAGTGACAGATTGGATAATAAAACAAGAACCTACAACATGCTGCCTACAAGAGATCCACATAGATTAAAAATGAAGGGATGGAAAAAGATATTTCGTGCAAATGGAAACAAAGCGAGGGTTGCAATACCCATATCAGACAAAATAAACTTTGAAACAAAGGCCATAAAGAAAGACAAAGAAGGACACTATAAAATGATGAAAGGATCAATACAAGAAGAGAATATTATACTTATTATAATATTCTTGTTATTAATATTATATAATATAAATGCATCCAATATAGGAGCACATAAATACATTAAAACAAATACTAACAAACATTAAAAGGAGAAATTGATGGGAACACAGTAATAGTAGGAGATTTTAACACTCCACTGACATCAGTAGACAGATCTTCCAGGCTCAAAAAGGAAACAAAGACTCTAAATGACACAATAGAACAGTTAGACTTAATTAATATCTACAGGACCTCAGTCTAAAAAAACCAGAATACACATTGTTTTCAAGTGCACATGGAACATTCTCTAGGATGGACTACATACTAGGGCACAAAACAAGCCTCAACAAATTTAAAAGGACAGAAATTATTTCAAGCATCTTCTCTGACTACAATGGCATGAAACTAGAAATCAACCAGAGAAAGAGAAATGAGAAGAAAATGACTACATGGAGACTAACCAACATGCTACTAAAAAACCAATGGGTCAGTGATGAAATCAAAGAGAAAATTAAAAAATACCTTGAGACAAATGACAATGAAAACACAACCATACAAAATCTATGGGATGCAGCAAAAACAATCCTAAGAGGGGAAGTTCATAGTGATACAGGCCTTCTTCAAAAAAACAAGAAAAATCTCAAATAGACAACCTAAAAGAATTAGAAAAAGAAGAAACAAAACCTAAAGTCAGCAGAAGGAAGGAAATAATAAAGATCAGAGAGGAAATAAAAGAGAGAAAAAAAATAGAAAAAAATCAATAAAAAACCAAGAGCTGTTTTTTTGAAAGGATAAACAAAATCAACAAACTCTGGCCCCCAGGGATCATCAAGAAGAAAAGAGAAGACGAAAGGCTCACCACAAAGAAAAGAGAGGAACCAAATAAATAAAATAAGAAATGAAAGAGGAGAAATAAGAACTGATACCACAGAAATTCAAAAAACCGTAAGAAATCATATGCCAACAAAATAGACAACCTAGAAGAAGTGGACAAGTTTCTTGAAACATGCAGTCTGCCAGCACTGAATCAAGAAACAGATAATTTGAACAGACTGATCGCTAGAAATGAAATAGAATTTGTAATTTAAAAAACACCCTGCAAACAGAAGTCCAGAACTGGATGGCTTCACTGGGGAATTCTACCAAACATACAAAGAACTCACACCTATTCTTCTCAAACTCTTCCAAAAGACTGAAGAGGCGGGAACACTCCCAAAGTCATTCTATGAAGCCACCATCACCCTGATGTCAAAACCAAAGATACTACCAAAAAAGAATATTACAGGCCAATATCTCTGATGAATATAGATGCAAAAATCCTCAGCAAAATATTAGCAAACAGAATCCAATGACACATAAGAAGGATCATATGCCATGATCAAGTTGGAGTCATTCCAGGGTCACAAAGATGGTTCGAAACACAAATGGACCAATGTGATACACCACATCAACAAAAGAAAGGTAAAAAACCACATGATCATCAATAGATGCAGAAAAAGCATTTGATAAAATTCAACATCCATTCATGATAAAAAATCTCACCAAAATGGGTACAGAGGGAACATATCTCAACATAATAAAAGCCATTTACAACAAATCCATAGCCAATATAATACTCAATGGTGAAAAGCTGAAAGGCTTCCTGCTAAATTCTGGAATGAGACAAGGACGTCCACTCTCACCACTTCTATTTGACATAGTATTGGAAGTCTTAATACAGTAATCAGATAAGAAAAAGAAATAAAATGGGAAGAGGTAAAATTGTCATTGTATGCAGGTGAAAGGATGCTCTATATAGAAAACCCTAGGGACTCCACACAAAAACTATTAGAACTAATAAATTAATTCAGCAAGGCAGCAGGATACAAGAACAATATACAGAAATCTGTTGCATTTCTTTATACTGACAATGAAATATCAGAAGTAGAAAGTAAAAAACAATTCCATTTAAAATAGTGTGTCCCCCCCCCACACCGCCAAAAAAAAAAAATCTAGAATAAACCTAACCAAGGGTGTGAAAGACCTATATGCTGGGAACTGTAAAACACTGATAAATGAAATTGAAGATAATACAAAGAAATAGAAAAATATCCCCTGCTACTGGATTGGAAAAATTAATATTGTTAAAACGGCCACACAACCCAAAGCAATCTACAGATTTAGTGTGATCTTTATCAAATTACCCATGACATTTTTCACAGAACTAGAACAAATAATCCTAGAATTTATATGGAACCACAAAAGACCCAGAATTGCCAAAGCAAAACTGAGGGAAAAAACAAAGATGGAGGCATAACTCTCCCAGACTTCAGACAACACTACAAAGCTACAGTAATTAAAACAGTGTGATACTGGCACAAAAACAGACACATAACATCAATGGAACATAATAGAGAACCCAGAAGTAAACCCATACACGTAGTCAATTAATCTTCAACAAAGGAGGCAAGACTGTACAAGGGAGAAAAGACAGCCTCTTCAGCAAGTGGTGTTGGGAAAGCTGGACAGCCACATGTAAGTCAGTAAAGTTAGAACACACCCTTACACTACGCACAAAAATAAACTCGAAATGGCTTAAAGACTTAAATATAAGACATGACACCATAATGCTCCTAGAAGAGAACATAGGCAGAACATTCTCGGACATAAATTGCAGTAAAATTTTCTTAGGTCTCCCAAGGCAAAAGAAATTTAAAAAAAAAAGGGATCTAATCAAACTTATAAGCTTTTGCACAGCAAAGGAAACTATAAACAAAATGAAGCAATGTGACTGACAAGGGCTTAATTTCCAAAATACACAGACAGCTCATGCAACTCAGTATCAAAAAAACAAACAACCCAATCAAAAATGAGCAGAAGACCTAAATAGACATTTTTCCAAAGAAGACATACAGATGGCCAGCAGGTACATGAAAAGATCCTCCATATTGCTAATAAGTAGAGAAATGCAAATCAAAACTACAATGAGGGGACTTCCCTGGTGGCACAGTGGTTAAGAATCTGCCTGCCAACATGGGTTCAAGCCCTGGTCCGGGAAGATCACACATGCCGCGGAGCAACTAAGCCCATGTGCCACAACTGCTGAGCCTGCGCACCACAACTACTGAAGCCCATGTACCTAGAGCCTGCACTCTGCAACAAAGAGAAGCCACTGCAATGAGAAGCCCGTGCATCACAACCAAGAGTAGCCCCCTGCTTGCCGCAACTAGAGAAAGCCCGTGCGCAGCAATGAAGACCCAACACAGCCAAAAATAAATTAATTTAAAAAACTACAATGAGGTGTCACCTCACACTGGTCAGAATGGCCATCATTAAAAAGTCTGCAAATAATAAATGCTAGAGAGGGTATGGAGAAGACGGAACCGTCCTATGCTGCTGGTGGGAATGTAAATTGGTACAGCCACTAGGGAAAACAATATGGAGGTTCCTTAAAAAACTAAAAATAGAAATGCCATATGATCCAGCAGTCCCACTCCTGGGCATATATCTGGAGGAAACCATAACTGGAAAAGACACATGCACCCCAATGTTCACAGCAGCACTATTCACAATAGCCAAGACATGGAAGCAACCTAAATGTCCATCAACAGATGAATGGATAAAGAAGATGTGGTGCATATATATAATGGAATACTACTCAGCCATAAAAAAAGAATGAAATAATGTCATTTGCAGCAACATGGATGGACCTGGAGATTATCATACTAAGTAAATCAGAATAGACATATACCATGTGATACCACTTATATGTAGAATCTAAAATATGACACAAATGAACTTATCTATGAAACAGACTCACAGACATAGAGAACAGACTGGTGGTTGCCAAGGGAGAGGGAAGGACTGGGAGTGTGGGATTAGCAGGTGTAAACTGTTATATGTAGGATGGGTAAACAACAAGGTCTACTGTATAGCACAGGGAACTATATTCAATACCTTGTAATAACCTATACTGAAAAAAGAATCTGAAGCTGTACACCTGAAACTAACACAGTATTGTAAATGAACTGTAGTTTAATAAATAAATTTTTTGAAACGTCACCTTTTGAGCCTGTGTTCTCCGCATATTATTTGGGTTTCAGATTGAAATTTCCGAAAGTTAAAGGCACTTTAAAAGAAAACTTCGCAGATATTTTGAGAATGCAAATTACTTTCAGTTGAGAGTGAGGGGCCCTGCAGAAGCCAGAGGCTTGCTTCTCAACCACCCTCAGGTGTGCACTTGTGCTGACGCTGCTGGAGCAGGGAGGCTTGCGCATCTGATTTAGCTACAGCCAGTCAGGGCTGTTAAGATCATTACAGATCTGCCAGTGCTACAGGCCCAAAGGTGCACAGGTGGCTGCAAGGCACTAACAAAAGATGACAAAGCAAAACTGAGGAGAGGCTGACCCACCTCCCTGGGTTTGGGAAACATTATTAGGAGCGAAAAGCCCTCATCAGAGCTGCTCATCACTGCTGTCCTTTCATACTCTACCAGTGGGTGCTAATATTTTCTCCAAGTTATGGGCACCCTAACATGGGATCCTTCCCATTTATCCAAAATCCACATGAAATCACTAAGTGGTAAGTGTAACAAGCCCCTCCTTGGGCTCCCGGGCCTTAGCGTGGGGTGGACACACTCCCTACAGGTTGTTTCCTGCAGGCTGTGGGGCTCAGGCAGCGTCCCCGAGTCCCTGTGCTTCATACACGTTCCTCTGTGCCAGCTTCATGGGAGTCTTGGTTACTGACCTCCCCCCTCCCCATTTCCTGCACTTCTAACCAAGCTTGCTTTGTTGATATAACTTTTAAAGTCTGCTACATTCTATTACCTGCATGTAACTTAATTTACAGTGACCACCACTTACATTACCTACTAGGCGCTGTTCTAAACTATACATATACTAACTCATTTGCTCCTTGTAACCGCCCGACGAGAGGCACACCATTATCAACAACTTAAAGATGAAACTGAGGCACAGGGAGGTTGAGAAACCTGCCCGAGGTCACACAGCTCAGAGGAGGTTTGAGCCCAGGCCACGTGGCTCCAGAGCCCAGGCTACTGACCTGCGGCTGCCTGGCTCTTGCCTGATGGTGCGTCCGGACTCTGTGCTGGTTTGGGACTATTATAACATCACCCCATTATCCACTGGGTTCACCTGTGCTGTGAGATTCGGATTTGGATGGACCACACTTCCATCCTGTGAAGGTCTGCCTGTATTTTGGAAATTCTTGGTGAGGCTGAAATCTTGTCCTGTCCCACCTGGCTCAGACTTTTTTCTGCTTCAGCTAAATCTCTAAACCGAGGGAACCTGGCTCTAGAACACACCATGTTTACCCTATTCTGACCTTTAAGCACAAATTTAAGCAAGATTTTAAAAGTTGCCTAAAATTCTGGAAAGGAAGTTTAAGAGTTAATTAAAAAATAAACAGAAATCCGTGTGAGTATGTTTTAAAGAAAGGCTTCTAACCAAAGGCAAAGAACAAGAAAGTGTGGAAAATGTGGTGGGAAAGTTAGGTGGCAAAATCACAAGCACTTGAACAGCTAAAACATGGAAAAGAAAGCTAGTGATGGGTGAAGAGCTTAAGAGAGCAACTCCAACAGAGGGAAATGTAGAGAATGAGCAAACCTAAACCTGGCAACACAGTGCAATTTACTAAACACGCAAAGAGGGAGTAGAAATGTTCACGAATGATCCAAGAACAAGGAAGGTTACGATCAGCGACATCTCCTTTACTAGATGAGGAGAGAAAAGTGGTAACGGATGCTGCTTAAGAGGCAGCTGAGTTGAACGGATGTAATCTGGAAACATCCAGATATGAGAGTGGAGAAGAAGAGTTGTGGGCTCTGGAGGACATCCACAAAGGGGGACAATAGAGCAGTGGCTCGAGGCCAGGCTTCGGCTGACGGTGCCTTAACACTGGCCACTCCGGGGCCCAGAGCAGTTGGTCCCACCGTGTAGGATCAGGTCAGAAGGCAGACGGAATTTGTATGAGAGAAGTGTAACTGGAAATAAAAAGAATCAGTGTCCCTAAGATCAAAAACAAGCTATGACTAATCATAAGGAAATAAAAATAATATAAATATATATATATATACACATATATATATAAAAACCACAACGGATACTTCTGGAACATCACATCATGTAATGTGCATTGTGACCACACAAGAAGGTGACAAAGGCAAGAGCGACATGACAGGGATGACCCGAGATGGCAGGACAGAAAAGACAAAGGCGACACCAATTCTGTGGAAGAAAGGGAAAAGAGCATTTCGTATTTTATCAAGTATTCATGTAAAAATAGTATAGTGATCAGTTTACCCCCACATCAGAGGACTGATGACTAAGTTTCTTTTAAAAATTGAGTTACTTTTTCAAAGGCATCACTCAGTATAGTAACTAGATCTCTAGGTGCGATGTTATTTTGCAAACTGAAATGCAGGAGGAAATCCTCTGTCCAGGTTCTGCTACAATATGGTCCTGGGTGACGGTCTATCAGAAGAGAGAGGTTGACAATCTGATATGTTACCATCAGCCCATGACACTGACCCATTCATTGATGCTACCAGGACACTGACCCAGTTGTTCAGCTCATCCAGATGACCAGCGGCATCTGTTCTGCAGGAAGTGCTTCCTGGACAAGACTTCACAGCCTCACATGCTCAGGAACCAGCCTCCTCTTGATCTGAATGCAGGCAGAGGCCTGCGAGCAAGGGTGTGCTGGGCCTGCAACATACCTCTCCCTTCCTGTCTGGGAGCCAAGGACGGGGGCAGTGTTCTCCTGCAGCACGAGCTTGTCGAGGTCAGGAAGCCCCATGCGTAGCACACAGGTCACCCGGGTTATTGGGAGATGAGACCCAGAGGGGTCTGTAACCAGCCAAATCTGCGACAATGACCTTGGTCAGGCCTCATCTTTAATGTGTCCTAAGTTGATGGGCAAGAACACTCCAGGGCTCAGGGCTCAGGGCTCAGGGCTCAGGGCTCAGGCTGGGGGACGGGATGTGAACAGGCACCGACACAGAGGGATAACAGGCACCGACCCACAAGGGGAGGCTCCAAAGAACCCCCCCAAGGCTCCTTCAGTGAGTCCCGAGTCTCAGAGTACGAGGGGATGCAATTTCACTGCGGCATGAAAGATAAACCCAGAGTTTAGAAAAATAAAAGGCTGAGGTAAACAGTTCACTAAACGAAATGTAGGAAATAGTCCACTGCCCACACCAGGGTTTCAACCAAAACAATTTTTTTAATTTAAAATAAACATTTTTCTTAATATCAAGGGGAAATAGCGTCTAATCTAAGAAAACACTGATGGTCACCACCAGGAAAAAGACAGCAGGAGAGTGTGAGTGGCTGCATCTGTGCCCACGGTGTCTGCACCCCTTTCTGGGCACCTGCCTGTGCAGGCACTTGGGCCCTTGCTCCCTGCAGAGGGGGCTCCCGCCTGCAGAAACGCCTCACCCGTCAGCCCTTGTAAAATGCAGGCACGACTTCGGGCTGCAGAGAAAGCACTGGAGTTCCCCATCACCCTTGGGATCGTCCCCAGCAGTGCTGGGTTTTCTCCCCACCTAAACAGGGTGTGGCCCTTTGATAAACACAAACATCTATGTCCTCCATTCGTGTCATCTAATATCTCAAAGTCAACATTATGACAAAACCAAGCCAATAATCATAATATTGACTGGGATTTTATCGCCTCCATGCCCAAGAGATGAACATGTCCCTCCACCCCCGGGGCGGCGGGTCCTGTCCCGTGGCGGGTAGGAATGGCCACCTGGGTGCCCGTGGCTGCCGAGTGGCACTGCCTGGGTCAAGTTGGAGCCAGGAACAGCTGATGGTCATGCATGATCTTTTTCTCCAAGAAAAACACCCTAAGTGCTAGGCAGGGACTCGAACCTTCATCCTCTTGATTTCCTTTTGCTCAGAACAGATAATTCCCACTGATTCCCACCTCTAAGCCTCATGAAGTAGGATTAGTTCCTGCTTCACCCCTACGTCTTTCATTCCACTTGAATTCCCCATCACCTGCATCCCTCCTGGGTGAGTGGCAGGCCCTGTGCCCAGTGCCGACAGCCACACAGGCTGATGGCACTGGCCCGGCCCACTCCTCACTGCTCCATCACAGGGCCCTGCACACACCCGGGCAGCCAGTCAGTTGTTTCTGACATCTAGAACTGAAGTGACACAATGCTGTCCCAGTTGGTGACAACAGGCCATTGAAATCTGTCCGGAGTCCCCATAGCACCGAACCGCAGGGGAAATATCTGTGGGTTTCCCACTTCCCCTTTTATACTGACATCTGACACTGGATGCTAACGTTTCTTAGAGGAACAGGCCATAACGACGTGTGTGCACAACAGAAACACCTGCGTGAGGACAGCAGCACAGCTTCGTCTGTGAAGTAGAAATGAATTCTTTGCAGACGTGTACTCTAGGTCTTCGAGAGCAAAGAATCCGAGATCCCAGTGTGATCAGAGCCCAGAGCCTGCATGAAGAAATCGGAGCATTTGTGGCTGACACCCCCCACCCCAAGTACAGCCTGCTCAAACCACAGTGGGCTTCTCCTGGGTGTGCGAGTGCTTTGGCGAGACTTGGCCTGTGGCGTGTGCGGTGTTAGATGGGCTGAGACGGGATCTTCAGAATTGCAGTGATTACAGAATTTCGCTGAAACTAATTATGGAATCAATCATGGGTTGACTGCCTAGTGCATTACACACGTGCCCCTCTCGGCCTTGAAGGGCAATGCTCCCAGGATGCCCGGATGGGAGGGAAGTGGGTCAGAGCGAGGCGCTGCGAGACCACAGTGCAGGTGCATGAGCTCGTCTCTGTTTCTGACCACAGTCCCAAGGATCTCTGCGGTTCTTTCCAAAATAATGGAAATATAGTAAAAGCAAATTTATTATTCTGGATGTAATATCACAGGGTCATACTTTGTTCACCCAATGGAAACAGAAAAGTTCTGATTTTTCTTAGGCCCAAAACACATGTGGGTGAATTTAGAAGATGTTCTTGGTTCTCTAGGTGAGGCCAGTATTACCAAAATTCAGGTGCGTTACTGAAAAGAAAATTGTGAATTCAGAAAGACAGTAAAAGCTAGGGCTAAAATATTGTAGCTCTATCTACAAGGCACATTCAGAAGAGTGTACTTAACGGGAAGCAGCAGTAAAACGCACGTCGTGAGGCTCCTAAAATCACCTCAGCAAAGAAGCTTCATTCCAATTCCACCTGCTTCTACTCGCCGCTTCTAAGTCTAAAACGTGCCTGTAGTTTATGCTTTGAGAGCAGCAATGGCTTCCTTCTCTGATTCCATGACACACTTTTCAGAGACTGGAAAGTTCTAGAAAGACAGCATCTAGCCCACGTGATCAGTGTTCTCTTTAGTCCAACCTTTGGAAAAACGGATCCCAGTCACCATTCAGGTTAAGCTGTCAGCCAGCACAACCCTGCTTGAGCCTCATACTTGGGTTCTGACAAAGGCTCTAACCAAAAGTCACAGTGTTTCGAGTTGGTCAGAACTCAACCTCCTTGCTCTGTTATTTAGAAACACAAGCTGATCCTTCCAGTAGGTGTTGAATTAACCATGTCTTCAACTGTTCAGTTCTTCCTCCACCATTAATGCTGTTTTGTTGCATGAAGCCAAGAAGAGCAGAAAGCATAAGAGAGAAGCTGTTTGCTAACAGGGAATCCCTTGGTAAAAGTCATAAACTACAGATGATTTTTGCCTGTTACCCTGTACGACCTGCAAGTCATTCTGTTAAGAGGAGATGGGATAGATGTTTCAGGAGCACGCGGCCAGGTTTGGGTGAAGTGATTCTGAGTCACCTAGCAAAGCCCACAGCTGATTCACAGTTAAGTGACACAGCTCTAGGAGGGGGAAGCAAACCAGTGTTTCCGTAAGTTGTTTTGGACAAGTCAAACAAACAAGCTTGCACCAAACAGTTATGCAGTTGTTCCAGGTTGTGGGCATGTATATTCTTTTACCCTTTGAACCAAGCATTCCAGGTAAGTACGTGGCAAGCCACACAGATAAATGCTCTTACTCATACAGGTTTAATTAAGAGGGCATGACAACCATTGGAAGGGACGAGAATAGCATCCATAATGATTAATAACATAAGCTCAGGGACAAAGCCCCACCGCTCCTATTTTCCAAAAGGAACTGGCACCGGTATCGAGGCTCCCTCGGGCGGGCCAGAAAAGCCAGCCACTCCCCAGGCGCACGCAGCCCAGCAGCCACGTGTCCTGGGCTGGAAGGGAGTAACCGGGACCACAGAGGAAAACGTGCCCGAGGGCAATGGAACAACACAAACCAGCAGGTGAGTCAGGGCCCAAAGGCCTCAACGCAATGAGATGACGGCTCTTTCCAAGCAAGGCCCTCCTCAGGTGCAAACTCAAGCTCACCCCACAGCGCTGGAGCTCCCGCCCTCCAGGGACTGCTGTCCGTCCCCCGGGAAGCAGAGCCCCACTGACCCCTCTGGTGGCATCTACTACTGAGCTAAGCATGCTTCATGCTGTGAAGAGCTTGCAGCCCCCGGGAGAGAGTGGGAGACCCCTGGGCTTCCGGCCAGGTTGGCACACCGGACTGGCCCTTGAACCCACCTCGCGGGCCTCTTCTCCTGGTTCTCTAGTCCCCTCCCTACCGCCCTCAGCCCCGAGGGCGGGGCAGCAGGCCGTGCTTGGCACTCACTCCCGACCCCCGGGACCAGCACAGGGACCTGGCAGCAGGTGACTAGTCTCAGGGTCCCACGGCTTTACATGCACCTGTGAATTCCTGCTGCTCTTCAAAGCCACTCATGTGTCACACCTCCCACGAAGCCTCCCTGGCCTGCCACAGGAAGGCTGCCAGGCCCCACCCTGTGCTCCCCCTGGGCTGCCTGTGGCTTCCCTACCGAACGGTGGGCTCCCCAGGACAGGGTCACTCACTAGATAAGCTCAGCCAGGGCCCCTGTACGGGGCTGATCAAGATGTGGCCCAGAATTGTGGGGGAGCCCAAGAGGCAGGCTGGGGCGGATGCACAGCTCTGTGCTGAGACCAACTGCATCTACCCTTCACAGCGACCACGAACACATCCCAGGGGGCTCCTTTCTTCCCTAGGCTTCAAAATTAGAGTCCCCTGTGCCATCGAAATCCCCGTCCCTCAGAGAGCCAATTCTACCGCTGAAGGAGAGCCAAGGGTGCTGGTGAGGGGATGAACACCAGCCCGTGGACGACCTCCTCTACCAAAGACGCAAAAGTCCACTTGGCGATTTCAGATGCTCTACGCAGCAGCTGTTTTTGGCTGCGTTGGGTCTTCATTGCTGCGCGCAGGCTTTCTTTAGTTGCGGTGAGCGGGGGCTACTCTTCCTTGCGGTGCACAGGCTTCTCATTGCAGTGGCTTCTCTTGTTGCGGAGCACGGGCTCTAGGCACACGGGATTCAGTAGTTGCAGCACGTGGGCTCAGTAGTTGCAGCACATGGGCCCTAGAGCGCACAGGCTTTAGTAGTCGTGGCACACGGGCTCAGTAGTTGCGGTTCGCGGGCTAGAGCACAGCCTCGGTAGTTGTGGCGCATGGGCTTAGTTGTTCTATGGCATGTGGCATCTTCCCAGACCAGGGATCGAACCTGTGTCCCCTGCATTGGCAGGCGATGCTTAACCACTGCGCCACCGGGGAAATCCCTACGCAGCAGCTTTAAGAGCAGAGTGAGATGGGCTCTCAGGCAGTGAGACCCAAACCTTGATGATCAGTAATCAGAATGTATCTGAGGATCTTTCATAAGAGGAGTTCCCACTTTTCATTTAGCAGGTCTGCGGAGGGGCCTGAGAATTTTTTTTCCAAACTTTAAATTTTGCTATTATTTCAAACTGACAGAAAATTTGCAAGCATAGTGTAAGGATCTTAAATACGCTTACTCAGATTTACCAACTGCTTCCATTTTTCCCTGTTTATCATTCTCTTTATATTATTTTTTTCTTACTCATTTGAGAGTAAGTGGCAGACAACACACCCCTTTGCCCCTAGTTACATCAGTATATACTTCCTAAAAACAAGGCCTTTTTCTTACGTAGTATAGGAAAATGTTCCCTAATGATTTTGAAGGGTGAAGTGACGGTCATTTCCTATTTTATCAAACTTCCCAAATTTTATCAAGTTGATGGAATCCACAAAGTATAAAACAGCTGGGAGTCCCTAAAGCATTACTAAAGAATGATAAAAGAACAACTGGTTATTCTGAGGAAAAGCAGATAGTGATGAACGCACGGCTTCCCTTGTGTTCACGGCAGACATGATTTTGATGAACTGCGATAGAACAGAAGCATATCAGCAAGCGTTCCACTGAGCTGAACTGGGGGACAGGTGGTGGGCAGCCTCTAAGAGGGCCCCCAGTAATGCCCTCCTTCTCCCTGCGGAAGCCCCTCTCCCAGATTGTGGGCTGGACCCAGTGACTCACTTCTAGACAACAGAGCACGGCACAGTGAGGGGACGTCGCTTCCGAGATGAGGTTACAAAGAGGCTGCGGCTTCCGTCCTGGGGGCTCCCTCTCTCGCTTGCTGGCTCTTGACGGGAGTCGGCTGCCCGGTGTGAGCAGCCCACGTGCTGAGGAACTGATGTCCCTGCCCAGAGGCTGTGAGCTGGGGAGGGGTGTCCCCCCAGTCAGCCCTGATGCCTGCAGCCCTGGCCGACTCCTTGATTACAGCCTCGAGAGGCACCCAGGAGCCACGTGCAGATACAGACACTGTGAGGGGGTGAATGTTTGTTCTGGGGTCGTTTGTTCTCCAGCAATAGATATAGGGGATGGTTAAGACGGAACGTCGCCAAATTTCATCTGAAGTAAAAATATGCTTGATTTCATAAAGCTCTGGTCAATGGCATAATCAAGGGTCAAGGGGTCCTGGCCAGAGAGGCGGGAGGGGGTCACTTCTCTCTCTCCTCTCCTGATTACTCAACCTCTCTCTCAAATGAATCCTTCCGAACGACTTTAAAAGATATTTCTATTTTTAAAATGCACGTACCTAGTTGAAAAGAATCAAGCACTAAAAAAATATATTGTGAAAAAAATTCACCCCCATCTTTGTGCCCCAGTCCCTCCTCTTATTACATTACCAATTTCGTGATCATTCTTTCAGAAGTCTTTTTTTCCCCAAATATCGGCGTAGGGTATTTCTGAAATATCGACTTTCTTGTTTTTAATACAGAGGGTCGCATAATATGTCCTATTCTGCATCTTGCAAAATAAATCTTGGAGACGGCCCTATATCGGGAATTGTAGAAAGTTCTTTTCCTTTTGAATATCTGCAAGAATGCTACTGTATGGACAGGACGGTTCATTTAACTAGCCCCCCTGTAAGCCAGGATGTTTAGGTTACGGGTGTGTGCGCGTCCTTATGAACATGTGAGTGTATCTCGGGGATAAATTCCTAGAATTCTTCATAGGCTATTAAACATCCTGGCTTCTCTCATTAAACAAATAAACAAAACCCTCCCCTCCACCTCTTACCCACGTGCTCCCCTCCAGCTGACACTGTAGTTTTCACCTCCCTTCCCAGACAAACTTGTTGATAGAGTTGTCTATCCTGATTGTTTTCTCAGCTCTCGCTTCCCAACCACTCCAAATCGGCTCCCGGTCCTATTAACCTAAGATCACCCTGAGTGCCGTGTGGTTCAATCCAAGGGGCATGCCCCGGTCTTCATCTGATGCTTTCATAGCCGCAGCTGACATTTGGCAACTATCTCCTTCCTGACACTTCTGCCCTTGACTCTGTGACGTGATGGCCCACCTGGCCTTCCTGCCCTCCCACACCTCTCTATCTGGTCTTCTTCTGGCAGGCCCTCAACAGCTGGCGTTCCTCCAAGATCAATTCTAGGCCCTCGCTTCATTTTAGATTAGCACTGTCCAACAGAACTTTCAGTGATGCTGGGAATGATTTATTAAGCACTCAAAATGTGGTCAGTGCAACTGAGGAGCTGAATTTTTCATCTGATTTAATTTGAACCAATTTAAATTTCAGTAGCCGCAGGTGGCTAATGGCAACCATAGACAGGGCAGCTCGACATGCTCTCCCTAAGAGAGATCACACACACCATGGCCTCGGCCACCGTCTACGGGCAGAGCACACACACATCTCTATTGCCAGCCCGGACTTTCCTCTAAACTCACTGAACACTCACATAACCAATGCCTGCTTGCCATCTTCCCTTGGATGTTTCTAAACTGACAAAATTAAATTTAAGATCATCTTCTGAAGCTAGGTTATCTTCCCAATTAGTGAAATGCACAGCTAAGGAGCCTCCGAAAACCAAGTGTGGTTGACTCCATCTCCTAATCATTTCTCAGCTTTGTCCACTTCTCCACATTTGACTACCTCCACGTGAACCCATCATGGAAACCGATGGCACAACCTCCTTACTGGTCCACTTGTATCCTCTCTGGCTACACCTCCCAATCTGTCCTCTATGCTGTAACCTAATGTAAATGTGAAGATGCTCGAGCCCCTTCAGTGGCTTCCTGTGTTTCAGGGATAGAGGCACAGTCCGTTGTGCAAGGACTGATTTTGCCAACCACTGGCCAACTCTCCGCGGCCACCCCCCTTCCCTGCAGTCACCCTGGTCTTCTGTCTCCTGCAGTTACCATGTGGGGACGTTACCATTTCTTTCTGACTCCTTTCCTAGTTTTCAACATCACCTTCTCTAACTGTGGGAAGCAAACAAACAAAACCCTCCTGTTAGTCACAACATGAAGGTTCTGGAAGAGCTGGCTCCTGAGTGACGGACACCACGGGAGAAAAGCGCTGCTCGTTTGCTTCTTCCCTTATGTGTCTCTATAAACGCAGGTCCCTTCCATACCAAAGCAGAACTGGAAGGGACTGTGCTGATCGGCCCTTCGCCGGCCCTCCTGCCAAGCTGGGCAGCAAAGTCTGCTTGAACATTCCCAGTCAGAGGGAGGGCACCCCTCACAAAGCAGACCCTTCCCCTCCCCATTCTGGTTCACTGTGATGATTAGGAAGGTCTTCTTTATAGTTTGCCACATCTATCCCAATGTTCCTTCTGGCCAGGTCCCAGGTCCCACTTTTGGAGTCGTAACAAAAATGACAACAGTGAGAGCAGCTACTGTTTACTGTGCGCCTGTCACTCTGCCAGCCTCGTGCCAACCAGCCTCGTGCCAACTGGCCTCGCGGTAACTCCACGAGCCGGCTGCTATTATTATCACTAGTTGGTAACACAAGAACCTAAAACAGAGAGACAGAAAACAATCCTCCCCCAGTATCAGAGCATTCTGATCACTCCTGAATTCTTCAATGTCTTTACTGAAATGCAGTGCCTGGAATTTAACGACACTCTGGTCCTTGCCACACCAAGTGTGGTCCAAGGAGCAGCGACAGCTGCTTCACCTGGGACCCCGTCCTGATGCAGCATCTGGGGCTCCGTCCCAGACCAGCTCAATCAGAATCTGCATTTTAACAAGAGCCCACGGGCACTTGAGAGTTTGAGAGACACTAGTCTTGGTGTGCTCAGAACACACTGGAACGTTCACTTATTAATTCGCTAGACCAGTGACCAGTCATGAACACCTACTATTCGTGCTCGGCACTACACAGGCACCAGGTATCCTGAGTCCCTCACAGCTGAGCTTGTGCCCAGCCGCGAGATGGGCAGGGCTGAGGGGCTGGTAAGTGTTACAGGCAGGAGTGTGGTGGGGAAACATGGTGTCGGTGGTCGACTCTACTTAGGGCCTGGGGGCCACGGGTCAGGGAGGACTGGAGAAGCCAGCACCTGACCAAGTTTTAAATGAGGGAAGGCACGTGCTGAGCTGTCACCGAGAGGAGCTTTCTGAGCAGTGAGAGGGTGACACCAAAGAATGAAGGTGGCAGAGAAATCCAGGGAAAGAGACTGGGCAGGAGACAGGACTGGGCCCAGGAGGCCTTGGGGTTGTGCCTCTTCTGGAAATTATTCTCTTCCTGCAGCCTCTGGTTATAAGCTTCTCTGGCAGCCTTTCCTCTAGCTCATTTGGACTTGCAGCTAAGGAGACAGGCCTACTTTTTTCACACGTACTTGGTCTGGTCAGATGTTTTTTGCCTGTACTTTTGTGATTGATTTTTCTAAAAAGATAAGCAAGACCTTCAGTTGATCCTGATTAAATTTTAACTCGTCCTTTTGGACCGTCATCACTGAAGCCTACTACGATCTTTTTGGGCCCCTTCATCCAGCACATCCCCCCAACTTCCCCTCATCTTTCCTTTACATCTTCATTTCATGCAGCTCCCCTTAGCTGTGCATTTTCCTGACACTCAGAGCTTCTTGAAAACTTTAATCTGCCAGAGAAAATTACAGGTCAATATCACTGATGAACACAGACACAAAAATCCTCAACAAAACACTAGCAAACCGAATGCAACAACACATTAAAAGGATCATACACCATGATCAAGTGGGATTTATCCCAGGGATGCAAGCATTCTTCAATATACGCACATCAATCAATGTGATACACCATATTAACAAACTGAAGAATAAAAACCATACGATCATCTCAATAGATGCAGAAAAAGCTTTTGACAAAATTCAACACCCATTTATGATAAAGACTCTCCAGAAAGTGGGCATAGAGGGAACCTACCTCAACATAATAAAGGCCATATACGACAAACCCACAGCAAACATCATTCTCAATGGTGAAAAATTGAAAGCATTTCCTCTAAGATCAGGAACAAGACAAGGATGTCCACTCTCGCCACTTTTTTCAACATAGTTTTGGAAGTCCTAGCCACGGCAATCAGAGAAGAAAAAGAAATACAAGGAATCCAAATTGGAAAAGAAGTAAAATTGTCACTGTTACCAAAGGGGAAATGTCGGAGGGAGGGATAAATTAGGAGTTTGGAATTAACAAATACACACTACTATATATAAAATAGATAACCAAAAAGGATACCAACAAGGGAACTCTACTCAATATTCTGTAATGACCTATATGGGAAAGGAATCTGAAAAGGAATGGATATATTTATATGTATAAATGAATCACTCTGCTGGACACCTGAAACTAACACAACACTGTAAATCAACTATATTCTAATAGCGAATAAAATGTTTAAAAAAACTATCAGAACAAGCTGTATTCCCTTCTATTGCTACTCAGTGCCTTCCCTTCCCAGCCCGTCTCTGCTCCTCCCTTCCTTTAAGAGCCCATCTTTCACCCTAGAAGCTGAAAATGCCAGGTGCCTTCAGTCTCCTCAGTAGTCAGGGCATGAACCAGTAACTAAATCCTGGCCAGTGGGGCTTCAGGGTAAGTCTTGTTGGTGGACTTTGGATAACGTTTTCTTCCTTAATATAAAGAGACTCTGAAGAGCAGCACTGTTTTTATCCCCTTGCCTTTGGACATGTGTGTGAAGATGTGATGCCTGGAGCTCTGGCATCCACCCTGTGACCATGACGAAAGCCAACACACTGAGGGTGGCTGGGTGGGAAGATAGAGAAGGCCTCCCTAGTTTCTTAATGACATCACCGGCTGTTCCCCTAACCCTGGGCCAGGCCCACATAGGGATTAACTGTTGTATTACACTTCGAGTTCATTCAATAACTTTTATTCTTTATGTGGGAACAAAGCAGAACTATCCCAGCTTATGAAAGTTCCTAAATCTCATCATTCTTACATTCTCCTGTAAATTACTGGGTACCTTCTCAACTAAATGTGTCATATCTATTGTTTATAATTCCGCCTAGTCTGAAGGCTGTGTCTGGGCATGTTTTTCTCCCTTAAATTATAAAGTTCTCTTGATTCCACCAGCCAGTTTTCTGACACGCTCATTCTTTTGGTGTACTCTGAGGTACTTTCTATGGATTGCTAGTTATACTATGACATTTTAAGCCTTGTTCAGAAACCCAAATCATGTTCTTTGACATTCCCAGCAGCTACTTATTTCTCTTTCTTTTTCATTACAAAGGCTTGACCTCTCTTGCACACAGGGAAGCAGCTCCGGGCCTCTCTCTGACACACACACGGCTCCAACACAGTCCAGAAGCAACTGGAGGCGCCTCCCGCGAGCTGGCCCGCTGTGGCCTGTCTCACTCGGCCCCACAATACGGCCCACCTCAGGCGACCCGTCTCTTTCCCCAAGTGCCCTCAGTCCAGCGTCCCCAGGCTCTGGTCTCTGCTCCCTCCTCCATTTCCAGATCTCTTCCTCCCTCATCTGCGCTCATCTGCGAAGCAAGCTGGCCTGTCACCTCAGTACTCTGTCCACCCCAGAGTTCTGCTCTGCACACAAGCCTAGGGGCCGAGCTGGCAGGGGAAGGTGCGGATGTACAGGTTACGATAACTGTTTTTTCCGATCACACTTCATTTTCAAGAGAATCAGGGGGAGTTTAGGGTAACTGGCAGGGTTACAGGTGTTGGCAGATTTGCTTTCCCATCTCGGAAACACGTGCTGAAGAGACAACATCCTTTCCACTCGGCAGTACGAGCCTTGTACTCGCGTCCTCTGGTTCCACCTGGGCGAGTAGCCCATGTGGTCAGTAGCAGGTGTCCTCCGACTGGCTATGATGCTGCTTCTTGTTCTCAGGCCTGGTGTGCAGCTGTCTCTCAAGCAGGCCAGAGTCACCCGCTACGGGGAAAGCATCTGTCGTAAATACTCCAACAGTAGCTCTGCATTTTTCCCTTTCCCTCGTGTCAAATTCTTCCACCCTCACCTCTTGACTCTAGGCCTCCTCGGGATGTTTGTTTTCCTGGCTTCCTTCTTGAATTTTTTCCATCCTGCAGAGGAATGTTTAATCCCTTCTGAAATGTTAAAGCCTAGACCTTCTCTTCTAGCAAGGAGATGAGTGAGAATTTATAGGAAACAAAACAAACCATCTTACACTTGCATGCACTTTCCACATTTGACAGAACTGGCTCCCACGCTGGCCTGGAACACCAAGAGGCGTCCCCGTCACTCAGCACACCTGAGTGAAGAGGGGCTCGCTGCGGGCCACCTGTGCTGGCATCGGGGTCACGTGGCCTCCCCGCCTCTAATTCTCACCATGCTTCCCACAGATGTGGTAACTGTGCTGGCGTCCCACGCCTGCGGCTAATGAGCTTAGTGGGCTGTAAATCCAGGGCTGCTTGGCACCAAACCACTGCTCTCCTAATCCCCTCCATTTCCATATTTTCTGGCATCCAAAGTGACTTTCCCTAAAAACAGTTGATTTCAGGAAACTACGATTTTCTGGACTTGTTTGCCACCTGCTTCTGTTCCCACCCGGTGGAGCAGGGGGCCAGGCAGCTCAACTGACACAGCACGTCTCCAGCCCAGAGAGAGTAACCATCAGTGTTCCAGAGGTCCCTCCTAGGACCGTTTTCCAGCAGATTCGTCTGCTTTTCTTCTAGCTCTCTCACTGTATAGATGAGATTTGGAAAAGCACGTTTTTAATTTTGATGAAGTGTCAGTTATCCATTTGTTCTTTTATGGATCATGCTTTAGGAGCTTAAGAAATCTTACTGCCTAATGCCAGGTCGCAAAGATTCTGTCCTATTTCTTCCCCCAGATTTATAGTTTTGGGCTTTACACTTAAGTCTACGGGCCATGTTGACGTGAAATGTGGTCCGTGTTCATTTTGTTGCACATGGATGTCCAATTGCTCCAGCACCATTTGTTGAAAAGACTGAGCTTTTTCTCCTGCACTGCCTTCGTACCTTTGTCAAAAATTAGTACAGGCTGTCTGCCTCTCTCTCATACTATTGGTTTTCTTCAAATTTCTGATGCTCCCTGGTGGCTTCTTCACATTTTTCAAAGAAGGGACTAGGTGATCCTTGGTGGGCTACTCACATTTGGGAGAGGGACTAGGTGACGAGAATGGAAAGCCTCCGGGGGTGTCCTCTCTCCTGGTCCCACCTGTCTCCACCTGGCCCTCCCCTCTGAGTGGGGGGAGGGGTGTGGGCTCTGTGGAAGCAGAGACCGCATTACCCCCCAGCCTCTCTCTCTTTAGGGTGTGTGTGCAGGCGGCAGGAGGTGACCTGCAGCCCGCGAGGAGCCACAACGAGAGCCCCGGGGGCGCAGGTTTAGCATCTTCCAGCCCCGGGTACCATGGCCTTGCCTGCGGCCCCTCCCTGTGGCTCACGGAAGTCCAGAGTCACTTGGACATCCCTCACAGTTCCAAAGCTCCTTGCCTACCTAAGCCGCCCTAATTTTCTCTCTTTGGGGAAGTGGAGTTCCTGTGATGAGCCGCCCAATGCCGGCCTGCTCCCCGTGTCCCCATCCACCGTGGGGCCGCGCTCAGCCCCCAGCAGGCACCTGCAGCGTCTCTGCTCTAGTTCTCTGTCACCCTTTCCTAGTCTGCTTTCTCTTTTACAGAAACTTCTCAGCCTTTTTTGGTTAGCTGATGGTACTCTCTCTTGTCTTCCGAGATTTTTAATGCATTATGCTTTTCTTATTTTTCCTTTTGTTTGAAATGGTCTTTGGGTGAGGCAGAAGTACATGGGATGTTTTGAGCTCGGCAGTCCTACTTGATGGTCATAAGTGTCAGGGACGTGCGAACTCACTTTCCCATGGAACGTCCACTAAGTCATCCCCGGAGACAGACGGCAGAGCTGGCCAGGTCACCAGGCCGACCAGTCACACTGCATATAGAAAGCTGGCTGGCCGGGAAGCCTGGGAAAGTCCTGAGCTTGTGTGGTCTCATTCTCCATCTGGAGAACACTGCGTCTTTAAAAGAGGTCTTCTGGCTCTACAGCTCTGTGGAAGGGGAGCCAGCGAGCATGGGCACAGCTAGGGATGCTAGAAACCACAAGCCACGCGTGACTGACTTTGCAAGAGTCAAGCCCACAGTCTGTCATGTCAAGAACTTTTTTTTCTTTTCCTCAACCATCTTTCACGATGGACTTGAGTCTGCCTCAATCTACTTTCTGGAAGAAAAGTACACATGTGTATATATTTGTAATATCGACCCAGTACTTAGTAGTACTAAGTTTTAAAAAACTACATTGAAAGATTTTGTTTTGTCCTTAAATGTATCAATAATCTTGGTCCCACAGACTTTTTTTTTTTAAGTTTCTATAGTATTTTTTTCTGCACTAAGACAGGCTAGCCACAGCATTTATCAAGGAACTGCTGGGGTGGAGTAGCAGGGACCAGCATCATCAAACATGCAGTTTCCATCATATTCATGATCCAAAGCAGTACACAGTTTCATTTCAAAAAACAAAATAAAAAACTCTAAAATTTCAGCTTCCTATTTAGACTGAAGTTCTGTCATTAAATCACTCTGCATAAAAATACATTAAATTTTTGGGGGCTTCCCTGGTGGCGCAGTGGTTGGGAGTCCGCCTGCTGATGCAGGGGACACGGGTTCGTGCCCCGGTCCGGGAAGATCCCACATGCCGCGGAGCGGCTGGGCCCGTGAGCCATGGCCGCTGAGCCTGCGCGTCCGGAGCCTGTGCTCCGCAACGGGAGAGGCCGCGACGGTGAGAGGCCCACGTACCGCAAAAAAAACAAAAAAAATTAAAGTTTTTAAAAGGGGGAAAAAGTAAACACAAAAATATACCACAAATAGCCTTCATGACTCACTCCTTTTGTTAATGGGCTCCTGCTTCTGCCGTTAGATTCTCTTGTTGGTTTTGATCGGGCTGTTTACACACATTTTTAATTCGTTCAATGATTTCACAGACCAGCAGTTGCAATTTGTTTCGGGCAAAGTGGACTGTTACAAAAGATCCAGACTATTTTCAGGTTGGAAAAATAAATGAATTGAAATTGGCACTATTCTACGTGATTGCTTTTTTGTTCTAATTACAGAGTGGAGTCCCTTCCATAAAAGTAAAAATGTTCGGTACTTCTATAATACATGTAAGAAATAAGATCGATACAAATATCCTTCTGTATTTCCTAACCTTCCCCCCCTTGCATTTTTTTTTGGGGGCGGCCATGCCACGGGGCATGCGGGATCTTAGTTCCCCGACCAGGGATCAAACCCGCGCCCCCTGCAGTGGAAGTGCGGAGTCCTAACCACTGGACCGCCAGGGAAGTCCCTCCCTAGCATCCTTAGCAGCGTCCAAAAGCCATCACGTTTTGAGAGGCAGGTTTAACTGACGCTTACTCTGTGGTAAGCGCCAGGCGTGGGCACTGCTGTTTCTTCTTAATCTGCACCGTGGCTCTGAGAAGTTGGCATCACCACCCCTTCTTCCTAAAGAGGAAGTCCGGCTCTGAGGGGGGTGTCACTGTGCCCAGGGTGAGAGCGGCACTGGGGGCACAGAGCCTCCAGCACCCCCAGACCCAGCCTTCCCCTCACCTCGGCAGCTATACAACTCCGTAACCGCAGATGGGTGCCTGATGTACCTGCTCCCTGGCTAGTTTCCCTTAAAGCAAACGAACACAAACAAAACAACCTAATTTTCATAAATCTATGAAGTATTACTCTTTCTATTAAAAATTATAAAATATTTCACAAAGACACTGCATTGGAAAAAATGCTATATGATCCCCATGTCCCACCCCGTCCCCATTTCTTTAAGAAATGAACATTGCTAATACAACTCATCCCACCCCGGAGACCCCTCTGGGTCTCATCCTCCACCCTCGACCCCCAGAAGGGACCACTCTCCTGGATGTGGTGTTTATCATTCCCATGTAGTTGTCTTCCCCCTGATGTATTACGCCTAAGTGGTGCACAGAATTACTCTGTACATTTTAAAACTTTATGTCAGTGGTAGAATCGCCCACATGGGGCTCCAGGGTGAACCGGTTACCAGCGTGCCAATTCCTCCACCCCCAGCAGCCCTCCCTATGTGTGCTGTAGAGACACCATCACCTTGCTGGAGGCTGAGGGAGTCCTGGTCCTTTCCAAAGCCCCCCATCCCACAACTGTCCCACATCCTGGCCCTGTTAGCACCACACCCGGCAGCCAGCACCCCTGGGGACCCTTGGCCAGCCGGAGGAGGACTGCTGCGGCGGGACACGTGACTAGCATTCATGTTTCTCTTCAAGCCAATCTAAAAACACCTCGGTGTCCTCACTGAGGACAGTCAGACAGCTGACGTCTCTAGTGGGAAGAAATGCTCGACAACAAATCAGCAGATCACCAAGACCTCACCCGCCATCTCCTGAGGATTTCAGCTCTGCTCCAGGCAAATTAGAAGGATGCCAGGGCTGACGCTTGTTTTGTCTTAAGGCAAACGGCCACTTTCCACACCAACCCAGGATTAAACATGCCTCCTCTGTCCTCTCCGGAGGGAGAGTCTGTGAAGCCTCTAATCCATTCTACTCAGTGTTCAAGTCCTTGGTTGGCATATTTCTTCCTCCACTCGCCGTCCCAGCCCAAACATTCACCCTTGCAAACAGCGAGTGCTCAGCAGTGGGCAGTGGGGGGTGGCGGGTCCCGCCAGGGTGGAGCCACAGCTCTCAGCTGTGCACGGGGCACCCAGAGCACCGCACGCAACTCACAGCAGCGCCACTGACACTTTACATTTTCGAGGGAAACGGCAACACCCAGCATCAGCTATCAGAGAGGAGCCATGGAGGTTGGTCTTCCTCCACACCTGATGCTTTCAGGCTAATCCCACTCAGTCTAATACCTGGTGAGGTGAGCCTTACCGAGGGGAATGGCTTTGACTGGGGGAGCAGGAGAAAGGTCACCTGGGCACAGAGGGGACTTGGGCTGGGCCGGGGGTGCGTGGGTGCAACAGGAAGATGCTTACGGCAGCACGAGAGGCTGGGCTGCTCCAGGTTTGTGGCAAAGGGGAAGCAGATGTGACCTATCGCCCAACAGGACTGCAGTGGGTGTGGCGAGGCGCTGACGGGCAGGAGGTCCCTGAGCCTCAGAAGCACCTCTCCCATACTGCACATCCCGTGGGCTTATTCCAAACCCAAGGTAAATCGCGTTGGAATATTTTAGGCTAGCCACACTTCGTTTTAAATAGGCTTGGTCAGCTCACCTATAAACTTAACTACAAATGATCACTTTCTTCTTCTTATTAGAACATGTGTTCTGCATCCCAAATAAATGGCTTATAATAGAATCTTTCAATTTAATAAACGTTCACTGAGTGTCTCTGGTGTGCAAACCCTGGGGTGTATACTAGGTCCCCCACCACACAGTGACTCCCATCTCCTGGTGTCCACACCTTGGACCATCCCCTCCCCTGAGAGTGAGTGGAAGCTGGGACTTGCTTTTAATCAACACAGTATGACAAAGGGGATGCGACGTCACTCCCGTGATAGTTACATCACATGACAAAGGTGAAGGGATTGTGTAGATGTGAATAACATTCCTCATCAGCTGATTTCAAGTTAACCAAAGAAGAGATTATCCTGAGTGGGCTGCACTTAACAAGCTGAGACCCCTTTAAAAGAGAGCGTAGGGATCCAAGGATGGGTGCCTCTGCGAGACCGTGACCTTGGCACTGGGAGCAGGCCCTGCAGACCATCTTGAGGGCACCTTGTGGAGACCCATGGCTGATGGGCTGGTGCCTCCCCCAGGGAGGGAGACCAGGCCGGGGAGCCAGGCTGGAGACAAGATGGCGAAGTAGAAGGACCTGAGCTCACTTCCTCTCATGAAAACACCAAAATCACAACTAACTGCTGAACAGCAATTGACGAAAAAGACTGAAACCTACCAAAAAGATGTTCTATATCCAAAGACAAAGAAGAAGCCAGAACCAGATGGGGTCAGACACCAGAAGCAAGAGGAGCTACAATCCTGCAGAACGGAGACCACAAACACAGAAAGACAGACAACGTGAGAGGGCAGAGGAATATGTTCCAGACGAAGGAACAAGATAAAACCCCAAAAGAACAACTAAGTGACGTGGAGACAGGCAGTCTACCTGAGAAAAGAGGGCTTAGGCTGCCCGTGAGGTCAGAGGCTCCAAGCACAGAGTCTTCTTTGCCAACTGTGAAGAAGTAACTGCCAGGTTGTGAGGGGCCTGTGGGGAGGGCAATGAAGGGAGGTGGCCTCCAGGAGCCAAGAGCAGCTCCCAGCAGACAGCCAGCGAGACAGGGACCTCATAGTCCTGCTGCCACAGAAGATAAGTTCTGTGAACCTTAGGAAGCTTGAACCAGATCTCTCTCCACTCGAGCCTCTGATGAGCCCAAAGCCCTGGCCGCCACCTTGACTGCAGGCTGGTGAGACCCTGAGTAGGGGACCCAGTGGAGCTGTGTCCTGACCTGACCCAGAGAAGCTGTAAGATGACAAAAGTGTATTGTTTCAAGCCACTAAGCTTGTGTTCATGGCTACAGAACAATAGAAAACATAGCACCCAAGGGAGAAGCTATTTACGCTACGTTCTCGATGACCGTTTCTTGATGAAACAGTCAAGCCGAAATTGTCTCCAAACTTTTTATGGCTTTAAATAAAGGAAGATTTAGAAAATGTCTCAAATGTGGGCCATAATTTTCGTCTGCAGATTGACCTGACGTGCTTTCGATCTCAGGCAAATTAAAACTCCCGTGTGTTGCCGGGCTCTTCTGGCAAACTTCTTGGTTTCGCAGGATTCTGGTGGCTTTAACTTTTAAGAACCTCTCCCCTTTGGTGACCTCTAAACACTAGAGTTCCAAGCAGTCCCACCTGGAGGAATCCTGGGGGTAAACAGGGTCCTGTAGCTTAATCAGAAGAAGGGCCCGTGGGTTCCTGAAGCAGTTTACAGGGAGGAGGCACATATATATGATGTGATACTGGCCACCTTCACCCAGGAAGTCCCACTGCCCTTCTGTGACCCCGCTGTGGTATGACTTTATCAAGATTCAAAGCTTTCTGTTAATTTATCAGAGACTGACAAACTACTCCTTAACACTTTTTTACCTGTAGGTTTTCCCCAAAGAACCTAAAACGTATACTTACCATAGCTAATTTACCTGATATTGCTATACTTTCGTCAGCTATTTTGTCAAAGGTAATTACCTACTTCTTTGGGTCTGAAGAGAAAAACAATTTTCCTCTAATTTAGTTCAAGTGGCACGGTAGCTAAGATGAAATAATTTGAACCATTCTTGAAAGTGTACTGTGGAAAAGGAGAAAGAAAAGAAATCATGACAATGGAGCAGGCTAACCGCACACCGTGCCTGTGATGACGCTGCACCAGACACAGCTGGAGAAACGCAGCCCTCGGGAAGCAGGAGCAACCCACCTGCCATGGCAGCCACTCAGTGCCGCCTTCCGGCACCTTCTGAATGGGCCTCTAGACGGAGGTGGGCTGGGAGCAGGATGACGTAGGGCTCCTGATCCCGTGGGGACACGTCTGCCATGTGGAGGGCAGGCTGCACTTGGTCCTCGCTGAGGGAGAGCTCGCACCCCCCGAAACAAGACGGAAACAGCAAAGGCACACGACATGCAAATGCATCCACTTACCACATTCAACTCATTCACAAATCAGTGGGATATTTAGTTACCACTATCGTGACCGCATTTTTAGAGGCCAGTTTTTAAATGCCGCAATACTGAAACCTTTAAGATAAAAAAGCAGCCATCATTACCTGTTTATTGCGAAGTTTGAAACAGTCATCATACTGTTATGCTGATAAGGCAGCAGTACTTGCAGAACTGTGTCTCACACACAGATCATGGCTGATAGGAACACCAGTTATTTATTTATTTATTTTTTTACATCTTTACTGGAGTATAATTGCTTTACAATGGTGTACTAGTTTCTGCTTCATAACAAAGTGAATCAGTCACACACACACATATGTTCCCATATCCCTTCCCCCTCGCGTCTCCCTCCCCATCCCACCCCTCTAGGTGGTCACAAAGCACCGAGCTGATCTCCCTGTGCTATGTGGCTGCTTCCCACTAGCTATCTACCTTACGTTTGGTAGGGAACACCAGTTATTAACGACACTGAAGGGCTTACGTGACAAATCATGTGACACCCAATTCATGACAGTTAAAGTATGCAGAATGCACTCTAAAAAGACAGGGGTCCTGGACGTCTCTCCCAAAAGCAAACTGCTGCTTTATATCCCTCGTTACCCACGGAGCAAAAAAGACGAAGTGAACACTAAATTCCATGTACGACATCCCAATTCCCTCCGCGTCTATGGGAACACAGGCATTTTTGGACAACGGTGCAGTTGACCATGCGACTATCGTTTGAACACCTAAGGGAGAAGCCTGGGGGGTCGCCCCACCCCACAGTGTGCAAACCGAGTCTCCATGAGAGGATGTGCTCGGTAGCAACGGGGGCACCTGAGGGATCGCCTGGTCCCGCCATCAGTTTAGTGACGGGGACACAGAAGCCACAGTTGGGAGACTCACCAAAGCTTGCATGGCTTCTCCACCCAGATCTCAGACCAGAATCCAGGCCTCAGCATCATAGACTCCTAGAAGGCTGGTCAAGGTCACTTGACCCAAGGAGCATGCCAAGCTGACTGCAGGGGTTCTAACTCCAAATAAAACGTTCCTCTCCCAACCCCACTCTTCTCTGACTCCCAGGGACAGGGCCTGTCCCTCAGGAGCCTTCACTAAGATAACGGCATCACCTTCTTTGGGAATAGATAACGCAAACACGGGATCACCAGGTCGCTCTCTAAGGCACACCCACGACAAGCTGGGTACTAAGCAAACATAGATGAGCCACACTCTGGCTGTGGCCAATTCAGGACACAGGTATGTAAACCAGAGAGCACACGGGGGCGGGACCCGTGCCCACGAAGGACAGCCTTCCCGTGGTGGCGACCCATGAGTCTTCAAAGAGGAGGAGGTGTTGCCGGGAAGACGAGGGGACGCAGGGAAGCAGTGGAGTAAAGAGAACGTGCGAAGGCAACAGGACAGGGGTGTGCTGGGATCAGAGTGCAGTTCTGTGAGGCCCGACAGAGGGGCTTGAGCAGGGAGATCGGGCTGACACGCAGCCATGGCGAGGGGCCAGGATTCTCTTGAGGAATGTGGAGATGCTGAAAGATTCTGAGCAGAGCATGACGCAGAGTCACACTTACATTTGGGACAGGAGCTGTGGCAGCAAAGGGGGAACTGGATTGCAGAGAGGAGAGAGGGAGGTAGAGACCAGTCAGAGGGCAGGGGAGCACCCCAGGGTGAGGGGGGAGCCCGTCAACAGTCCTGTTAAAAAGAAAGTCTCACTAAAAAAATACTGGCAAAGTCCAGATACCGTTTAAAATCACAAGTTAGGGATTTGAGTTCCTAACGCTAGCAGAGGAAACCCCCAAACACTGCTTGTTACCGTAATGAGCAGTCCTTGGTCAGAGAGAGTTCCCCATGGATGGAAAAGAATCATCTCAGTTCTTCTAAAAACTGACTTATAAACATAGTTCATTTATTAAGTATATCTTAGCGGTTTGGCTTATGTTATTATAATCCTTAGAATGATCATTTCTGTACTTTTTAAAGCACTAAAAGAAAAGAGAGACAAAAGGGAAACCAGAAATGTACATTGTGATTTTGAAAACGGTTTGATTTTCAACCTAAGTGCTTGCTCCTTTGAGGACTTCCAAGGTATAATTTAAGGGTCTGGCAAGTGAAGAATTATAACCAGCTCTCCCAATTTCAGCAACTATGTATGAGGTCCAAATCTGCTCCTCTCACACTGCCCCGTGTTTGACTCACAGCCCTGCTTAGGCGCAAAGATGCACAAAGTACCTGCTGGGTGAGTGAGGCAAACCACAGTGCTCCCTGCTCACTCCCTGAACAGACCCACTTGGGCACCCTTCCCTGGGAGGAGGACTAGGTCTCCTTCCTGCCGGTTCTTCACTTTTACTTTCTGGCTGAGGATTCTAGATACAAGATCACGGGGTAAGAGCTCTGTAGCTCAAGATATTTCCTGACTGGTTACAGTATCTGTCCAACACCAGCCTTTTCTTGCTTTCAAGTTACCTTAACTATGAAGTATTCAACAGTATCTGGTGACGCTGATTTAAACACACACATCACCACCACTACTGCCCAAATATCCAGCATCCATGGAAGAGGGCTGGACATGAAGGACTCTGGGGCCGTGGCCATCAGGAAGAAAGGAAGGGCTATTCTTACTTCCTCTGTACCTGAGCATCTATCTTTCAGAATCCTGTTTCCCCAGACATAAAATGTAGTTCATGTTACTTGCGACACGCGGGCCTCTCACTGTTGTGGCCTCTCCCACTGCGGAGCACAGGCTCCGGACGCGCAGGCTCAGCGGCCGTGGCTCACGGGCCCAGCCGCTCCGCGGCATGTGGGATCCTCCCGGACCGGGGCACGAACCCGCGTCCCCTGCATCGGCAGGCGGACTCTCAACCACTGCGCCACCAGGGGAGCCCTTCATGTTACTTTTAATTAATTACTGCAGGGAGCTGGAATGGATTTTACTAGTTAATTTTAATATACAATAAAAAAACAATTACAAACAAAAAACCATACACGGGCTTCCCTGGTGGCACAGTGGTTGAGAGTCTGCCTGCCGATGCAGGGGACGCGGGTTCGTGCCCCGGTCCGGGAGGATCCCACATGCCGCGGAGCGGCTGGGCCCGTGAGCCATGGCCGCTGAGCCTGCGCGTCCGGAGCCTGTGCTCCGCGACGGGAGAGGCCACAACAGTGAGAGGCCCGCGTACCAGAAAAAAAAAACAAAAAACATACACATGTGACATTACTAAACCATGAGTCAGATAAAAACCAACTAACCTACCTAATTCACATCTCACACTCGGGGTAAATGTCATGTTAACAAAATACTGGACTGAAAAAGCACTATCAAAGCTAAGTGTCTTTAAGGGGGGGTTGACTTTTTACAACTTTTTACATTACATTTGAATGTTATTCTTTCTTTTTTGAGCATTACAGCATTATTACTCATGAAGACCCATCCTTTAAGAAGAAAACTGGAAGGAGAAAGAGAGTGATTTGAGTCCTTCATTTGTGTTAGATGAGAAGTTGGGATACTACCATACTATTTGCTTTGGAAAATGAACAGTCAAACGTATTACATTCTGTGAGATTATGTAACCTTTCCCTGCCTCACAAAATCTTCCATATTTAACATATGCTGAGAAAAAGGTAAAACAAAAAGAATGTTGTTCAAGTTTTGATTTTCAACTGTATTTTACTAAGAAGTTATTGCAAAAAGATTTTTCCTCTAAGTAATTTGAAATATATCCTATTACTGTCATTTTAAAATGTATTTTAAAACATTAACATTTTCTTGCTGGCCCCATATCTGATTCTGCAGGGCAATACTACTTGAATTTCATTACCTAGATTATAATGGAACCTTCTGTGACTGCAATATTCTGAGTCCTTCTGCATTTATATTCTCTTAAAAAAAATAGACATTCCAAGCCTGCAGCATAGTAAACTATTTTTGATGTGCTCTTCAAAACCATAAGAAAACACACTGTGCCTTTTCAATGAGGGTCCCGTTTATATAACTACCAAGATGGGAACGTTACCAAGCCCACTACATCCTATTAGCTTCATCCAATACTGAACATGCAGAAAAATCTACACCAGCCCACTGCGTTTATTTGCATGAGAAAATGTACGTTGAGTACAACAGGGCTATATTTGTGAAAAAGATGTTTTCTGTGACTGTTTCCAGGTGGAGAATATGATTCCAAGGGGTCTGAAGAATAACTCTTCTCTGATATGATAAACAGAAGCTAACACCTTCCTTACTGGTTTCCCTGTAAAAAAACGTTCTGTAACAACAGCATGACAAGGTTCTTCAGCAGATTGCCGGTATGTGTACACTTTTTTGGTGTGTGCACTGAAAACCAATTATTACCTCAACCATCACGTCTACAGCCTTAAGCAATAAGTGCTTTGATTTGCTATTACACTTGCATGTAGTCATGCTGGAAGGGAGCTGGCTCCGGAAAGCCAGAAAGGCATAAATGCAGTGTGACTAAGACGTCAATCCAGGATTTACTGGATGCTACATTAAGAATCAAAGGGTCGCACAGGCCACTCTGGGGCCATACTACCTTCTTGTCCGGTAATTTTCCTGTATGAGAAACTTGCCTCCCCATTTTATGTCCAGCCCTTCAAAAGCAGATCACACTGATTCTGGCAACAGTCTTCCAGCTGAGGACTAATTACTTTGAGTCTCCGAATGCAAATAGGTGCCCGACAAGGCGAAGGCAGATTAAGTGAGAAGCCCAGGGCGTTGGCAAGAGTGGAGCTCTTTTCTTTGGCCGCACTGAGCAGCCTGTGGGATCTCAGTTCCCTGACCAGTTCCCTGAACCCGTGCCCTTGGCAGTGAGAGCGCAGAGTCCTAACCACTGGACCGCCAGGGAATTCCCATGTGCGTGTATTTTAAACTGACAAGTCCAAATAACAGGGCCACCTGGGCTGTCACAAGCTGATGACTGACGGCTCAAGGAAGATTCCTGAATCCAGGGATGGAAAAGCAACCAGGTCACACAAGCAAACGTGAATGAAAATCAAACCCACTCTGCCCTCACACAGCAATACTAATTCATTACCGCGTATCCACCCTCCAACCAAGAACACATGGCTTGAACAGGAATCTGAGGGAGCCTAAGGAGTGGCGGGTAACGTGGCACATCAGACATGCTGCAGCAGGGAGTTTTAAGAGAACGTGGAAAGGAGGCCACGAGAGATGGCAGCCCAGACTCCTGGTGGTTTCTGCCGCTTCAGGCGTGACTGCTGATAGCGGCTGAGAACAGACAGTGGCCCGGGCGCCAGCCCACTTCCCAGCCAGCCCTACGGAGCCCACAGTTCCAGCTCTGGAGGGCACTCAGCCCTTCTCAATCGACCGCTTGTGTCTATGGTGAGGCCTTCTGGCATCACTTCTCAGTCACAGTGAGAGTCCTCTCTTCTGATCAAATGAAAGAAGCCATACACAAGGCAAACAATTGTCTTTATTCCCTGCCTTGTTTGAACAATGAAAATTATGTGCACTGTGATCTCAAACAAAATCTTTACTATGCTAGAGTCATAAAAAAGGCCTGTACTTGGGATTACAACAGTCTAGACACGGCAGGAGGCCACTTCTGGTAGAGCTCTCAAATGCTCCACTTTTTGTTTCTCGTTCATCCTACTTTCTACTTTTCTGTGCCTATCTCTGTCTATAAAAGAGGTCACAGGGTAGGATGCGCAGAGAGTTTTCTCCCCCGTAGAATGCATGTACTTTTAGGTTCCAGTTCAATTAAAGACAAGCTCCTTGTTTGCCATCTAATGTAGCAGCATTTAAAAGTGAATTCGTTTATGATCATTGACAGAGGCAGACCATTTTCTTCAGAGAACAGTGAGTTAAACTGGCTGTAGGGCTGCATCCCTGACCGCAGGGTCTGAATCAGATCCATTTTCAACTCACCTGCTCTTACCAGGAAAGTAGCCTGTATGTCCCCCTGGCCCCCGTGGGGATCGGAGGCACCGGGAGGGCTTCACCGAGCACGCCTGGCCAGCGTGGGCCGCTGGCAGCTGAGATGGAAGGGCTCTGAAGCCCCCCAACCCCACGCCCCCCCACCATTCAGAGAGGCCAGGCTTTGTGAGGGACGTGATGCTCAACAGAGAGCTTCCCCAGCGGGAAGGCCAGCTGACAGCACAGACCTCCGGGCCTGTGGCCATCCCGGGAAAGGGTGTGAGACCAAGTGCTTTGAAGGTTGGAAGATAGAGCCAGCAGAATAAAAAGGGATGCATGAGCACATGAGAAGATAAATGGAAGGAAAAGCAGGATAATCTGCTAAAGGGAAACGAAGCCAAAAAATGAGGATGCAAACAGTAACACAAGGACGAAGAACGAAGGTTGAAAGGAGGGTATTTGGACAACATCAAATTCAAAGAATGGCTACTCTGTGCACTGCGCCCTTTTCCTTTCTTGGAAAACAGAAAGAAAAAAGAAAAAAGAAGAGATGAAGATGGGGAGTGGGAGAGGAGGAGGCAAAAGAAAGGCAAATAGCGACTGACATGCACGCAAAGATTCTACAGAATGCTATACCTGGAGCTCTATCAACTTCTATCACGTTGAACTAATATCACTATTCTTGTTACAAACTCTAGGCTCTAATTTATTTCACATCTACTACTCAGTGAATTCTGCCACGGAAAGAGCAAAGACTTATCCTTTCAAGCGTGAGCCCAAGAAGAACCATTCAAGGAGAGCCCCACTGTAATTTCTGAAGGAAGGCCACCGTCCAGTAACCTGCCAGCACTCTTCATTTCCAGAATTCACTCAAAATCCAAATTAGTTTTGGTTGATTAGCATTTCAGTATGACCTGCTTGGGGTTAAAATATAGCTGGATAGCAACTATTTTTAAGGAATCAGAAGGCTGGGAGGGATCTGAGACTGCTCATTGCCAGAAAGCAGGGAAATCTCCAAAGAAGGTAGTTACTTCTCTTATGCAAGATCTCCACAGATAGAATTTTAAAAAGGAGGATTTTATTTCCTAATGGTCAAGAACTTCTGCGTTGCACTCAATTAAGAATTCTGTTATTTATACCTATTTGCTCTATGGTGGAAAATGGTAGAAAAGCCACAGACTTAGAGGTGCTGGCCTGGGCCTCCCTCTACTTGCTCACCCCATGTGCTTGTTCCTGTCATTATGCCCATTTTACAGAGGATCAAACTGAGGCCCAGGGAGGTTTGGTAACTTGCCCAGGGTTACTCAGTAATGGTAAAGCTGGGATTCCTGAGACATGTATACCTGATTCCAAAAGCTGTTCTCTTAACACCCAAGGCATGCAAACCACCCGTCCTGCTCCTGGCACATTTTATGTCCTCAGAGGTCCTAAATGCTTCATTTAAGGTCAATGTTTTGGTACACACTGTGAGTAAAAATGACAATTCCTTAGTGAATTGTTCTGATTGTAATTGTTTAATCATACATCATTTTCTCAGAACTGATTTGTTCACAGCTATCCTGAATAAAGTTTAAACAACCTAGATTGATGTTTCTGCAAATGGTTTTCTACAACATACCTTAAAAAAAGGTGAACCCATTAGTCCAAGAAGTCAAAAAAAGCAACCTGGATTTATTCTGTCTCTAACCAAAACAATATTTATCACATGTGAAAGTAGACGGGGTTGGAGTTGTGCTTCCCAGACATCTGGCAGCTCATTTTCTCTAGTGCCTGTGACTAAAACCAGACTTGCAAATTAAAAATATGCCTATCATTTTTTTTCCAAGACAATTCAAACAAAAGAGCCTGCAAATCTATCCACGTGGACATTGCTTTAAGCAACTTGAACGAAGACCTGGAGAGAAACTTAAGATTCATTTATTTTCCAAATAACGAATAAAAGATCTTTTTCTCCAAATTGGAGTGGGGGGCGGGGGGGGGGATGAAGAATTAAAAGTTATAGCCCTGATAACAAAGTTACCTGGCAGATAGCAAGTGCTTGTAGACTCTATCTGAAAGGATTGTCGAAAGAAAGAAAAGGAAGAAAGGAAGAAAGGAAGGAAGGGAGGGAGGGAGGGAGGAAGAAAAGAAAGAAAGAAAGAAAGAAAAAAGAAAGAGAGAGAGAGAAAAAGAAAGAAAGAAAGAAAGAAAGAAAGAGAAAGAAAGAAAGGAAGGAAGGAAGGGGGAGAAAGGAAGAAAGAAAAGAGAAAGAAAGAAAGAATGAAAGAAAGAAAGAAAGAAAAAGAAAGGAAGGAAGGAAGGGGGAGGAAGGAAGAAAGAAAAGAAAAAGAAAGAAAGAAAGAAAGAAAGAAAGAAAGAAAGAGAAAGAAAGAAAGAAAGAAAGGAAGGGAGGAAGGGAAGAAGGAAGGAAGGAAGAGGGAGGAAGGAGGGGAGACAAGGAGGGAGGAGGGGGAAGGAAGGAAATTAAAACTCAAACATTTATGGGGGGAAAATTCATTTCCTCCCAACCACGTGTTTAGGATAGGAAAACACAACATTAAAAAGATTTTTGAAAAGAAACAGGAAAGAGAAGATGATGTCCTGCTGAACTGAATTTCGTCATTCAGTTGCATTTTATCAGGTCTGGTATTCTGCTCTTTGCTCTCCTACCACTTTCTTCGCCTGTTCACAAAATTTTATCTCATTTGTAAATGTCATCACCAAGGACATCTGGTTAAATGTACAGAAAGCATAAGATGTTCGAAATCCAACACTAAATCTTATTTCATGGTTATCCTAGGGAACTGCAGGAACAGAATAATCTAGACCCATTCTCTTAATCCAACACATGAACCATTTTGGGGATCAACGCAATAAATCAAAAGACAGGTTATTTCAAGTATCTATTTCATGTAGCTAACACATTAAGTTATTTATACTGCCAATTAAAACCCCATCAGGGTGATTTCCAATTTCAAAGGGATTTTTATTTATTTATTTATTTATTTTTTTGCGGTACGCGGGCCTCTCACTGTTGTGGCCTCTCCCACTGCGGGAGGCGCAGGCTCAGCGGCCATGGCTCACGGGCCCAGCCGTTCCGCGGCATGTGGGATCTTCCCGGACCGGGGCACGAACCCGTGTCCGCTGCATTAGCAGGCGGACTCTCAACCACTGCGCCACCAGGGAAGCCCTCAAAGGGATTTTAAAGGGAAGGTAAACTCACTGAGAACCTACTATGTGCCAAGCCCTGTGCGGCGCACTTTCACACAGTGACTTGATTTTATCTGAAGTCAAATTCTACCTGTTTCTCCTTACGCACGGGAGAGGCAGGAAGAAAGAACACTGGACTAGGAGCCAGATCGTGCACCCAGCTGAATTTCGTCTGATCACTTAAACTTGCTGACTCTCCGATTCCTCATCTATAAAATGCTAGAGTGAAACCTGCCAGGCCTACCCTCCCAGGCTGTGTTAGGATTCATTAAGAGAACGGATTTGCTAGTGCTCCGCTGACAGCCAAGCTCAATAAGAAGGTAACATGTAAGTATTATTACAGCCCAGGCCACACCGAGGCTGGACTCTGTAGATCTTTGAACAAGGCTCCCTCTCTAAGTAATGACTGATTTTAAAGTCTACAGTGGAAAGAGGGATCAAGAAGTGTAAGTCTCAAAGATGGCTCAACAACAGCAATGGTAAAAATCCAAAGAACGATCTTAGATATTAAGTTGGAGGTACTAGGGCAGTAAACAACTGATGGAAAAATACAGGCAAACAGCTAAAGCTTTGCTGGTTGCTCTTTACGCAGGAAGAGGGGGCCAAGAGAACACAGGGTTCAGAGCCAGAGACCTGGGTGCGTAGCACAGGCTTCAGGATTTATTGCTGCTCTGATTTTAGACAATTACCTAACAGCTTTTCTTTTTCTGTTTTTTTTTTTTTAACCCCTTTAACCTTTTACTACACAAAAGTAGAGAGAATAATATAATGAAACTCCATGGGTCTACCCACCACCTAGCTTCAACAATTATCAACTCACAAAGTTGGCTCATCTGTCAGTCAACCTTCTTTACTGGGTTAGTTACCTATTATTGCATTAGTTATCTACTACTGTGTAACAAATTACTCAAAAATTTAGTGGCTTAAAACAGTATTTATTCTCAGGAATTTGGAAGCAGCTGGGTGGCTCTGGCTCAAGGCCTCTCATGAAGCTGTAGTCAGAACACAGGCAGAGGGACTGCAGTCATCTGAAGGCTTGACTGAGGCTAGAGGAGGGGATGACAAGATACAGCCCATAGGCCAAATCTGGCCCACTGCCTGTTTTTGTAAATAAAGTTTTATTGGAACACAGCCTCTCCCTTTCATTTACATATTGCCCATGGCTGCTTTTGCACTACAATAGCAGGCCTGAGTAGTTGCAAAACAGACTCTATGGCCTACATGCCTAAAATATTTACTATCTGACTCTTTACAGAAAAAGTCTGCCAACCCCTCGATTAGAGAATCTGCTTCCAAGATGGTTCATTCACGCGGCTGTTGGTGGTTGCTCAAGTTCCCAGTCATGTGGGCCTCTCCACTGGTGGCTTGAGTGTTGGTTTGCAATCTCAGGAGTCCCTCGGGTGAAATTCGAAACGCACCCTCAAGTGGAGGGCAAGGAGAGACTGAAGAAAGAGACTCCAGACTGGTAGGGGGCAGTTTTAATAAACAAAGGGACTTATATAAAAGACTTGTCTCGGGCGACCGTAACACAAGTAGATCTGTGCACCAGCCCACCAGAACCTTAAAAGTTTATACAGTGGCCATTTTAACTGGGTTCAGTCCCATGCACAAGATGGTCTCAACGAGAAATCACTCCTTCAGGGCTACGTCCTTGAAAGAGCTCCTAGTGTGGGAATGGTGGGCAGAACGTACACCCCAAGGACAGGGGAGGGGGTAAGGAGCCTTGCTTGCCTATGTCCGTCTCTGGGGCCGACCAGCAGTCATGACCTCTGGATGACCTCCTCTAACACTGAGTGTCCTCACGACATGACAGCTAACTTCCCAAGAACAAGTGATCCAAGAGGGAGAAGAAGGCAGAAGCCACAGTGTTTTTCTTATGACCTAGCCTCAGAAGAGACATGCCAACACTTCTACAGTTCTCTATTGATTACACAGACCAACCAAGATAGAGGGTGGGATGGGACTCCACAGGGTGTAAACACAAGAGGCAGGGATCATTGGGGACCATGCTGGAAGCCAACACCCACAGTTAATGACCCTTTCCTTAGTCTGTACAATCAGCGTTTGGGACAGGATCTTTTCTGTAAAGCTTTTCAACTCTACCATTTGACAATTATAGGAATGACAGGAATTTCTGATACTTCCGATTTTTGTGCTTTGATCATAGCATGTACTCAGTATCTGTTGCTGAATTTTAATACCCGTATTTTAATTTTGACTTATTATGAATTCAGTAGAATTTACTACTTATGTTCTTAGAGCCATTATCAGTGGAAAACAGTATTTCAAAAAGTTCTTAAATCTAAACATTTCTTGCTTTTCTGCATTCCGTCCTTAGGAGAAGGAAGCAAATCACTATATGTGCTGTTCTTAGGGATTTGCTTTAAAGGCTAAATTTCCTAGCCTATCAATCACTGTATTTTCAGCCCAGTCTCTTTGGTTTACATTCATTACATGATACAGTAATATTGAATCATATCCTTGAGATTCTGTAGCATTGGAAATCCACGGAAATGAATATTATTCATTATACTTAAAAAGAGGTTTTCCATTTTAACAATTTACTAGTAATTAAAAATGAAAGTAATTTTTAAAAAAGCCACACTATAAGTACTCAATGATGGTTTCCTCAATCTCAAATCTAACACACAGAGGACAACTTCAAAGCCAAAGGACTAGAATTTAATAACAGAAAAAGGCACAAAGGGATGGGGCTGTGACCCATCATCTAATTACTGACTCATTCATTTGGCAAGTTCATTCATTCAACAAATATGAATTCTGTGTCTGGAGTAATCCTGTCTCTAAGATGCTTCTAGTCTGTAGTCACAGACAAATATCTTTGATCTTGATGAAGCCAAAAATATAGTCTTTTAATATCTCAGAACATTTGGTATATATATTTTAAAAAAGTTAAATAGATGCACAACTAACAGCTCACGCATTTACCTGGAGAAGGAAGACCTGCTCTCACACACATCAGCCCTCAAGGCAATGTAATTACTAATCTAGTACAGAATCTGAGATTGGAACTCTTAGAACTTTGAATAACTTACCAGAATGTATCTTTCTTTTCTTCTTAAACATATAGCCTTAAGCGTTCTGAAATCTCTAGAATAATTTATTATAGGGTGAATTCCTTTCTTTACAAATACAGACATATTTTAATGACATATGTATACATGGTCCAAAGCACAGGGCATCCCTTCCACCATACAGTGAAGCTGAGGCCCTTCTCTGTGGAATAGATCTCTGCTCCCAGGCCCATTCTGCCCACACTGTTTCTCATCTACTCCTATGGTGACTAGGAAAATGCTACACTTTATTCTGTTTCATGTCCTTTTCAGGAATTTCCACAAGTGAAAATGAATCTGGTTCTAATTTGGCCATGTCCTTATACAAATTTTAAATTTTGCCTAGAAGGCCAGGGGGATGAGATAAGTAGCAATTTATATAGATTGTTTACTAGGGAGACAAAAATGATCAGAGGCTTTCTAGAGCTTTTAGTGAAGCATCTTACTTTAACGTCTGGATGCCTCCGTGAACCTTAAATCATTTTTTCTCTAGTGAAAACAAAAGACGCAGAGAAAAGAAAACCCTAACCAACAGTGGTAAGGACAGGATTGTTCCAGAGTCTGAATCTGTGCAAAGTACAAACTACTTTAGAATTCTATCTGGCTTGATTTGGGGTTATTTTATGGTCTTTTGGGAGCCACCCTTTTTTACTGATATCAATCACAGTCTTTAAAAAAAAAAATAGGATTCGTGCTTCATCAAGGCTACGTATAGAGTCCTTCTAAAGTGCTCATATGTAATTCCTCAGAATGCATTCTCTTCCCTAGTGATCCCAGAAAGGAGTATGACCTAACTGTTTCCATTTTTGCCCGAGTACCTATTTTAAGATTCCTCTTTTTTTGTCCAAGGACATCATTTGTCATTTACTTAATATATTAGCTTCTGAACTATGTATGAGTCAACAAACTCAGTTTGATTAAGTGGAGATTTAGTCAGAGTCGACTGGGCATCAGGCCCTGTGCTGGGTGAGGAGACGCAGGGGTGAGGAAGGCATCACCTGGCCAAGGGCAGAGGGGCGGATACAAAGAAACGGGCACCAGGACCCTCTGTCACACAGCAGAGGGCCGCTCTCCTGAGGAGGGAGGGTCTATGCCACTGACGGTGGAGAAGAGGTGTCTGGGTGGTCAGGGTTACGCTACAGCAGGGGTGCTTGGGGGATCCATGAGCAGTGCAATCCTGCTAGACCCAAAAGTAAGGGAGAAGTGACAGCAGACGGGGAGGGGGAAGGGTGAGCTGGGACGACATAAGAGAGTGGCATGGACATATCTACACTACCCAATGTAAAACAGAGAGCTAGTGGGAAGCAGCCGCATAGCACAGGGAGATCAGCTCGGTGCTTTGTGTCCACGTAGAGGGGTGGGATAGGGAGGGAGACGCAAGAGGGAGGGGATACAGAGATATATGTACGCATACAGCTGATTCACTCTTTTATACAGCAGAAACTAACACAACGCTGTAAAGCAATTATACCCCAATAAAGATGTTAAAAAAAAAAAAAAAAGAAGTGACAGCAGAAGGGACTCAGGAGGTGCACAGGAGCCAGTATTTGTTGGTGCATTAATCACTTTGAAGACAGTTATCATTTATGAATTAGAGAGAAATCTACTGTGTGAAAAACCAAGTGCAAATAAATGGCTAATAGACCCCACCTCCGAGAACTGCCGTTAGGAGTCCCAGCCCACGCGGAAGGCTTAGAATGGTGCCTGGCTCACGTGCCCTCCCACTGCGTGCCATCTGTTACCGCCCCTGTCATCGTTACTGCCCAGCTGTGTTCGGGTCATGAAAACAGGTAGGACTGCTGCAAAGGTGCAGTTCTGATTTGCCATCCCATCTGGTTTTATGGTACCATTTTATCCCAGAATTCCCTCCTGGTTTGCCCAGTGATGCAGGGCACTCAAGCCTGAGGTGGTCCTCCTCCTCCAGCACCAAACTCATCTCCCCGCCGCTGCCCTGTTTCACACTGTGTGTCTTACGCTGTGTCACTGCAGCCTCACTCTGCCCATGTGTGCTAGGACTGTTTGGGGAGATTATGAAACAGGAGGGTCAAGCCGCTTGCCCTGAAGCTGCATAGGGCTGTGAGACAAACTCCCGACACAGGAGAGAGGGAGACGCCAGCTTAGAGGGGCCGCTTGAACTCTGGCAACACTGTGGACTTCAGTTTACCTTTACTTTGAGCTTACTAGGCGGGGGCTGACTGGAGGCCCTGGGAAATGAACCATCCCCTCCCCAAGGACCGAGGCTCCGGCACTGCCTGCCACTGGCTTTCTCAGAAGCCAATTCTTTATCTGGATTCAAGATTTCATTCCGAACTACAAGTTGGCAGATCAACATGTGATTACCTATTGAAAGGTCAAATACTTTAGCATCCTCATTCTATGTTGTGAAACTCTTAACTTTCCATTAAAAATGCGTATCTAGCTACCATAACTTGAGAGCACAAATAGGCAGGGAAAGAAAGCTTCAGAAGCTCTTGGGAAATGTTGGAAATAGTTTAAATATACTTAACCCTAGAAAACAAAGACAGTACATAATGTAGGCTGGCCCAACGGGCTTGCTGGTCAAGGGTCTCACGTTTGATTGGCAGCCCTTGAGGGCCATAATTCGCGATGTGGTGTCTTCTTAGAGTCCTTATCTGTTCTTTCAACTGACTTCTGAGGCTGTTCTCTTTCTCAAAGGCTCCATCTGGACCAGCTCCCTGGCCTCTGTGGGTGCTTGGCTCCCGAGAGGGCTGGCTGCCCAGAGGTATGGCTGTACTGAAGATGTTGTGTCCTTGTGCTCCAGGCCATCCAGGGAGCAAATGGTACCTGGATAAGACTCCTTTCTATTTTTAACTGGATCTTAAAACTACTGAGAGCTGAATACATCAATTTGAAAAGAAATAAAAGGGCATCACTAGGATGATATTTACTGTCTAGAATTCTCTGTAAAGGTCTCACTAACTGAAGTCTAATCATTTGAAAATGCCCTTTGCAAAGCAAACAATTTTATTTTCCCCAGTTCGCCTCTCACCTTCAAGTATATCTCATTTGCTTATACATTTAGAAATGCCACAGTTTCCCATCTGACACCGAAAAAATAACTGCCCTGGGTACCCTTCCTCTCCATGTTCGTTCCCACACTCACCACGGCCCCCTCCCTGCCATGAGCTGGAGGAATAGCCAGGACCACAGAGCACTTCTCCCAGTGGGCTCCACGGCTCCTGCATTGGAATCACTTGGGTGCTGGGTCAAACAACTGCATTTCTGGCCCTTCCCACTGACCTTCATTTTATAAAACAAAAAAGCTGAGGTGCAAAGACACTACCCAACTCATTCCCTGTGACAGGACTTGGCCCAGAACTTGCTCACCTGACGGCGCTTGGGATCCATCTCTGCTGGAAGGTAGGGGTTGAGGGAAGGGGTGTGGAGCAATGGGAGGAGTTTTGAAAATGTAGGTATCTGGGCTCCACCTTAGTTTCAGGGGACCAGTCTTCATGGTGTGTGGCCCGGCCTCATGCATTTTTTGCAAGTTCTACTTTCAAGATGCACAGCCTGATTTAAGAACTGTCCAATGACTTACATTTCCCAATCACATTTTGTCCATAAAATGGGAACTGGGTTGAAAGGTAGCAATTCAAATACAAATTAAACATAATACAGTAATTGTTCATGAGTAATCATTTCTATTGACGAGCTTGTCGTCAATTTCTAGTCACTTCACAGTGAAAGAGTCTGGGGACAGGCTAGGCATTAATGGGATCTATTCTTAAATATGTTTTCCGTGACTCCATTTTTGATCACGGTCCACAACTGACCAGAAGACATGGCAGAAGCTCTCTCTGCCTTTGGTCCATGGGAATAGCCCAGGGAGGTGAGGCTCCACTGGTTTACAAAGCAGATAGTTAAATGTCAGAGTTAAAAAAAAAATAAAAAGCAAAGAAAAAATTCTATATCCTAGAAATGACACTAGTTGAGCAAGTAAACTGAAGACACGCCAGTGAATTTGCGTTTTTGAAAAGCACACAAAGTGGGTGACCTTCCATACCTAGGACCTTTCAGACTTTTCAGGACCTCTGAACAGTGAGACTAAAGAGGAAGTGTGAAGCAAATCTTTGTCTCCGACTGGCAGCAGCATGAACTTGGGTGGCCCGGGCAGCAGTGTCAACCATGCAGCAAAGCCCTGGGCCCGCAGGAGAGAGAGAGTGAGCAAAAGAAGACCTTCTGTCCAGGTTTTACTCTGGACCTTTTATTCTCAGATTGTAATTTTAACAAAAACAAGCAGTGGCGGTAAGTGGGAAGAGGAAAGCTTTTCCTGGGTTTGCAGTCAAGGCCCTAGGAAACCACAAGTACTCATCATGGCCTCCTGCCTACTTGATGGATCCGAGACACTGGAGCTGCATGTGCACAAATTTAAGTCACCTATTAGCGCAAGCCAGGAACACCCTTCTATGGAGGCATTTGATAAATATACTGAGTGGACACGTATTGGACATCTCTGTCCCACCAGAACCTTAACAGCAAAATCGGCACCAAAATCACGTTTTCTTAGAAGGGGATGTCAATCAGAGAATCACATCTGTGTCCTCAGGAGAAAACACCCCAAAGAGACTTACGATCACTTAGATTTTTTTATATAAGATAAGATAGAATTTTGGTCAATGTTTCATTTCCCAGTGAAGATGACCATAAACAAAACTTGTCGTCGACCTTGGACTTTGCTTTACTGTCAGGTGGGGTGTATCTGAAGATACGGGAATCTAGGAGCTGAGATGACTTGGGAGGTTATTTAGTCACATCCATAGTAAACACTAATATCCACCAGTCCCTCCAAAGCAAACATGACAGCTCTGAAGTAGGACTTTCAGGTAAACGTGTTTAGTAACAAGAGACACGTTAGTCATATCCAACATCGAGAAAGACCCTTTGCTTTTTAGACAAATACATGGCAGGGTGAAATCCTGAGTGAGAGGAGAGGAAAGCTTTCCTAACATGAAGCAAGACCTTGCCTTGACCTGGAACGAAGGTGTGTACATGGCCAGCCTGCCCCAATCTCTAAAACCTCACTAGAAATGTAATCAGTGGAGAAACCTGATTTACCAAAACTCTTCCAGAGACAATGCTGTTCAATTAAAACAAATTTTTTTTTGCTTACATAACCCTTAAAATTTCTGGACGCCAAATGCCCTCCCACACGATTTTAAGTTGACATCTAAAATTTTCATCATAAATTAAACAGTTGCAAAAATATATTTTCTAGCATACTGTAAATACTGACACTTAAAAATAAACTATGAGGTCACTCTTTTAAAGATATCCAAGAAATGCTGAACATTATAGTGACGTGATATCCACCATCACCCATTCAAAAGATACATGAATGCTCTCAATTAATAGTAAAAATTTTGGTTTTCCTTCTTTTTCTTCTTTGAAGTAATATTTTCTTTCCACTTCTCCCAAAGAATCTTAACTTAATAAATTTTTGTTTTGCTTGAAAGTCTTCATCAATCTCTTTCTAATACTTTGCTGCAATCATTAGATGCTCAAAATTGAAACTTAAGAAGCCTTTAAAATTCCCTATGACCAGAAGTGTCACGATAGGTATTTAAAATCTTCTTCTGGACTGACTGATCATTACAATTATTACTGGTGCATAAATGATAATAATTATATAAACAGAGTACACATTTTGATAAACATTGAACATAAATTTCCAGCTATATTTTGGAAATGCATTTCTTAAGGGGATGGAGGGCAGGAGACTGGGGTGCCTTTATCGAATGCAGCTTAGCCCGACACCTCCATTTTGAAAGGTTCTGTTACTTGGTTGGGGGGGTAACTCTGGGGACAAGGCACATGGTAGGGTTCCAAATGGTGAGAGGTGTGGCTTCCTTCTGCAATGTGGAAGAAGGATCCCTGTGAGAGGTGAGGAGGTGTGGCCATGGACAGCCAGGAGGGACCAGCAGGACGCCCGAGCGCGCTCAGGCGGTTATGTTCAGGAAAGAGGACTCATCTAAGCTGAGAATCTCAACATTGAGGCCCTCATAACAGTCTGTGTTCCTCGCAGAGTCTAAGGAACGTTAGACTGTTTGGAACCTCCCCGTCCATCCTACCTCTCTGCCCTCTCCTCCAAGTGAGAGCTGAGCACATTATTTCCCCAGTTTGTCCAATTTATCTTTTCAATTTTCTTTTTTTTTTCTGTGGTACAGAAGTTTAAAATTTTCTTGTATCTTACTGTATCAATATTTTCCTTTATAAATTCGGGGATTTGTGTCCTGATTAGAAAGGCATTTCCCACTGGAAGAAGTACCCATGCTTTTTAATAGACCTTTTATGGTTTAAGTTTTTTACGTTTAAATTTCTCAACCATCTGAACTTTGTTGGGTGGAGGGGAGAGAGGTACATAAGAAATGAGGTCGAATCAAGTGTAATAATTTTCCCAAACAACTGTTTGTCATCATCAAACCATGTAACAAACAATCTTTCTTTTTTCCTACTGACATAAAACGTCACTTTTCCCATAAAGTCCTATTTTTATTTGGGTCCATTTATGGAATCTCTGATCTATTCCACTGACCTGTCCATTTCTCCCCTCATTCAAAATGGACTTAATTACCATGACGATTGAATTATTCAAAATACACTTTAATACGGCAGAGCTAGAGCCCTCATTTTCCTTCTTTTTCAGAAGTTTCCTTGCTATTCTCAAATGTTTATTTCTATATATTTGACTTGGCATTACATTTTCACAAGATTGAATCTTTTGATCCCAGTAGAGTTTAAAAAATATTCTTCACATTGATTATCCACATAGTTTTCATAAATTACCACCTACAGATTTTATTTTGGTTTCTTCTGTAAATGGGACTTTTCTCTCAATAATATTCTCAAACTGGTTACTATTTTTTTGAAAGGAAACAGATGATTTTAGACAAACTTTACAACCTGCTTCTTTTCAAATTTTCCTGTTGTTGTAAGAATTTATCTTGTGACTTTCAGACACATAATCTTATAATCTTCAAGTAATGATAACGTTGCCTCTTCCGGGTTCCTTGAACTTATCTCTTCCTCTTGTGTAACTACATTGATTACGCCTCCAGAACCATGCTAAACGTCAGTAGTGATAATGGGTCTCCTGACACTGTTGTGAATGTTGCTGGTGTTTCACTACTGAGCATGACGCTGCGTTTCCATCTAAGAGACAAACACACTGGTGAGCCCACAGGCCCAGAGCCCACAGGCCCTACAGTTAGGAAACACAGCTAATTCAGTCTCCTCACCCACTGTGACAAACATCAGGACAGCAAACGCGGTGGACCCGGGGTTCTCCCTCTTCTCTGTACTCTGATCACAAGTCTTATTCTGCTGGGCTCACCCCACCTAATCAGGGTCAGGTTCTGCCCCAATGTGGGGTTCCCCTATCTGGAGCACCACCCTTGGAGCCCTGGCTTCTATCAGAAGGTTGGCTTGAGTGGGTCCTCTTCAAGGTTTTTTTTTCTCCCAATTCCCCAAATATAAAAGGAAAAATTCCTGTAAAAGGTGGTTTGGAAGCATACAGGACTGCGTGGGTCAGAGAGGTCCTGGACCCAGAGCTTGTCCCCTCAGATGACTCTGCCTTACTGATTTTCTCATTCGTTAACTTCCTATGTATGACAGCAGATGACCAGCTCTGGGCATCTAGGGATCTTTTGTCTCCCGACTCTCGTTCTGTTACAGGTAGAAAATCACCAAAATGGTGAACTCCAGCATGGCTTTTTAAATTCTCTCTTTCTTTTGGGGGCAGGGGTGGGGGGGACCCTTTGGTAGAATGTGTAAATCATCAGGAAGAGGATTCTACCTCCACGGCATTTTTTGCTGCTTCTGCCCACACTCTCCCGTTCTCTCTCGTGCTCTGTGAGATATTATTCAGGATTCCAACTCCTCACTTCTCCTCCCCTAATGTTTCTGTAGAAGGTAGACTTGGGAACTGTGGACCTGCCCCAGGGAGATTCTTGGAAATCTCTGTCTGGTTCTTTTGCTGAATGCCAGCTCTAGTCTTCATTTAACATTGCTTGAATATTTTTGTTTTGCTTAGTTTAGTTCTTTAAACCTATTTGTTGCTCATATTATTAGGAATTTGGTTTTGTTATGCCATCCTAAACTGGAATCGTCTCTAAAAAGACAAACAACCCAATCAAAAACTGGGCAGAAGACCTAAATAGACATTTCTCCAAAGAAGACATACAGATGGCCAAGAGACACATGAAAAGATGCTCAACATCGCTAATTATTAGAGAAATGCAAATCAAAACTACAACGAGATATCACCTCATACCGGTCAGAATGGCCATCAGCAAAAAGCCTATAAACACGGGCTTCCCTGGTGGCGCAGTGGTTAAGAATCCGCCTGCCAATGCAGGGGGCACGGGTTCAAGCCCTGGTCCGGGAAGATCCCACATGCTGCAGAGCAACTAAGCCTGTGTGCCACAACTACTGAGCCCGTGCTCCTAGAGCCCGTGCTCCGCAACAAGAGCAGCCACCGCAATGAGAAGCCTGTGCACCACAACGAAGAGTAGCACCCGCTCGCCACAACTAAAGAAAGCCCACGCGCAGCAACAAAGACCTAATGCAGCCAAAAATTAATTAATTAATTAATTTTAAAAAAAGATACACACACCCGTGTTCATAGCAGCACTATTTACAATAGCCAAAACATGGAAACAACCAAAATGTCCATTGAAAGATGAATGGCTAAAGAAGATGTGGTCCATATTTACAATGGAGTATCACTCAGCAATTAAAAGAATTAAGTAATGCCAGCAGCAACATGCATGGACCTGGAGATTATCATACTAAGTCAAGTAAGTCAGAGAAAGACAAAGATATGATCTCACTTATATGCAGAATCCAAAAAAAAAAAATGATACAAATGAATTTATTTACAAAACAGAAACAGACTCACAGATTTAGAAAACAAATTTATGGTTACCAAAGGGGAAAGGTAGGGGGAGGGATAAATTGGGAGTTTGGGGATTGACATATACACACTACTATATTTAAAATACATAACCAACAAGGACCTACTGTATAGCACAGAGAACTCTGCTCAATATTCTGTAATAACCTAAATGGGAAAAGAATCTGAAAAAGAATAGATATATGGATATGTGTAACTGAATCAGGTTGCTGTACACCTAAAACAAACAACATTGTAAATCAACTATACTCCAATGCGAAATAAAAATTAAAAAAAATAAACACAACTGAGGGACTTCCCTGGTGGCACAGTGGTTAAGAATCCGCCTGCCAATGCAGGGGACACAGGTCCGAGCCCTGGTGTGGGAAGATCCCACATGCTGCGGAGCAACTAAGCCTGTGAGCCACAACTACTAAGCCTGTGCTCTAGAGCCCATGAGCCACAACTACTGAGCCCATGTGCCACAACTACTGAAGCATGCGTGCCTAGAACCTGTGCTCCACAACAAGAGAAGCCACCGCAATGAGAAGCCCGCGCACCGCAACGAAGAGTAGGCCCCGCTCGCCGCAATTCGAGAAAGCCCGCGTACAGCAACGAAGACCCAACGCAGCCAAAAATAAGATAAATAAGTAAAAATTAAAAAACTGCAATCTTCTATACTTATTTAAACTGGTAACTTCAAGGCTGAAGTAAAAGCTGAGAGTGAGTTCTCTGACTTATGTTTCCTGGCATTTGCTAAAGAAATACATTTTTATTTTCAGGACAGTTGCCCTTACCTGCTGCTTGAGTGCCTCCAAAGACTCAAATTCCAATCTGGCCAGTTTCATCTGGATATGCCGTGGCTTATCAGGTATGGCAAATGCAAGGATGAACTTCAAAGCCAGGAGTGCGTGCTGGAAACAAGAAAGAGCACACGTTACAGGGACACATTAGACCATGTGGGTGAGGAGACAAATCAGCACCTCAGCACCGTGATCCTTCTCGTTAATCTTGGGTCACTTCTAATTACTGGCCTGTGATGTATCACAGATCAACCAGGTCCATGAGTTATATTTAATCCATCCCACTGTGGCCCATTCAAGAATTATGGACTTACTTTGCTTTATTCTTTTAAAATCAGTTATTCCCTTAAAATGATACCATATACTACTCTCAGTGAAAAATAAAGTTTATTCTGAGAAGTCTCCCACCAAATGCTTTTTTTAATGCATGTCTTAATCCCCAATGTATTTAGTGTGCAACGTGTGCAGAGCCAAACGCTGCTCTTTGTGTAACAACATCCTCCCCTGTGCTGTACTTCAGGCTGAGTTACGTGGAACGTGCGTGTGCCTTTTGGTGCCTTGTATCCTCTGCATCCCCAGTAGTGTCTGGTGCAGTTTCTTTCATGAAATGACAATCAATAAATATTGATGAGTTGATCGACTGCAATGTGCTACCTTGTGTTGCGGACTCCACATATTGTGAGGCAGAAATGTATACAGAAATGGAGAGTGTATCCTTTATATTATGTAAAATGTATCCTTTATAACATGGGAAACTTAGAACCTGGCTATTTTATTTCCCTTCTACACCAACACCATACAGAGGTTTTCTAACTTAATAATATGAGGTTTATAATTATGCTCCTTTCTCTGCAGAAATAAGCCAACAGGACTGCTTCCCCTGGTAAGCCTGCTCCTCAGATGCACAGCCTCGACTCGATGCTTCTCTAATTCTGCCTCCATCCTGTGACCCAGGATCAAGACCCACAGGAAGCTGAATGATCCTTAAAGTTGCCTCTTTGATGACAGCACGAATTACTAAATATTAAAGGCTGGATAATACATTTTAAAGGTAGGAAATAATTAAAAGGCATTAAGAAAATCAGTGAAGGAGATGGAACAGGCTGTAAGAAATGTTGCATTGAATTATTGACAGAAAAGGAAGACAGCTGAAAAAAAATAAGTGAATTCCTTACTGTGATATTTTCAAAAGGGGGATAAAGGATAAATAACATGTGGACATCTCCTGGGAGAAGCATGAAATAATGAAGGAAATCAACATCGTGCCGGAACAAGCAATAATTCAATACAAAAACTTGAAAACCGGCAGAACCCCAGGGAAGGCCAGGCACTGCCTGGTATTAGCAGGAGATCTGGAGCGGACCAGGGATGGGCAGTCAGGCACTGGAAGATACTGATTAGGTGTCTACAGTGTGAAAACAAGAAGGGAAAACAGATGACATCATGTGTTATAATTCTGAACTAAGTGAACTGAATTAACAGGAACCTGCAGATAATCAACAAAGAACAAATGAATAATTTAGAAAGAGCTACACTGTGTCATTATTTCATTCCACTGGAGCACTGAGATATAACTTTATATAAGACTTAACCTCTTCAGTAGAATTGTTAGACAAGAAATAAACAAATTAGTGAATGGAAAGAAATCCGTATTTTTCAGAAACTGTGTGTCCTCAAGTTGCCAGAGCCCCACCGTGACCCGGTCACTGGCCCCATCCCATCTCTCTTAGCAAATCTGTCCCCATTTTCTCTTCTCTGGAGTCTCGGGAGGAATTATTGAGAAAGGAGACCCTGTCAAGCACTTCCCTTACAGGGGACCTGTAAGATGTGTCAACTCTTCTTTGGGAACCAGGACTGGCTGCTGGGTGACTGGGCAAGGCTGCCACAGACCTCGGTGCTCATAGTTTCCATAGGAAATGTTCATAAAGCTCTCTTGAATTGAAAAAACGTTGGTATTCATTAGACAGTTTTAGTTAAAACAGGAAGTCATTTTAACATGGTTAAAACACTTATGCAGCAACGAGCTTTTATGAGTGGTTCTCTATGCTTTACTTCCCCCCAAATATTCTATAATAAATGCTTTTAAAAGCCCATATGGAGAGAAATCATTTTCTTTGGAACTACACTTGCAAAAAAGTTCCTAGTAGACCTGCTTATTTCAAGCTTTTCACGTCCCACGTAACAACCCCAGGGTCACGCTCCTTGAAGAGCCCTGCAAGCTGCAGAGCCGGCACTCTTCACTGGTTCCCACGCCACCAGAAGCCAGCAGGGCAGTAGCCCTGTGTCCATCGCTCCATTCATGACTGCTGTGCTGGCCACTGCAGCGAAAGGGCTGATGTCCTGGTGCACAGTCTAGGTGGGGAGATGGGTAAGGACAGGCCATCACAACGCCACGCGGGAGTGTTACTGGCAGGGTACACACATGAGACCACGAGCGCTTGGACCAGCAGGTCAGAGAGGGCTTCCTGAAGATATAAGTTTGAACAGAGACAGGATGGATGAGAAGGAGTTAGCCAGGCAAGGAGAGGGGGCTGAAGTGCTTCCAGAGAGAGGGCAAACGGACAAAGGGATGGGGGCTGAAAAGAGAGGGGCTGCAGAGGCAACCAGGAGCCCGGGCACACAGGCAGCAGAGGAGGCGCTGAAAGCATGTACGCAGGAGTGACTCAATCAGATTTCTCTGTCTGTGGCAAGGGGCGTAGACGAGTGTGGAAGTGCAGGCAAGTGAGCAGGGTGACCTGAGTGTGCGTTAGAGCAGTGGGGCTGAAGCTCCAGGAGTGACTGGAGGGCTCGTTAGCAGCAGACTCGCCAGACCGCCATGACTCACGCACTGAACTGATAAGCACAGGACGGGGGGCAGGCCAGAGGGGAGAAGGGGTCTGCGCGGGCTGTGGATTTTCAGATGTCTGTGGAGTGTCTAAGTGGACATGTCCAGCACGCAGTACGGTAGCGGAGGCAAGGAGGCAGAGATTTGGGTCACTGCTGTATGTGTGTAAGCGGCAGATAAAGCCATGGGAGTGGACGAGATTTGCAAGGCTGTGTGGTGAGAGAGAGGAAAGACGAGATGGCAAGACAATGGCAGAGGATGGAAGTGGGGGAACCGAAACATGCATGACGAGCGAGGGAGAGGGGCCAGCAAGAAGCCTGATAAGCAGCAGGCGGCAACTGGCAGAAATCTAGGAGGTTCTGGAGTTTCAGAAGCAAAGGGGAGAGAAAGAAGCCAGTCAAGGAGGGTGTCGGAGGGTCAAGTACATGAAGCCTGAGGGGGAACATATAGGTTTATCCACCCGGAGGCCTCTGGTGACCCTGGTGGGAGTGGCTTCGGCTGAGTGGTTGCAGAAGCAGGACTCAGTGGGCTGGGAAGGGACTGGCAGGCAAGGCTGGAGGAGGGAGGTGCCGACCACAGGGTTCAGAGAGTCTTCCTGCAAAGGAGGGGTGAGGGACGAGGGGGCACCTGGACAGAGACCTGTGCTGGCCAGGTGTTTGTTCTTTAAAGGCATAAGTCCTAAACATGTTGAGATGCTTTGGGATGGAACCAAGAGAATGGCCAAAGGTGAAGCTCCTGGAAGAAGTTCCAAGGCACAGAGCCAGGCTGCTGGGCCAGGCAGGGGCTTAGCCATAAACAGGGGGTCTGGTGTGGTCCCTGTCGAGGAGAGAGAGCTGACCACGAGGCACTAATTTGAGACTTAAGAATTTTAAAACACATTTATTGCTTAGAATATGCAATTCAATACTTAAAAATGAGGAAGGAGAGGTGGGAATTACACATCGCATTCTCACTTTTCTTTCACAGAGCTAATCGCAAATCATCATTAAATATCCTTTCCTCAAAACAGATAATCATAATCTTCAGCAGAAAGAAAAAAGTGTCTCAGAGAACAAAATAAAAATGCCAACTTTATTAACTAGATTGGAAGAAATATCAACATCTTCACAATGAAATTTTGTTTGGATGGTAGCACTTTGGGCAACCTCTTTGTCTTTAGTCTTTAACAGACATGCATTACTTTTGTACGAGGTAAAAAACACTTATGTGAAAAAGAACGCAGGGATTCCACTCATTTAAAAAACGAACTACACGTGCCCTGCCAGGCTCCTAACCCACCTGGCCACCACTGCCCACATGCCCAGTAAACAGACCCAGACCAAACAACCTGCAGCTCAGAGAGTCTGGCTTTTAATCGGGAGTCCAAGAAGCTGGCAAAAGCAATCACACATTCTGCAAATGACTGAGCACAAGGATGCAGGGCCAGACTGCTTCAGTGGTGGCCTCCTCCCACCTTACCTATCAAAACCTTGTCACACTGATTTTTCCCCCCACTTTGCTACACTCTCAGAAGTTTCACCAATTTTAGGTTTATGTGGCATAACACACACCATCTTTAAAAAGGGAAACTATTCTGGCAGGGTTAAGAAGCATCACTATTCACAGATACCTGTTAATTAATTAGCTGGCGTTAGCAAACACTCTCTCTCTGTCCTCCCCCTCCCCGATAACCTTGAGACCTTGGGGGTGGGGCGGGGAAGGCAACACAGGGTAGCAGCTTCAAGGAAGAGGGGTAAAGAGAAGCAGAGAGGAACCAACATTGTCTGAATGATCAGGAAGGGATACATTACCCCCCTCTTTCTTCTTAGTGGGTTCTTGTACCCAGGATCCAGAATTCAAGTTGAGCATCGTGATGGATTTAAATAAGCTTTTGTAGTCTAGCCTAGAAACCTAAATAACATTTATAGCACCGTGCTTCAAAAGATTAATTTTTAAAATCTCGTTTATATTTTTCATACAGAAAATCTGTTTCAAGGCTGGGAACTACTTTACACTAACTGAACAGAGGAAAAAAATTGTGAAAAGAATTTTAGCTATTTTTACTTGTTTTCATAAATAAGAGAAAGCCTAAGATAAAATACAAATCTGCTCAGATTTGAAGAAAAACACTCAAAATGAATAGCTGGGTTGGCTTTTCATAGCCTCTTTATGAAAAGAGAAGACATTTTACGGGCCATGATTGTGATTCTTCACCAACGATCTTCCTTTAGAGTGAAACTCACAAAATTTATCCTAAACAAAGTAAAGGAGAAGAGAAACAGTGAGGGGTGGGGTGGGGAGATGGGCAGAATTTTTAAACTAATAAATACGAAGAAGTTGGCTACCCATGACACTATAGTTCAGGTAATGATTATAGGGTGTCTTGGTTGGGAAAGGGAAAAAGAACGGGACCAGAGAAAACTGACACTCAGAAGCTACATGTTTTCTGGTGCCAGCGGTAAAGTACTGCCCACTCCACCATCACTGTGTCGCTCACCTGTGGTCACTGCACGGCTGTCAGACTCTTGGGAGTCTCGTGCCAGGTGCACAGAGAGTGAGAGGAACCCTTTTATTTTAAAAAACTAGAAAATTCATGATATGATCAACAGTAGCAGCTGTGTTTGTAGCAGTGTGTCCCCAACCCTGTCTCTTCTGAAATAGAATATGCAAATTAGAGTTGAATTCATGGAATTCTGAAAAGTTAATTTGATTTCTACAGTGGTAGGTCTGCCACATTACCTCTTTCCATTCAGAGCTCACTGAATAAAAGAAAAGTCCTTCAGAAAAGCATCCTCTGCTGATTATCAGACAAACTAAATGTGAAGTACCAATTAATAAGAAATGATTAGTGAAGCTGAGATTGAAAAAAATTATGGAATTAGGCTCTTAAGGAAAAAAAAATCAGGGATTTTCATTTTAAGATGGCAGATCAAGCATGCACATGTACTTCTTCTACCTCCCCAGGGTCCCCTGAAATGACAGAAATATAGTCTAAAAAGAACAAGACTGGAAAACAAGAGAATTTTCCAGAACTTCTGAATATAGAACCTATGGAGTGGAAAGTGCTGCTCAAGTCTCCTGAGACAAAGGCAGGTCCTCCCAAAGGAGCCTCAGAAGAAGATGTCAGATTCAACCCCACAAAAGGAAAGGATTGGGGCAGGGAGTCAGCACCAAAGTGAACGCATTAAAGAACTACCTTCAGAAAAGCTGGGGCCATAGGAAGCCCTTTCTCATGCCACCTTATAACAGACTGACTGCAAGTTCTACTCTTGCACTAAAGCCGAAAACCTGCCCTTTAAAGAAAGCATGTGATCTTCTGGGAGAGTTCCTTGTGTGGGGTTGCCAGGCCCAAGAGAGAAGCTGAGCCTAAGGTCATACCAGACTCTTATTTAAAGACTTGGAGACCAGAGTGATGTCAGCTGTATGACAGGATAGGAAGTCCCAAACCTTGTTCCCCCACAGAGACACTGACTTAAGAACAACATACAGTCCAAAAAGCCTTCATGAGAACTTCAGAAAACAGCTAAGAAGCTACAGTACTCTAGGGAAGCACAAAGCTAAAAACAGCTGCCTTAGAATGAGTAAGGGAGTAAGAAAAGCTGTTGGATTTCACCTATGATACCTTTCCTCCAAGCTGGCACAGCTCAGCACAGTTGGGAGAAAACACCCAACTTGTGAATAGAGACGTGTAACATACATTCAATGTACGTTCCCTCTTTTCAAGGGACTTCCCTAGGAACTGGTTTCTGTCTCATTAGACTCAGGGCACTGGAGAGGATCCTGCATACTGTGGATGCCTGGGGGGCCAATAAAAACAAAGGAGAGATTGCTGAAATACCAGAGAACCTGCAGTACTGAAGACAGAGACCAGAGGGAGGAAGAGATTACAAACTCCTAAAAAAGAAACCAGCAGACTTCCCTACTTGGGAAAATACATGCACAAGCCTAGAAAAGACACATCTCCAGAATGTTTGAGACATTCCCAGAATCTCTAGCTGGGCTGACTGATGGAGGTCTTTGCCTGTATGAAGCTAGTTTGTGAAGACTGGGAGAGATGGCTGTTTTTTCAAATGCCCAAATCTCAGCAAAAAAATAACAAGGAACACTAACAAACAGAAATATGACACAATAAAGGAAAGTAATAAATCTCAAAAAAAGACCCTAAAGAAACAGAAATCTACGAAGTACATGACAAAGAATGCAAAACAATCATCTTAAAGAAGCTCAGTGAATTATAAGAGAACACAGACAAGTAACCGAAATCAGGAAAATGATGTGTGAACAAAATGAAAATACCAACAAAAAGATAGAAACTATATATAAAAAAAAAAAGAACTAAACAAATTCTGGAACCGAAGAATGCAATAACTGAATTGAGAAGTTCACTATATGGGTTCAGCATCAAACTTGTTCAAGCAAAAGAAAGAATCCATGAACTCTAAGACAGGTCACCTGAAATTACTGAGTCAGAAGAGCAAAAAGAAAAACGAATCAAGAAAGATGAAGAAAGCTCAAGATACTTAATGACATCAGCAAGTATTACCAATATATGCATTATGGGAATCTCAGAAAGAGAAGAGAGAGAAAGGGGGAGAGAGCTTATTTGAAGAAATAACGGTCAAAACCTTCCCAAATGTGAGGAATGAATTGGACATCCAAATTCAAGAAACTCAAAAGACTCCAACTCAGATGAACCCAAAGAACCCCATACTGAGATACACTGTAATCAAACCATCAAAGGACAAAGAGAGAATCTTGAAAGTAGCAAGACTGTGTCACATCATGTACAAGGGAGCTACCGTAAGATTATTAGAAGAGTTCTTAGCAGAAAAAAATATAGGCCAGAAGGGAGTAAGAGGATACATTCAAAGGGCTAAAAGAAAAACCCTGCCAACCAAGAATACTATATCCAGCAAAACTGTCCTTCAAAAATGAAAGAGAAATAAAGACCTTTCCAGATAAACAAAAGCTAAGGGAATTCATCACCACCACATCTGCCTTACAAGAAATATTAAAGGGAGCCCATTAAGCTGAAAGGAAAGAATGCTGGACAACAACACAAAAGCATATAAAATTATAAAGCTTTCTGGTGAAGGTAAATAAATAGACAAATACAGTACACAGTAATGGTGGTGTGTATATCACTTTTCATTCTGGTATAGAATTTAAAGGATAAATTCATAAAAATAACTATAACTATAAAATTGTGTAATTTGTGACATCAATAACAAATTGGAGGGGAGATGTAAAGGAGTAGACATTTTGTACATGACTGAAGTTTCTATTATTTTAAAATAGATTACTATATATACTATAAGATGTTTTACGTACTCTCCATGATAACCACAAAGAAATACCTATAGAAAACACATAAAAGAAAAATGAGAAAGAAATCAAAAACAAGTCACTCCGAAAAAAAATCAACAAAACACAAAGGAGTACATCAAGAGAGGCAAAGGACAAAATAACTATAAGATATACAGAAAAAATGAATAAAATTGCAATAATAATTTTGTTACTACCAGTAGTTACTTGAAATGTAAATAGATTATATTCCCTGATCAAAAGACATGAGAAGCTGAGTGGATTAAAAAAATAAGATCCAGGACTTCCCTGGTGCAGTGGTTGAGAGTCTGCCTGCCAATGCAGGGGACACGGGTTCGTGCCCTGGTCCGGGAAGATCCCACATGCCGCGGAGTGGCTGGGCCTGTGAGCCATGGTCACTGAGCCTGTGCGTCCAGAGCCTGTGCTCCGCAACGGGAGAGGCCACAACAGTGAGAGGCCCGCATACCACAAACGATAAAAAATAAAAATAATAAAAATCAGATCGTATCTGTTTATAAATGAAAAGATGGTAACTCTTAATTCTGCTCTTCATAAGTCTTCATTCCAATTCAGTTAATACTGCTTATATGCATATACTAATGTTCTGTGGAAGGCCACAATGTCACTGTCTGCAGTTTTCACTCTGAACAAATGTTTCGAACAAAAATATACTTCTAAATTGAGAACTTGTGCCAGAATATAATGGGCTTTACATTTCAAGCACCAAACCATCCCAGTGGCATCAGCGAATTAACTGGGTGATGGATGACAGAAAGGTCCTAAACTGCATCTCAGAATCTGCAAAGAAGAAAAGCCTAAAAGACTGGGCAGGAGAGGGTGGGGGGTTAGATTTTTGCCTAACCCACTGTGGACTTTTCACTGCCACTGTCATTGAGCAAATAATTGGTTTGCTTAATTATTGAAACATTCTGCTTTATATGTTTCCCTGAAGCAAGATTTGTCATATTTACTACTGAACATATGCTTCAACTTACTATTTCTGCAACTGACAAATTTATACAAAACCTAATAAAACGCTTCAAAAAAGACTTACAAGCACTTCTGGTTTCAGCTCCAACATGTAAAGAGTTTGGAAGACATCATTCCTGTCAATACAACAAGAAAAAGCTGGACAAACTGAAAATTAATGACTTCTTTGACCTGTCTGAGAAGTGAGGACAAACCACCACCCCAAAAAGTCTGGAGAGACAGGTGTATCCAGAGAGATAAAGCAACAGAAGCTGGAACAGAAGCTGCTGGAGCCATAAACTAGCAGGAACACTTAACTGGTAATTTTGATGAATTGCTAGTGGTTGAGTGAGACTAGCGTGAGTGAGAAACCCCTATGGGTTGCTGCCTTAGGGGGGTCCCCATACTTCCACAGGCTTTCCCTCCAGGAACTCTATCAGGTTCCCATGGTGAGGATACAAGAAGGATCCCCTCATGGGTCTTGCAGGAGAAGAAGAACAGGCATGAGGAAATACTATTCAGAACCTTCTCCATAACAATGGCTTACCCTCCAGGGGTAAGGACTTAGCCAGGGAAAATTCTGAAACTTGATTTCAACTGGGATAGGGAAATTCTTCCCTGCTCCAGCCCCCTCCAGCCATCCTGTCTCACTTAGGGAGAAATAAAGACAAAAACATAACAAGTCAACAGAGGTCAGGGTTTCAAGGAAATAGACCGGGAACTCTGCAGACAGAGAAGGGGAAGGGGATGGGGATGGGTGGAAAAGCTATACCAGGGATGAACACTTGTCCTGAAACAGTGCCCCCCCTAAAAGACTGAGATTTAATTGGAAGATTACAGAATGTGTCCCCTCCCCAACATGTTCTCACACACCAACAGGGCTCAAGTATAACAACAGTGGGTTATAGTTACATGGGCTGTAAGACACAGACTCTCCCTAAGGAGGAAAACATAGGGAAGCCCATAGTAAAGAGGAGAAACGAAAACAAGGATATTAGAGGAACTTAAAGCCTCTGGTACCTATAGCCAGAATAAACAGTGAATACAGCCCAACTCCTAGACAGATTAATGTAAATTCTCAAACTAAAGGTCTATTATTTACCTCATCTGCTGCCCCATAGAGCATGTCTGACTTTCAACACCAAATTGCAAGGCATGCCAAAAGGCAAGGAAAACACTCTGAAGAAACCATCAGAACCAGACTTGGATATAACAGATTTGGAAATTATCAGGAAGAGAATTTAAAATAACTATGATGAATATGTTAAGGGCTTTAATGGTAAAAGTAGGCAAAATGCAAGAACAGATGAATAATGTAAGCAAAGAAATGGAAAATCTACAAAACAATCAAACTGAAATGCTAAAAATCAAAAAGACTAACAGAAATGAAGGATGCCTTTGATAGGCTCATCAGATGACAGGAGACAGTTGAGGAAAACCCAGCACTCTCGAAGATAGGTCAAATGAAACTTCACACAATGAAATGCTAAGAGAAAAAGAATGGACAAAAAGAAATTAGCCATTAACTGTGGGACAGTATTAAAAAGGTGTATCACGTGCATAACTGTGACACTAGAAAGAGAATAAAGAGAGAATGGAGCAGAAGAAATAACGGCTGAGAACTTTCCAAAATTAACGACAGACACCAAATCAAAGATCCAGGAAGCTCATAAAACATGAAGCTGGTAAATACTAAAATATCTATACCTAGTCATTATATTCAAACTGCAGAAGACCAAAGACAAAGAGAAAATCTTGAGAAGACGGGAGAAAAACACCTTTCCTACAAAGGAACAAGAATAAAATAGAGCAGACTTCTCATCAGAAACCATGCAAGCAAGAAGAGAATAAAATGAAATATTCAAAGTGTGGAAAGAAATCGCCAGTGAACTAGAGATATAAACTCTAGCTGAAATTATCTTTCAAAGGTGAAAGAGAAGTAAAAACTTTCTATTATTTCATAAGTTATTATTCCAGAAGTCTGAGAGAAAGAGAGAGCGAGAATGAATATGAATGACAACCCACTGCTACCAGATGTGCCCTGCAGGAAATGTTAAAGGAAGTTCTTCAGGCAGAAGGAAAATGACGTAGGTCAGAAACCTGGATCTACAGAAATAAAGAGTGTCAGAGAAGGAACAAATGAAGGTAAAATAAAACATTTTATTTTTCTTATTCTTAATTGATCTAAAAGATAACTGCTTGTTTAAAGCAATAACAGTTATTAGGTGATTATAGCATATGGAAAAGTGAAATGAATGATAGCTATGTTTTAAGGGACAAGAGGGAGGAATTGGGAATACTTTATTATAAGGTATACATGTACCACACTACATATGAGGTAGTATAGTACTATTTGAAGGTGGATTAGATTAGCTTAAAATGTGTATTTTAAACTTTATGGCAACCAGTACAATGTTTTTAAAAAGAAGTATAGTTGGGCTTCCCTGGTGGCGCAGTGGTTCAGAGTCTGCCTGCTGATGCAGGGGACACGGGTTCGTGCCCTGGTCCAGAAAGATCCCACATGCCGCGGAGCAGCTGGGCCCGTGAGCCATGGCTGCTGGGCCTGCGTGTCCGGAGCCTGTGCTCCGCAACGGGAGAGGCCGCAACAGTGAGAGGCCTGCAAACCGCAAAAAAAAAAAGAAGTATAGTTGATAGGCTAAGAGAGGAGATGAAAAGGAATCATACAAAATGCTTAAGTAAAACCAGAGAAAGCAGGAAAAAAAAAGGGAGAAAAGAAATAAAGAACAAATGTAGCAAACAGAAAACTGAAAAACATGGTAGACATTAATCCAACTACATCAATAATCATTTAAAAAATGCACGGTCTAAATACACCAATTAAAAGACAGAGAATATCAGAGAGGATAAAAAGCAAGGCTCAACCATATGCTGTCTGCAAGAAACACATCTTAAATATAGGGACTCAAGATAGGTTAAAAATAAAGAGATGCATGCAGTTCTTGGTTTCTAATACCATTCTCCAATTGAAAAAGAACCCGAGCTCCTTGGAGAACTGGGTGATTCTAGGACTGGGGCAGGAAATATATAAAATGAGTCTGGAACATCTTATAGTGACAGAAAATAAGGGAGTGCTCAAAAAGCAAATACACACACACACACACACAATGGGGGTATGTCAAAGAGACTCAAAAGCCAACCAAAAGAGCCCCCAATGGCCAAAGCTGGAATAATTTGAGCAACAAAATAAAGTAGTATTGGATGATATCCCAAAATATAAAATAAATATCCATGAGCCTATACTGATACAAACAAATGATCGAATAAATAAATGGGGAGAAGAGACTAACCTCCCTTGTGGAAGAATTCCAAATAATTTATATAGATAGCTCTCAAGATCATTACACACTAGGGCTCAAGAGCCCATGTAGTTCAGCAAGGAATGCTTCCTACCTTTCGTTTTCCGGGGCTCATTAAGATACCGTATCCATACCTACTCCTTGGAGAACTCAGCAGCAATATCCTGTTTGACAGGTATTGCCTTAGTGTCACATTTTACATCTTTGCCAGAGCAAGGGAAATAGAAAAGTAGTTGCATAGAGGCAGTGGATGTAGAAGAAAGAGGAGGGGAAAAAAAAAAGCCAACTGGAAAGTCTGCTCTAAAAGAGAATAACTTAATACAACTGAATAGGGAGTTGGTGTCAAAGAAGAAAAGGGCTAGAACTTTTTACAGCTACACATTTAAAAAACAGATCGAAGATAAAATTTTACATTTTCCACTGACATACTTTCTGAAAGGAAATACTATCTTGCTACTTTTTCTCTTCTTAAATTGACTAGAGATGCTTAATGAACATTACTGTTAGAAAAGCAAAAAAAAAAAAAAAATCTGAACTACTTTTGTGGCAAAGTCAGGTTTTCACTGGGAACATTAAACGACCCTCACAGTTAAAAAATAACTTTAACAACTCACCATATTGCAAACACCCAAGGGAAGGATTTTCATACAGATAAAAATAATTTCTAAGGTTTGACAATAGGAAAAAGCAATTTTTCCTAGGTATTCTAGGTTTATAGTAAATATTCACGTTTTATAATTCTTTGTTTTTTGAAATGCATGTTTGAAGGCAGTATAGTCACATGGTTAGGGGGAAAAAGGCATATAGTGAAAAATTTCCTTCTTGCCCTTGCATCTATCTGCCCAGTGCCCTGCTGTGCCCAGTGCCTACATGTACAAGCGCCAACTAAAGAAGGTGACTCACCATCCTGTTCTATGAGAATTATTGATAAGTCATTTGCTACCGCAGTCACTGACCTTCAACACACCCTGAAAGGAATGGCACAGATCAGGAATGTGGCGCTTAGTGCTCTGGGAATACTGGCAGAATAGGCCTGCAAATGGACATTTTCAGGAGAAATCTTTTATGAACCTCGATTCTCACATCTTCCCACACTTAGACCAGCATTAAAACCACTAAGATACCTGTTCCCTGTGACTAGCAGCAACCTTGTAATGAGATGTGTGCTTGATTACCTTGATACCTTGATTATCCTTAGCCAAGATCACCTATATGCTCGAGACAGGCTGGGACCTGGGACCTGGGACCTGGGACTTGAGAGCCTTTGCTGCAGTGCTTGCACCTGGACAAATGTCTCCAAGTAACAAAATACAAAGAAACTATAAGGGACTAAAAATAACTGCATGCATGTGCAGTTGGGGCAAATTGTGGACAACAAGATACAAAAAGACCCAAAAAAACCCATCTGACACTCCTGAAGAGCCCTGAGCAAAAACAGGGTATGGAGAGCAAAAGCAGGGTACTGTGCAAGCCCCTTGCACACAACAGCACCAAAAGGGTGGGCAAAACACCTAAGCCAACCCTCTGGCCCGACCTTTGGACACACCCCTACCCTCACCCCATGGAAGGAACCAGCTCGCCCCCCCTCAGGGAGTGAGCAAGGGAGCCTGTTACTTGTTTTTCTCCCTGCAGGAGCCCCAATAAAGCCTTGCCTGAATTTCTTGTCTGGCCCTTTATCAATTTCTATTGATTGGGGAAGGCCAAGAACTCTGGTCGGTATTGTGCATGACCTCCCCCATTACCTCTTCACAACAGTTTCTCAGAGCTATCTGAGAGGCTATCCCTGGGCCATAATCCTCAGTAAAACACTGGATAATCTCAATTTACAGCTCTTATGTTGTGTGTGGTTTTTTTCAAGTCAACAGGACTATATTATTGTTATTCTCCATTTTTACACGAAAGGAACATACAGCAAAAGTGTTCTGCATTTTGATTTTTGTACTTATTAATATTAGAGTGCTTTCATATTTGTACATAGAAAGCAGCCATAATTTACTTAACCAGTCATGGACATTTATGTTATTTCCAATATTTTGTTATTATTAAGGACGCTGCAATGACTATCCCCACACATTTATCATTTTGCACACATGCAATTATATTTGTGGGATAAATTCCCAAATGTAGAATTGTTGGGTCAAAGCTGTTGTAATTTAAGTAGATTTTGCCAAACTGTCTCATATGTGGTGCTGAGCCAGTGTGCACTTCTAGCCGCTGCGTATGAGGGTGCCTGCTTCCCCACAGCCTGTTGACTCAGGGTAATATCCCTCTTGTGGATTTGCAACAGTGATAGGTGACAACTAATATTTCAGTTTAGTTTCACTTTGCATTTCTTACTCAGTGGTGTTAAGTATCTATTTCTATGCTTAACAGCCACTTGCCTTTTATTTATTTGTGAACTTTCTGTTCACAATGAAAAGCATCGGAGAAGACTGAGGGATTGGAGGAAAAGGAAGGAGAGGAAGAAGAAAGTACGCTAAATTCTGTACAAGTACAAAGAACTTGACTTCTGGCTTAAATTTAATGTAATTTATACTAGAACATGTTAAACTGTAATGATTTTTTATTATTACTTTTTATTGAGAGATTTTATTTTTAGAGATATTTTAGTTTTGCAAAGTAACTGCATAGAAAGTACAGAGAGTTCCCATATACCCTTCACTCCTCCAGTTTCCTCTATTATTAACATCTTGTGTTAGTGTGGTACATGTGTTACAACTGAAGAACCAATATTGATACACTATTATTAACTAAGGTCTATAGTTCACATTCAGGTTCATTGCATGGGTTTTTACAAATGCATAATGTCGTGTATCCACCACTGCAGTATTATACAGAATAGTTTTACCACCCTAAACATCTGTGGGCCACCTCTTCATCCCATCCTTCTTCTCTCCCTAACAAACTCCTGGCAACCACTGATCTTTTTACTGTCTCTATAGTTTCGCCTTTTCTAGAATGTCATATAGTTGGACTCGTAGAGCATGAAGCCTTTCCAGACTGGTGTCTTTCACTTAGTAATACGCATTTAGGGTTCCTCTATATCTTTTCATGGCTTGATAGCTCATTTCTTCTTAACAGTGAAAGCACTCCATTGTATACATGTACCATAGTTTGTTTATCCAGTCAGTCACTGAAGGATGTCTTGGTTGCTTCAAAATTTTGACAATTATGAATAAAGCTGACATAAACATTCATGTGTAGCTTTTTGTGTAGACGTAAGTTTTCAACTTACTTGGGTAAATATCTAGCAGGGCAATTGCTGGAATGTACGGTAAACCTATATTTAGCTCTGTAAGAAACGGCCAAACTCTTTTCCAAGTGGCTGTACCACTTTGCAATCCCACCAGCCATGAAAAAACTGTTGGGTTGTTTATTTATGGGCTGTTATGTTACATTTTAGGAATTCTTCGTATGTTTTATATACAAGTCCTTTAGGAGGCATGTCTTTTGCAAATATTTTCTCCTAGTCTGTGGCTTGTCTCTTCAGTCTCTCAAAATTATACTTTGCAGAGAAATTCTGTAATTTTTAAAAAGTTCATCTTATCAATTATTTGTTTCATACTTTTGGAACTGCACCTAAAAAGTCTTTGCCAAATCCTAGGTCACCTAAATTTTCTGTATTATCTTCTAGAAGTTTTAGTTTTGTGTTTTACATTTAGGTCTCTGATCCATTTTCAGTTAATTTTTGTGAAAGGTGTAAGGTCTCTTCTTTCACCAATACCACACTGTCCTGATTTCTGTAGCTTCATGGTAAGTCTTGAAATCAGGAAGTGTCAGTCTTCTGACTTTGTTCTTCCTTCTTCATTATTGTGTTGACTATTCTGGGTCTTCTGCCATTCCACAAAATCTTTAGAATCTTTGTCGAAATCCAGAAAATAACTTGCTGGGATTTTGATTGGGATTGCACTGAATATATAGATCAAGTTGGGGAAAAACTGACACGTTAACAATCTTGAGTCTTTTCATCCATGAACATGGACTATCCAGACAGGTAGATTTTCTTAGATTTCTTTCATCAGAGTTTTATAGTTTTCCTTATCAAGATCTTGTACATATTTTGTTAAATTTATACTTAAGTAATTCAACTTTGGGGGGGTACTAGTGTAAGTGGTGGTGTGTTTTTTATTTCAAATTCCAATTTTTATTTCTGGTATATAGGTAAGCAATTGACTTTTGATCTGCTAGTTTTTACCACTGTTTTCTGAGTCAAATAGAAAAACAGTTGTCTACATGTCTGTGAATGTAAAATAAAAATATAGAAAATCTGATCCCTGAGTTGGTGAAAAATTACATATCCGGCTTTTTACCCTTACCAGATGCAGACATCTTAGAGAGTTCCCTGGTTATGATAAAGAAATTTTATATTAATAACTTTGCCATTTTTGATCTGTTTTTAAAAATCAAGTGACAAACTTGAAATAAGATTCCTGAACAAAATACTCAAGCCACATGAGCTAAAGTCATAATACTGTGCATTAGAAAATGTGAATGAGAACATTTATGTAGTCTCTTGTGATGCAACAGAGCAACAGGTTAAAAAGCACTTCTATTAAACTGTGGAATAGTTCTGAAAAACTTCTGTGAATGGATTATATGTTTGACAAGTCCAGTATTCTTTTCTATTGCTTAGGCTTTATAATACACAGTACTAATAGTAGTATACTATGTAGTCTTAAAATTAAGACCAATATAATAAGAAACTTTCCTTATTTTCAAAGTATATCACAGCACAAATTTGAAGTCTGCAATGTCAACATTACTCTGGGCTACGTCCCCTAAGTCCATTCTCACAGAAATAGGTGCTTAGGGAGTTGACTTCTGAGAGGAGCAACACTCAGAATGTAAGGGAATTGAACAGGATGCTGGGACACTCCACCCACATGCCCCATCAGGACTTATTCCCCCAGCTGCTGGAAGCACACCTCAACTGAAGAGACCCACCTTGCTGATGGTCACCCCCTGCACCTGAGGCAGCCTGCACCCAATGACTAGTTCATGAGGAGTGGTGACCAAAAGCTTGGCCACCTCGTCCCAACTTGGGACGACTGTGTACGGCCAGCCCAGCTTCAGAGCTCCCTGTGGGATCAGCAGAGGTCTTCGTTGAGACTGCACTGCTGCCCACCTTCTCCCTCTGCTCATTCCTGCTTCTTTCTCCTCTTTTCATGTGTTGATTCTCAAGAGCTTTCCCTAATGAATGTCCTGCATACTAGGCTCCTCTCAGAGTTTGCTTCCCAAGGAAACTGGTAGCAAGGCATCTGGGAGGCTCCATCCTTACTCCAGGGAGCTGGAATTGCAAGATCACGAAAGGGTTTTGGAACTCTTAGATGTACAGCCAGAGCAAGTGAATGAAAGTGGCTTTCTGTTGTCAGTGGTTTTCTACTCCCAATGGTGTAAGGCAGTTTGGCGACGTGGTAAACCCCTAAGGTTTGATACTAAATTATTTTTCCTACTTAAAAATCCACCCTCAAGTGTGGAGAAAAGGGAACCCTCTTGCACTGTTGGTGAGAATGTAAAGTGATACAGCCACTATGGAGAACAGTATGGAGGTTCCTTAAGAAACTAAAAATAGAACTACCATACGACCCAGCAGTCCTACTACTGGGCATATACCCTGAGAAAACCATAATTCAAAAAGAGTCATGTACCACAGTGTTCATTGCAGCTCTATTTACAATAACCAGGACATGGAAGCAACCCAAGTGTCCATCGACAGATGAATGCATAAAGAAGATGTGGCACATATATACAATGGAATATTACTCAGTCACAAAAAGAAACAAAATTGAGTTATTTGTAGTGAGGTGGATGGACCTAGAGACTGTCATACAGAGTAAAGTAAGTCAGAAGGAGAAAAACGAATACCGTATGCTAACACATATATATGGAATCTAAAAAGAAAAAAATGGTTCTGAAGAACCTAGGGGCAGGACAGGAATAAAGACGCAGATGTAGAGAATGGACTTGAGGACATGGGGAGGGGGAAGGGTAAGCTGGGACGAAGTGAGAGAGTGGCATGGACATATATACACTACCAAACGTAAAACAGATAGCTAGTGGGAAGCAGCTGCATAGCACAGGGAGATCAGCTTGGTGCTTTGTGTCCACCTACAGGGGTGTGGTAGGCAGGGTGGGAGGGTGACCCAAGAGGGAAGAAATATGGTGATATATGTATATGTATAGCTGATTCACTTTGTTATACAGCAGAAACTAACATACCACTGTAAAGCAATTATACTCCAATAAAGATGCTAAACAATAAAAATTTTTAAATTTAAAAATTAAAAAAAAAATCCACCCCCAAAGGCTAAAAATTCATTACTAATAAAACAGGCTGAAACGCAATTCTAAAACAAACTTACCTAACACTCTAGGCTTGTAAATTGGTTCTCCTTTGTTAAAAAACCGCTTTAGTGATATATCATTATCCCATTTAAAGTGTACAATTCAATGGCCTTTAGTATAGTCACAGAAGTGCGCAACCATCACCACAGTCAATTTTAGAACATTTTCCTTACACCTCCATAAACACCCATTCTCTTCAGCCACCATCCCTTAAATATCCCCTATCCCTTTGAGCCCTAAGCAATCACTAGTCTGCTTTCTGTATCTATAGATTTGCCTATTCTGGACATTTTATATAAATGGAATCATACAATA